>NC_080782.1:9218660-9855660 GCF_028018385.1 Neofelis nebulosa | reverse complement strand
TTGAGTAGCAGAACTAATCTGTAAATTAGAAAACACTTTTACAGGAATTAGCTAAACATTTTTAGTAACATCATTCACAAGAACAGATGTTATAGTTTAATATGCATTGCCAATTTAAATAAAAATTGCATCTTATCTATAGAATACATCTATTTTTCAAACTTGAAATTTTTAAGCAAAATTTCTAAACTACATGCTTAGCTGTCTTACAACTGGTTTTTACCTGTTTCCTAAATGACTGAATTTATGTGAAAACTAAATGTTATGACAAACTTTTTAGAAACATACAAGCCGATAAATTCTAGTCGCCTTAAATTTCTTTTAAGTTGCATGTAAAAGATTAAAGTTTTCCCATGGTTGTTTTCTAATCATTATCATTTTTTCTAGTTATTATTTTTAAAACAACTGACTAAAGACAGGTTTAAATAGTATGAGTTGATTTCACTTTGTTTTTTATTACCTTGAGTGAAATTAATCATTTCTATTTTTAATATATCTAAGCCAAAACTTTATACCATTGATCTGTACCAACAATTATTATCACAGTCCTACTGTCTAGACTCTTAAAACTGGGTATGTAAAACACTGTAGTGAGGAAAGAAAATATTAGAATATCTGTTTATGATTATCTCATCCTCTAGAAATTTCTCATCCTGTTATTTTATATAGATGTGTGAAATGTGTGTTATTTAAGTCACATATGACTGTAAAAGTACACGTAAAGAAGGTATAAATAGATAAGTTATACTTCTTACTAAAGGGTAAAAAAAAAAAAAAAGAAAAAAGAAAAAAGAAAAACTGTAATGGCTAGAAGGGTACTTTCAAAGAGTCCAAAGACTTCATGCAGGAGAGTATCCTAAGGCAGAATTAAGAATGGAAATACTGGCCCTATATTGTATCATGTTAGCTTTTCAATGTTTAGCAATATTTTTCATGTAATAGATTTAACACCGGATACAACAACAAACTAGGAAAACTTCACATGTAAATCACCTATTTACCTTTAAAAGGGACCCTAAAAACAGAATAAATGAATCTTAAGAGTATAAACTGGAGAACACAGTACATTACTTAAATTCAGGTTATGTCAAATTAAGGAATCAAGCAAAGATATGGATTATAATGTTAGAAGGACAGTTCACAAGATGAAATGTTTCTTTGGAAGTGCTTCCCAAAGCTAACATCACTTGGTTGGCAGAACTTATTATTTAAGAGGAAATTCCAGGGGTGCCTGGGTGGCTCAGTCAGTTAAGTGTCAGACTTCGCCTCAGGTCATGATCTCATGGTTCCTGAGTTCAAGCCCTGCATTGGGCTCTGTGCTGACAGCTCAGAGCCTGGAGCCTGCTTCAGATTCTGTGTCTCCCTCTCTCTCTGCCCCCTCCCCTCCTCTCAAAAATAAATAAACATTAGAAAAACTAAAAGAGGAAATCCCATATGTAAGAAAATCTGTGATTTGTATACTATGTAATCTAATAACGTCTAAAACAAGACTGCTACCTGCTTCCAGAAAGGACTAATTCATCTAATCAAGATTTGTTACTGTTTTTAATGAGAGCTTATATTCACTACATTAATACCAAATAACATGCCGACCAAGGAAAGTTATCTACTGGGTTCAAAGAGTTTTCAATTCTCTTCATTCAACTTGAGCTGATTTGTCCCTTAAACGATGAAACTTAATTTGATCTCCATAAAGCAGTTTTTTTCCTTTGAGAGTCAAAGGTGCCTCTTTGAAAGCTCATGTTACTGAATGTGTCATCTCAGGGATGTTACACGGCATCCTACTTCACCCCACATTCCGATGAGATCCCCAACTTAGCGCACTCATGGAACTTGGAGGCTGGACAGCTGTCATCTTAGTTTCTTTTATCAAAATTTACGAATCCCAACATCTATAAATCTGGGCATAAATTTGAAAATCCCTTACATTTTTTTTTTCCTCAGGAACACTAAGGGTGTTGTCACGAAAGAACTTATGGGTAAATTTTACATCTCAGTGTTTGAGATATGATTACCAGCATCACAGTTCTCTATATTTCATGGAGTTCAAATGCAACATTAGTCAAATAACTTATAAGGTCAAATGGAATGGCATATTTGATTCAGTGTACATTTATTTCGTGTAAATTTTAATAACATGAAAAAATGCATGATTTTTGCAGTATTTATGCTTTAAACTTTTATCTTGAATGGTGAAGACCTGCGCATAGTATGTACAAAAGTGTGACAGGTAGACTCTAAGATAGTCCCCAAAGGTCTTCATGTCTTGGCATTCATGCCTTGTATATTCCCCTCCCCTTGACTATAGGCAGAACCTGTAACTTTCTCCTAACAGAATATAGCAAAGGTACAAGACTTTGCTTCCATGATTACAATACATAGGATTGTAACTTCTGTAATGCTAGCCTAGTCTCTCCCTTGCTGCCTTAGACATAGGAGGTTGTTGTGTTGGGAAGTCCAATTTGTCAACAGGCCACCAACCATGTAGGAACTGTGGCCCTCAACCTTACAGCCCAAAAAGAAATGAAATCCACCAACACCATGGGACCTGGGAAATAGATTCTGCCTCAGTTAAGTCTTCAAATTATATTCCCAACCCTCATTCACACCATGAATGCCACCTCACAAGACACCCAAAACAGTGGGTGAAGCTAAGCCATGCCTGAGCTTTGAAACCATACATTTTTAAGTAGTTTTAAGTCACTATGTTCGCAGTGATTTGTTATCCACAATAGATAACTAATACAAAGAAAGCTCATTTTATTCTAATTACTAAACCATATTTATGTCACTTCAGTGGCTGAAGGATTAATAGAGACTCAATGCAAAATTTCGTAGAAAAGAAATGCTTAGCAAACAAACATCAAAGTCAGCACTCTCTTGGGGTCATAGAAAGCTTGCTGCTCACCAAGCCATCCAATGTTTTCTTAAGAACCCACTGTTTAATGGGAAGTGAATTCTTAATATGGATTAGGGCCAGGCAAAGGAATTTTGTGGGTATAATCAATTCTGTATTGCTCAATGGCACAAATGAAAGCAAAGGGTTGACTACTACATCCTCCCTATTACATCCTCTTTCCAAAAACTATGTGGCTATGACTGTACTAATTACTTCATCCATATTTCTATTAGCTACTTAAATGATAGACTTTGAGGGTTAAGCTTATAGTTGCCTTTGGAAACTATGTTTAGGTATATAAATGGGTACAATGACTATGCATTCACTCTTAAGAAAATTTTTACATGGTGAGCCCAGTAGATTTCCTGTGGGATGCCTGTGTTACTTCCCTTTCATTAGCGCTAACTGTGATATATTCTCATAATGAAAATTAATACAACTGTTTTTTCTACCTTTAAGAAAATCTTTATTAAATAGAGTTGTTAAAGGTTTGACAGAATTAATATCATACTGGTTCTTTTTCATCATAGGTAAATTTTCAAGAAATTCCATTTTATTTGGAAATAGAAATACCTAAAGATAAGTTGTTCCCTTTATCAAAAGAAAAATCATTATCAACTGTTTGAACTTGGTAAAAAATAGAAAAAGGAAAGCAAAAAAAATTTCTACTTTGCTGATTCTAGCAAGTAGCATGTCAAAAAATGGATCTCAAAGAAAAAAAAAGAAATA
Source organism: Neofelis nebulosa (assembly GCF_028018385.1). NCBI lineage: Eukaryota > Metazoa > Chordata > Mammalia > Carnivora > Felidae > Neofelis > Neofelis nebulosa. The sequence continues at coordinate 9,852,032 of NC_080782.1, read as the reverse complement.
TTTTTTATTGTTGTTTACAATAAAAGCCAAAAGTGAAGTAGGCAAGTGAAGACGTTCTTATGAGGAATAAATATGCATCTGATAGCTCAAAAAGGTGAAAATGAAAATGCAATCAGTTCTCTAATGAATTAATAGGTACAGCTGGGACTCTCATGTTACTTTATATGAAATAGCTAATGAGCAGAAGAGAAGTTGCCAAGAACAGGGCAGTCAGCACATTCCAGAAACTCACTTGCCTTTTAAAAGGCATTATAAATAGCACATGGCTGTTCCTACAAAATCAACACATTTTCCTTTTCTTTCTACATTTACAAGAAATTAATTTTTTTTTCTATCTAGAGAAATAATGGTAACAGAAAAGTTTAAACACATATTGCACGTTTTTACCTTTCTTGTTTTTTAATATTCAGTTTTGAGAGAGCACAAGCGGGAGAGGGGCAGAGAAGGGGGGACAGAGGATCTGGAGCCAGCTTTGTGCTGCCGTGCTGGCAGCAGGGAGCCCAATGTGGGGGCTCGAGTTCAGGAACTGCAAGATCATGAAATGAGCCAAAGTCGGACGCTCAACCAACTGAGCCGCCCAGGTGCCCCGTGTTTTTACTTTTATTAATTTGCATTGCTCTTTAAGATGAAATTTTAAGCTGGTTTCTCTCAGAGGATTCTTTTTGTCCATCCAAGGAGAATGACACCTCTAAGAACCACTTCATGAACACACATGGGAGTCACACTCAGATGTTGGCAGGGCCCAATACATAATGTAAGAGACCAGAATTCATTATCTGACACACAGGGAGTGGGTTCCCCCATCAAAAGAGTAATTCTTCAGGGCACCTGGGTGGCTCAGTTGGTAAAGCCTCCAACCCTTAGTTTCGGTTCAGTTCATGATGTCACAGCTGCGTGAGTTTGAGTCCCACGTCATGCTCTGTGTTGACAGTGCTGACTGCTTGAGAGTCCCCCTCTCCCTCTCTCTCTCCACCTCCCCCATTCACACTGTGTCTCAAAGTAAATAAATAAACTTTAAAAAAAGTAAAAGAAAGAGTAAAACTCTTCTTGGCTATAGTTGTTTGCAGATACATGGAAATAAAGACATGATATTGCTTGATTGTTGACTTTTCAAAGTGGTATCCAACTGTTTACTTGGAATCTTCCAACTTTTAAAGGTTGACCCTAAAGGCAAACAATTTCAAGTATTAGGCAGCCTTAGTAAAATGTGTGTAGTTGCAGACGACTTGAATTAGTTGTAAGGCTATTACTGTAATACTTCCCCAATGGCACATCCTGAGCTAATCCCTGGTTCCTTAGCTGAGAGATCCATGACCTTAACCAGAACAAACACTTCCTGCTGTGAATTTGAAATATAATAAAGAATACTCAGTTACTCATTTGTGTGTGTGTTGGGGAGAGGGGGGGTGGGTGATAGATCATCTTATAAGGCAGCAACAAAAATAGTAAGGTCCAATACTCTAGAGGAGCCTTGATTTCTAATCCTCTTTAAATATTTTAGGTGACCCCAGCAGTTCTTCTGATAAATATATTTTCATTATTTTCCCCCTTGGATAGCCAGAGTTGAGTTCGTGGCTTGACTGGGAAAACAAAGCAAAACACAATAAACCAACAAGAAAACCTTAAGATGGGAATCAATCTTTTTATTTTCATTCAATTCCTTGCCTCTACTCAAATGGTTTTCAACTGGACTTCTAGTGGTGTTTAGACTGGTGGATCAGTATTTTTGGTTGCCAGTGTAATTAGGGGAAACAGATACCATTGATATTCAGTGTGTTAGGGGCTGGAGTTCACAGAAACCCCAGGAATGATAAATATCCTGCAAGGAGAGGCACAGTCCTATACACAAAGATATGTGTCATTCAAACACCAAAAGAATACTGCTTCAAATACCAAAAGAAATACTGCTTCAATTCCTTCTAAAAGATTCCAGGAGGATGCCATGATACACCTAAAGTCAATCATCTGTTATTTCAATCCAAGATGTCAACTTGAAACTTTTAATTTGTCTTCACAAACTTGTTTTTTGTTCTTGAGTGTTTACAATATGCAAGAAGGTATATTAAGTGGCTGGAATACTTTTTTTAAAGTAAGGAAAAAGAAAACACAGATAATCTTACACCCAGAGTTTACACTTTCTCACTTATTTGTCTGCCAGCTCATACAGAATAAAATCCTCTATATCACCTCTTCTTCCTCTCTGATGTCATCCCTAGACAGAACCATGGAACTTTCTTCACTGTTCACTACCATTTATTTCTGAAATCCCCACTAAAAGAAAAATCAAAATTTCCTCCCAAATGAATTCTACCTGTTATTTAAGTAGGTGGTGAATAATTTTTACTGCTACAACAGCACAAGTCCATTAAAGAAAGTATTTAATACACGCATTTATAGAAATTAGTATGTTTGGTTCAGAGCTTGTTGGAAGCTTTGAAGATTGTGCAAAGCTTGCGAGACGTGTATTGTGGATGTACGTTGCATTGTTGGAACTTATAAGGTAAGTAAAGCAAGAATCATTCACTCTTCTTTCTTAATCAAATTAAGCCACTGTCTTCAAATCTACCAATGTCTTACAAGTCTGTAGCAGGCCTTGTGAACATATGTTTCTTGAACACCTGCCATACACCTGAAAACACCTTTGCATTGCAGGAGCTATTGGCCATCAATAGAATCATAGTGCTGGGATAGTCCCAAACGTGCTGGTGATGGAATATTTTTTTTAATTTTTTTATTTTTTTAATGTTTTATTCATTTTTTTGAGAGAGAGAGAATGAGAGAGGCAGAGTGTGAGAGGGGGAGGGGCAGAAAGAGAAGGAGACACAGAATCCCAAGCAGGCTCTAGGGTCCTAGCTCTCAGCACAGAGCCCAACATGGGGCTCGAACTCACCAACCGCAAGATCATGACCTGAGCCGCAGACAGATGCTTAACCGACTGAGCCACCCAGGTGCCCATATTTTTAATATGGTTGTAGGAGGTGGGGAGAATATTTTAGGAAAGCAAAGCTTGATGTTATCAAATATTTTGCAATTCTTCTGTCCTTCTTTATTACCATTGTATTGTGAATACTTGTTTATTTACACAATTGCAACTTTCTTAGATTGTGGGCTGCCCAGAAAAATCAGTTTATAAGCCCACATCCAGGCAAGTTGCCTAGCACATAGTAGGTACTTAATAAATATTTATGAATGAATATATGAAAAATATTTCCAAATTATTGTTTTAATCAGTTTGCCTTATAATTCACTGATTTCCCAAGGTTTTTAATGTTTATTTATTTCTGAGACAGAGAGAGACAGAGCACGAGTGGGGGAGAGGCAGAGAGAGAGAGGGAGCCACAGAATTTGAAGCAGGTTCCAGGTTCTGAGCTGTCAGCACAGAGCCCGATGTGGGGTTCAAACTCATGAAACGTGAGATTATGACCTGAGCCAAAGTCGGGCGCTCAAACAACTGAGCCACCCAGGCACCCCTGATTTCCCAAGATCTTTTTAATGCATCTGGAGCACTGGGTTGATGACTATGCCTAGTAATCATATCTTTCACAAAGAAGAGAGGAGAAAAAAGGGAGAAAAGAGAAGGGGAGGGGAGAGGGGAGGGGAGGAGAAAAGAGAAGGGGAGGGGAGAGGGGAAGGGAGAGGGAAAGGGAGAGGGGAAGGAAGAGGGGAGGGGACAGGGGAGGGGAGAGGGGAAGGGAGAGGGAAAGGGAGAGGGGAGGGAAGAGGGGAGGGGAGAGGGGAGGGGAGAGGGGAGGGAAGAGGAGAGGAGAGGAGAGGAGAGGAGAGGAGAGGAGAGGAGAGGAGAGGAGAGGAGAGGAGAGGAAAGAAATGAAGGCAAGGCAGAAGAAGAGAAAGAAAAGAGAAAAACTTGACTTCCCATTCTTTATTTAGTTAATTGATTAATTGGAGTGGTCCTCTAAGATGGTGCCTGGGGCTCTAATGCCAGCTCATTCCTTCGCTTGGCAAAATTAATAGCCAGAACTAGGTTGTGGTGAATGCGTGGAGGGAAATTCATTTTTAAAGACAAGATGATTTGCTGCTGAACCTGATGTGAAATTCTAAAAAACAAAAACCAAAACAAAACAAAACAAAAATCTAAAATCTCTTATTGGAAACCTGAGTTAAGCCCAATATTCTGTGAACACAGTTTACATGAAATTCCTACTCTTTTTTTTTTTAATTTTTTTAGTATATGTGCTGCCGAAGCAAGCGCTCTTTTTTTTAATTTTTTTAATGTTTATTTATTTTTGAGAGAGAGAGAGAGACAGACAGAGTGCAAGCAGGGGAGGGGGAGAGAGAGAGGGAGACACAGAATCGGAAGCAGGCTCCAGGCTCCGAGCTGTCAGCACAGAGCCCGATGCAGGGCTTGACCCCAGGAACCGTGAGATCATGACCTGAGCTGATGGGCACTCAACCAACTGAGCCACCCAGGCACCCTGAAATTCCTACTCTTTTAACCTGAATCAAAAACACGATGTGCCCGCTTGGAATACAGGTTGCCCTTTGTTACTGAAGGATATCTGTAAGGGAAGGCACCACTAAGCAGAGGCAAGAAGCGGGTGGCTTGGAGACGGATAAAATTGGACCGCATCCTGACTTCGTCACTTAAAATGTACAGAAAATCTTCATGTTGCAGAGCTTCAGTTTACTCATTTTTAAATATACTGATTATAATATCTGTCTCAAGCGATTTCTATATTTAAAGACTGAAAACTGCTTTGCCAAGTGCCTGACCCACAACAGATGCTCAAATACATTAATTCTCCTCCCCCATTGAAATCAGGATAGAACCTGACTATCCACTTGCTGTATATATATATTTTTTAATTCAACAAAATTCTTGGGGACCACTGTGATAGGTATTATAGGAGATATAGGGATGAAAGTGACAATGACCGTGGCCTTCTAGAACCTTAACAATTTGAGATGAGAACCAATCACATCATGTATATATAACTTCAAGAGAAGGTGAGCCATGGTAAGTGTAACGTTAAAGTGCAGGAAGCTGATGGAGAGTGAGATTAATCTAAGCTGGCTGAATCTCCAAAGGTATCTCTGAGAATATGTAGGGCATACACAGCCTGAAGCTTTGCATCTTATATGAAGGTTTCCCTGGCCAGTGCAATCACTAGGGAAATTTCTCCATTTTTTTTTATCGTTTCATGTGTAGTGGACTTAACTCATTTACTGGACACACACACACAAAAATCTTAAAGTTAGTGACTTCATCACAGTGGTGAGGCTAGTGTTGATTCACACCATGGTATAATAAGTGTGTCGAGGGGGAAAGGGAGACAAATTCGTTTGGAATAAAAAGACCAGAAATTCAAAGAGTTGGTATGATGGGTTAACAAGATAGTATCTTTAGGACAGCATCCTAACTGCTAACTGTCAAACACAATAAAATGGAAATTATTTATATTATAAGTAGTAACTGTTGATTGGTTAAAACTTGTAATTATACTGCTTAGAAAAGGATTTTCTATTCTCTAAGTGAATCACTGAGACGTTTCATGGAGGGCATCTGAATGAATTTTTAACTTCCTGTTTAAAATCAGTCAACCACACAAGTGATATATCCAGACAATTCCTAGAGTTTATTGGACATATTAATATTTTCATATTAGTGTTAATAATATCTCAACTTTTGCTGTCGTAAAATGATGCAAAGCTTTGGTAGAATAAGAATGACAATCATATCTTAAATACTGTAGAAAAAAACTAAATTGAAAATTTTGAAAATGCAAGTTTTGATTGTCAAAGTAAACTGCGTTTCAGATTTTAGGGCGATAGCCTTGCAAATAAGCACAATTACTTTTTTTTTTCCTATCGTTCCCTTATTTCTCTTAAGAAACACCACATCTGCTGTTCCTTCAGTTGGAAAATTTACAGTATCTCCATTAAAAATAATCTCATTTACTAATTGAGTTTTCTTTGATTTCACAGGTTTACTTTATTTAGACAAAGACAAACTCTACTTGAACAGGTGTACTTGAAATCTAGGCATATCACTACTAGACTATATTATCTGGGACATTTACACAATCATTCTGATTTCGATTGCTTTATCTTGAAAATGAAACTTAGTAATGGCATTTTTGTAGAAATTTCAAGTGTCAATGAGATTATATATTTTATACCATATTTTAAGTGTTCATTAAAAGGTATTATTTATATTTGGGATACCAAATTTTCAAGCTCCTTAAAAATTTGCATTCACATACAATTTTATATTAATGTTGGCCAAGAAAAACTACTTACATCTGTCTATTAATTTGCAAAATATGAAATATTTCTTTATTAAAACAAGACCTACCACAAAAGCCATATTTAAAAACCATAAAAATTAGGTTTTAAAGTGTATTTTTGAAGCCCAACTTTGTGCTAAAACAAGCCTCTGCTAACTCATGGCTATTAATTTAAAAATAATTCATATTTTGGGGGGGCACCTGGGTGGCTCAGTCAGTTAAGCATCCGACTTCGGCTCAGATCATGATCTCGCATTTCATGAATTCAAGCCCCACATCGGGCTCTGTGCTGACATCCTAGAGGCTGGAGCGGGCTTCCCATTCTGTGTCTCCCTCTTTCTCTGCCCCACCCCACTCATGCGCTCTCTCTCTCAATAATAAATAAACATTTAAAATTTTTTAATTAAAAAATAAAAATGATTCATATTTTTGGGGTGCCTGGGTGGCTCAGTCGGTTAAGCATCCGACTCTTGATTTTGGCTCGTGTCAGGATCTCACAATTCCTGAGTTCGAGCCCCACATTGGGCTCTGCACTTACAGTGCAGAGCCTGCTTGAGATTCTCTCTCTCCTTCTCTCTCTGCCCCTCTCCACTTGTGTGTGCATGAGGATGCTCTCTCTCTCTCAAAATAAACACATAAACTTAATTTTTTTTTCATTTATATTTTTGTACTATTTCAGAATGCTTTCACAGCTATGTTCAACCTTTAAAATCTCAGGGGAAATGCCAAGCGTCTTCCTAAAAGAATGGCTACGTAAGAAATAAGTAAGAACCTCCATCAGGAACACAACAACCCTGGCTGTCTTCTCAATTCTGTCCTCCGCTCTGACACAGTCAACTGGAAACTTCAGGGTGACAGCCACCAGCCCTCTTCCAGAAAGCTCCTTTCCTCTATAAACATGACTCGATCGAACTAGATGATCTCCACATTTTGTCAGAGCTCAAAACCTTATTTCTTTAATTAACCAAGAAGGAATGATAATAAGGAAATAAGCCTTTATATATCAAATATAATTCAGTAGCAACAATTCCCAAGCATTCAAAATAAATTAATATAAAAACAATCAGGTGATTTTTGGAGCCCAATATTACATAGATAATTTTTAAAAAATGAGAATCAGTAATATTCACTTGAAATTACTATCATTTTAATTTAAAATAAATTTAATTAAAAATAAACCTTCCCGGGGCGCCTGGGTGGCGCAGTCGGTTAAGCGTCCGACTTCAGCCAGGTCACGATCTCGCGGTCCGTGAGTTCGAGCCCCGCGTCAGGCTCTGGGCTGATGGCTTGGAGCCTGGAGCCTGTTTCCAATTCTGTGTCTCCCTCTCTCTCTGCCCCTCCCCCGTTCATTCTCTGTCTCTCTCTGTCCCAAAAATAAATTAAAAAAAAAATAAATAAAAAAAAATAAACCTTCCCGGGGCGCCTGGGTGGCGCAGTCGGTTAAGCGTCCGACTTCAGCCAGGTCACGATCTCGCGGTCCGTGAGTTCGAGCCCCGCGTCAGGCTCTGGGCTGATGGCTCGGAGCCTGGAGCCTGTTTCCGATTCTGTGTCTCCCTCTCTCTCTGCCCCTCCCCCGTTCATGCTCTGTCTCTCTCTGTCCCAAAAATAAATAAAAAATGTTGAAAAAAAAAATTTTTTTTTAAATAAAAAATAAAAAAAAATAAACCTTCCCTTACTTGGGTGGGGTTGGGGGGACTTTCCTACAGTATATGAAGTAAAAGATTGGAATTCACTTACTCTGTGCCTAGACAATGTTTCTACATCTTTCAAAGCTGTTTCACTTCTATAAATCCAATGGTTTCGCACATAAAATTCTAATATATATTCCATCATTTAATAATTCATAGCATACTTCCTTATATTTATCTCTAACAGCATTCTTTAAATATTTTGATGACACAGAAACCACTGAGATTAGAAAGGTGAGGCTGAATTATGCACATTGTTCATAAAGAAAGAAAAATTAGAGAATGTAATAATAGACAGTGAAAAAATGCTAACTCTTGTAAGGATAGCTTTAAAATGTAAATCTACAAAGCTGTATATATGATTCCTTTCTTTCATGTCATGAAATACAGGATGTAGAAAATAACACTGTACAGATGCTAGAGAAAAATCCTGTCACACAGTCTGCACCCCTGAAAAGTTTTTTTCACATATTATAAATCTTATTTTTTGCATACGAAAGTGCAATAAGCTTTGTTTTTTTTTTAATTTTTTTTTAATGTTTATTTATTTTTGACAAAGAGAGAGGCAGAGCATGAGCGGGGAAGGGGCAGAGAGAGAGGGAGACACAGAATCTGAAACAGGCTCCAGGCTCTGAGCTGTCAGCACAGAGCCCAACACGGGGCTCGAACTCACCGACCGCGAGATCATGACCTGAGCCGAAGTCGGATGCTCAAACGACTGAGCCACCCAGGTGCCTCTCTATAAACTTTATTAAACGGGTTTATTTCCTATGTTGTTTATGCACCTATTTAAATTACACAAAAACAAAAGTTTAAATATTCTTTTAAAAACAAGAAAACAATGTCCACAAAAAAGAAAACCACATCTAAGACCCCAATAGAATAGATACAAGTCATGAAGTAAACCCCTATTACTTAATTTTCTATTAATCTGTAATTATAAAATACTTTTTGTAACCAACAACATTGACCCCAAGTTATTGTGAGATCTTTAAAGATTTTAAAATCACATAAGACCAGTGGGTATTATTTGGGTTATTTTTTATGTCTGTGAATTGAGTATTGCATTTATCAAGGTCCTACTCTGTGCTCAGGGATTCTATCCACACAACATTGTCTACAGATCCCTACTCCAGATTTACATTACTGCACCAGCCTCCCTCCCTCCTTGCCTATGGATCCTTACTAGTATACTCATAAGCACAGTGATCTTCACAAAATCCCAAACTGATCATTCAGATTCCCTGCTGACCACCCTTTATGGCTTCCTGCTATCAAGATAAAATAGGAGTGCCTGGGTGGCTTAGTCAGTTGAGCGTCCAACTCTTGGTTTTGGCTCAGGTCATGATCTCACGGTTTGTGAGATGGAGCCCCATGTCCGGTTCTGCTCTGACAGCATGGAGCCTGCTTGGGATTCCCTCTCTCCCTCTCTCTCTGCCCTCCCCTGTTCATGCACTCTAGCTTGCTCTCTCTCTGTCTCAAAAATAAATCAACTTCAAAAAAAAAAGATAAAAGAAAATGTTCTCAACATTTCATGCAAACCCTTTTCCCCTGACTACTTAACCAACCTCATTTCTTCATATGCACACCCTAAACTCTGATGTTAACTACCTATTATTTCCTAAGCACAAATTCATTCTCACCTTTTGGCCTCTGTACATATACTTTGTAGTAAGGAAGGATCTGTGATTTTCTCTACTATTAAGCTGTGGTTTTTAGGGGTTTTTGTTTGTTTATTTTTTGTTTTAATCACAAAGGCTGTTGGATTTTGCTTCCTGTCTTTTCCGCATCAGTGGGGATGATCCTGTATTTTCCTCCTTAGGCTCTATCAATAAGGTAAACTGCACTTTTACGTTTCCTAATGTTGAAACCACATTTTTACCCTTGGAGTAGTTTCCATCTGGTCCTGATGTCTTCTATTTTGAATGAACTGCTGAATCCTGTTTGCTAGTGTTTTAGACAAGACTTCTGAATTAACATTCAATTAAGGTCAGCATGTAGCTTTGCCGTTCAGTGCAATTTTTGTTGGGATTAAGAATCCAAGTTATTCTAGTTTCATAAATGATATTTTGATATTTGCCTTCCTAAGTCTTTACTCTGGGTCAATTGATGTTGCGTTATAATTATTTTCTCTTTGCTAGATTTGCTCCATGAGCTTTTCTGGGCTCGGAACTTGTTTGGAGGGGGTTCATAGAACATTTTATGGGGGAGCTCTGTAACCACTTCCTCTCTAGTATGCATTAACTTCTTTATTTCTTCTATGAAACTAGTCTATTTTGTTCTTGGATTTGAATTTAAAATTTTCTTAACTGTTATTCTATTTGGTTGTATTTTTTTTCATGACTCCCGAGAGATCATTTCGAAGCCACTGCTTGAAAGTTGAAGCTCTCTAATAAGTCCTTTTATTATTTTTAATGTAATTTATTTATTCTAAGACAGAGAGAGAGAAAGCACGAGTGGGGGAGGGACAGAGAGAGAGAGAGAGAGAGAGAGAGAATCCCAAGGTGGGGGGGGGGGGGGGGGACTCGAACTCACAAACCATGAGGTCATGCCCTGAGCTGAAGTCAGACACTTAACCCACTGAGCGACCCTAGGTGCTCCACAAGTAAAGTACTTTTCAATTGATAGTTAGATAAAAAAGAAAGGTTTCACACAGTCTCACCACAAAGTAGAACATTAAACAATATCAACACCATTCCGAAGCAAATAACTACCATTCAACTTTCCTCCAGTTCCATCCAGACCTATGTAACTAATTCTTCTTCTGATCTGGAGTCAGCAGCTCACCTCCTGAAATCCTCTGCTGCAGCAATAACCCTGACTCAGTCCCCATATGTGGGGTGTCCGCTCCAGAAGCAGTGCCATCTGGCGCTGGCCCTACTTCGGGTATCAATTGTCCAGAGTGCTTGCTACAACCCTTACTGCCAACATTCGGAGAAACTGGTCTTATTTATCGTGTCTCCCGGGAGGTTTAATATTTGCTCCGTAACTTGTAGCAGGAGCTTAAGGAATAACAGGAGAATAATGCTGACACCCTATTGAGAGACAATATAAGATCAGAATGGAGGAAGATAGAATTCCTTAGTGGGGCATAAAATATAACTGTACCACATGGAGTCAGTTAACGCTTACTCTGAGGGTAAGACGACATTACAACCAGTGAGGGTATTTGCATACCTTCCAGACTTTCGAACCTATCCTACGAAGCATATGTTAAGATTTTCAACAATGACAAGTATATTTTATTCCTAGAAACAAACTTTTCTTAAAAATAAGTTTGTTAACAAATACTGTGCTAGAGTTTTCACATGACTTATCAGAATATTTTTATATATTAGCTGTAAACATAATATACAGGATATATATATTTATGTTAAAATTATGGTCTTGGGGCACCTGGGTGGCTCAGTCGGTTGAGCATCTCACTCTTGATTTCAGCTCAGGTCATGATCTCTTGTCATGTGAGTTCAAGCCCCAAATCGGGCTCTGTGCTGACAGTGTGGAGCCTGCTTGGGATTCTCTCTCTCCCTCTATTTCTCTCTGCCCCTTTCCCACTCGCTCCCATGCATGTGCTCTCTCTCTTTCTCTCTCTCAAAATAAACATTAAAAAAATAAATAATAAATAAATATTTAAAAATAAAATAAAATAATAAAATAAAAATAAAATAAAATAAAATAAAATAAAATAAAATAAAATAAAATAAAAATAAAATGATGGTCTTGATAAAAATACTTCTCAGGTGCCTGGGTGGCTTAGTTGGTAAGCCCCGACTCTTGAACTGGCTCAGGTCGTGATCTCATGGTTCATGGGATCAAGCACCAAGTAGGGCTCCACACTGACAGCTCAAAGCCTGCTTGGGATTCTTTCTCCCTCTCTGTCAGCCTCTCCCCACCCTCTCTCTCAAAAAAATAAATAAACATTTTAAATATTACTTCTCATTGCCTTATTGAGCTCATGAAAAATATGGAAAATATCAATGTTTTCCAGACCTGCTGAATTCACTGTCCCTCCTTACTCATGCATACCTTCCCTCATGGTTACAAATTACTAGAGTGAGACTTTGGTGTTACCTCACAGCCACTTTTAATTTGGGACCTGATTTTAGAAAGCCAAATCAAAAAGGCTATCAGAGAAGACTTATTATTATATCAATAGATGAGTATAAGTCAGAGGAACCTCAGGACAAGAAACCATTGCTGTCTTGTCCATACAATTAATATGTTAGACAATATTCTTCAAATTAAACAAACCCCCAATTATTATAGATTTGATTTTTCATGGAAGTCAGAACTTTTGTTCAAAACAATTCAAGAACATGATAAAGTTAATATCAAAAGCACAATAAGTCAACAGTTTCTCAGGACATGAGAGTGTTCTGCTGAGAACCTCTGTTTTCTGGACAAATATCAGAACACTGATATTTGCTGTGTTTAAGAACAATTTTCTCCCGAAGGTTTTATTCCTTTCCCTTATTTATCAGTTACTTTGATTAATAATGACAATATACATATGCACATTCTTAAAATACATACACATGTAATAAAACATAACAGTAGCTTGAAGCATACCAACTTTAAGCATATTATGAGTAACTCGTATACCACACAGAATTTATCACTTTATTTATAATATACTATGTTTTTAGAGACAAGAAAAATACGCAAAACATTGCTTTGTGACTACTTTGATTTTCTCTCTTTATAGGCCTTAACCTCCCTTAGAAAATATCCAAACAATCAAAACTTAATCGATTTAAAACAATACAAAATGGGGGCACCTGGGTGGCTCAGTCAGTTAAGCCACCGACTTCAGCTCAGGTCATGATCTCACGGTCTGTGAGTTCGAGCCCCGCATCGGGCTCTGTGCTGACAGCCCAGAGCCCGGAGCCTGCTTCAGATTCTGTGTCTCCCTCTCTCTCTGCTCCTCCCCCACTCACGCACTCTCTCTCTCTCTCTTTCAAAAATGAATAAACGTTACAAAAAATTTAAAGCAATCCAAAATGGTGGAAATTCTATATATTTTTTGATATCTCAGAGTAACACAATCACTGTTTGTAAAACGGCTGTCAGAGGGAGAAAACACTTACCGATCTTGCCTGGTCACTGAGTTCCTCCAAAGGCCGATGAACATAGAGGATCAAGCAGTTTATTTGGGAGGTGAAGGAAACAGGGACAGAGGGTGGAGGAGGGACACCTGTTAGAGGAAGTCATCTGAGGGTCGTGACCACCCGCTGACCCACCAGCTGGGCCTGGGCAACGGGGCTTCCTCACCCCCTCCTTGTCCTTGGAATGCACGCTTGCTGGCTCTTCCCACGGTGGGAGCCCTTTTCCAGGATGCAGCCTTGAGAGAGCAGTGCGGGGTGGAGACCGTCTGGTGCAGGTTCCAAACTCTCTCGGGAGCTTTCTGTGTGAAATCTCCCATAGCTGGAGGGCAGGGAGAGACCGGAAGAGAGAGGCAGGGCCTCCAGGCTGGTCGGTGGCAATTTTAATCAGCAAAGGAAACTTACAAATAAGGCTTGGGGGGGTGGGGGGGGAGGGCAGCAAGAGGAGTGGTTCCCCACACCTGCCCTCCAAACCTTAAGAGCTTGTAGAAAGGCCTTAACTGGGTGCGGTCACATATACCAAGCAGGTGTTCTCAGCATCACAAGGCTGTCTCGAGGCTGTGTCCTTGGAGCAGCCTCTGAGAGCAGGAAAGGCAAGCCGGAACTAAGTTCCAAAGATGGGGGGTTGGGGGGAGAAGCCTCCCGGTGCCGGGGTCCAGCCCAAGGGTCATCCCCTGGTTGTGTGGTTTCAGTGACCTTTCCCAACGTGCAACGTGTGACTGAACTCTGCTAAAGCTTCTACACAGGGGCACCTGGGTGGCTCAGTCGGTTAAGCGTCCGACTTTGCTCAGGTCACGATCTCACAGTTTGTGAGTTCGCCCTTGGTCAGGCTTTGTGCTGACAGCTCAGAGCCTGGAGCCTGCTTCAGATTCTGTGTCTCCCCCTTCTCTGCTTCTCCCCCATTCTCTCTCTCTCTCTCTCTCTCTCTCTCTCTCTCTCTCTCTCTCTCAAAAATAAGTAAACATTAAAACATATTTTTAAAAGCTTCTATATAAACTTTGAAAATTCTATCTGGCCGGTGCGGGGACCTACTTGCCTTGCAGCGGAAGGACACAAGCCTTGTATATAGATCCCCTTGCTTGTTAAACTTGCCTACCTACCCATCTAGGGTGGCCTGCCTCTGTCTTCCCTCTCTCCTTGCCCTCTGTGTACTGGGCAGTTGCAGATTCCTCCTGAGAACCACCAAGGTTGCAAGCCAACAAAAGAGGGAAGGTAAGACAATTAACAAACTGCTTTATCAAGCCAGGTATCACCCTGGCTCAATGCAGCTTAAATTCTGCATATTAATTTCTGGGAGTCGGTGGAGAGCACATACCTCTGTGTTACCACACCCAAAGGGTATTAAGTCATATCTAGTGGGTGAATTACGTGTGGCTGATCTTGGTGGGATCTCCAAGTTTTCTATAAGAAAAAAAGTAGTAACAATAAGTTAAATTTCTACTTACAATAAGATATAGGAGTGAGTCCAATTTAAAGAACCATGAGCTTCCAGAATAGAAAAGGAAGGCAAATTATCTTAATTCAGATTATTGTATGGTAATTGAAATTTTTGACTGGGTAATACTGGTTTCATTAAAAAGCAAACTGTTTTGGAGGGGTGCCTGGGTGACTCAGTTGGTTGAGCCTCTGACTTCTAGTCAAGTCGTGATCTCACGGTTGGTGAGTTCGAGACCAGCATCGGGCTCTTTGCTGACAGTTCGGAGCCTGGAGCCTGCTTCAGATTCTGTGCCTCCCTCTCTCTCTGCCCCTCCTCTGCTCATGCTCTGACTCTCTCTCCTTCAAAAATAAATTAACATTTGAAAAAATGAAAAAAAGGAAACATATCATGGTATATTTCAAAATGCACAGCTTTCAGGATGCTGCTGTTATTCAGACTTTCAGAAAACTCTTGTTACTTGTGACTTAGTGTATCTCAGAATGCAAAGTTTTTAGAAATATGTTTTCTGAATTACAATATATGCTAATAGTGTCCAAATGGCTGGGGGGAAGGAAAATATATTAATTTTTCTCTACTATTTTCTTAATGATGACAATATTTTCAAATGAGAAAATATAGTAATTGACATGTAATAGAAAATATTTACATGCTCTAATCTTCTGTCACAGCATATATTTTTAAATATTTTAAGTATGATGAAAGATTAACATTTAGGTCAATATGTAATGCTGAAATGGCAATATCCATGAAAATAACTCATTCGGGTGATTACAGGATGAACAAATAATATTTATAAAAAGCTACTTTGCTTGTGGTTAAATTAGCTCATGCACGAGCCCTGAAAAGTATTGGCAAATAACTATTCCTCTGTCTGCTAAATAATAAATGTATTTTGCAATTACAATAGTACACTGGATTTAAGATAAAGTAAAATGTTAAAGAGAGAAAAATAAAACAAAAATGTACTCAGGAAAAATCTAGAAAACATGCTTCCCAATGCACCAAGAATATTTAAATTCTAGGTTTCACACACAGTGATTCCCTAGGTACTGTATTATCTTCCAAGTCTTCAGATGGTCTCAAAAATTTTACTACACGTAGGTTTCTTAACTATAAGCAGTAAAAAAGGGATTAACTCCAATGTCAGGCCTGCTCTTGTTTTGGTAAATTAATTTTTATGGGAACACATCCATACCCATTCACTAATGTTTGCCTATGACTGCTTTTGTGATACAATGGCAGGCTTGAGTAGTTGTGATAAGGACTGCAAGCCCAGAAACCTAAAATATTTCCCATATGGCCCATTACAGAAAAAGCTTTCTGATTCCAATTCCGTGTTAATGAAAACAATTTTAAAACTGGATAGACCATAGTAGGGCTGATTGAGAATGTCTAAGAAAAACTCATCCTCGGCTATTTATTTATTTACTTACTTACTTTTCTTCTCTGAAGGTCAAACAATATTACTTTATTTATACACTAAGATTTATGTTGCATAGGAGCCAGACTTTAAACTTTAATACCAACTGTTGTTCCAATGAGCTATTTTCATTATATATGAAATTACTTCTAAGTTTTAATATAGACGTATTAATTAGCTATTGCTGTGTAATAAACCCCCTGAAAACTCAGTGGCATACAAACATAAGCATAGTTAGGGGTCTGTAGGTCAGATGGCAGGGGTGCACATTGGGGTACATCTATGGATCTTTGGTGAATTTATGCATGTACTCGTAGGCAGGTGCAGGTCAGCTGGGTAATGGGTAGGCGAGGATGACCCCACCTTCTCCTGAGTATGGGCTCTCATCCCATCGCTTCTCATTGTTTGGCAGAGATCCCAGAGGCAACAGACACGTGAAAAGCCTCTTGATACCTTAGTTCAGAATTGAGGGTAAATTAGAGAATTGGAGAACTTTTGCAATCAATCTACCATACATGATAACCATTACAACTAAAAGATTTTTGTAACATTCTGGGGGGGAGCAAAAAATGTACAAAATGTACAAAGTACATGCCAGGCAAAGAGTGTTAGAGAATTTGGACCATTTTTGTAATCAACCTACTACCAATGTCATAACTTACACCTGAATAATTTTACATCACTTTTTTTCTGGAGTAAGTAAATGTTTCACATTTCCTCATGACCTTGTTTCCCTTGAAATACTATGGTATTTTTGGAAATTCTAAACTAAATGTTTAGGATATTTGTTAATGGTTTTAATTCATAGATTTATGTTTTCCTTCTGTGATTTGAAAGGTAAGATTTTTATGCCACAGGTAAAACTTTTTAGAATCCAAGCTGCAGATAAAATTTGTCAAAACCATAGCTATCCACACCTTCAATCAAAATCTATCCCTTTAGCATGCTTAGGAAGCTGGGGTATTTCTAAAACAAGCAGATTATTGGGTTCTAGCCATGGAATTTTTATTTATTATGTCTAAAATGGAATCCTGCTTTTGCTTAAGAGCCATTACTCTAGAAGTCTAATATGTCTGAGTACTTCATTTAGTTCAGAATAAAACTGTATTCAAGAAACATAAAACTTATTAGAGAACTTGCTGGTGGTACTCTGCTTTATATAAACCATTTGAAATCAGGGTCACTGTGTCAACCAAAAAAACATCAACCACAGAAATCATAGGGGTATATCTAGAAACCACAGCAATTTATTTTGGAGCACTGCCTCTTTAATTAATACGGCATTGATATTAAAATGCAATCAGACTTATCCCTAGGTGGCAGTGCAGAAGATACTCTTTTCTATCGGAGACAGAAGGTAGTATTTTCTATCAGAGAAAGCTAGTGTCAGGGGCCAGAGCTCAGCGGGCAATGGGCGAACAGGAAGGGAACTTTGCCTAACTAACAGGATAATGGAATATGACAGCATGAGCAACAAAATTTGAATAGGATTTTATATTTCATTTAAAAGTTATTTCCTCATTTGTTCTTTTAAGTTTGCCTTATTTATTTATTTTGAGAGAGAGAGAGAGAGAGAGAGAGAGAGAGAAGACAGAGAGCAAAAGAGAATCCCAAGCAGGCTCCACATTGTCAGTGCATAGCCCAACATGGGGCTCAAACCCAGGAACCACAGGATTATGACCTAAGCTAAAATCAAGAGTCAGACACTCAACTGATTGAGTCACCCAGGCACCCCAAAAATTGTCTTCACATTTGATACTCAAAACAACACAAATGAAATAGTTGCCATTGTATTTTCACATAACAGATGGGGACTCTAAGATCACAGTGTTTCCAGTAAGTGCTTGCCCAAGGTTCCACAGTAGGAAAAAAATGCTCAAGACAACGCTCATCTTCAGACTCTGATTGGCTGAATTATATTATGCCTGTAGTAAAAACCATAAGTGAACACATAAACAAAGTCAGGTTTATTTATTTAGCTTCGGCAAGGTTGAACACAATCCAGTGGAAATTGGAGCATCTCAGTAAGAGGGACTGAGAAACGCATTCATAGAGGGTTGTCTGCCTGGCTCAGTTGATGGAGCTTGCAAATCTTGATCTCAGGGTTGTGGGTTTGAGCCCCATGTTGGGTATAGAGATTACTTTAAAAAATCTTCAAAAAAAAAGGCATTTGTAATAAATTTGGGCCTATGCTAGATAATTCTATGGAAAGTGGTTTAAGGAAGCAGGAGCCAGTCCTGGACTAAAGTTTTCAAAAGGAGAAGCAGGGTTACACTAATAATAACACAAATAATGATGCAATCAGTTATGTGTCGTAGAATTGATATATTACTACACATACATATGCCATAAATGTATGTATGATTCTATAAATAAAATTATATATTCATTATATATTTTAATGTGTATTTTCTATAAATGATGTACACTACATAAAATATGTCACTATTATAGAATATATTATGCATATTATAACATATAACATTAAAGTAGTATCATGGTTAATATGTTATTATTACTATCATAATTTTTACTAATATTTGTCCCGGATGCTGAAGGAATAAAGTGAGGCTAGCAAGGTCATTGGTAACAAAACAAACATCATTCATGTCAGACAGAAGAAGGAGATATTTGGGCATCTCTGTGGTTATGAAATGACCTCTTTGTCTCATTCCGTGTACTCGCAGAGTCATTTCTGTCTGCCTTGTTGATGCTGTGTTCAAGATCACTTGGGGAATATAAAGGTTTAGCTGCCATTTAATGCAAGCTGAGTAGTTTTTACAGATTCTTAATGGGTAAAGTACTTAAAGACCTTTCTAATAATAAACAAATGCAATAATAGAACCATTTTTATAAGGTAACAAAATACACCGGTTAACAGAATTAACAGAACTCAATCAGATACAAATTATTTCGAGGAAGAAAAATTCTATGTACTACCTATCTTTTTTTGTTATCCGAGTGTAATTAACATATAGTGTGACATTAGTTTCAGGCGTATGATACAGTGATTCAACAATTCTATACATTATTCAGTGCTCATCATGATAAGGGTACTCTTAATCGCATTCACCCATTTAACCCATTCTCCATATGCACCTCCCATCCAGTAACCACTAGTTCTCCATATTTAAGAGTCTGTTTGTTTTTTGTCTCTCTTTTTCTTTGTTTTGTTTCTTAAATTTCATGTATGCGTGAAATCATACGGCATTTACCTTTGACTGACTTACTTCATCTAGCATTATACCCTCTACATCCATCCATGTTCTTTGCAAATGGCAAGATCTCATTTTTTTTATGGCTGAGTAATATTCTGAGAGAGAGAGGGAGAGGTAGAGAGAGAGAGAGACATAGATATATACATAGATAGATCACATCTTCTTCACCCATTCTTCTATGGATGTACACTTGGGTTGCTTCCATACCTTGGCTATTATAAATAACACTGCAATAAACATAAGGGTGCATGTATCTTTTCAAATTAGTATTTTGTTTCTCTTTGTGTAAATCCCCAGTAGTGGAATTACTAGATCATAGGTAGTTCTGTTTTTAACTTTTTGAGGAAACTGCCTACTGTTTTCCACAGTGGTTGCACCAAACTGTATTCCCAACAGTGCATGGGGGTTTCTTTTCCTCCATATCTTCACCCAACCCACTTATTTCTTGTGTTTTTTTTTTTTTTAGCCATTATAACAGGTGTGAGGTAATATCTCATTGTGGTTTTGATTCGCATTTCCCTGATGATGAGTGATGTTGAACATCTTTTCATGTATGTTTGTCATCTCTGTGTCTTCTTTGGAAAAATGTCTTTTCATGTCTTCTACCCATTTTTAAGTGGCTTATGTGTTTTTTTTTTTATGTTGACTTGTAGAATTTATTTATATATTTTGGATATTAACCCTTTATGGGTTATATCATTTGCAAATATCTCCTCCCATTTTTGTGGATTCGGGTCTCCCATTTAGGTCTTTAATCTATTTTTAGTTTATTTTTTGTGAATGGTGACAAAAAGTGATCCAGTTCATTCTTTTGCACGTAGTTGTCCAGTTTTCCCAACAGCATTTGTTGTTTGCCTCCTTTATCATCGATTAATTGGCCATAAAAGCATGGATTTACCTCTTGACTCTATTCTGTTCCTTTGAACTATGTGTCTATTTTTGTGCCATGTACTGCTTATCTTTAATGAAAGCATAGTAGTTTATATAGTTAGACCAAAACTTAATTGATTTTCATTGTAACCAAGTACTTTGTGTTGTTGTTTTTGTCGTTTTATTGACACACATAGTCAAAGCAGATGCAAAGATGTCAGGGCCTGGATACCGGAAATAAGTAAATAAATCAAGGCTCTGTGGGGATGCCAATAAATTGTGAAGTTAAGAGTTTTTAAAAGGATGTTGTTAATGTTATCAAAGAGAGCAACATGACAGATACAAGTCAGAAAATCAGGAGCTTAAAATGAATGAGCACTAAGCTAAGGCAAACAACATATGATGAGATGTTTCTTAAATTTAAAATTAACCATCTCACACTGAACATGATCAAAAAACAAAAACAATTATTATTTATAAAGACAAGCAAGAAAGTTGGCAACTGTACAAGAGAAACACGGTTCATAAAGAAGAAATTAATCTAATCAAAAGATCACCCACAAACAGTCCTCAGTCTTTGTATTATTCAACATACTAGCCAGTTTGGAAAATTCTATTGTAATATCCAGATGTAAGATATTCTAGTGTTTCATGTCCCTGAAAGCTAGACTTTACTTTTTGATATCCTTCATCTCGCTCAGTTTCACACAAACTTTGATTTCTCTAAATAAAAACATTATAACGCATCAAATTAATCAAATCAAATAATTGAATCACTCAGAACTCTAATTACTTTGATTAGACCCTTAAATTATAAGGTAGCTTTTCATTATCTAATCAATTAATGTCACCTGTCTACAAAAACAAATAAATATGGAAGGGCGTTTTAGTAAGTTCATTTTACTAAATGTATTATTGTATATTCATTAAATGATAATTAGAAAATTTCCTACGAAAACAACATTATGTTTAAAGTCTAGAATTTTTGTGGAAAATGATCTTTCTTATTCTCTTTGGCCCAATACATTTTTGCTGACACTTGAAGAATCCGCATTTAAAAATAGTAACACCTAAGATAAAAACAAATGCTGAGGAGGCCAGTATTCCTTTATTTTAAGGAAAATAATATTGAAACATCCTGAAGCAAGTCTTGATGGTCTATGTTACAGGATATTTGACGTGTATACAAGAATAAAATTTGTAAGATGTGTTCTGTAGAATATAGAATACCCTGATCTGCTACATCATCACAATATGAAATGCTTTTCAATTAAAAAAAGTCTCTATATTTTTACCAAAGAACATATGGAAGTTGCAACTAATAAAGAGTGGCTCACAGCCCTAGCTTCACATAAGATCCACCTGTATTAATACTAATGCCCCACCCCACACACGCACACAAAACAATGTTCCCAGGTGAACTCTGTCCCTTCCTAATTAATTTTGAAGAATGGAAGTGCATGTTATTCCTGATTTCCTGGTATTGACAATGGAGGATTAGAAGCTGAGTTCTAAGGCATTAATTGGTCCATATTCTAATGTCAAAGGATCAGCTAGTGTGGCACCTGACAGCAGTCCAGGGGCTGTTGATACTTGTCATTTCAAGCAGGACCAGAGATAAAAACCCCACCTCACCCTCCTCACCTCTGCCAACCTCTGTATCAATCGACTGTTGTTCAACCTTGCTGTTTCTCCTTTACTTTTTGGGGTATCATATGCTATATTTCTTTATATTTTCTCCACCTATTTAATGCACATATTATTAAAATGTAATTTAAATCAAATTATGGCTTTATCCATCACTTTTGCTCTTGCTTCTATTCAATCAATGTTAGCTGAGTCTTACTCTGTATTTTAGAAATGTCTTTGTTTACCCTTCCTCCTTTTTATTGGAAACTATCCATTTTCCCTCCTGTCTGGGGAGGGTAGTTAGTGGTAAATTCTATTCTGTTATCTAAAAATGTCCTTACCTTCCTTCTTTCCTAAAAGATCTTTTATCGGGAATAGAATTCTAGATAAACAGATATTTTTTTTCACTAATTCAATATAGATGTAATTCTATTATGTTCTACCTTCCCTGTTGCTATTGAGAGGCTTTTAGTCTATCCATACTCTGAAAATGACCACATCTCCAAACTTATCCACCAGCTTAACATCTTCTCTTTGGCTTTGCTCCTCTACAGTTTCTCTGGGATGTATCTAGGCTAAGATTTGTCTCTCTCTGTGTGTGTGTGTGTGTGTGTGTGTGTGTGATTCTGAAGTTTTAGCTTCTTCATTCCTTTAATTTTCTAGATCGTTCTAGATGTCCAGAGATCCAGATCACCGTGCTTCTTATTCACCTTATTTGCTTCACTATATTAAGCAAACTCTAAATGTTATCACTGCCATATATGGTACAATTGACCATAACGTCAGAATTCAAGGTTTCTGGAGTGTGGCAGAAACCCTCTGAGTGAAAGTTAGTTCTGGCACTTGCTTTCCTCCCAGGGATTTTGCTTTCACTATGTTTTAGATCTTAAAATTTCTTATTTTAATGCCCACTGATCAGTACACTCTTCTTCTTTAAATGTATTTTATCCCATATATTACTTGTTTTAATTTGCAGGGTCACGGAAAATATCAAATACAACAATGCATAGATATTTGAGAACCAGGAGACCCGACTCTTTATAAAGAGGATTATGATAAAGAGGAAGATAGGGACTCCCTATGTGAGGAGGCAGAGCTTGCAGGGTGTTTAAAGCTCCCTCCCCTTTGCTCCTATTTCCCTCCATGGGCAGATAAGAGACAGGGCAAGGTGCTGTGTTAGACTTGTTCTCCTTCATTCAAAGTCCTGACTTAAGACTTCTCCTGTAGGATAACGATGGTTCAGAACAAAACCAACAAGAAGGAATGTTCAATCACACCATATAAGTAGAGTCCATTGTTTTCATTTTTCCCTTCCCAAAATACAACCCTAGGAGAAGTCAACAGAGAAGAAGCCTGTATGTGAGATAGATGAATCCACATCCCCACCTCTACTGCATCACAGTCTCTCCAAACCATGAATCACAGAGGCACCTTTGAATTAAAAGTGAAACTGAATAAAAATGCATTAAAATTGAATCAAAAGTGAAATGGAATCTCCTAATAATTAAACTACCTAAAACTGTGAGATTGAACTGAGCTGTTGCCTCCTATCATTTGGTTTCTCAGAGTTCATTTCATATTTCTGTGTGCACATCATTGGGCTGACTTGGATTAGGTGCCTATCCCATGGTCAAGGTGCAGCGAGCATTGACACTGATTCTCCTACCAGGAGTACATGATGTGGGGAAGGGGTATTTCAGTAAGGGGATAGCACCATAGACACAAAACACAAAGGGAAAGAGATCATGGCAGACAGGAGCACCACATGTCCATGACAGATCACATTAAATTAAGATGTTACTGGAATATGGAAAAGGACTGTAAAGTTTGTTATATAGAAACAAATACAGATATAGATATGATATGATGGGGGAGTAATATGGCTGTGCACAAAAGGGACTCCAAGATATTAGGGACTTATAAATTTAACCATGAAAGTAACTTGGACAAAATTGTGAATAGACTAGTTTGAAAAAAGGCAAAGTCCAGATTTTTTAATTTATTTATATTTTTTAATGTTTAATTATTTATTTATAGAGAAAGAGAGAGAGAGAGAGAGAGAGAGAGGGAGGGAGGGAGAGAGAAATCCCAAGCAGGTTCTGCGCTGTCAGCGCAGAGCCTAACGCGAGGTTGGAACCTGTGAACTGTGAGATCATGACCTGAGCCACAACTCTCAAAGGTGCCCCTCAAAGGTCCAGAGTTTATATGGGATGTTAAATTTGTGATGAGTACATTAAGAAAAAGAAACAAATGCATCTTGGGGATAAAAAATGCAAAAGTTGGGACGCCTAGGTGGCTCAGTCAGTTAGACTTGGTACTGGCTCAGGTCATGATCTCACGGGCTCATGAGTTCCAGCCCTGCATCAGGCTCTGGAATGACAGTGCAGAGCTTGCTTGGGATTCTGTCTCTCCCTCTTTTTCTGCTCCTCCCCCACTCATTTTCTCTCTTCTCTCTCTCTCTCTCTCTCTCTCTCTCTCTCTCTCTCAAAATAAATAAACTTTAAAAATGCAAAAATTAAAATGGCTATCTATCTTACTGTCTTTAAAATCACATAAATAACGACAGTAGTTTGGTTTTTTTAATATGACATTTATTGTCAAATTGACTTCCATACAACGCCCAGTGCTCATCCCAACAGGTGCCCTCTTCAATGCCCATCACAAATGCCAGTAGTTTGAATAACTATATTATACACAGGCATATACACAAATGTGTGTTTCTGTGTTTTTAAGTTAGGATTACACATTTCCTATGATAAAATACAACTTTCTTAGAAGCAAAGAAATTATTTATCCTGAATAAGTAAATAAATATTTCAATGCTATAGCTATTAATAAATAAATTGATTGATTAATTAACGTTAAATTGTGTAGGAGTTCTGATTTGACTTTTTTAAGCAGGTATGATCAGTGTTCTAGAAAACTGGTCATTGGCAAATAATAGAAAATAGAAAAGAGTACTTTGAAACCCATTGTATTTTGTTTATTTTATTTGATTGTCTCCTTCCCACTCTTCTAAGGCAGAACGGAAGAGCTCTTTCCCGATGTCAGCCAATAGCAGGCATTTTGCCAGACAGGCAAAGTGGAGGTAATATCATAAAGGGTAATGACTAAATTTATTCTAGAGCCTCTGCTTCTATAGCTTTGGAAAGAAAGTGATTCATAGCTGAGAAATCAGAATAATGCAATAAAAAATCCCTGTGGTACCATTCTTGACCTTTAAAGCCAGTACACATTTACAGAATGGAAAATTGAGCAGGAAGCATGCTATCAAACACTTGCCTAGTGGTGGTTGGTGCTTCACCAGCTAGACAGTGTTCCTTATTAATATTTCAGAACCTGATGGAGGAGGTGCCCTTTGTAACCAAAGATCATATCAAGAACCAGAAAACAGAGTGCCTTGAAGGAAGTCAACCCCAAAAGTACTAACCTAGTTACCACAGAATATTTTTTTTTAATTTTTTTTTAAACGTTTATTTATTTTTGAGACAGAGAGAGACAGAGCATGAACGGGGGAGGGGCAGAGAGAGAGGGAGACACAGAATCGGAAACAGGCTCCAGGCTCCGAGCCATCAGCCCAGAGCCCGACGCGGGGCTCGAACCCACGGACCGCGAGATCGTGACCTGAGCTGAAGTTGGACGCTTAACCGACTGAGCCACCCAGGCGCCCCAAGAATATTTTTTTAAAAAACCCAACTTGGAAATACTTTTGAGAAACGTTTCAGAAAAAAACTTTTCAAATGGTGGATTTAACTCGGAAGCTTCAAAAGCTGTCATGTATTAGGTATTGAACTGCAAGAACAGAAAGACATTGATGCTGATATATGTACAGAAGTTTCTTTTGTGCAGATAGATGATCTTACGAATACTCGCGAAACTAGAAAACATGCTCGTCCAAGGTGCATGCATCTGGAACTAGAAAGTTAGAAACCGAAGCCATCCTTTCTTTCAATTTCTACTTCTCACTGGATCGTCTAATGAACTCTCCTAATTCTCGCCAAACACAAACTTGATGAGCTTTGCCTTTGCTTATCTCCAATGTTTCAGCAGGCCATCACATCCACTCTGGCTTTATATCTAAAAGACCCTCAACACTTAATATAACCTAATTAGCCTAGACTCTAAGGTTTCTAGCCCGAATCCTTGCAGAGTCAGAAAGATTCACCCATCATACCATATAGATTAGGTTTCTTGGGTCAAAACTCCACTCCTATTATGCTGTTAAAAGAGTTACATGCTTTAAAAAAGTGGTAAAAATAGGTGCAATTTCATTTGGCTACAGATTATATACTACAAAGGGAGTATAGATAGGGAAGCACTTGTCAGCTTCTCTGCTAAGCTTAGCAAAGTAAAGTAGATTTAGGGTAGAAAAGAGATGACTGGTTTACCAGTCTAAATCCAGTGAGGTAATTTATTTTACAAATCAATGAGGAGGTATGTTGTGATTTCCAAAGTAAACACTCTGAAAATATGTATAGAACAAGTATACTCCCTTGACTTTTTGTCTTTTTTAAGGATTATGAAAAAGAAAAGGAAAAAAGGTGGAAGGTGGCCCAATCGCTTTCGTAGAGTCCCTAGTCAAATTAGCAAATCCTTTGGAGAAAGGAAAAGCATCGTGGATCATCAGGAAAGACATGCTTTCTGAATGTAGATACAAGTAACAAGACCTTCAAAAGCAGAGTCTGATTGTCTTAGAGATCCACAGATTTTAATAATTCTCACAAACTAAGTCCATATTCCTGAGTGGGCCTCCAAAGTCCTCCCCACCATCTGGCCTCCACGAACTTTCCAACTTCAACCTCAGCCTTCTCCTCCTGACTGCCTGCTACACTGACTCGTTGTTGGTCCCTGTACGTAACATGTTCTTCATGCCTCCCTGGCCTGGAACACCCTGCCCTTCCCCTTCTATGTGATGAACCCCTGCTCATCTGGTCAACAGAAGATCAAACCTTCCTTTCTATAGGAAACATTCCCTGACTCCCACAGAAAAGCCTAGATGTTTCTTCATCCATGATTGCCACAGTGCATTTCACATAGCATTTAGAAAATAACGATGTATTTCTTTCTTTTGTCTTTATGTCTCCCTATAAAAAATTTCAAAGTCATTGTATAATTTACAGCCGACCATAATAACCAAAAATAATGAAAATATTAAAATAATGGTTCAGGTCTTCATCATTCCCCAAAATAGCTGTCTTTTTAAAAAACGTCTTCTCAATTCTTGAACAACTTGTTATCAAATAAATAAATAGAGCATACAGTATGTGTTCAACTGATGTCAAAACAGTGACCCCTGTTCTTTATCCCTACCCATGCCCTCTCACCCTGTGCAACCTGACTTTAGAATGACCCTGTGACCTGCCTTAGCCCTTAGTGTTCTTTTCTGCTGTCTCTCTTGGACCCCTGCCTGTAATGAGAAATAAGCCTGGGCTAACCTTCTAGGGCCTGAGGAACCACATGGAACTGAGCAAAGAGAAGTAGGCCCAGCCTAGGTACTCCCAGACCAGTGAGCTCCTACGAATCCAGCCACAGACTCATGACAAGCCCAGCCCAATCATAAAACAGTCAAACCAAAGTAGGCACATGTGTGATACTAACTTTTTATGTTTGGAGCCCCTAAATTGGGGGGTGATTTATTGCTCAAAATAACTGACACAAAACACTGCAGAATTTTAAAAAGAAAACTATCCCCTTACCTTAGAATAGGGAGCACATGCAGCAAAGATCAAAATTGTATTTAAATATTTTATATAGAATAACAGATAAAAGAATCAATATAAACCGGTATCTAAACTAGGTTAAAAATCATGTATTCTTTTTTATGGAAATATTTTTGTCACATTATTTCGTGAAAAACAGTTATCACTACATCGGGGTTTTACGTTCACATAAAAATAATCAAGTGTCATAATAAAAGTACTTTCTTCGTAAGAGCGTAAACACTTATATCAATATCCCATTTTTTTATACTGCCATCCAGAATCCAATTTTCTTGTAAAGTTATATTTAGGCTCACAAAAATGATTGAAAATGTATCTTCCTCATTTGATTGCCTGGCTTTGCCATTTCTAAAAATGAAAACTAAAACATTAGCATTGTTCTGCTCCTTTATCCTATTTTTTCTTTTCAATCTCTTGGATGAAGGACTTATTCAGATCAATATCCATGATTTATAAAGCTATTTCATTATCTGTAGTATTATTTGAAGATTAATAATCCTTCTCTTAAAATATTACTATCTAGAAACAAAGGTGAGGAAAAATCTGTTTATCTTATACGTAAATGTCACCACGCATAGCTAAAAAGAGTTCATTTGAATCATGCTTTCTATTTCACAGACTATAAAAGTCACATTTACTTTGTACTGTATGGGAACTTCAGTATTAATTTGATTAACTCCCTGCATTAGTCTTTTGTTTTTTAAATAAATCATAATGCATCTTCTTTTTCCTAAAGGAAAAGGGCAGAGATTCAAGGGCCTTGGCAAAGTTTTTTAAGATTGGAAAGTTTAGGGGCGCCTGGGTGGCTCAGTCGGTGAAGCGGCCGACATCGGCTCAGGTCATGATCTCGCGGTCGGTGAGTTCGAGCCCCGCGTCGGGCTCTGTGCTGACAGCTCAGAGCCTGGAGCCTGTTTCAGATTCTGTGTCTCCCTCTCTCTCTGGCCCTCCCCCGTTCATGCTCTGTCTCAAAAATAAATAAAATGTTAAAAAAAAATTTTTAAAAAAGATTGGAAAGTTTTAAAGTGTAAGGAAGTCAAACTAGATATTTCTGAATAATAATATTTATGTAGTAGGTGGAATTTGGAAAACTCAGAGCCAGGTATGAAAGAAAAAATGTGTTAACTATAGGAGGTTTTACACTGCACTTAACTTATCCTTAAGGCTTCAATCACAGACTGCAATGATTATCACTTATCCGTGGGATCTAAAAAAGCCAAACTCAGAAACAGAGAGTGCAATGGTGGTAACCAGGAGGCAGGGGTAGGGGAACTGGGGAGATGAGTACAAACTTGTGGGCGCATGGATGGCTCAGTCACTTAAGCGATCGACCCTGGATTTCGGCTCAGGTCATGATCTCACAGTTGGTGAGTTCAAGCCCCGCACTGGGCTCCACATCGACAGTACAGTCTGCTTGGCTCTCTCTCCTCCTGTCACTGCTCCTGTTTGTGTTCTCTCCCCCTGCCCCCCGCTCTCTCAAAATAAATAAATAAACTTTTTAAAAATCACGTAACTTAAAAAGAGTACAAATTTGTAACTACTAGATAAATAAGTCTGGAGATCGAGGCACAGCTTGGTGATTATAATCAATAATAATATAAACTTCAGAGTCACTAAGAGACTAGGTCTTCATGGTTCTCACCAGAAAAAAAGAAATGATAATTATTGATGTCATAAAGGTGTTCTCTAATGCTAAGGTAGTAATCATCTTGCGATATGTAAATATCAAATCAAAACCTTGTACACCTTAAACTTACTCAATGTTTTATGTCTATTATATCTCAATTTTAAAAATTGTCAGTCCAGCTCTGATCTCTTTACTGAGCTTTAAACCCAAGCATCTAATTATCCACCAATCATAAGTACACCAATTTGAGTACACTACAGATCAAACAAACCAAACCTTCCTCTTCCCCACAAGCCTTAATTCTGTGAGCAACATCGTGATTCTGTTCAAACACTTTGTTCATACCACAAACCTGGGAAGTAGCCTTGACTGTTGTTTTCATCAGCGTCTACCTTCTCTGTTTGAAGTCCTGCTATGTGTATCTCATAATTACTTCTCAAACTTGTTTGCTTCGCAATTTCATTGATCTAATTTAGGCTAAAATCATATCACTGAAATTCAAGCCACAGTTCTCCAAATGACCACTTGACTTTTATTGTAACCAAATCTGAATTCCACCATTTCCAGACCAGTGGATTTGGTGTTTTAACAAAATCCACCAGGGCCTGCATATTCCATGTCCTGATAACTCTCCATGTCCTTAACTCTCAGGGCACTGTGTTAAGCTACTCGCAAGTTCCATAATTCTGTCTCCTATGCGGGACTTTGCAAATTCAGTTTCTTCTTACTGGAACACTCTCACATACTCCTTCGTTCCTTGGAAAAATCCTACTTGGTTCCAGATACCATGTCCTCCCGGAAGTCTTCCTTCATGCATGAGATTGCATACGGACCTTCACATTGTCCCCAGAGCGTCCTGTGTTTCTCTCACATCACATCCCCACTCTCTTGCTTCCTTAACTGTATCTCCAATTAAGTCTTAGAGACTACAACTTTTTATCATCCAGCATATTAATAGCATGGTAATATCTCTAATGCTCCGCAAAGTTCCTGGCTCATAATGAAAGAACAAGTCAAGTTGGATAAATCAAATAATGAATAAAAAATATAATAATTTAAGTGGATAACCCTGATTTGTCCACTGAGTATTACGTTCCCTGTGTCAATTTGTTACACTGAGTATTTTTCTTAATAAACCCTACAAGATTAAGTATACTGGCTGAACCAATAAGACAGATTGTTATAGTAGAAAGAATCCTGAATCAAGTCAGGATAGAGGAGATCCAGTTTTGAGATATGTTTACAGCTGTGAAACCATCACCATAATCAAGACAGTGAACTTGCCCAAACCTTATCAAATTGTACACTTAAAGTAGTGTAGTTTAACGTATATCATATATACTTCAATAAGGTGTTTTTTAAGAATACCATTAAATTGGTCAAGGGAAAACAGTGAATACATGGGAGCTTTAAATATGATACATCAATATATAACGTGCATTCATTCATAGAGACAATCAGATGGCAACGGCATAACAGAAGAGTTGAATTGTTAAAAATACCACTCACCTTGATTGAGTACACGGTATGTTTCTTTCTACCATATACTCTTCTGTCCATCCTCTCCTGTAAAAGGTATCATAGCAATGCAGAGAAAGACACTTAATGTTTTCTTTGCTACCAAAGAACGTGTTGTAAGCCACTCCATGTGGTCAATCATGTATTCCATTAAAATTAAAAATAAGGAAATAGTGAAATTGCACTTTAGACTTTTGGAGCCAAAGAGAACCTTACAGACAATCTGGTTCAGAGTCCTAATGTCACAGATGAGCAATCTGAGATCCAGAAATTGCCTCAGCTCTAAAAGACCACACAGTGGGCAGTTGGAAATAACATTCATATCACCCATTTCAGAATTCCCCTGTAGAAGGGCTCCTGGCTGACTCAGTAAAGCATGTGACTCTTGACCTTGTGGTTGTAAATTCGAGCTCCAAATTGGGTGTAGAGATTACTTAAAGAAATAAAATCTTTTTAAAAAAATAACAAATTCACCAGTAGAACACATTGTCAGAGTTCTTTTTTTGTTGTTCTGAGTAGTTTTTTGATACAATTCCTTTTAGGGGGGAGCAGGCAAGGGCAGAGGGAGAGAGAAAGTCTTAAGTAGGCTCCACACCCAGCACAGAGCCCAACATGGGGCCCGATCCCAGGACCCTGGGATCATGACCTGAGATGAAATCAAGAGTCGGTCAACTAACCGACTGAGCCACCCAGGTGCTCCTCAATACTGTTTACCATTTAATCAAATTCTGTATCAGCCATCTTCTCCAAAAAAAGAATACAAATAATATATCACACGAGGAATTTAATTCTATCCACTTAGGTGAAAATTAAGGCTACTTCTTGCTGCACACATCCATTTTCACCACTGCCTTACAGTTTCTCTCAGCCCCACCAATAGAATTACCCTGCTGAACTTGTATTCTTCTGTAAATGTAAATTATTATATTAACATGGTAGGTGATTGGCCAGTAGAAATATACATAATGAAATTTTGGATTAGGAAAAGTCTGCCTGAGAAATCTATTTTTTACTGAAACACACTTACAGAAAAGCAACCACAGAGGGTAATCTCAGTATTATATTTTCCATCAGCACTCTGAAAGTTTACTTATTGCCAACTACTTATTTGAGGCCCGGGCATTGAGATTACGGTTCATTTAAAGACAAAAACTTGACACTGGCTCACCTTAAATTTACAATGTATAAGCTTTCCATCGTTAGGCAGTATTCTTCTATGGTAATAGAATATCTGCCTGCACAAAGTTTTTGCATTAATCATTGCTTTGACTCTTTCATTTATATGAGCACTAAAGCTACACTTTGTAAGACTGAAAGGCATCTCAAAGAAGGAAAATGCTCTTGACCGCTATGCTGACTGGTATTGTTTTCTTATTTATAAAATCACAAAAATAAGTCATTTTCTCTTTTCTTCTTTACTTTTTTTAGGGAGAGGATTATTGTTGCTGTTGTTATTGCTTTTGACCAGTAGGGAAAAAAGACGGACAAGGAAAAAACAGAAAAGATTGTTTTACTTTTTCCCAGTTACTCAAAGAGCTGCATAAGGCATTCTATAACAGTATCTATGCTATGATTCTCATGAAGTCACAGCCCTAGATAAGGGAACTAATTGTCAGATTTGCCTTTTCACACAAAGCAGCTATTGTATTCATAGCTTTTAATTATCACATTATCTTTAATTATCTTTCAATTAAGTTATGCAAAAAAACACAACACGAGTTTGGCAATATTTAGAAGCATACAGGGTGGTTTCTGTTAACCACTAGAAATGATTGTAGTTCCCTTCCACATCTGAGTATCCCACTCAAAATGCGAGGATTTTTGTGGTTATCACAAAGTTGTTTGTACTCATTTAAAATAATTCACTCAGCTCAGACAACGATTCATGAATTCACACAATCTGCTTGTTTCCAGTAAGTACCCAACTGGTCTGCTTTAGTTTCAGTAGGGGTTAAAGCAGTTAACTCGGTGAACTCCCATATAGCCGAGTTATGTAGCATGACGTTACCAAACACACGCTGCCCATTAATCAGGATTCTGTTTGAACACCATACGCCAAACTAGCTAGACAGCTCATGGGACACCTGTGTGTATATTACGTGAGCATAGCTCAACACATTTTCACAAAGCGAACACACTCATGAAACCAGCACCCAGATCAAAAACAGACATTTTCACAATTCCAGAGACACATCTCTCCTTCCGGGCATTATCCGTACTCACAAGGCAACCACTAGACCCTTGTAAGCATGGTGTGATTTTGACTCTCTCATAAATGGAATCGTATAGAATGTTTGCTTTTTTGTCTCACTTCCTTTGCTCAACATTAGTTTGATGATATTTATCCATCTTGGTGTATATAGTTGCAGTACCAATTAGTGTTTTAACCGGGCAGGCTTTTTAAGAGTTGAGAGTCAATGTAGCTTATATATAATAAATATATTTTGTTCTATATGTCACAGTGTAAATGTATCTGCCAACTGGCAAGCTTTTAAAATAAAAATAAAAATGCGCTGCATTTTCCTGTATGTACCACTATTTCCTTACAACGTTTTCCCTTTGTCTTTTGATTAGCTAGAGAAAATTATAGACAAAGAGGTAGCGTGAAAGAAAAATAGGAAATCTCTGTTAACCCTCCTCCACAGCAAATATTAAAAGTGCTATATACAAAATAATTACTTTTCAAATTTATAACATTCCTTGGTTTGCATTATGTCTACTCTCTTCTGTGTAAGGAGGTTTTACATTTGCATCATGCTTGAGAATAAAGCATTTTTTTTCATTTATATTCCACAGAACTCTGTTAGAAAGGGCAGTTATCTCTTAAGTACCTCTTATGTCTTGTACAACACTAACTATGGTGTGATATTTTTAGAAAGCAAATATCAGCAACCGCAAAAAATACTGTCATAGTTATTGTGCTTAAGGAAAATATTGGGGAGCTGAATATTACCAAGGCACCTGAAGGTGCAGGGCTAAGAAAGAGTAATCACATTGGGAGGAAGCAATAGTCGGGTTTTCACCACAACTTTCATTCTCTGTCTTCATTTTGAAAGTGTCATTTTCACATCCCAGCTTTTCTTATCCCTTCTCCCTCACCGTCCCCCAAATGGGACTTTGTGGTTGAAATTGAACATGACGTGGGGAAGAATGGGACCTATTAGAAAATTATAGAAAACAACTTTCAGGCAGATAGCTAAACCCAGAGATAAATTTATCAAAGGTAAATAAATATCCCTAGACTGTAAAACATCTGTGGAATCCCCTTAGCTGGTAATGAAGAGCCACATCCTCATCCAGGAGGGCTAGTCCTGGCCCCATACAGATCCACAGAGGCAGGGAGTCCTTCTTGGAAGAGCAGGCTCCCCAAGCAGTTGGTTGGTGGCTGATGTGTAAGAGTCTGGAGACAAGCAGTATGATTTGTCCATGAGGGATGAGAATCATGGGTCCCTCCATAGGCTGTGCTTGTGAAGTTTGTGATAGGAGAGGACCAGAAAGGAGGAAGTCAGGACCAATATCCTAAAGGACATCACCCAGGGAAACAAGGATCTGATGTATATAATGGGCAAAAGTCACCCAGTCATTGATTATTACAATGAACAAAGCAGGGACCTCGTAACAAGGTAAAATCAGCTGTCAGTGGATGGATATTCAAAATTTCAGCATTAGAAAATCTGGTTTCAATATGAATTATTTAGCACTTATTCTAGGATTCCTTATACATATGCTGGCTGGGGATACAGTTGGCTTTGGGCCTGCAATACTGCTGATGTAAGACTTATAGCATTTGACAGCCACTGTTGGAGGGTAGCAGCTTAACATAACATCATTCAACTGTTCTTTCGCTCCCTTCCTCTCTATAAACCTGGAAGGTTGAGTAAGATCATCTCTAAGGTATTTTCGTGGTCTGCAACTCTCCATTTTTTCATCTTTTTATCATTTTTTCACATAATCCTTTTAGAGGTTAGCACCTCTTAAGGTCATCTGAACCATATGATTCTGAAAATTCAGACTCATTGAAATAGCAGAATTAATCTAGCCATAAAAATAGACAGAGGTCAGCACAGTATCTGAGGCCAAAAGGAAAAGGCAGGGAAGGCTGTGATGAGAAAATTATGCTCGACCTCACCTTTCTATTTCCTTTGGCTTTGGCTTTTATTGGATGCTATATTTCTGGGGGAACCATTCCCATTTGCTGCAGGTAAATGGTTGTGTTCTGAATTTATTGAGACGGGCAGCAGAAGGTCAAGGTATAGGCCAAGGGTAACTAAAACAGGGAAAGAGAACATTTGAGAATGATGTAGACAAATGCAAACTTTGTGGATTAGGCATGTGTTGGGTGGAGAGTGGTGAGCATTTACAGAAAAATAGAACAGGCCTGCTTTTAAGCAGATCAAGCAAAAGAAAGCCCCAAGCCAATTTATTTTATTCATTTCTTCCATCCCTGAAGTTGGCCTGGGATGCTACAAATAATTCCAGAGAAAGAAAGTCCTTAAAATCATAAGCCGTTGTCTGTAGAATTTTTGCATTATTCATATACTTAACTAGTTTAAAGAGAAAAAAAACAGCTTATAATTTTTACATAATACAAATTCAGTCTCTGGATTTTTAGGAAATAAGTAGGTAGCTGATCCAAATAGATGACACTTTTTTTCCCCTAATGTAAATGGTCAATGATATCTTCCATTTAAAAATGATTCTAGGAGCGCTTGGGTGGCTCAATTGATTAAGCATCCAACTCCTGATTTCAGCTCAGGTCATGATTTCACGGTTCATGGGATCAAGCCTTGCATCAGGCTCTGCACGGAGAACACAGAGCCTGCTTGGGATTCTCTCTCTTCCCCTCTCCCTGCCTCTTCCCCTCTCACTGCCTCTTCCCCACTCACTCTTTCTCTCTTTTGCTCTCTCTCTCAAATACAAATATATATTTTTTTAAAAAAAATTTTAAATCAAATAAAAACATTCTAATGGGTTTAACTGAGCCCAGATGTTCTTATGAAAAACAAGCAAAAAGGAAATAAAAAGTTGCAAACTCACCATATATTATAGTTTCCTTTACAACAGATACACTGTTATCACATATTAAATAGCATAGGAATGCTTTCCTTCTTAATGAATATTAAAAGCATTCAATTGGAATACTCTTTTAATTTCATATATAAAACATGTAACTTTTTCTACTAGATTCCAGATTGGTTAAAGCAAGAAACCTAATAGATGGTGTTTAGATAAAAGCCAAATAAACTTTTGAATATGAGTTCATAATTTAAGTGAGATGCTATTACAAATGTATATATAAGTATTGAAACTGGTCCGTAGCCTGCTAAAAGAATGCAGTTCATATGTGTGTGTAAAGCAAGGGGCTGCTGTTGAAGAAAAACAAAGTTGTATTCTCTTTAAACTTTTTAAATTTTGAGATAATTGTAGATTCACATGCAGTTGTAAGTACCAATATAAAGAGATCTCATGTATGCTTTACCAGTTTCTTCCAATGATAATATCTGGTGGGACTGTAATATAATATCACAACCATTATAATGACATTGGTGGAATCCACAGATTTTATTCAAATTTCACTTGTGCTTGTGTTTGTGTGTATTTAGTTCTATTCAGTTTTATCACACTTGTAGGTTTATGTACCCACCAGCACAGTCAAGATGCAGAACACTTCCATCATTTAAGGATCCCTGTGTCACCCTTTTATAGCTGTGAACCATTTTCATTTCCCAAATGATGGAAGTCAAAATGAAAATGAAAGAAAAAGACTTGAAGGAAAATGAAAAAGGTAACAAACTAGGAGGAGAATTAGTAAGACACAAAAGAAGACAACAGGAAAGAAACATAGATAATGAATGCCTTGGCCTGGTTTTCTCCCAGAAAGCAGAGCCTTGAACAAAAACTCATATATAAGTCATTAATTTGGGGAACTGATACCAAGGAATCAGAATAAGATACTGGGAAGACTAAGACACCGAAGGTGGAAAAGTCAATTGAACTGTCTGACTTTCAAGCAGATCACCACTGAGGGTAAATGGAGTTTGATCCTGCTGGGACACTAAAAGGAATGATGTAGAATGCCCCCACAGGATTCACCAGCAACGGGACAGAAGGGTGAGTCCCCCACTGGCCAAAGGCTGGCTCACGGGGCATTAATTCCATACTTCTAGATACTCACATGCCACGGTCAGAGCCAAGCAGATCCTACGGAGAGCCCGTGCCACAGCATCTGAGAAGGTCCAGGACAACTATTCACACGTGGTGCCACCGAGAACGATACAGTAGAGTTAATCTTTGACAAACTGGTTGACAGAGTGAAGGATGCAGCATATAGTGGACTGAGCAGAGCTGAGGTGGCGTGAGAAGCGTCGGACACCCCGAGTTTCATAGATGAAACAAGACAGCCACGGCTCGCTTATAAGCAAACTCCTCTCAGACGGGACCCCAATCACACTTCAGTGACTTCCATCAAGTGACTCGGAACGTCTCTGATAAATTCCTCTAAAGTGTCTCCCTTAAGGAATTGTTCAAGTAGACTTTACTGTAGATTCTCCTTTCTGGAAAGAAATCAACATGAAACAATTAAGAGTGAATAAGCGTGAAGCTCTGTTTTGTCGGTAGTTTGTAAAATGCTTTTAAAAAGACCAGTAGTTTTGGGGCGCCTGGGTGGCTCAGTCGGTTGAGCTTCCGACTCCGGCTCAGGTCACAATCTCACGGTTTGTGAGTTCGAGCCCTGCATCAGGCTTTGTGTTAACAGGTCGGAGCCAGGAGCCTGCTTCGGATTCTGTGTCTCCTTCTCTCTCTTTCTCTGTCTCTGTCTCTCTCTCTGCTCCTCCCCAGCTTGTGCTCTCTCGCTCTCTCAGAAATGAAGAAACATTAAAAAAAAATTTTTAAAGGACCAATAGTTTTTTAATGGAGGAAAAGACGACAGAACTGATTTCAAAATCTTCTTGAGGTCAAACCAAATTATTAGAGTCTCCTGTCACCGAATAATTTAAATTATTTGGTTTTACGTTTTTGCCTAACAAACAACTATTATGAGACAATTAAACTAAATAAAATCAAATTTAAAATTATCAAGAGGTTGGTTGGTTGGTCAGTCATGAATTTTAAGGCTCCTCAGGACACGTATCACAGTGTGAACTAAAATTTTACCGAATTACTTACGTTGGCAATGGTTGGGGTGTGGAGGGGCTGTTTGTGCTGAGGTCAAATAGAGGCAACTGATTGAGGGTTTCGCTTGATATATTAGATTCAGGTAGTTCTGGCCCTTGAAGTCAGTTAAAGAATCAGGCTATTTTTGAGCACAATAGAATTTCAAAGACTTCAGAGTGAAAATACTACCAGATTGAAGTTCCTCTGTACTACTTTTCATGCTCTAATCATAAATTCTTCCTTATTTACAAATAGTGTGAGTAGACTGATCAGTAGGTGACCATATAACTTCCCATCACCCTGGATCCTTTAGAGGGTAAAAAGGGAAATAAATAATTCTAATTATTCTAAGGAAACAACTGTAAGCTGGTACTGTTCTGGGTAAACTAAATGTGTTACCCTACTTAGGAAGGCTCTGAGAGAATCTTTAAAAGCAGCTCTCTTGTTTGTCTTTTCTAAGCCATAAGACAAGTAAGAATCATAATAATCACCATTATTGACAACGGTATTAATGGTTGAACCTAAGAGATGCTGAGTTAGATGTTGAGCTGACAGATGCTAGTGGCAGATAATTACAAATAAACCAAAATGAACACTGTTTACCTGGGTAATGCTGAACATTCACAAGGCCCTTAGGAACCCCAAAGAAACTGCAAGGCTGCCTCACTGGAAGCTTTGTCTGATAGAAACCAAAGTAGCTTGAATGTCAAGTACTCAGACAAAGCTAGGACCTAAGAGCCAATGAATCCAAAGAATTGAGAGACCTTGTGATTCCTGCAGCACTGGAAAGTTATAGAATTATGCTTCCTGACATGGTATCCTTCTAATCAGTAGAACCTTAGACAGTGGGGTTGAGAGACCAAAGAAGTCACAGCTCGGGTCAAATAACTCGGGCATTGAACTAGGGCATTGTTCAAGGGACTCATTATTCCTGCTCCAGGCTAAGACATGTGAGTGTGCTGAACAGGCCATTAATTTGGTGCCCTTTTATTATTACTATTGTAGTCAAAAAAGAAAAAGACAAGAAAGTAAAAGAAAGAAAACAACCAAACAACAACAACACATGAGATTTATTCAAAAACATTTTAAGTGCGCAGCAGAATATTGTTAACAGTAAGCCCAATACAATATATCATATCTCTAGAACTTTATCTTGCATGACCCAAACTGTATTCCCATTGAATAGCAACTCCCTATTATTCGTCCTCGCAGCTCCGACAGCCACCATTTCTGCTTTCTGTTTCGATGAATTTGAATTTAGATCCCTCATTTAAATGATTATTTCAAACTATTGTTCAACAGGTGTTTAGAATGAAAACTAAATGATGAATTAAAGAAACACAAAGAAAGAGGAACCTCTTGTTCTCTGCCTACCTCCCTGTGGTAGACTGAATAACCTGCCCCCAAGTGTCCGTGTCCTAATCTCACAACCTGTGAATATGTTATTTTTACATGGCAAAAGGCACTTAGCAGATCTATCTAAGGAGAGGATTTTAAGAGTATTTCTGCATTATTCAGACGGGCTCAATGTAATCACGAGAGGGAAGCAGGAGTGTCAATCAGAGAACGGGATACAACAAAGGGAGAGGAGATGTGGTGACAGAGCAGAGGTTGGAATGTCGCCATTGCTGGCATCTGGCAATTGGAAAAGGCGAGGAAACAGACTGTCCTCCAGACACAATTAATACAGCCCTGCCAACCAATTTTAAACTTCTGACGCCCAGAACAATAAGATACCATATCTGTTCTATTTGAAGTCACCAAGTCTGTAGTCATTTGCTACAGCAGCAGGAACAGCAGCAAACTTTAGCGAGACTGACCCCAAATTTGAAAACCTCACTCAGCAAAACTAAATACCTGCGGTTACGAGTATTGAAAAGATGCAATACAGCATCTTAATCTCAGCTGAGCACTCTGACCTCACCAGATCTGGTGAGACTACTGACCTCTCCACATTATCAAAGTTGACATCATTAAATGTACAGACTTCTCATGAAAAGAGTGATTTGAACACATATGCTATTTCTCCCAATATTCCTGGTGGTATTTTAGAACCCAGTTGTGTTTTCACGCCCCCAGGAAACTTAGGCAATGCCAGGTGGATCTGATCCTTAAACTTCCAGGGTTGCAAAGTTACTGGGTAGCCTATGCTTCCTGCCAGAGTATTTTTTTTCTACTTTATGGCATATGCTATGAAACAGAAGAAGACTTCTCAAAAATCAAAGATAGAGGTTCTTATTTATCATCACCTCCTCCTCTCCTAAACAGGGTAATCATTGCAGAGGTCGTTAGACAGGGTCAGATCAGAACTAGAGAGGAACTCAAAGGCCATCTTCTCAATGAGTCTTGCACCGATACATTTGTATCGGTTGAATGTTTATACATTTCAACTCCTGTGTCCCTTGCCTTGTTTTACTTTTTCTGTGTCCCTTGCCTTGTTTTACTTTTTCTGTGTCCCTTGCCTTGTTTTACTTTTTCTGTGTCCCTTAGCACATCCGCCCTTCCAACTCACTACATATTTTTTCATTTATTGTGCTTGTGGAGTATTTTCCATCTTCCCATGCTAGAATATAATGCACTAGATCAAGATGTTTATCAAGGATCATTGATGTACCCAAAGACCTATACAGTCTAGTCTGTACAGTAACTGTGGCCTGTATGCTGACTGTTCTGCTTCACCTCTGAATACAATACCTAAAGGTAACTTGGTATTGTGAACCCTTTTGGGTGAGGGTAAGTAAAGGTGACTCTGGGTCCCTGTTACTGGATTTTTCCAGAAAGGCTTCTCTGAAGCTGTTTAATCTTGCTGCCGGCCCAAACAGGAGTAAGAATGTATATATAGACGATTGACAGCTGTCTGAGAGTTAACTCTCCCTGTCTACAAAGTCTCTGCCCCACTCACAACACAGTCTGAGGTTGACCTATGCAGGATGTACCTGCTTTGGTAGCACATGGACTCTGGGCCTAGGCCACTGCATGATTAGTCAGAGAAGGGAAATTAGCTCAGGGATGGTCTGAGAGAAATGTTTCTTTTTTTTTTTTTTTTTTTTAATTTTTTTTTTTCAACGCTTTTTATTTATTTTTTGGGACAGAGAGAGACAGAGCATGAACGGGGGAGGGGCAGAGAGAGAGGGAGACACAGAATCGGAAACAGGCTCCAGGCTCCGAGCCATCAGCCCAGAGCCTGACGCGGGGCTCGAACTCACGGACCGCGAGATCGTGACCTGGCTGAAGTCGGACGCTTAACCGACTGCGCCACCCAGGCGCCCCGAGAAATGTTTCTTAATAGAGGAAATCTATACTGAATATTGCCTGACCAGCCCAATTTTTAAGAAACAATGAATATCAAACAAATGGGGGAAATTTTTAGAAAACGAAGTAGAGAAACAACAAAAGGCAAAGCAATAAGTAGGCAAAGCAATAAGTAGGATCACGAAGCAGACAGAAGAGAAGTCACAACGATTGGCAAAAGCTATCAAAGCAGAAATCGGAGTGTTTAGTAACCATGAATTTGAAACACCAGAGCATGGGTTAGGAGAGCCTTACCACTGAAGGAGTAGCTTCCAGAGCTATGATTGTGTCTGTCAGGTTACTGTTAGCTACTATATCCTGGATGATGGTGCTCTGGAAAGCTCTCTATGAGGCCGCTCAGGCTGACTTCTGTCTCCATTCTCTTTGTTCTTACTAACAAGTATGCAGCTTCGGACAAAAACTCAAGTAGAATTTTTAATTACTGTTTATAATAACTGAGGTTATTTCTATTTCTAGCCTCCATTTGGTTGGATGGTGGAAATTTCAACCAAGTCAATTTCTAATCCTCATCCACACTCTTTCCCTGGGGTTGCATCAAATTCCAGGAAGCTTATGTGAAGCAAAGATCTTGGCAACACTCGGTGTGGGTGCATAAATGATAACAGTGAAGGGTGGATAGGAACTCACCTTCACTAACTTAGGCTGAAAAACATGTATGTGTGCATGTACAGAGAGCATGTATATGTACATGTGTTTTTGTGCATGTATAGAGATCCTTGGATCCCGGATCCACAAAATCTTGAATCCCAAGATCTTTTCACATCTCTCAGCTACTTCTAGGCATCTTTCACTCCTCAAGCCTTGGGTGCCAAGGCCACATTCTTAGATTCATCATAAGCCTTTTATCATTACAGTCTCTCTACAATGTTGAGGCCCTACCTTGGAGAGGTGGTACATTTTCTTTCTGCTCTTATATTCTCTAAACGCATAAAGGCATTTGACTGCACCTTCCCTCACCAATCCTGGGCCTGACTACTTTACAGGGGAGAGGGGTGATGATTTCAGTGCCTGTTTCCAGAAAACCACAGCATCTTTTCCATATTCACAACTGTCTGCCTTAGTCCTGCTAACCCAGGGCATCATTTTCCTGATTCAAGCACAGGAAGCCTTCATCAAAATAGACCCTAAAATATGTTATTCAAGCTCAGAAACTTATCCATAACTCCCTTCCTCCATGGACATTAGAGTTTAAAGCAAAGACCCGTAAGAACTGGCTCT
Source organism: Neofelis nebulosa (assembly GCF_028018385.1). Taxonomy (NCBI): domain Eukaryota; kingdom Metazoa; phylum Chordata; class Mammalia; order Carnivora; family Felidae; genus Neofelis; species Neofelis nebulosa. The sequence continues at coordinate 9,809,878 of NC_080782.1, read as the reverse complement.
ATATTCTGATATGCCGTCCCTTCCCAGAGATGATGGAGGTAGAAAAACCCAATTACCTGAATGAGACAAAGGATACAACAATGCTGAAGGAAGAACTTTGGTAAATATTTCAGGATAACATGCTGAAATATTCATATTAAAATATGGAAAACTAGGTAACCTGAATACTGTGAGTTTCCTAATATAAAAAAGGCTCAACCAATCTCAGACGAAGTAAGTTTGCCCTGTAAATCTCTGTAGAAATTTCAGTGTGCACGGTATATTATTATGTCTGTTTTTAATATGGGTATGCAATTTTTCACATAAGGCTTCCAAAACCGGCTCAGTTATACATGCATACTTAATCTCAAAAAGCAAATTAATATGTATTTAGTACCAAAAATAAAGTGTATCAAGGTCATGAATAATTGTATAACTATTTAATATTATCTTACGCTTGCATCTGTGACGATAATTTTTGCAGGCAATATAACCCTCTCACATTCCAGAGTTTGAGAAATCATTAAAATAACTTCAATGAAATATTAACATTGTACATTGGCATTTACAAAGCACTCCTTAGTATATTGCTGCAGTCAAATTTTATAGGAGAAATCGACTGGGAACTTTAAGTGAGTCAATTTTAAAGTGTTAAATCTTTCTTCTTCCCTAAAATGAAGGATGTACATGGGAGTATGAGCTTGGTGCCCCAGTGCTCGCTGCAGTAGTAACTTCACAGCAACTAAACCGTTAGAGTAATTTCTGAAGCTACAGAGATTTACCTTTCACCTTGCAAGACTTATTTGATATACCAGCATCAAATCCTGTCTTGATTCTACTCCAGAGGCAGCTGTATTTCAATCTGTGGACTGTTTTAGCAATCTTTAGTGGGCTTACACATATGATCTGGAGAACTGTTTATTGCATGTGAAAATATTCGTTTCTTAGTGGTTTCCGCTATGATTGGTTTTTCAAGTAATACTTCTATTGGAGTCAGAGATTTCCTATCTTCTCTTTGTTGATGCTTTTTTTATTTTATTTTATTTTTTTTTTTTTAATTTTTTTTTTTATTTTTTTGGGACAGAGAGAGACAGAGCATGAACGGGGGAGGGGCAGAGAGAGAGGGAGACACAGAATCGGAAACAGGCTCCAGGCTCCGAGCCGAGCCGTCAGCCCAGAGCCCGACGCGGGGCTCGAACTCACGGACCGCGAGATCGTGACCTGGCTGAAGTCGGACGCTTAACCGACTGCGCCACCCAGGCGCCCCTGATGCTTTTTTTAATATGGCTGCAGCATTACTTTGTATTCCAAGAAAACATTCAGTTTCTCTAGAGTTTTCCTCTTTCTCCCTAGTTACATGGCAACCATATTCAAAACTTAAACACTTCATCAAGACTCTAACACCTTGCCAATCCAGGTCTGGAAAGGCAACCATGTTTTGTTTCTTTGTTTTTTAAAGCTTATTTATTTTGAGAGACAGAGCACAGGAGAGGCAGAGAGAGAGGAAGAAGAGAAAGAGAATCTCAGGCAGACTCTGTGCTGTCACCACGGAGCCCGATGCGGTGCTCAAACTCACAAACCATGAGATCATGACCTGAGCCAAAGTCAGACGCTTAACTGGCTGAGCCACCCAGGTGCCCCTAGCAGCCATGTTTAAATCAACAAAATCTAAAGTGAAAAAAGGAAAGGAAAGGAAAGGAAAGGAAAGGAAAGGAAAGGAAAGGAAAGGAAAGGAAAGGAAAGGAAAAACAGACTTTACCTACCCCAGAGATTTGTTGCGTATCTTCTTTCTTAAAACACAACTTCTTTCTGTAACTCCAGAATTACAGGTTAACTGAGAAATATATTAGTCTAATAACTATCATGATGATATTTTTTTTAAAAAGGGAGTTGCAATTTGTACACTGTTTTTAGTGCTAATATCAATGAAAGAAATTCATTTTGTATTCATGACCATGAAATATGGCTATTCAGGTGTATTTATAGCATAATTGTTTCTCTAAAATTAAAATGTTATCTATCTCATTAATTCTAATGAATCACTATAATGAATATTTCCACATATAATTATAATGGAGAGGACAAAGAGAATAGAAAAAATAAAGAAATGAAGGTAGTTTACTTTCTTCTACAGCTAATTTCTTTCCTTACCCTACATTGTCTTATTGTTTTGTATTATTTCCTTTTTTTACGGTGTTAACCATAATACTAGATTCACTTCATTCTTGTTTTGTTTTTTGTTGTTGTTTTTCTTTCTTTCTTTCTTTCTTTTTTTTTTTTTTTTTGTGATTCTCTGTCTCCTCTATGTGCATGTGTGTTCTTGTGGGGGTGATGGGGAGACAGAGAGCCAAAGATATATTTGACCTAGATACTGAATGCTCATTCTCAAAGAATGGGGCCAGTATGAGGGAATTCTCTCATGTCCCATGATTTTAGAGCAGATTTGAAAGTGACAGGAGTGTAAGGAAGTTTTATTGTACCCCAAAATAGCCATTTTTTATTGTGTGAAAATTTCATATTATATATGATAATGTTATTCAACCTATGACAATAACCTAAAATGTTCCTCATATACATTAGTATAGATCCTATCAGGCTCTCAAAAACATAATTTGGTGAGAGCAGCAGGTGTACAAAATAACTGTGCTCCCAAGAGCAACCAAACTGGCCGTGAGGGTAGAAATTGAGATAATTCCTGCAGCATGAATGAAGGGAATGTAGCAATGCTCATATGCCTAAGGGTCTGGTTGGGCACTGAGGTGAGTTGAGAATATTAATTTGATGTTGGCCTTGTCCAGTTTATTTGCATTTTGCTAAACAACCAAGTAGGAATATCAAACAAATTAGTACATGCAGGTGAATAAGAATCTGATAAAAGCTTCCACTGGAGATCCACCTATTCATGGTCTTAGAAGCAATTCCTTAGAACAATCCCAGGAATGTGGGAACTAGGATCCACTCTGCTGAGTCCACCATCTATCCAGTGTGCCCCTCCTCTAGTGACAGGTTCTAATTGTGTTTCCATTTCAGTGTATTTCCTGCCCTTTTCAGGGTCTAAGATTGGTCATACATTCCCAATTTACTGTTCAAATCTAGCTAGTTGCTCTGAAAGTAGCTCATCTTGTCCTAAAGTAGCCTAATGGCCTGAGGGTTATACTCAATCTGAAGGGTTAACAGGATAGGGTAGAAAGATGGGGGGCTCGTGGACTCAGGACACCCTGATCTTTAGCCTTATTCTGATGTCTTTTCTTTGGACACAGTCTTCTTTGGTGTTCTTTTGCCTTTAGCTACCTTTTCTAATGTGTATGCTACCATCACTTTAACAATATTTAAGAGTGATGGCAATGGGTTCAAAAGTCATAATTTATATTAAAAATGTGTTGGACTTTTAACTACATTTTTCAAATAAAAAACGTGTAAGCAAAAAAAAAATGCGCTAAGGAGGTATTGCTTTCCGCGGAATTTCTTTTCCTTGGATCTAGTGTTGAAGCTAGTAATTCATAATTGCGCTTACAATTTCAAAGATGGCAAAAGTTGAGTATTAGAGTAATATGTTGGTATACTAAGGTGAATTACTAGCTTTAACACTAGGTATGCAAAAGAAATTCCATGGAAAGCAATGCCTCTATTATCTCATCCACTTTTGTACATACATACATACATACATACATATGGTATATCTTGTTTTCCGTGTCACGGTAAAATCAAGGAAATATCATATATTTTATATTTGAAGTTGATACATATTTAAATCCCCATTTAAAAACAGTAGCTCCCCAAACTAAAATTTGAGGATAAGTTTTTTACTTGACAAAGACCATCCTACTGTCCATACTTTATGGCATGTAGAATTCAAAAATTGCAAGCCAATGGTAGATATGCTGCCTAGTCAAGAAACAGACTGAGTCAGTGGAACAGAATCCATATCTTATTTTTTTTTCTTTTAGAGACTAAAAGCTATTGTGACACCTCCCTAATTGAAATAGTTCCGAGCAAGATCAATACTCTGGGAATTCATTTACAAGTGGTTTTGAGGGAGTGCAGAGGCTGGAGAAAGGAAATACTTTTTACTGCACTCAAGTTTCTAGCTTTGGTAACTAGGTGAATGAAGCAATTAGATTATATAGAGAATGACAGAGGAGCCAAATGAGAAATTCAGAGTGGAGGGTAATTCAGCCTGAAAATTTCAAGTCCAAGTGAAAGATGAAAGTTGGTATTTATGATAAACTGCTATAGATTTAGATCTAGAATGTAACAGGTAATTGTTGGTACTCTATATTTTTTGGAGAAGCATGCAGTTAAGAGTTCACAAATGCTTTTTAGAACAAATTTTAAGAAATATGTACATATCCTTTAGTTATAAACTATGATTACATTATTATGATCACATGTTTAGAAATAAAATCATGTCTTAAGGTCTAAATCTGTATTATCCAATATTTTGAAATTTCTTATTCTTTACATTTTAGGTTCTTCCAATCTGATAAGACTACCCTACAACTAGAGCACCTGCTCCATTTGTAATTAACTAACTTCTGTTTTGGCTATTAATTTACCTTTCTTTTTTATTTTTTTTATTACATTTATTTTTTTATTACATTTTATTACATTTATTTTTGAGAGGCAGAGAGAGACAGAGCATGGCGGGGGATGGGCAGAGAGAGAGGGAGACACAGAATCCGAAGCAGGCTTCAGGCTCCGAGCTGCCAGCACAGAGCCCGATGTGGGGCTCAACCCCGTGAACTGTGAGATCATGACCTGAGCCGAAGTCAGACACTCAACCGACTGAGCCACCCAGGCGCCCCACCTTTCTTTTTTTTTTTTTAATGTTTGTTTATTTACTTTTGAAAGAGAGAGAGAGAGGGAAAGAGCAAGAGGGAGAGGGGCAGAAAGAGAGGGAGACAGAGAATCCCAAGCAGGCTCCACCTTGCCAGCATAGAGCTTAATGTGGGGCTCGAACTGAGCACCAAACCGTGAGATCATGACCTGAGCTGAAATCAAGAGTAGAATGCTCAGCTGACTGAGCCACCCAGGCATGCCTCACCTTTCTTTCTCTTAATCTTGCCTTTCTCTCCTGTTCTCTGTTCTTTCTTGCACTTCTCTTGGTTTGATTATTTTTCAACATCCTGTTTTACTCTCCTGTTAGGCTGGTAGATTTACAAATTTTATAGGATTGTGAGATTCGTTTATTATGCTTTTAAGAGATTACCCAGAAATTATAACATACGTCCTTGATCAATCAAATCAGACAGTGATCTTTAACCCTTTAATTCCATTTATCTTTCTCCTGACTTATATTCTACCTGTCGTGTGATTGAATCCTCTTTTAGTCCCCCAAGATGTTGTCGACATAGTCTTTAACAGATGGTATATTCATTCATATTTGTTGATATATCTGCCATTTCCAATGTTCTTCTTTCAAACTTGCATCTTCAACCTTTCATTGATTACTATTGTTATTCCCTCTTAAAAATATAGTTCTTTAATATGGTTCTGCTAACGACAAATCGTCTTCGATTTTATTTTCCTGAAAATGTCTCTTCTTTAATTTTCACATTTTTTTTCAACACTTTTTTTTTTTTTTTTTTTTTTTTTTTGGGACAGAGAGAGACAGAGCATGAATGGGGGAGGGGCAGAGAGAGAGGGAGACACAGAATCGGAAACAGGCTCCAGGCTCCGAGCCATCAGCCCAGAGCCTGACGCGGGGCTCGAACTCACGGACCGCGAGATCGTGACCTGGCTGAAGTCGGACGCTTAACCGACTGCGCCACCCAGGCGCCCCTAATTTTCACATTTTTAATGATATTTTGATGGGCTCAGAATTCTCAGCTGGCAGATTTGGCTTTTTACCCTTTGAAGACATCATTCTGCTGTCTCCCAGCTTCCCCTGCTTCTGGAAGGGATTCCATGTAATCTTCCTGTTGTGCCTTTGAAAGTATTGTGCCTTTTTGCTCTGGCCTCTTTTAAGATTTCTTAAAGTGGACATGTTTTACACATCTTGAGTGCATGCTTTCTAGTTCATAACTAATTTGGGGAAGAGTAAAACAAAGGCTTTTAGTTGATTCTTAGCAATAATGTCTTGTTTTCAATAAATGAGAGAGATCAACCTAAAGTCATGATATTCCCATGATATACCCAGAAGTACCAGGCTGATTCCTAACAGCACTGTTCTCTGGCCACCAGACTGTTTGTATTTTCTATCCTCTTTTATCATATTTATGGAAGGAGTTTATGCAGAGTTACTGTATCATTATTCATACCAACACGATTTCATCATGTCATTATTTATCATTATTTACATCAACATTATTTATATTAACAATTATTACACCTGGACAAGGCTTCTCTCAAATGAAATGTATTGAACATTTTCTCAAATAATATTGGTCAAATAAATCAAAATGTATGTTTTCTCTTTTAGATATGTTTTTTTACAAATTCTGGTCATTGTTTATAATTTAAAAAATTTTTGAGAGAGAGAGAGAGAGATAGAGTGCAAGGGAGGGGCAGAGGGAGAGGGAGAGAGAGAATCTTAAGCAGCCTCCACACTCAGTACTGAGTCTGAGGTGGGGCTCTATCCCATGACCCTGGGATCATGACCTGAACCCAAATCAAAAGTTGAATGCTCAACCAACTGAGCCACCCAGGTACCCCAATTAAATTATCTTCAATTAAATATGAGCCATTCCTATATGCCTTCTAGGTTATTATAACTTAAGTCTCTGATTATAAAACAATTCATACATGAAATACCCAACTTGCTGAAGGGTGTTCATTACCAACTATTTGAGAAGGAAGGAATGGGATTTTGAGCATGTTCATGATCTGACTTTCCTCTGTACCCTCTGTGTGCTTTGTTATATAGGTGAGCCCTTACCTGTATGTGGTGTGTGTTAGTTTCTAATAAATATTTAAAAGGTTTTTTGAGAATTCTGCCATAAACTTTAGCTTCCCTGGTATAAAGGACATGTAGGAACCAAGTTAAACTGTCAGTGTATAATACAGTCACTTCAACATACATTTGACTTAACCATATAGACATGTTTATTAAAGATAATTCCTTAATATGTTTATATAATGTATATATGTTATTCAAACACAAAGAAAATAATTAGATGTATAGAAGCACAGGCCTACAGAGTTGACTCAAATATAAATTGTAAAGACCCACCTTTTACTCCATCTGTCTTCAATGCTAGACTTTCCTCTATAATGAATCAAGTCCAATAAGCAAATACTAACTGATACATAATAACAACTATCATATATTTAATACCTACATCAAACATTTTTTTCTTCTAAATCCTTAGGTCCTGATGTCTGGCAGTCTCTGAATCTTAACGTGCCCCGTTGCGAGGTTTATGACATCTCCCAGAATTTCCCTACGGGTGATTATTTTCTAACCATTGATTTCACTACAGTAACTATAATTATCATATTTGGCATGTCAATCCCCAGCCAAGAGCTGTCCACACTGATTTTTCTTACAGCTTTCCTTTTTTTAAATGACTATCTCCCTTACCATTTCTATCACCATAGGGCCATATTCTAAACTGAGATAACCGAAATAGTTTTTCCAATCTATTCTTGCTAGTTTATCACATATACTATAGCTTTTTCATAGATTGTCAATTTTTTGTTTGGGTTAAAACAAAGTTCTGCCACAATACAAGTGCATAATGCTTGACAGAGTAAGTATTTAGGTCTCAGAGAATGGGAGAACTCTTTCTAGATCAAGAGATCATGTACTGCATGCCCTAAATATTTGTTTTAGGTGAGCAGGAAAATGTAACCTTTATTTCCAAAATTGTTTCTCTGACACGAGGAATTCTGCACCCAAGAAGAGTACAGTTTATTCATTATTTTAAAATAGCTTATTTTTCCCCGTGCTTGCTCAGTTTTTAGATCTTGTGTGCCTGATGTAATTAAATATAAATTATATTAATTTTAATAAGTTTTTTGGGCTTGAGCATCAGTTTAGAAGCATGAACTATCCGGTGTTCTTGAGCTTAGTCACTAAGAATTTCCAGCAGTATTATGGGAAATCACTGACATGCACATTTCTCAAAGACCAGAGCCTTATTGTTAGTTAACATTTAACTCAGCAAAATGTTGGTACTTCAATTATGTAAAAAATCATTGATCGAGAAATGATGAATTGGAGTCAGAAACATAAGTATGTGTGTAGTCACTATTAAGCAGTTACTGAATATCTTATCTAAATGTTAAGGGCTTTTTTTGTATAATGATTACAAATTTAGAAAGGTTACTAGTGAACTCTAAGATCTAAAAAACAGTTCCATTAAAAGGAATAAGGACTTCACAGAATACATGGATACAATACCTGGAATTTTGTTAAATTATGGAAACAGTATCAGCCTCAGCCTCTCCCAGGAGACACCATATAATGTCTGTTTCCTAGCGACAACCAAAATGTTTCCAGACATTTGTAAATGTCTCCTGGAGGGCAACACCACCCCAGATTGAGATGCATTGCTTTTAGATAAAAGTCAAGAAATGTTTTCTAAGTCCCTAGCATGTGGCTGAGTTTAACTTGTTAGCTTCTCTAGTATTAAGATACTTGACATAGTGTAGGTTTAACTAGTGCCTATAACTAATGCCTTTTGAAAGGCATTTCAAAACAGGGAATTTTCTACAATGAGTGTCTGTCTAACTGTAAAATTCAGCTAATCCTTCCTGCCTGGAGTAGTTCCTGTTTCAACAGTTATCACATACCAGGAACACCAATCAATCTCTCCAGTGGCGGTTGGCCTTCTGCTTAACATCATATCCAGGTGTTACTTATTCTGCCCATTGCCAAAAACATCTCCTTAAAGCTCACTCACCTCCCTGAACACTTCTTACTCCATATGCCACCTCCAGGTATTTCTGCAACTTTCACAGTGCTTTCTCCCTTCCATTTTCTCCCTTACCCCTGAGTTTATACCTGTCAGGCAAGATTCACCACAACTGTGAACAAATGTGTTATCATCTTAGCTGGGCTGTAATTTATTTAAAGATACCGATCGTTGGGTATTCAGTAATATGTCTTTCAGTGCCTGTCACATACATTAGGAAATTGTTTCTCTAATAGACAAATGAAAGAGAAGCATTTCAGGGAGAGAAATAAAAACCCCGGACAACTCTGCACCTTCCATTACTCCATAAATTAGTCCTAAACTCACCTTCTGTTCTAATTCAAGACCAACCCCAGTCAATGAGTAAGCTAAAACACCCTCAGAATCACTATTTCTCAAGGTTATCCTTTCTTCCAAGCTGATGCAACCTGGAGCCGGGCTCCCTGGCTTGGTCTATATGAGTTCAGTTCCCACAGACCACGCAGACTTGCCAGGTGCCTTTGTGGAGAATGGAAACTGAACAACCATGGTCTGAGACCTTCTACACCCCACATAGAGGCCAAGGAGAACCATATCTTGTCTTATTTATCTCCGTCATCACATTTTTGAAATTGTGCTATTTGATTGAGGCTATATGCCATTCATCTTCTTTTAAATATTCCACTTTAGTGGGGTAAAGTCCCACTTATAAGCATGACATAGTCATAATGACTTAAAACATTTTAATTTTGCATTATTTATTAAATGAAATCTCTTCATTACTCCAGGTGTATGCAATAATATATCAAAACTCACTTTAGATTATAGAACCATGTTAGCTGAAGATCTGATGTGCAAATCAATTCAAAACATAACCAAAAACTTTTTTTTTTATTTTAATGTTTTTTTTAAATTTATTTTTGAGAGAGACAGAGACAGAATGTGAGTTGGGGAGGGGCAGAGAGAGAGGGAGACACAGAATCGGAAGCGGACTCCAGGCTCTGAGCTGTCAGCACAGATCCCATAGAGGGACTTGAACTCAACAAGCCATGAGATCATGACCTGAGCAGAGGATGGACACTTAACCAACTGAGCCACCCAGGCGCCCCTCAAACACATTTTTTATCTTTGTTTTACTTGTTTTGGTTTAAGCCAAAAGATGTCATAATCTTCTGGAAATGTTATGAAATCAGAAGGAATAAAATGCATAATATACATACTATGTGATATCCATGAAGACTTACAATCTGGGTTTTAAAACATATTTAAATATCAAAGTGATATCAATTTTGAATAAATACAAAATCACCTTCTGTTTTTAAAAGTTCCAGGTAGTAATTTAATTGACTGTAGCTGAATTTATGATACTCAGCACACAACAATCTTAAGGGTGGTAAGGGTGTTCCTGTTGTGATATACTTTGATAATGATAATGGGAAGTGTTGACTCTCATAATAATCACTATTTCGATTCTGAAAAGCAGTTCTCCAAAGGGACTTCCATTGTGACTTTATATTTTCTTTACATGTAGATTTATATTTATTTTGATTATGACATAGTTGGTGAAACCTGGGACTTTCAAATGGTTCTTCTGAACATATGCAAGACTTGACACATATCTGCAAAAGCCTCCGCTATGTGACGAGTGAGTAATAGCCCTTTAATGCAGACATGTTCCTCTTAGTCGAAAAAATATTTGGATCAGTTGGTAATTTGAGAACTTATAATTTCCTACACTTGAATAATTTAATAATTTGAAAGTTCACTTCTAATTACCATAACTTGTCAAATAACTGGCACTTTGCATAAAATGAGCTACAGCCTAGAGTGTCACTCCTGAGTCACTGGCTGTGATCAGGAATGCCTAGTGAGGCTTTGAGTCCTGAAGTATATCAGTAATAGGAACGCGACTAAGGGGCGCCTGGGTGGCTCAGTTGGTTAAGCCTCTGCCTTCAACTCAAGTCATGATCTCATAGTTTGTGAGTGTGAGCCCTGCGTCAGGCTCTCTGCTGACAGCTCAGAGCCTGAAACCTGCTTCAGATTCTATGTCTCTGCCCTTCCCCCGCTCGTGCGCTCTCTCTCTCTCTCTCTCTCTCTCTCTTTCAAAGTTACATCAACATTAAAAAAATTTAAATAAAAAGAACACAACTGAGAAGGGAGAATTTTATTAGCAGGCCACCAAGTCACTTCCTTCAATCAACAAGCCTGGATCCTGCATGAACACCACATTCCTTCTCACCTTTGTAATTAAGAGCTGGGTAGGCATCTGCCTGTGATTCCTTTTTTGGGAGACAACACTCCCCACATGCCTTTATGTGGTTAGAGCTTCCTAAGAATAGGAAATTCCTGCCAGGCCCTGCCTTACCCTAGCACCAAAGGAAGATGCACGAGAGTAGAGAGTCACCATAAGACATCAATGCCCTTCTCCAGTTGTGCTTACATAAATCCCAGACTCCTCTCAAGAAAAGGTCCTACCCTCTCCTGCAATAATCCCTTTAGATCTTTACAAAATTTATTTTGTTCAGGAACTTAATCAAAATTCTTGATTTTGCAGGATAAAGTGAAGGGGGGATATAGCACAGGTCCTTAGATTTCTTGGGTATGCAAAAGAAAGGGACTATCTAAAATCCATGTAAACTTTGATATAGATATCTATTAATAGGCTCCTAATATGAGCTTCTGGACCATAAAGTAGGGTTTTTAACTGATGGCTCAACAAAAAGACCACCAAAATAGCACACACAACACACACACACACACACACACACACACACACACAGGCTTTCTGCTGACAGCTCAGAGCCTGAAACCTGCTTCTGATTCTGTGTCTCTGATATAAATAAATAAATAAATTATATGTATATATAATTTATTTATAAATATATATATTTATTTATAAATAAATTTGTTTATGAATCTATATTTATATCTCAATATCTCTATATAAATGTGTTTGTGTGGTGTGTATCTAAATTTAAGTTCATTAGACTTACTGCAGTAAAGAAGAAAACTTATAGACAGACATCAGTAGTGTGTAAGAGAGGTACTTACAGTGACGAGTCATTTATATATTTGGGGAGTCTGGGTCTATGTGGCTTAAGGAAGAATTTTCAAGGTGGGGAACAGATTGTGATTAAATAACACTTGTGACCTAATAATGTAGGTTTGGTAAACACAGAAAAGCTAGATTCTTGTAGGAAGTTCTGATTGTTGCCTCATGAGTGAACTGTTTGCCCAGGTGAACAATGTATTAATTTCATTGTGAGAGCTCTTGGCCCAGATGAACTGACTCTTTGCCCAAATAAATTGGATTGCGAGAACTTCCTGAAACAGAACACAATTTTTGTGTTATTTAAATTGGTTTAATGATTTTCTGGGCAATGATTTCCTGAAACAGATAATTCATATTTATATCTCTTTTCTACCTCAGTCTGTAGAGCCAGACTTTTCCTTCTGTACACTAAAACAACCAAACTAAAGTCAAGATTTTGGGACTTGCAGCAGAGACTACAGTATTATCTATTTGAAAACAATTCCTTATTTTTTTTTGTTCAAATATCATCCTCATATTGTAGAGGGGAGCAAATTGTCCAATTAAAAACCATACTCCATAAAATCCCAAAATGTACCTTCCCATTCAATCCACACTCACTCCTATCACAGGTGACAATTATCCTAATTTGTAACAATATAAATTACTATTCTGTGGCTTTGAAATTTATATAATGGAATCATATTATTCTCTTGTGTCTGGCTTCGTTAATTCAACATATTTGTGAGATCCACTTACATTGTTGCATGTAGTAATGGTTTATTCATTGTTACTTCTATACAGTGTCCCATTTCATGAATTAAAACAATATGTCTATTCATTATATTGCTTAATGTCTTTTCAGTTCAGGAAGGTCCTCAGCCTTTATCTCATCAAATAATTTCCCCTCCTCCTCCCCCCACTCTCTCTCTCCTAGTTCTCAGATTCCAAGTATATGGACATTACATCTTTGAATATTTCCTCCTCCCATGTCTCTTATGCTCTGCTATGTTCTCCTGATTATTATGTTTTTCTCTCTCTTCATATGTCTAGTGAGTTTTATGGTATGCTAGACATTGTATATCAACTAATCATAAAGCTTGAGATGATATTTTTTCCCAAAGGGTTTCTCCTTTTATTAGGTAGATATGGTAGAGACAATTACCTCTAGCTGACCACGTATTAATCTGAGTCCAATAAGCACTGAACTTTTCTTAAGATCAGTCCACATCTACATCACTCTTATTCTTCAAGCATGGCACTATCAGGCTTTTGATTGATTGTATAAGACTCTGTTCATTAAGTTATGAGTTTTTAAAGCTTTGATCTTTAGTCTTTAGCCTCCTTCCTGTGGAAGGTTCAAAACTTGGTAGACATCTTAAGGAATGATGCCCTGTAGGTTTATGTTAGGCCCTTCCCATACCAGGTCTTTGATTCTTAAACAATAAAAGACTGTGAAAGATTTACCTCTTCTTTTGGCCCAGGTCTAGTCTCCTTGCCCATTCCAGACCCTCAGAAATGTTCCACGGTGAAAAATAATCTTGTTTTTGAAGTTCGTTTTGATTTCAGTCCAGCTCCATACAACTTCCAAAAGTCCTCTGGTTTCTCTTCCTCCAACAGAGACTCTGCCTGAGCCAAAGCTGATCCTCAGCCCTCATTTAAAATTGCCAAATGCAAAAAATAAAAAATAAAATAAAATAAAATAAAATAAAATAAAATAAAATAAAATTGTCAAATGCTACCAAGAACCAAAATGGTCAGCCACTATCAGTTTATCTTTAAAAAGCTTTTTCTTTGGTGAATTTTATTATTAATTCATCTATTCATTGTTTCCACAATTCTCCATGTCTTTAAAATATTATCTTAACAGTTTATCCTTTTATTTTTTTCTAATTGTTGCAGCAGGAATAATGGCCACCTGTGTTCTACTGCATGCTACTGCAAGAAGTCCATCGTGAACTTTGATATTTTACCATTAAAATTCAGTCCAATGTATTTTGGATTACTATTTCTGTTCTGCTTTGGTCCTAGAGATTTTAGAAATGTTTCGCATAAGTTTCCTACATAAAGCAATTTTCAAATTATCTGTTTACTCCTGATTTTTAGCTTAATTCCACTGTAGTTGGAGAAAATATTCTGTACGGTTTCAAGACTTTAAAGTTTTGAGCAATACTTTATGTGCCAGTATAGGGTCGATCTTGATAAATGTTCCACGCACAGTTGAAAAGAGTTGCATTCTGCAGTTGTTGAAGGAAGATTTCTATATATGCCAATTTTATCACATTTGCAAATATTGTTACAAATCTTTAGTATACTTGCTAATTTTTCTGTTTCATAAGATATTGAGAGAGATATGTTAATGGTATTTTTAGATTTACCAGTGTCTCTTTTGTCATCCTTTAGGTATTTGAAGGTGTGTTTATTAGGTTCGTACAAAATTGGAATTGCATTATTTTGGTACAATAGTTAACACTATGATCTGTCCCTCTCTTTGCTTCTTTTTAATGTCTATTTTGTATTATATTACTATGGCTATACTTTTTTTTTCTTTTGCAAATGTTATCTTTTTCCATTCTTTGAATTTTAGTCTGTTTCTGTGCTTATTTTAAAGGCATATATCACTTAAGCATCCATGTTTTAACCCATTCTGATCATCGTTTGTTTTTTATTTAGATTACTTGATTATTTGCACTTTTTAGGATATGAATTCTATTTTAGATTTACAAATGTATTCTTTATATTGTATTTGGCGCAGAACTGCTTTTTTTAAGTTACTTATTTATTTTGAGAGAGACAGAGACAGTGCAAGTGGGGAAGGAGCAGAGAGAGCGGGAGAGAGAGAGAATCCCAAGCAGGCTCCATGCTGTAAGCGCAGAGGCTGATGTGGGGCTTAAGCCCACGAAACTGAAACCGCAAGATCATGACCTGAGCCAAAACCAAGAGTCGGATGCTTAACAGACTGAGCTACCCAGGTGTCCCTTGGACCCTCAACTGTGTTATATTGTTGTTTTCTGTCTTCTTCTCTTCTTTAGGATTATTTATTGACCTTTAATGATTCAATTAACCTTTTATGTTTTTGTTAATGACTATTTTGCTATTCTTATGGTGGTTATTCTAGAGCAATACCGTCCAGTATAAATTTCTACAATGATGGAAATATTCTACATCTGTGCAGAGTCTAAAATAGTAGCCATAGCCACATATTTCTCTTGTACACTTAAAATGTGGCTAGTCTGACTCAGGAACATAATTTTTAATTTAACTTTAAAGTTAAATAGACACATACGGCTAATGGCCACCACATTGGATAGTCCAGTTTAGAGATTACTAATTGAACCCCTGATATACCAAAGTCTAATATTTATAATATGCTTGTTTGCCATTTCCTGAATAAAGAGAATTTAACTCATTTATTGCCTTCCCACATCATTTTATTGAGGTATGGTATAGTAATATATTAATTATATTATATGTTATATTAATAATATTGAGGTATAATTAAATGGTATTTAATTCCATTTGTATTTCAACAAAACAGGATATTTTGGTTATTTCTTTATGTACTCATATTCAATTAGAATCCCACATACTTACCTTTTGCTATCCTTCATTTTTTCTTATTTTCTACACGGCCATCTGTGATTAGTTCCTTTTGTCTTAATAGTAACTTTTCATTTCTTTTATTATGGCTTTGCTAGTGTTTAATTACATCATGGTTTGCTATTCTGAAGAATCTTCACCACACCTTCATATTTAAAATATATATTTGCTGGGTATAAAACATTGGTACTTGTATTACTTCAGTGTTTTCAAGATATTCCATTGTCTCTGGATTTCTTTGCTTTGAGATGCTTGTGATTAATCCTATTATAGTTTCTTTGATGGTAATATACCTTTTTTTTTTTCTCTCTCTCTCTCTCCTTATCTTCTGGATGCTTTAAGTTTACATTTCTCACATTAGTTTTTGGCAGTTATACCATTGTGTGCCCAGTGTTATTTTATAGCATCAATTATATTTGGGTTTTAAATGGCTTTTTGCTTTTGTGGTTTTTGTCTCCTATTTTAAAAAAATAGTAATTATGTCATCAAATATTTCTTCTGTCAGTTCAATTCCACGTATGTTAGAACTTTTTCTGTATTCCATGTATCTCTTATACTCTATTACAAGTTTTGCACTTATTTTACTTCTCTGTGCTTCAGTCTAGAATATTTTCTTCTGAACTAACTTTCAGGACACTAATTATTTTTCAATAAGTCTAATGTGTTGTGAAGTTCACCTAATAAATTCCTAATTTTCAGACATTGTAGGTTTTAGTTCTATGATTTTAATTTGACATTTTGCATAGTTTCCAATTTGCTGATTTTTCAAAATTTCTTAATCACTTTAACTATATTGTTTATAGTTAAACACTTTAACTATATTGTATATAGTTAAAATCACTATATCACTAAAATCACTAAATCACTTTAACTATATTGTATATCTGGGGGAGGGAGGGATGAATAGGCAAAGAGATTTTTAGGGCAGTGAAAATAATTTCTATGAAACTATAGTGGAAGATACATGTTATACATTTTTCCAAGCTCATAGACTGTCCAATACCAACCAATTTATTTAACTCAGTTAATGTACAGTGTAGTGTGGGTTTCAGGAGTAGAACCCAGTGATTCACAACTTCCACATAACACCCAGTGCTAATCCCAACAAGTGCCCTCCTTAATGCCCATCACCCATTTAGCCCATTCCCCCACCCACCTCCCCTCCAGCAACCCTCAGTTTATTCTCCGTATTTAAGAGTCTCTTACAGTTTGCTTCCTTCTCTGTTTTACCTTATTTTATTTTTCCTTCCCTTCCCCTATGTTCATCTGTTTTGTTTCTTAAATTCCACAAATGAGTGAAATCATATGGTATTTGTCTTTCTCTGATTTATTTCACTTAGGATAATATACTCTAGTTCCAACCACGTTGCTGCAAATGGCAAGATTTCATTCTTTTTGATCACCGAGTAATATTCCATTACGTGTGTGTGTGTGTGTGTGTGTGTGTGTGTGTGTGTGTATGAATACATCTTCTTTATCCATTCATCTCCTTTATCCATTGATCAGTTGGTGGACATTTGGGCTCTTTCCATAATTTGGCTATTGTTGATAGCATTGCTATAAACATTGGGGTGCATGTACCTCTTCATTTTTTTAATGTTTATTTTTGAGAGAGAGAGAGAGAGAGAGAGAGAGAGAGAGACAAAGTGTGAGTGGGGGAGAAGCAGAGACAGAGGGAGCTACAGAATCAGAAGCAGGCTCCAGGCTCTGAGATGTCATCACAGAGCCCAATGTGGGGCTCAAACCCATGAACTGTGGGATCATGACCCGAGCTGAAGCCTGACACTTAACTGACTGAGCCACCCAAATGCCTCTACATGTGCCCCTTCAGATCAGCATTTTTGTATCCTTTGGATAAATATCTAGTAGTGCAAATCCTGGATCTTAGGCTAGTTCTATTTTTAGCTTTTTGAAGAACCTCAGTGGTCTTTTCCAGAGTGACTGCACCAGTTTGCATTACCACCAACAGTGCAAAATTGTTCCCCTTTCTTCACATCCTTGTCAACACCTGTTGTTTCTAAGTTTCTTTTAAAATATAAATAGTTGTGTTTTATTTCTCTAAAAGGTAATAATTACTTAATATATCAAATGAGGATTAGATATTTTAATAATAAGCAAAAATTAAAAGTTTTATTAAGAAATTGCTATTTGTAAAACTTTTTCTACATACTTTAGGTGATTCACCTTATTTCAGAACAACCTCACTGAGTAGCTACTGTGACTGTCCTTACTATACAGCTACAGAAAAAGGAAGGAGACAAATGATAAACAAATTTCCCCAGGTCATATTGCTGGTAAGTGACAGAGCCTGGATTCCAAATAATGCAGCCTGTCTCCATAATTCTCCCCTTAACCTCTAGAGTATACCAAGTGGCACATAAAATAATACTGTGACATGGGTAACCGTCAAGTTTATCTCATGTTAACAAATTAAGGGACATAATAGCAACAAATTATTAAGGAATAGTGACTAGCTGACCACCAAGTGAGAGTAATTTTGTAGATACATTTTCCTGAGTTGATGAATATGATGGAACAATCTCACTTGCAAACTGTGCATAACACATAATTTTTCAGTTAAATTGAGCAAACATTTTTACACATCATGAATTTCTAGTTTTCAAAAATAAGTAACTTATTTCTACTCTTTGTGAAAGTTGCATTATGACAGACCTTCCATATGCATATATCCAGCAATGAAAATCAATATTTAATGCTTTAATCATCTATTAGGGTTGATTCGAACCCCTAAAAAAGAGCCCCTAAAAATTCTATCCCCTATTCGCCTGGGTGGTTCAGTCAGTTGAGCGTCTGACTTCAGCTCAGCTCATGATCTCTCGGTTTGTGAATTTGAGCCCCGCATCGGGCTCTGTGTTGACGGCTCAGAGCCTGGAGCCTGTTTCAGGTTCTGTCTCCCTCTTTCCCTGCCCCTCCCCTGCTTGCACTCTGTCTGGCTGTCTTTCTCAAAAATAAAACTTAAAAAAAAATTCTATCCCCTATTACTCCAGAATGTGGTCTTGTTTGGGAAAAGAGTCCTTGCAGATATAATTAAATGAGTTAAAATAAGTTCACACTGGAGTAGAGAGGAACCTTAATCCAATGTGACTGGTATCCTTATAAGAGCAAAATTTGGACACATACATACAGAGGGAGAGAGAGAGAGAGAGAGAGAGAGAGAGCACTATGTGAGAGAAGATCATATGAAGACAGCAGCAGGATTGAAGTCATGTTGCCACAAGCCAAAGAACACCTGAGCCTATAGAAGCTGGAAGATGTGAAGAAAGATTCTACCCCAGACACTACTGAGGGAGGGTGGCCCAGCCAATATCTTGAGTCTGGACATCCAGCTTCCAGAACTGTAAAATAATCAATTTTTGTTATTTTAAGCCACTCAGTTAGTGGCACTTTATGACAGACCCAGGAAAGAAATATACCATTCCAAACAATTCATTACTGACCTAATATTTAGAATAATCCTTCCTTAAAAAGCAGGTTTCCAGATTAATATTAGAAAATGTAATTTTTTGACTGATTCAACAAATTGTAACTTGTTAAAGGAATTTTCTTCATATCATAGAGTCAACATGCATCACAATCTTTAGCTCTTAATTATGGATAAATTATGTCAGGCAATTTAGAGTCTGAGGCATGACCACTTGCAAGCGAGTCCAAAAAGACTTTGTACTAAGTGGTCAAAGATGATATGCAGTGCGTCTTCCCCCTCAAGAGCAGTAATGGCTGACCACATACAGGTCCTTCTGGTTCCTCCAGGGCCATTTTCTAAGCTTCCCATGAACCTACAAGGACACAAATGACTGCCAATGGATAGCAGAAAGCCAAGAGCTCCTCATCTCCCCTTCATATGAGGACTAATAGGTATTCAATGTACTTTGAAGTATTAATCAAGGAACATGGAAAGAATTTAGTGTATATTGGGGCTGCTATAATGGAGATATTTATGAGAAAAAAATATTCTCTTTATTCAATTAATGCAAGTAAAAACATCAGAAACTTTATTATCTTTTCCCTTGTAAATGTATAGTAGAGATAATAACTTAATTTTTTCTAAGGGCAGTATCACATGAAAAATTAAAAGGTTCCTGTACATAGATCATTCCTAAGGCTAAACCAAAATATTTCAGATCTCAAACTAGCGGCTTTGGCATTCCCAATCCAAAGCATCTCCTAAATAGTACGCTGATATAAAGCTTTTCAACATCTGTGCCAATATCGTTAAATAGCTCAGCAATTTGTTGTACATGTTATATACCAATGTTGTTTATTATTATGTCATTGCCTACACAAAACTGTTATTGAATGGCAATATATTAACTTGGATGTACAAATGACATTCTAGCCTTTTTTAAAGGTTAAAAGTACTTTAAACATGCACAGAAAAAATTAAATTGTCTAAAAATATAACCTTGGCAAAACGCAACCATCCAAATACTCGGACAAAAATTAACTGAAATGCACTATCTTGACCTCGCATTTCCATGAAAATGCACTTAATGGGCTCGTGATCAGGGATTTAGAAGTAGGAAAATGCTATCTGACCAAAGATTTTACTTACTACAATCATGTGAAAAGATGAAGAGCACATTGTAATTTTAGATAACGATGATTTAAGACAAAAAAATACTAAGACAAATGGAATTTTTTAAATGGATGATCATTATAATATCTATTTATAACATTCGACTGTAGGGATGTGTTTGGTGTTTAGATTCCTAGTTAGATAATCTTAGACTTTAATTTAATGAAAGTCAAATGGCTGGTGAATAATAAGTAAGGACTAGAAGTAATATGTTCAGACTTTTAAGTGATTGTGTTTAATTTTGTAGAAAAGAATTTCACCTTAGATAAAGAAATATCGTATCAAAGTATCAAGCCTTAGGTTAATAATTTATTGATGTGTAGAAATACTGCTAGATTTTAAGCAAGAGGGTTAACTAAACTGAGGCTTAGAAAATAAAAGTATATCTTTAGTTTTGTTGGCAGATATCAGTGTGTGCGTGAGAGAGAGAGAGAGAGACAGAGAGAGAGAGACAGGAACAGAGAGAAACAAAGAGCGAATTATATATTTCCTCCTCATTGTAACTACTCAACTAAAAAACTACCATAGGTTTATAATTTCCTTTAAAAGTGATCAGCCAGGGGCACCTGGGGGGCTCAGTCAATTGAGCAATTGAGTGGCTGACTCTTGATTTCAGTTCAGGTTATGATCTCATGGTTCCTGAGATCCAGCCCCATGTAAGGCTCAGTACTGACAGCAACAGAAAACCTGTTTAGGATTCTTGCTCTCCCTCGCTCTCTGCCCCTCCACCACTCACACACTCGTGCACATTCTTTCTCTCTCTCTCAAAATAAATAAACTTTCAAAAAAATAAAATTATAAAATAATGATTAGCCAAGTTAATATATGGATGGATAATGCAAGGTACAAAGACAACACTGCATTCTGGGAAACCAACTGGGAGTCTCCATAGTTCCATATATGCACAGTTCCATATAGACCAAAGATGGTGGCTTGGACCAGGATGCTGGTGGAAATGTAGATAAGTGAGAAGTAGTGAAACAAATTTAGGTGGAAGAATCAAAAGACACTGATGATCAATGAAGGAGACAAAAGGATCAAGATTGACTTCTCATTTCTGGCTGGTGCAACCAGATAGACAGTGATGTCATTCACTGAAATGAAGAACACTGAAAACTTGAATCACCAGTTATTACATGTACAGTTCTTGACATACCCTTATAATAAGAGAAGTGCAGTGGCACCTGGGTGGCTCAATCAGTTAAGCATCCTACTCTTAATTTTGGCTCAGGTCATGATCTCATGGTTCATGGGTTCGAGCCCCATGTCAGGTTCTGTGTTGATAGTGGGGAGTCTGGTTGGGGTTCTCTCTTCCTCTCACTCTGCTCCTCTCCCTTTCTCAAAAATAAATAAATAAGCCTTTAAAAAGAAAGAGAAATGCAAATTAACGGGAAAATGAGTTATCTCATAACTACTAACATCCAACACCTAACCATTTGTTGGTGGTGGTGAGGGGAAGGGGACACTAATATACAGTTGGTGAAAATATTAATTGATAAAACCTCTTCAGAGAGCAATTTGACAGCACTTAATAAATCTTAAGATACCAATACCCTGGGACTAAGCAATCCAGCAGTGTGTGCCAGAAAAATGCTCACACATTTGCCAAGAAGACACATCCACCCATCTTTACTGCAGCACTGTTTGCTGTAGCAATGCAGGGAACCTGCATAATTTCTCCTCAGGAATTATAGCCACTGTAATTTTTTTTCAAACAATGGAATAGTCTATAGCAGCAAAAAGAAATTGGACTGATATGTACTAACATGGATAAATAACTAAGATGTGAGGTTAAGTCTAAAAGTTGCAAAAGGGTATGTATATCATAGCACTGCTTCTGTAAGTTTTAAAAGCACAAAACAATACTACACATTGTTTTTATGGTAGCACAAATTACAAAATGATATCGAGGAATGATAAGCACCATTTTACGGTAGTGATTACCACCAGGGAATAAAGGTATGGGGAGCTTTATGTATGCAAACAAAACATACCAAGGAATTCAAAATAATAACTTCTGGTGGGTGAAATTATGAGCGAATTTTATTTCCTTTATTACACTTTTCTGTATTTTTTGTATTTTAATGAGAAGTTTAATAATTAATAAAAGTATTCACTAAAAATTAACTGAAACTATTCTATTAGATCATAACTATTGCCATCCTTTACACTGAAATCATTTGAACATGGTATTTTCAATAATGCAACATTTATTGTTTCAACATACATACATACTTTGGCGCCAATATAGGCAAGAGCAAGTAATTATTAGCTCACCAATATCAAACATGCTATTAACTAAACATAATCTGAAAACCAGAGAAAATCAGCCAAATCTCAGGCAAAGCAGACAGTCTACAGTTGGACTAGAGTCTCCTTTTTACTCACCTTCCATAAGAGGTCTTAAAATAAAAACAGTGTTTTTGTACAATGAGTATTTATTTAGTACCATGCAATCTCTCAACTCAATTTTTCATTATTTCCCCTCTTTAGATTTCCTTTCCACCCCCACCCCCAAGCCCCAATAAATGTTAGTTTGGAGATGTGGCTGGTGGAGAAATGACACTTAAGAAAGAAAAGACTTTTATTAACTACAAATTGTTTTGCCCCAGGAACCTAGAATCATAAGACTTGCTCTAAGATTAAAGTGTATGTATGCTTGAGTACTGAGGTGTATTGAGGTTAGATCAAGGACACTTGACTGGTAACTATTTGCTGAATAGCAAATACTGTGGGGAAACTCAAATGACTACGGTGGAAATATTTTTTAATGATTGAATGCTGTCTTAAGGTTTTCTTTGTAGGAATATATGCCCTAAACACTTGCAAAATTGTAGACCTCCCAAAATCACCATAGCTCATTCCATGTGTATATTTTGAGAACCTTTTTACCTTGTGTTTTGCCTCCAAAAATCTGTGAATTTTTTAACATTAGATCAATATAAGTGTCTGTGAAATAAATGTTTATAATTTATTTTTATAATTTCTAAGCAAACAAATTCTGCTCTAGGGTAGACACAGTGATAAATTTCATTTTCCTAGAGAGTACTGGTAATTTAAGTTCTCTGCACTCTGAAGTTCTTTATTGATTTTACTTAACCCTCAGGATCCAATTTAAGATGAAATCTTTTCCTCCAATGGAGATATGGAAAGAGTTTTGGAGTAAAGGAATCATGGTAGCACATACCCAAATATTATTTCATTTTCATTTTCATTTCTCTCTACTCTTTCCTTCATTTTGGGCAGGAACCAAGGCCAGGTGCCATCTTAAGGATTTTGAAAGAATTAGAACTGACCTGGGGGAGCCCACTCTGTCCCTGAATTTCAGTCCCGATTTCTCTGGGCTTCAGTAACTCTCAAGAAGATGAAAAATCTAAGAAAAGTAAGTACATGTGGGGTGCCCTTAGGACTAAAGTTATTTCTAGGTGAGGAGGAAAATCTTTGTTGATTCCTCTTAATACTGAAATTTATCCTTTGAATTTGAATCATATTTTCCCCCCACAATACCTTTTATTTGCTTGTTTAGCAAAGACTGTACAGGCACTCTTCTAAGTGCTTTACATAAAAGAACAACTTGGTTACCACATTGGTGAGCTAGGCACTACTATATACCAATTTTTACAGCTTAAAAACGTGAGGAGCAGAGAGACTGCGTAACCACCCCTCGGGTTATATAGCAAGTTAGAATGAAGTCCACGCAGTTGACCCTTAGAACACACGCCCGTGCTGTTTGTGATGCTAAAAGAGAAGCAGGATCTGCCTTGAGCCTTTGGTGCATGACATTGTCTACCATATTGGAATTATTGGAATGATCTAAGAATTAAAGTACCCTCCATGTTTTACAAATTTTTTAAATTTTACTTAATTTCATCTCATTTATAATAGGGGTTTTTTCTTATTTATTAAGAATACGGTCATCTGCCTCCCTGTCTTTCTGAGCTAATAACACTATCAGCCCTGCTTGCCTTTCCCTATCCTTCTTCATGATCAGAGCACAGGAAATAATGATGCCTATTCCTCTATGAGGTATTCAGAATGACTTCGCATTTATTCCTGCTATGCAGTATTAGCTCTATTCATTTTATTTTTCTGCTAGTCAAGTCTCCCTTCATCTATCATGGCTCACTCTTGTTTAAAGACTATTTTAAATACCAATGCTTGGTTCCTTCTCGCTTCAGAAAAATGATGGATTTTTTTGACAGAAGCCTGTAACACATCTATCTACTGCTATTTTTTTTTTAATTTTTTTTAATGTCTATTTATTTTTGACACAGAGAGAGAAACAGAGCATGAGCGGGGGAGGGGCAGAGAGAGGGAGACACAGAATCTGAAAACAGGCTCCGGGCTCTGAGCCATCAGCACTGAGCCCAATTCTGGGCTGGAACTCACAGACTGCGAGATCATGACCTGACTGAAGTCGGACACTCAACCGACTGAGCCACCCACATGCCCCAGTATCTACTGCTGTGCTTAGTGCTGATCCTGATGAAGACAATATGCTGTATAAAGAAGGCTTTTCCTTGAGACCCCTACTCCCTGAAACAAACCTGCTGCACTGAAAACGCAGTAAGCTAAACATGGTTTTCTTCTTTTTCACCATCTCAACTTACTTGGCTGTTGTCCGACCTTGACAAACCATTCACTTTTTAGCGTGCCTTCAAACTAATTCAAGAAACCAACCTCGGGAATGTATAAACGGCCATAAAACTTACACCCCGTCTAACCCAAATAGGCCTACCCTCTGACTTTCTCATTTCTCATAATGATGTCATAAACATCCAAAGTTAGAGAATTCTGAGCCACTTTGAGACATTGTTCCTTTCTCTTAATGTATATTTAATTGCTACTTCATAAAGTGTGCATTTAGAATCCATCTCAAGCCTGTTTCCAGATTTTATCATGTCTCTTCTGCACTACTGTAATGGTTTTTAGCCAACTTATTTGAAGACCTCCTATTCCTATCCAGTCATTTAATATTTTAACAAATATTTTAAACACCTGTTCACTGCTTGTATCTAAACAAAATTCTAGTAAAGCAAAGTCAAATAATACATTGTTCCTCTCCTTTATAAAGTGTGATAGCCTTAGTGTGTGTGTATGTGTGTATTCATTTTTCAATCCTTCATACCGTAACAACATTCACATTCCTGAAACATAGATTTGATTATTGTATCTCCCTACTTAAAATGTTAACTCATACAAATGCCATCAATTAATCTTAGACAACAGTGCCAAGGATACGCAATGGGGAAAGCATGATGTCTTCAGTAAATGGTGTGGGGAAAACTGGACAGCCAAACGTAAAAGAATGAAATTGAACCTTATCTTATACCATACGCAAAAATTAACAAAATGGATTAAAGGATTGAATGTAAGACCTTAAAACATAAAAATCCTAGAAGAAGACATGGGAGAACAACTACTTGACATTGGACTTGGCAATGACTTTTTGGATTTGACACCAAAAGCACAGACTTTAAAAGCAAAAATAGACAAGGAAAACTACATCAAACTCAACAGTGTCTGCACAGTAAGGGAAATAGCCAACACAGTGTAAAGCAAAATATGGAATTAGAAAAAAAATATCCACAAAATATGTTCAATTAGGGGTTAATGTCCAAAATATATAAGGAGCTCATACAACTCAAGAGACAGAAAAAAAAAAAAAACTGAAAAATGAGCAAAAGTTGTGAATATACAGTTTTACAAAAAAAAAAAGACATAAAATGGTCAACAGGTATATAAAAAAGTGCTCAGCATCACTAATCATCAAGAAACGCGAATCAAAATCACAATGAGATATCATCTCACCCGATGTAGTGGTAATTATCAAAAAGTCAAAAGATAAGTATCAAGTAGGATGTGGAAAAAAGAGAACTCTTACATACTGTTGGTGAGAATGTAAACTGGTATAGTCATCATTAAAAACAATATGGAGTTTTCTCAAAAAATTAAAAATAGGGATGCCTGGTGGCCCAATTGGTTAAGCATCTGACTTCGGCTCAGGTCATGATCTCACGGTTTCTGAGTTCAATCCCCTCATCAGGCTTTGTGCTGACAAGTGTGAAGCCTGGAGCCTGCTTCGGATTCCATGTCTCCCTCTCCTTCTGCCCCTCTGCTGCTCACATTCTGTCTTTCTCTCTCTCAAAAACAAAGATAAAAAAAATAGAAAAATAAAAATAGAACTACCATATGATCCAGCAATCCCACTTCTGGGTATATATTCAAAGGAAATGAAGAGACCTGCACCTCCAACTTCCCAGCATTATTATTCATGGTAGCAAAAATATAGAAACCATTTGCCCATCAAAGATAAATGGATAAAGAATTTTCACTTATATGTGGAATCTAAATCAACAGATCAATCAACAAGTTGAGCTCTTACTGACAGAAAACAGATAGAATGGTAGTTCCCAAGGGCTGGAGTTTAGGGAAATGGGGAGATATTGATCAAAGTATACAAACTTTCAGTTATAAGATGAATAAGTTCAGGAAACCTAATGTTCAGTGTGGTGACTGTAGCTAATAATACTGTATTGTATCCCTGATATTTGCTGAAAGGATAGATCTCATGGGTTCTCATCACACACATACAAAAGGTAACTATGTGAGGTGATAAGTGTGTTAATTAGCTTGACTGTAGTAATCATTTCACAAGGTATATCAAAATATACTGTACGACCTAAATATATACAAATTTTGTTAATTACAAGTTTTTGTTATAATTTTTGGAGGGTTATGAGGTGGAGGGCAAAGGATACCTGCAGGCACCACAATAGAGAAGAGATCAACCACACCCCCTCCCAGGGCCGGGGTCCACAGTCAGGTGGCTAGACCTGGCAAAAATATACAAAAATGTGGAATCAAGTTTGTAATTGTTAACATCTTGGAATGAACATTCTAAGTATGACACGTGACTGCATTTGCAGTTAAAGTGACAATTGGGCTTTTCATTACCAAAGAGGGAACAGGCAAGTGAGGGCGCCAACATGCGTTTTCATTCTTGGGAAGGGGAAGATTTCATTGCTAAATTTAAAAAATAAGTAAAGGTTCACTTTGATTGCATCTCTTATCATGATTGTTCAGTACGCTACTTACATTCATATCATGAGCCCCCTTGTGCCTAACAGCAGCCACACTGTAGTCCTCTCTTCTCAGTTTGTAGCCAGGCCCAAATTCGCTGCTTTTAGGAGCCACACACTCAGATAGTAGGCCCTAGAAGAGGTGAACTGTATGAACCCTTCTAGACTGTAAAGGCACAAAAATGCAGCTTTGTATTTCTTATCTGCCCCCCAAGGGCTGCCTGCAAAATCCAAGGTTTTTGAAGTGGTACTATTTACTACTACCTTCTCCTCTATCTCAGTAAAAAGCTTTTATTTGGGAACAACTCAAAAGGGAAAAGTAACAGACCCGCAATCTAAAGATACAGTTTTAAAAGTCCTATTGTAAATGACACCAGACTCAGTCACTATACCACTCTATGGCATGAGGAAAGAAACGTTCAATTTAGAGAGGAAGGAAATAGAGGAAGGAAACAAGAGACCCTTATAACTTTTCAGAGGACCTGATTCCATCAGAGACAATGAGCATTCATGGGCAGGATTACCAGCTGCCAAGGGGAAGAGCCCACCTGAACTGCTCCCTCTCTAATGTCTTCATGTGACACTTTGTGGAAAAGTCATCAGTGCTTATCTGATAGAGTCTCCTTAATCATTGAAATGCAATTCCCTGCAAAGGCTCATCTCTCTTTCCTTTCATACACGCTGGCCCTCTGCCCAACCTGCCTCTTAAAATTCTGTGAATGTTGATTTGCATTATATGTATAAAATCCCAAGGAAAAAATTATGCTTGCGCTAAAATGCTCATGTAATCGGAAATAAAATCCAATACATAATTCTAAGAGGAAATGTATGTCAGAATTTCTGGCATGTATTTGTGGATATAACACCAGTTTCCCATACTTCCTTTTAATAGACAACCATCCCCAACTCTACCTTCCACCTCCTGCATGCACTCACTCATAAGCACGAACACACACACACAGACACGCACAAATGTATACACACGTGCACACAAAACGTGTTTGGATTATACCTAGGGACTAAAAGCACTAAAGATTACATAACATATGCCTGGTAACTTACTATTGATCGTCCATTTCTAGATTGTACGTGGGTAAATCACAAGGCTCTCCATAACCCATGGAGGACACTCATGGGTCATTAAGAAGTACATGCATATTTTTAACAATCATAATTGCAAGTCATTTATATAGACACATACATTTAAAATTTTGCTTCTATTTCCTGCATAATTTTTTTAAAAACATTTACCATCTCCTTGAAAATAACCAACTAGATGTATATTTGAAAAGAAAGAGACTATTAACCACATTTCTGAGAATAAGAGGCCAGCTGTATTTTTTGGTTGCAGAACCAAACGAGTAGTTTCTTGTGGATTCAAACCATCCCTCCAGCACCAGAGACTGGAGGTAACAGTTTTTTAAATTCATTCGACCATAAAATGCACAGAATCTTTACCACTGAGAAGGTTAATGCAGACCAATCTTCCCACTTTAAGGCAAAACAAAACAAAACAAAACAAAACAAAACAAAACAAAAACCTGTGAAATTCAGAGCCTGTGGTTACTCAGTTCAAATGAAATTGAATCTAGGATACCTGGCTTTCTTTTCCAAAAGTAGTTAACAATATTCTTACAAGATTAGATACACATTGAGACTGATTCATACACATTGCTATGCTCTGCATAATTATTAAATTACTTTATGAAGGTGTTTTTGATGTATATATACTTTGAGCCTGTGAATCCAGGAACTGAAGTGTTGAAACAATAGTTTTCGACAAGTATGATCAGAGATTTCCTCTACAATCTGCTACCAACATGGCAGTTCGGGATTTACAAGGTTTGTATCTTTTTTCCAACTTACTGAAATTTACTCAGTTGAAAATGGATAGTGAAACATCAAGCAGGCTTTTAAAACCAAGACATCTTTTCTCAGAATTTTTAAATTTTCTATCTTCAAAGCAAAAGTGCTTTCATTGTTATAATGTGAAATGTCCTAGTTATATAAATACGTTACTAAAATAATTTTATCCATACGGAGTCACTTAGAAAATAAATTATGATTAAAAGTCAGGTGAATTGTTTGCACTGGGGGTAGATAGAAAAATGTTAGTTGTGGCTTTGTAATAATTACAAAGGAAATAAATGCAAGTTAAAAACAAAACAAAACTAAGTGCACTGGGGTGCCTGAGTGGCTCAGTGGGTTGAGCACCCAACTTTAGCTCAGGTCGTGATCTCACGGTTTGTGAGTTCCAGCCCCCAGTCAGGCTCTCTGCTGTCAGCACAGAGCATGCTTGGGATCCTCTGCCCCCCTTTCTCTGCCCCTTCCACACTCAGCTCTGTCTCTTAAAAATAAATAAGCATTAAGGAAAAAACTAAGCGCACTAAAAAAGAAGCACTAAACCAAAAATTAATTATCAATATAGAGAATAGGTATATGGATAGAGACAAGTGTTCCACATGTGTTTGATCAATTACCTACTGGCTTGTAGAGACTTGTGCAAACTTTTAATGGGGAAGGAGTTGAAAAGGATATTGTGCTAGTTTCCTATATATTTTGTAACAGATTACCACCAATTTGGTGGCTCCAAACAGAATAAATTTATTCTCTTCCAATTCTCCAGGCCAGAAGTCTGAAATCACTTTCACTGAGGTAAAGTGAGGCTCTCAACAAGCCTGCTATTGTTTAGAGGCTCTAGAGGTGAATCTGTCCCTTGTCTCTTCCATTTCTAGGGGTTGCCCACGTTCCTTGACTCCTGGCTTCATGATGACAATCTCCATTGTCATAGTCACACTGTCTTCTCCTCCACTGTTTCCAGGCAGGCCTCCCTCTGGCTCTCTCTTTTAAGGACACTTGGAGTTGCATTTTAGAGTCTGATCAGATAAGCCAGGATAACCATCCCATCTCAAGATACTTAATCTCATCTACAAAATCCCTTTGTCACATGAAGTAATACTTCTAGGTTCCAGAGATTAGGATGTGGATGTCTTTGGGGTTATTATTTAATCTACCACAGAAATGCTGGGGTTATTCCCAATGAACAGTTTAGAAAATGCAGTTAGAATTCCCTAAAATTACTAAACCAGTAGGGAGTTGAAGTTTTTCTGTCCTCATGAGTCCTCAATAGCATGGGTAATGTTGGGAAATGTTTCCTCAAGTTTACATCAATGATTTATTGAACCTGTACCATCACTAGAAACAATTTTTGTCTAGAAAATAGTAGATTATTTATCTGTGAATCTTTTCCTAGGCAAGCCCTTGGGAAGGACTTTTAAACTACATTAAGAGGATGCGAATAACACTGATCTTTGAAGCTATTCATTAGTGAACTCATTATTGGCATGTAACCATTCCCTTATTGAAATGATAAGCCCTAAATGCTGGGCAAAAGTAACCATATGATAACAAAGACTGAGAGATTAACTCAGCTTTTGGATAAATAGATCAATGGCAGAAGTCTGATTACTCAGTTTTTTTTTTTTTTAATTAAAACGTCAACTAATTATAATACTTGATTGTATGGATGGGTGAAAAATAAAGATGTTTATTTCACATGCTTATGGCCTTTAAAGTGAAGTATTTAAATAGAAAATTATTAGCAAATTAAGATCTTCATGACTACAAATGATTATTCCAAGAAAACAACAACTTTTATGTCAATAGTATTTATTTTGCCTAATTTTGCTAAAATTCTTACTTCCTCACAGAGGCACAGCTTCAAGCAAGACAGTGGGCTTTTCCCCAGATAGATTAGGGTCCGTTCACATACAGGTAAAGATCCTGCGTAAGTACTTTTCAAAGCTATCTGAGGGGTCCCATCGTACACCCACAAAATAGCTGTGTGGGGGGTGGTTCTGAGGACCTGCTCAACGAAACACTCACCTTTGATGACTCTAGCAGCCAAAACCCCAAAGGATGCCTTTTACCACGAGGATGGTGGACAACTCTCTACTGATTAATCAGAGTGACATATTTCTCATATTTCCCTGATGCCATGTTAATTTCTGAGGTGAGTCCCTCCAAAGTGTTCAGGTAAATCATTTCTATGCCTTTACTATGAAATATGTGCCTCTGTCAACACTAATAAAACAAAAATATCTTTCAATTACATCATCAAAGATAAACGCTCAGATCCCTTAAAAGTTAAAAAAAAAATAAGGGTAATATAAATAGTTTCCACAATTAACATTTTCTCCAAGCACACCACTTTAATAAATCTTATAGGTGAGGCATTAATTTAGAGACAAACTCTGGTAATCCAGATGTCTACATCTGTATTGTTAAATGTCCAGTTTTAAGTAATTGCAAATAACCAGAAAGTTCCAAATTACAACAGAATAATGTGAAATTCATATCATAGCCAAGGTATCACTCTGGTCATAGGGCTCCAAATAACTATTATCAAAAAAAAATTAATAATATGACTGGCTGTGCTTCAAAAGATCCCATTGCCTCCAGTTTAACAAATGAAATGTCGAATAATCTTGAAATAAAATGTACATGTCAGAAATAATTATAAACTACTAAAGTGTTATAAGTAGATTTGCATCCCACTTACGGTTTTCCCCTAGTGAATCGCCCCCAAGAACAATTAAATTCCACACTTTAATAAAGTTTGATTTCTTGCACCTTAATTTAGGAAAAGGAAAATAGGCACTTTTTTCTCAATATCAAAAATTTCAAAATAAAGATGAATTATATGTGTTTGCTTTTTATTTCCTCTACTTACACTAATGAACATTGCATACACATGTGAAAACATACCCTGATCTAATTTCTGTCCCAAAGTGGCTAGTATAACCTTCCTTTTATCCTACAGAAATTAGGGTTCCCATGGTTCTTGAGAGCATTAAATTAATTGTTGGTAAAGTACTTAGAAGATAAAAAGCCCATAAGTGCTAACTATTAATTAGTATTTCTATTATAGGTATGACCTTGAAAGATGAAAACTGTAGTTCACACAATTAAATATTAGCTATACTTAGCAGCTATAAATACATCTCAGTGAAGAACCAGATTTTAGATTGAACAAAGATAAAATATGTTATCTAAATACATTCCATATTCAGCTTGAGAAAAAGCAAACTATCCTATATGTATGATACACATATAATATCATACACATACATACACACACAGAATTTCAGCCATGATAGTTAATATTCTAAAGACCTGATCTAAAGACAGAGCTATGCCTAACCAACTTGTAATAAAAATGGGAAAAAAGATATAACTTGCCACAAAACAACTATTCATTCACAGAGTCATCTCTACAAAGGTATTATTTCATAATTTTCCACAACAACCTCAAGTTGTATTTGATCCCTATCTTACCGGGTGGGAGAAACATAATTTTAGTCAATTTATATTCTTCCTATCTGGTTGAAGTTCTGGAATACATAACAACTGCGAAGCAGAATGCTCTGTGTGTGTGTGTGTGTGTGTGTGTGTGTGCCCATGCGCACTACGTTGTTCTGTTCCTAACCCTTCAACACTGGCACCATTGTTATCATTTGATCTCTACAGGCTTCTTTCGAACTTGCTTATTGCCACTGCATGTTTCTTATTCTTGACAACAGAAAACAGAGCTTGTCTTCTCTGGGAATCACCAACACCTTTTTTATCCACCTACTATTTCAAACAGTCACGTGAGACTTTTGCTCTGAGAAAATTAAGAAACATTAAAAAACAGCGCAAAAGTAGTAAAAACTCCTAAATACCAACAATCCCAAATTTATATTTGTTCACATTTTGTTATGTTATTTTTTCAATTTGCTAATGTTTATTTTTTGAGAGAGAGACAGAGAGAGACGAAGGAGCAGAGAGAGAGGGAGACACAAAATCCAAAGTAAGCTCCAGACTCTGAGCTGTCAGCGCAGAGCCCTACGCAGGGCTCGAACTCACAAGCTGTGAGATCATGACCTGAGCCCAAAGTCAGACACTTAACCAACTGAGCCACCTAGGTGCCTCTGTTATATTATCTTTTTTTTTTTTTTAATAAAAACACCTCTTTAAATTTTTTATAGAAAACATTAAAGTTGAAATCATTTTATCCCCACTCGCCAATTTCATTTTGCTCCCCACTTTGCAGACACAAACTTTGCAGTTCAAGTTTATATGCTTACACACAGAGGAACATAAAAATTAAAGAAATGTTTATTATTGCTTTTATTTTTACACTATATAAACGCTATCTGCTCTTTGCATCATTCTGCAAATCACCTGTTTTTACCAAAGACATGTCCTAGATTATATATAGATTCATTCACGTTAACGACCATGCAATCTTCCCTCATATTAATATAGCACCATTTACATATCTGTATCCTTTTCCATATTAACGGCCATTTAGCCATTTCTCATTTCTGTTGTTATCACAAACAGTTTTATAATAAATGCCACACACAGAAGTTCTATTTTGTTTATCTCAAATATATCAAGCTTTTCCTTTAAAGTTTATGCTTCATATGCTGTGTTTAGGAAATCTTTTCAACCTTAAGATTTAAAAAAATAAGCTTCTATATTTTCTTTGAGATATTTAAAATGTTAGATATCTTTTCAGTTGGGACTTTCTGTATGTGTGTATATAGGTAAGGTAGAAATTTTGTTTACTTTTTTCCTGTACACAGCAAATTATTCCAGTACTCACTGTTGGACAGGTGATCGTCTCACACCAATTTGTAAGACTGCCTCCGTTATATGTGAAGTTCACAGACAAGCATGGATTTTTTTTCTATAGTTTATTTTAGTTGATGCATTTGTCCTCATCTTTTTTGACTTTATTCTATTTTGCCATTACAGCTGTTCTTTTATTTTTACTTTCTTTTTATTTATTTCTTTATTCCAGAGGCAGAGTGTGTGCATGAACAGGGAGAGGAACAGAGGGAGAGAGAGAGAATCTTAAGCAAGCTCCAGCCTCAGTGCAAAGCCCTACATGGGGCTTGATCCCATGACCCTGGGATCATAACCTGAGCCAAAATCAAGAGTCAGACACTAAATGGAGGGAGCCATCCAGAGGCCCCCCTGGAGATTTTCAGTATGCCTTGAAATCTGAAATGACAAGTTCCATACCCCCAAGATACCTATATTCCTGATGATTTCCAACAAATCTTAGAATTCATTGTTGAAGTCCCACAAAATATTCTATTGTGATTTGCCTAAAAACTTCATTTAATTTATAGACTCATCTAGAAAAAATTTACATCCTTAAAATTGCACATCTTTCCACCTTCTTTTTTTTAAGTTTATATTATTTATTTTGAGAGAGAGAGAGAGAGAGGGAGAGAGAGAGAATCCCAAGCAGGCTCCAAGATCTCCCCAGAGAGCCTGACATGGGACTTGATCTCACGAACCATGAGATCATGACCTAAGCAGAAATCAACAGTCAGAGGCTCAACTAACTGGGCCACCCAGGCACCCCTCCACCTTTTTTTTTTTTTTACTGTTCATTCGCTTTTTGAGAGAGAGAGAGAGAGAGAGACAGAGTACAAGCA
The DNA here is from genome assembly GCF_028018385.1 of Neofelis nebulosa. NCBI lineage: Eukaryota > Metazoa > Chordata > Mammalia > Carnivora > Felidae > Neofelis > Neofelis nebulosa. The sequence continues at coordinate 9,775,256 of NC_080782.1, read as the reverse complement.
GGGAAGGGGCAGAAATAGAGAGAGACCCAGAATCCAAAGCAGACCCCAGGCTCTGAGCTGTCAGCACAGAGCCCGATGTGGAGCTCAAAGTCACAAACCATGAGATCATGACCTGAGCCAAAGTTGGATATAACTGACTGAGCCACCGAGGAGCCCCCCCCCTTTTTTTCTCCACCTTCTTTAAAAACCTTGAGTAACGATACATTTTCAGCATAAAGCACATCCACATATGTTTTACACATATTTTGAGAGACCAGGTAGCTTTAACAAAAGAAAAATATTACTGCATTTTCTAACTGGTTATTTCTGGGATACAAACATTAATGAATTTTGTTTGCTATCCTGTTTCAATATACTCTTTGAAGTTTCTTATTGTTAGTATTTTGTAGAATTTCTTTATTTTTATGATTTTCTTGATTTTACATCACTTATAATTCCATTTTAATATTTAACTGACTTTATTATATTGTCTAATAACTTATATCTTCTTCTGACCATATTATATTGCCTAATATCTCCAATAATGTTACATAATAGTTTAAAGTGTAATAATGTTACATTAAAATATTATTAAGATATAATCATAACAATATACATTAGGTGAGATTTCCTATTGCTGACCCTAATGAGAAATGTTTGTATTTTTCTGTATAGTTATTAAAAATTCTTTTATGCAAATAAATTAATTCATGCAGACATAATTTTATCCTGTAGGATACTATCATCTTGAGGCCATTTTGCCAAGGAGCCCCAGGCTCGCCATTATACCTTTCTACCTTAGTGTTTGTATTTTAAGTTATTTATTTTGGAGCCGTAGTCCCCTTGCTTATGAGATTCTTAGGGATGGTGAGAAAGAGAATGGACATGGGGCACCGTGGTTCAGTGGTTTGTAGCTCCTGCCAAGTCAGGACTGAGCTAGAGAGGAAGAAAAAAAAATTTTTTGAAAATTATTAGAATTATTTCCTTTTTTTAATATTGTATGTTCACGTGACTGCAATAAGCAGCTTGTATTATCATCTTAAGTAACAAACTGTTAATCAGAAATTCTAAATACTTTACATTTTTGCATTCATTTTGCCAATATTATCTAAAGTTAAATGTTAATCCTACTCAAAATGCATGTCAATATCCATTTAATACATTTCACTGACATAGTTCAATTGTACCTTTTCCCGAAATTGTTGTGCCATAGACTTTTTTTCCAGATCATGTGAGATTTAATGAGCAAACAAATATCCTTCCTGTCTAATATTCTGTGCTAAAATGAGATGTTTTTTCAGATGACCTACTTATAGAACTACAGTGATAATGAATAGATAAAAAGAGCCTTTTGAGTCTTAAAAACTTATGCTATCAAACCTCTCAACTCAATGTTGAGAATGCTTCAAGAATGGAAATGAGATACCTTTTGAATTCTGATTATTCTTTCCATAAATACGTAAGCAAATTTATTAAAATATATTCACATGGAATTGCATTTTTAAAACACCATGTGTAAGGAGTTCATAAAAGTGACACACATTTCAATGTCGAACAATGAATGACTAGCCAAGATGTATTTTATTTTGTGTTATAAAACATCAGTGTCTTAAATATGTTAAATTGTTTTTGAGAGGCTTCAGTGGTCTTAAGAATATCACCTGCCATTCTAAACCAATCGATATCTAGGGAATAAAATTCTATTCATAATTCTCTTTTGAATATAACCATGAAGATATTGACCAAAATAAGATTTCTATGTAAGTAAATTTAGATTGCAATTCACTTCCAAGATGTTTAAATAGTGGCATTAAAATGGAAATGAATGCTATGCTAAAAATGGGTTTTCTGCTCCTACATGTGAAGCAATGGTTAAATTAATTGTCAAGATAAGTTATGCAATTATCTGAATTTATAAGAGGTAGCAAAAAATCTGTTTTATTTAACTAGTGCCTACATAACAAAGTTCAAATTCCATTGGTCTGTCCAAATCTGTTTTTTCATCTTTATATGCTTTTCCCTTTTATATAGTTTGCAAACCTATATTCAATTAAAATAGTAATCATCCTAAAACAAGTCCCTAGAACTTCCTGCCTTTGTTTATTTACTCCAGCCTTCACTCTACCAAAAACACTCTTCTCTTTCCCAATATTGACAGGCTGTACTGAAAGGCTGTACCATCATCTGAAAACCCACTGCATTCATGAATACTCAGAAGCCACTCTTAACCGAATTCCGTACTTGTCAACTATTTAAGGTAAAATTATAGTAAATAGCAGATATATTGTTAATTTTCTAGTAATGTCAATTAAGAGCTTCCCCCACCCAACCCCAAGATACTCAGGCTTATTTCACCCCCATCATTAGACCCAGTTCTCACTCTGTGCAGCCTCCCTTGATTCTCACAGGCTCCCAGGAGATCCATCGTCCTCCCTGACATGTCCCAAGGGCCCCAGATCCAGACATCTGCTTGGTTGTTGTAAAGTTCTTCGTTAATGTTCCCTGGGGCAACACAAACATAACAACCCTAATTCTGAGTTTACCACCCTCCTCTCGTATAATTACCGCTGCTGGTGGTACCACTGTTTTGGTAACCAAGACCAAAAACTTGGAAATCATTCTGAAGTCTTCATCTTTGTAGCCTTCTTTATTCACTTAACCATGAAAACCTCTGGATTTTCTTTCTTGTCTAATTATCTCATACTCTATATGCATATTTTTTCTCTTTTTTAAATTTTTTAATGTTTTATTTATTTTTGAGAGAGAGAGGCAGAGTATGAGCAGGGGAGGGGCAGAGAGAGAGGGAGACACAGAATCCGAAGGAGGCTCCAGGCTCCAAGCTGTCAGCGCAGAGCTCGATGTGGGGTTCGAACTCATGAACCACGAGATCGTGACCTGAACTGAAACCAGACCTTCAACCGACTGAGCCACCCAGGCGCCCCTATATGCATATTTTTCACCATCACCACAGCCACTGGCGAGCTCAGGACCTCAGTGTGTGTTTTAGCTGACCAGGGAAGCATCTTTCCTTTGTTTACATCTTCTCAACCCTCTACTCCTCCTGCAAACTGCTTTCACTTCGGTCCTTGTCCTACATGCCAATCTGTCACTTAGACCTGCTTGAAACTATCCTTTCACTCTCTACTGTCCTCAGAAAATGCAACCCTCTATTACGAATAACAAGCTGACTTATTGCCTTTGCTAAGTACTTTCTCAAACACACTCACAGGTAAACACTAATTTTCTCCACATGTTTTAAAAATATCCTTCAATAATGGAGCACCTGGGTGGCTCAGTCGGTTGAGCTTCCGACTTCGGCTCAGGTCATGATCTCATGGTCTGTGAGTTCGAGCCCCGCGTCGGGCTCTGTGCTGACAGCTCAGAGCCTGGAGCCTGCTTCAGATTCTGTGTCTCCCTCTCTCTCTGACCCTCCCCTGTTCATGCTCTGTCTCTCTCTGTCTCAAAAATAAATAAACGTTAAAAAAAAATTTTTAAATATATCCTTCAATAAAACATAGAGTCTAAGAAAGAAGTCCTGTTTTCTCTAAAGGGTATGGAGTAAAGATCACAAGTGTTGCTGATTAAAGACAATTCCTCATATATTAAATGTCACAGAGGAGTATAGGTAATAAGGTTAGAATTATTTCACCAATAATTAACAGATGTGATCATGACTTTCAGATAAGTAGATGATCTGCTACCCTCCTCAAGTAGAGAGACAGAGAAATGACCTTTCTGGTCCCATACAAGCCGAACAAATGACTGAAATTTCCACAGTTCCACACCTGATATCACCTCAGAGAGCATTTGGGCCTAGAAAACATTCGAGCAAGTATGACCTGTCAGGAGATCTGATACTAGAAAAATCTCATAAATGGTCTTATTGAAGTTCTGATTGTGTGCACTGTACTTCCAAGAGTAAGTCACCAGTGAAATTTACTGGACACCTATACAAATGTACTTAAACCAGACATAAAATAAGAAATATGGCACAGGCAACTTTTATGATTCCATTAGTTTGGGGTTAGTTGATTTTATTTCATCCTTGCTAAAAATATTTAAAGTCACTTATTTATCGAGATCATTCCTCTGTTATCTGTATATACATAGAACTTACCTCTTTGATCCCTGGAAAACTAGGAAGTACAACCACATGACGCAAGCTGTTTACAAATGATAAGGATACATGCCAGAAAGTATGTAGAAGAGAGAAAAGAGGTAACATAATCCTAAGATAATAACAAAAATATATTTATTTACCCTTCTCCCATCTGCAGTGAAAACCATGAGGGAATGAAAAAGAGGGAAACTTATAACCGAAATGACAATATCCGTGTAGAATGACTGCCAAGGTCGTTGAAAATAGGGCAAAAGATGGAGGGCAAAGGAAGAGACCCTGGCCTAGAGAGTCTGAGAGAAAACTCAGAAGAAAACGCCCTCCAGTAGGTGGCCCAATCTGAAGGACAAAAGCAAAGATCTTTTGTTTGAAACAAGGTGTGGATACAGAGAATGCTGTGGTTGCTATCCCGATGAATAGCCAGGCATGTTTAGGGATGTGGGTAAGGGCACAGAAATCTCTGGGCAAGAGAGTTTCATGAGACACAGGCAAGGAGGCCCCCAAGTGGAAGTGCATAGCACTGCATTTCTGATCTTGGTCAGCTGAGATTTATCAAAGATAACACCTGTCACTTGTCCACTCAATATATAACTTTGAAAGTGTGTTATATGCCAAACACTAGTCTTCTGGGTGACATGAATGAACACAGCAGACATCTCTCCTCCTCCCCTTCCCCTACAGACTCTCTCTCTCTCTCTCTCTCTCTCTCTCTCTCTCTCTCTCATACTCCTATTTTACTGGATTTTAATGAAAGGTATGTAATCTTCCTGCAGGCATTTCTGTACAGTATTACTATTGAAGTATCTGTTCCAGTAAGAGCTCCTTTCATTCAAATACAAGTAAGGAAACAATAAATAGAAGAGGAGTTCTATAAATGTGCTGTAAAAAAAAAAACACGTTATGAACAGAAAAACAAAATTAAAACACATTTTAGGAGAAAAACACATGCACTTTGTCATGGTTAAAAGAGTGGCTAATCAATTCTTCATGGAGTCAAAAAATATAATAAAAATGATCTCTGTAAATAGAGCTAAAGGATTCCTCTAGAATAGAAACACTTGGCAAGGTGGGTCCGGACACCTTTCTGCCTGCCAGCAACTCTAGTTAAAGGTTAGGAGGTAGAGACATTTAATATACTGACCAAAATGTAACTAGGGACTAACTTGTGAATTTCAATTCATTCCACTCTCTTATCCCATTATCTTGGGTAATTAGAATTGGCTGTGTTTTTGTGATCAAGGAAATATTTTGGCTGTGTTGTTGGTAAACTTTTGATACAGCATGAAATAGTAATCGAATATGAAATTTAGTACAGAATAATACATTTATTAATTTCTGGAAACAGTGTATTGTCCTTTACATATATTTTTAAAATATACCAGTAGTGTTTAACTCTCTGCATTAAAATATTGTTTTAAGAAATGAAGAGTTGGGCATAACAAATTGTCACTGAAATGAAAGATATAGGAAAGTGAACTACTATTTATTCAACATTCACTAAACAAATTTTCCTTAGATCCTCCTAGTTGCCAAGTACTCTTCTAAGAAGTATGGACACAGCCATCACCAAAAGATGGAGTCTCTTCAGAGAGCTGGCATTCTGATGGAGATGATGTATGTGCTATATATAGTGTATGTATAGATAGTGAGTTGAGTCCTCTCCCAGAAGGCAGCATTTGAAGGAAGAGAAGAAATTCTAAGTGAAGTGAGGAAAAAGAAAGAATTACTGTTACCTGCACCATAACCACAATTTAAGTAGTTTTAAAAAATTAGAGAATCCTAATATATTAATATTAAGAAAACATGTGGCTGTAGTAGATAATCAAACACTTAATAAAATATATGGAATGGAATTCGCTTTTTAAACAATGAAATGTTTCCTATAGCTAAATAAAAATATTGATGCAAAGTCAGAAAATGCTTATTTGTGAGATATTTTCTTTTATAAAATATTAGGCATTCTCAATGACTTTGAGAATCAGAGTACTGCCCTTATGTGTGGCCAGTTGAGTTCAAATTTCTTAACAAGGAATTAGTCATGAATAATGAGAGGAAAATAAGTTCTAAAGGCTCTTCAAAGAATTGTTTTAGGCAATAGAGGAATTATTTTCTCTACACCTAGAGTAAATGCTTCATATTCTATTATATTGCTCTACAAAACTAAAAGATTGTTTAGTTCTTTGTTATTACATACATCATAATAATAAAAACATTCAGAAGAACTATAGGCAATAAGAAAAGTAGCAGAAATTGTTAATTGGGAAAAATATTAACAAAAATTCAGAATCCAACCAAATTTTAAGGATTATGTTTCTTAAAACTGGTGGTATTGCTTATACCCTACAAATCTATTTTGATCTCATAAAACAGCCTGCAATTGTCACACTCAGAAATATTACTCTCAGGACAACTAGCTTTTAATTAAATGCAACAAAACATATCTAACCACATTTTCTTCTCTGTGAATTAATATCTCTAGTGGTGTCAACCACCTTAAGGAAGTCCATTTGAAGTTTGTGGGCTTTTCTCCAAAAGAAGCAATAAACAGATGAACACAGGGAAGGGAAGCAAAAATAATATAAAAACGGGGGGGGGGCAATATGTAAAAGAATTTTAAATATGGAGAAAAAACAGCCGGTTTCTTGAGGGGGTGTGGGGGGATGGGCTAAATGGGTAAGGGGCACTAAAAATCTACTCCTGAAATCATTGTTGAACTATATGCCAATTTGGATGTAAATTTAAAAAAAGAAAGAAAGAAAGAAGGAAAAAGAATCCAAGTGTAGAGTTAAAAAAAAAAATCTGAGTTCTGGACTTAAAAAAAATAATAATCAAGAGTTTGTCCTGGTGACAACAGAATTAGAACAAAAGAAAATTTTATGATTCAGATGTTTAAAGATACGCTCTGACATCCTGGTGTACCCATCTTCTTTTTCCACAAGTTTTTAACCAAATTGTGTGTGTGTGTGTGTGTGTGTGTGTGTGTATTTGTAGCTTACCTTTTTGAAAAGCTCCAATTTAGATGCAAAATAAAAGTTGTTTATAAATCTTCAAGTGTAAAATAGGGAAAGTTGTGCATTCTTTCCCCACTTCCAAAGGATAGGATTACGCAGTAATTGTTCTTCAGGGTCAAAATTTTGCATTCTTTCTTATTGTCTTCAATGTGTGAAACAATTAAAATGTCACAATACAAGGCACCGTAACTGATCAGAAAACGAAAATGTAAAAAGACCATAGAAACACAGCATTTTAGTGAGTATTAGTGCCATTTTTACCCAAGGATGACAGAGAGCTAGGAAGTGCTTCGGTAGCCTGAGCAGCAGGCAGGAGAACCGGATTAGTGCGGTCTGGCTCAGGTCTCCACCTCTTGGCTCCACTACCCCTATGGATGAGGTGCCTTAGTCAACGTCAAACAGCCGAGTGGGGGACCCAGACTAGTATCCGGATATCCCCATTCCCAGACCCATACATTCTCAGTGTATTGGGAATATTTAGTAGTGCTAAATTTGGGATGCAGAGGGTTGTAATTTCTTCCCCACTATTCTGGAAACACTAATGTTTGCCTTTATTTCTTTTTGTACTATTCATAGTCTTCAAACCTTCCTTTGGGGCACCCGGGTGGCTCAGTCGGTTAAGCATCAGACTTCTGCTCAGGTCATGATCTTATGGTCATCAGGCTCTGTGCTGCCAGCTCAGAGCCTGGAGCCTACTTCAGATTCTGTCTTCCTCTCTCTCTACCCCTCCCCCACTCACTCTCTGTCTCTCAAAAAATAATAAATGTTAAAAAAAAAAAAGAAGCAATAAATAAACAAACTCTCCCTTTCTGACTGACATCAATTTTCATTCCCATTGGGATTTAAAAAAATTTTTTTTCAACATTTTTTATTTATTTTTGGGACAGAGAGAGACAGAGCATGAACGGGGGAGGGGCAGAGAGAGAGAGGGAGACACAGAATCGGAAACAGGCTCCAGGCTCCGAGCCGTCGGCCCAGAGCCTGAGGCGGGGCTCGAACTCACGGACCGCGAGATCGTGACCTGGCTGAAGTCGGACGCTTAACCGACTGCGCCACCCAGGCGCCCCAATTCCCATTGGGATTTAGAGAAAGAATCAGGTGTAGGTCAAGCCCAGGAATTGGGTTGACTTGTTCAAAAAGCTTAGAGATCCAGGCAGGAGATCTTTCTTCTACACAATTTGCCTTTATTCTATATTCAAAAGACAGTGTCACTTTTGGTCTATCTCCCACCAACCAACCCAGAGCATATGCGGAGTGAGATGGATCAGGAAGAGGGAACCCAGAGCACAAGAGCTCCCTGTGGCATACAGGGTAACTCTCCAAACAGGTAGGTCAATGCACCCCCACAGCAGTGGGTGCCAGCATGATCACATAACCAGAACTGGCGATACAGATTAGACCACCAACCAGGCAGAAAGACACTCAGTGAGAGAATCTAGGGTGCTGGGTCCAAGATGAGGAAGCCAATAAGGGGTAAAATTTAGCACAAGAAAAATAGGTGAATGGTTCTAATCCATACTTCTGGGGGTTACTGAGGGCAGGGACAATATCTTATTCCCATATCATCCACTCATTCCTGCTATAAATTTCTAAGACCAACTAAACAAAATGTTAGGGAAGTTATAAACACTGGTTCCAGGCTAGGGAAAATTTATTACCTTCCCTAGTTTTATACATTTTTCCTAGTGTGCAGGAGTGAAAGTCAGAGATTCAGCATACTGTCAGTAAGGCAATCGGTAATTGAAACCTCACAGTTTTTTGGTTTGTTACAGGATATAGAATATTAGCATCACATACCCCTCCCAAATCAATCCCAGCCCTCACCCCCTCCAGAGGCAATCACTGCCCTGTTTTTTTGTTTTGTGTTGTTTTGTTTTTACATCACAGATTAGTTTTGCCTGTTCTAGAACTGCAACATGAATGCAGCATGATACAATATATCCTTTTTTTCTCATTTCCACCAAAATACTTTATAGATCCATCCAAGTTGTAGCATGTATTAGAAATCCAGTCTTAAAAAAAAGAAATCTATTCTTTTTTATTCAGCATAGTGTTCCATTGTATGAATATACCAATTTATTTATCCATTCTCTTATGAATGGATACCTGAGATGTTTCTAGTTTTTGTTTATGTGAATAATGTGACTATAAACTTTATTACACGAATTTTTTAAGAATTCGTTCTAACTTCTCTTCCATAAAAATCTAGGAAGATAAGTACTTTTTTTTTATTTGCAAGAAAATGCCAGGTATTTTCCAAAGTGATTGTACCATTTTTCATTCCAACCAACGATGTATGAGATATCCAGTTGTACCACAACCTAAATGACATTGGGTTTTGTCAAGCTTTTGAATTTAAGTAATTCTGGTGGGTATTAAACCTTAGTTTTAATTTTCAGTTCCCTGATGACTAAAGATTTAGAGCATGGTCTCATGTAGGGTTTTTTTTTTTCCCATTCATAGATTGTCTTTTATAGTATATTTGTGAAAATATTTTGCCTATTTTATTGATTTGTTATTACTCATTTTGGGAGGATATAGAGTTCTTTGTATATCTGGATACTGGTCTCTTGCCACAAATATGATTTTCAATGATTTTGTCTATGGCTTGCCTATTTCTTTCCCTAACAGTGTCTTTTGCTGAGCAAATAATTTTGATGAAGTCTAATATATTATTTTCAAGGTTCCTGGTTTTAGCTTGTATGTTTAAGTTTATGAACTATCCTGTATAGTTACTTTTTTGTGTATTATGAATTGGGGGGGGGGGGTATGTATTGTGTGAGACAGGGTTTGACGTTCATTTTCTCTGTATAGATATCCAGCAAAATTTGATTAACAGGTTATCCCCACCTCCTTTCAATTGTTTTGGCATCTTTATATTTTCTTAATGGCCTTAAAAGTTTGGGTTTATTTCTAAGTTCTGTTTTCTGTTTCACTTATTTGTCAGCTGTTAGAGCAGTAAAACAGTCGTTACTTTAGCTTTTAAGTAAGCATGAAGTCAGATAGCGAAAGTCTTTCAAAAATATTCTTTTTGTTTTTTCCAAAGATTGCTTTGGATTTTTAGATCCTTTGCATTTTTACATCAACTAGAGAATTAGCTTGTCTGTATCTAAAAAAAAAAAAAAAGAGAAGAAAAGAAAAACAGCAACAACCTGGTACTAATGTGATGATTCAGATTGCATTGAATCCATTCAATCATGGACAACTGACAACACTGAGTCTTTCAATCTATGAACATAGTTTATCTTTTTTTTTTTTTTTTTTTTGGTCTTCTTAAAATCCTTAGTAGTGTTATGTTGCTTTCTTTGTAAAGGTCCTTCACTCACATCAATTGTTAAATTTATCACTTACATATTTTATGGTTTGATACTATTGTATTTGAAACTGCTTATTTGATTTTACTTTCTAATTTTTTTGCTGCTAGTTTAAAAAGTTTTTGATTTTTTATATACTAGTCTTAAATGCTGCAGCCTTATTGAATTAACTCACTAGTTCTGATCATTATTTTGTGCATTTCTTAAAAATGTTTACATAAATAATTATGCCATATACAAATGAATAGTTTTACATCTACTTTCCCATCATTATAACTTTTATGTCTTTGGTTTGACTTACTGCACTGGCTAAGATCCCAGGACAATACTGAATACACGTGAGGGGAAGGAGCATTTGCCTTGTTCCCAATCCTGAGGGCATGTGGTAAATATTTCACTGCTATTAATGATGTTAGATGTTGGATTTTTTTGTTGATGCCCTTTATCAGATTCAGGAAGTTTTGTCCTGTTCCTAGCATTCTGGTCATTTTATCATACATAACTATGAATTTTTTTTCAAATGCTTTTGTACATTTATGCAAATGATGTCATGGTTTTTCTTTTTTTATTCTCGAAACAAGGTAAACTGCATTGATTGAATTTCACATATTAAATCAAACTTGCATTCCTGTGATAAACCATAGTCACTTAGTCTTGATGTTTTAAGTTTTTGTACATAGTGTTGAGTTCAATTTGCTAATATTATGCTAAGAAATTTTCAATCTATCATCTATTTCTTCCTTGAATCCTTTCTATTTTAGCACACATTTTTTTTCTTCCAAATTTTTATTTAAATTCTAGTTAGTTAACATACAGTACAATATTGGTTTCAGGGGTAGAACCCAGTGATTCATCTCTTACATACAACACCCAGTGCTCATCAAAACAAGTGCCCTCCTTAATATCTATCACCCATCTAGCCCATCCCCCACCCACCTCTCTCCATCAACCCTCAGTTCGTTCCGTCTTTAAGAGACTCTCATAGTTTGCTTCCCTCTCCTTTTTTCCCCTCCCCTCCCCTATGTTCATCTGTTTTGTTTCTTAAATTTCACATGAGTGACATCATGTTTAACACACATTATTTGAAAGCTCTACACTTATGATTGCTATTGACAACTGATTCTTTTATCACTATCCATCCATCTTTCCATTTTGTTCATTCACATTGAATGGCCACCGTCTATGTGCCAGGCACTGTGTTGGCGGCTGAAATAAAAATAAACAATAAAAACCAGTCTTTCTCTCAAATAATTCTCAGTGTAGTTGTGGAGGGAGACAGTGAAACTAACAATCAAAATTTGGTGTAGTAAGTCCTAGATTTTAAATTATGCATCATATAATAGGAGAGCACAAAGAAAAAGTCAGCTTTACAGGGGAATTGGTGCTGGAATGGTCTGTAAGTTTCATCTTAGGGTGTGTGTGCACAATGACACTTTTCTGGACATTTCATTGTGTCACTATTCCTGATGAGGATACTTACATAAATTTTGAGTACAGGTGTTTTATCACTAGTGTAATCCAATTTGCTGATATTACAAGGAGTGATGTATTGTCTTAAATGCTTATTTGGACACAAATATATTTATCTGGTTAGTTATTCTTAAAAATGTTTATCAGCCTACAACCACCATAGTGTAGCTAATTAATAGATACGACATAACTCCAACTGTCCCTTCAAGTGTCCCTCCTTTACATTAGGACCTTCTAACTAAATTGATACCCATCATAGATACCCCTCTTGCAGGACAGAATTCTGATTTAGAAACTGGAAGGTACAATCCTGTGAGTTTGCCAATGCAGTGCCTACCTGCCGGACTTGTACTTCCCATGAGTAGAATAGATGTTTTCACCAAGTAGCAGAAAGGCTACCCTAGGCCCCTAGATATCGCTGTGACTTATCAAATAAATGAAATATTAGATGACACCATCTCTCCCATAATCGATAAAAGACAATACAACCTGATTTCCATATTGGGAATCCAAGACAGATGGTGTCCACCTTTTCACGTGGGTTTCGGTTTATGTGTCACCAGCTACAGAAGTGTGTTGCAAGTCTCATTGCTGGAAAAAGAAACATGATTATCATGTTGAGAATTTGTGCCGGTCTATAGGCAGTTATAAACTAGGCAGTAACATAATGAGACTGTCACCCCAAATCATCTATCACCTGTCTCGTCATTAAGGTAGCTTAATTTCCATAATTACTAAATTACATAATCACTTCTCAATGCATAATTATTAAGTAGAGTTAAGCATTGTGTAGGCAAAGTGTCCGGATCAGCAGTTCCAGGCACTATGGTGCCTTAAAGATGAGGCCAATGGCTTCTGTCACACAGGCTGCAGCATGTTTCCAGAAAGAATTAGTAAATTGAATGGCAAGAATGATATCTATGTATTTATAAATTGCACGGTCTTCTGTAAGCTCTAAATTGGTACATTTTCGTTATTTTACACATCACTTCCTGCTTTTGTGACCATTAAAATCCACCGCACTAATCATTCTACAAATCCCTGGGAATCCACAGCTCTTGCCAGGATGAAAATTTATGTAAACTTTTCTTTCAGAAGTTGAAGGATAATAATAAAATAAGAAACCAACACATCTTTGAAATCTTAGGCAGTATATGAATATGATTATTAAAATAGATTTGGGACATTACTATGCTCAAAATACATACTGCATCGTAAAACAACTGATTTACTTAAAAGTAATGTGGTCCATTTCCTTTTATCATGGGATCACAGAAGTTTCTATGACTTTAAAAATATGATGTTAAGACATGACAGTTTATGGCCATTACTTTGCAGGACAGCTCTAGGTTCTTACATTTCTAATCAGGACTGTCATTTCTCACTGACTTTTGATGCTTTCGAAGGAAGAAAAAATTATTTTTCCTCTTGATTTATTCTGCCTGTCTAATACACAACTCTAACTCTGAATTTTTATGATGCTTTTTCCAAACATCCATTGGTACAGTGGATAGTGAACTGGTTTGGGAGCTAATAAATATGTCCTGTGGATTTATCCAAAATTATTGGGTTTCAGAGATTTCCATTTCATAAAACACTGAAACACAATGTTCTGTATAACAATTGGAGGGGAAGTATTATGGGAGGTGGTTTAAATTAAATACATCAGCTAAAGAGTGCTATAAAATTCATGGTCTATCTCAGTGTTGTGTGAAACTTCTTACATAGCGGTAGATAACATCTGGATGTACCAACCCTAATTAAACAAACACAGCAGGAAAAGATCTCCTTATTGCTAATCCATCTGACACCTGCAAACTCCTCATTAAACCCTACATACCAATGAGAAGACGGTTTTGGAATTCGCAAAGCCTACCTCTACCCTTCACGGCTAAACCTAAGGAAAGTCAGGGAAATGAGAAATCTAATATGTGTTTAAACTAGACTCTCGACTGCCTTGCTTTAATTTTAAAACTTAGTGCTAAATCTGTTTTCTAAAATTTTAATGTCCAAAAAAACACACACACAGTTTGCATACTAATTTTGTCATGTAACTGCTAAAATTCAGTATATAACTTTTTTTTCGAATATGTACTATTTTAGGCTTTGAGTTTTAATAAAATCAGAAAGGACAATTATTTTTCCCATTAGGAATGTGTTATTTCTTCCCCAAGAAAAATCATCCAGAAAGGGTTCCACGTAACTCTTACACTTGAGAAATATTTCTTGGTGAAAAAAGGTGTTTTATTGACAAATAAGGCTTGCTAAACATTCTTTTATCTAACTTGAATGGTTGCATTTCATACTAACATACTAATTTCTCTGAGAACTGGTGCAGTAAAGAGTCTTGTTTTCTTTGATGATGACTCTTTTTTCCTACTGAAATACCTGTTAGAAGAATAAACTCTTGTGCAACATATCCCAGAATGTTCGCTGATCTTAATTTCATTTAGTATTTGCAAAGAAGAATCCCAGGCAGTGAAGCTAACTAGCCCTTCCTGACACCAAGGTCATGTCCAGCTGAAGGGTCGGCACGCTGAGAACAGCGCTAAGGACTCATGAGATGCCCACCATCTGCCAGCCGGAAAACTGGTATGACAGGTGTGAATCCAATCAGGCCATGTCTTTCAACCCCTAACCCTCTCATCTCCCACCTTAAAAAATAAAATAAAATAAAATAAAATAAAATAAAATAATTGAATACCCTTTATTCAAATGTCATGCTAAGTGTCTTTCTTTTCTTTTTTTTTTTTTTCCTCCCAAGGTTTTATTTAAATTCCAGCTAGTATACACACAGTGTAGGATTTAGGGATTCATCACTTACATACAATCACCCAGTGCTGATTGCAGCAGGTGCCCTCCTTAATACCCATCACCATAGAGCCCAGTAGAATAGCAAATCTGTCAGGACTACTGGTAAGTTATCATTTCCCCAGGTTTTGCTAGGTGGGAAAATGGAAGAGGTCCCCTTCTAAGGATATGCACCTTATTCTACAGATAACAGAATAATCTGTCTTCATAACTCATTTTTTAAAGTTTATTTATCGAGAGAGGGAGAGAATCCAAAGCAGGCTCACGCAAACCGTGAGATCATGCCTTAAGCTGAAGTTGGACACCTAACCGACTGAGCTACCCGGGTACCCCCCGCTTTATTTTTTTTAATTTTTTTTTTTCTTCAACTTTTTTTTTTTTTTAATTTTTTGGGACAGAGAGAGACAGAGCATGAACGGGGGAGGGGCAGAGAGAGAGGGAGACACAGAATCGGAAACAGGCTCCAGGCTCCGAGCCATCAGCCCAGAGCCTGACGCGGGGCTCGAACTCACGGACCGCGAGATCGTGACCTGGCTAAAGTCGGACGCTTAACCGACTGCGCCACCCAGGCGCCCCAACCCCCCGCTTTATAACTCTTAGCAGCTGTGCCCGCGTCATGCTATTCCACAGCAACACTTGCTCTAGAGCACGCAACTAAAGATTGACATCTACCATAATTTTACTTTTGAAATTGTTAATTGATCATTTTCTCTGCATGATAACTGTATTGGGGTATAATATACCCAGTGGGACATTCAGTCCATTTTGACAAATTAATGCAATCGTAAAAATCAGTCTCCTATAAAGATAAAGACTTCTTTTAGGCTGTGCCACAGGTCCCCAAGACCACCCCTGTCCAGGTTTAGTTTTTTGCAAGAAGGACCCCAGGACTCAGCATGGTATATTCATAGCAGTTGTTTAGTATAGTATTGTAGGACTGTATATAGTATTATATAGTATTATAGTAAAAAGATACAAAGTAAAATCAGCAAAGAGAAAAGTCTCTTAAGGTCATGATTACAGGAAACCAGGAACAAGTGCTCAAGAATCCTTGACCAGTGGAGTCACACAGAAGCTTCATCACCCAAGCTGAGAGGTGACAGCACATGTGGAATGCTGTCTACCAAGGAAACACCATGATGGGGCGCCTGGGTGGCTCAGATGGTTAGGCATCCAATTTCGGCTCAGGTCATGATCTCAGGGTTCATGAGTTCGAGCCCCACATCAGGCTCTACACTGACAGCTCAGAGCCTGGAGCCTGCTTTGGATTCTGCGTCTCCCTGTCTCTCTGCCCCTCCCCTGCTTGCACTCTGTCTCTCTCTCCCTCTCAAACTAAATAAATAAATATAAATAAATAAATAAATAGGAAGCACCATAGAATTTCAGTGCCCATAGTTTTTCCTGGGGTTGATCATACAGACACAATCTGCCTAGCATGTATGAAAATTCCATATCTAAGAAAGCAGTTTAGGCCGTGGACCATTCTTCATAGAGAACGATGGGAACCTTCCTGAAATACAAATTCCCAGATGCAAGGCAGGAGCCAACCTTGCAAGCAGGCCTTGGTAGAGACCACAGTTTCGGGCCTGCTTTGAGAACTCTTCTCTGCATGTGTGTTCATTGTTAGTCGTTCAAGAAAACACCGATCCGCTTTCCCCCCAAAATAAATTAGTTTTGCCTACGAAATAGAATCACATAGAATAACAAAATGTCATTTAATATTTAACTCTCATGCATAATTCATAGTTCTAAAAGTTTCAGGGGTTGGGTTAGTCTGTATTTTATATTGCAACATGTCATATCTCAGGAACCATGGCCATCAGCAGCTCCAGGTTCCCCTTCACACTGCTTGACCTCCAGAAAGGAAAGGAAAGTCTCCAGTCAGGTGCCCATTTGAAAGTCTCAGGTCTTGGTCCATTTGAGCTGTTATAACAAAATTATGGATTGGGTAGCTTACAAACAACAGAAATTTATTTCTTACAGCTCTGGAGGCTGGAAATCGAAGATCAAGGTGCCAGTATGGTCACATTCTGGTGAAGGCCCTCTTCTAGGTTGCTGACTGTGAACTGCAGACTTCTCATTACATACTCATTATGAAGGGGGCTGGAGACTCTCTGGGGTCTCTCTCTTAAGCCCATTCATGACAGTTCCACCTTCATGACCTAATCATGTCCCAGAGGCCCCACTTCCTAATAACATCATCTTACTGGATACAAATTTCAACATATGAATTTAGGACAGACACAAACATTAAGATCATAGCACCAATGAAGAATCTTGAGTGGTCTGGACTGAGTGATGTCTCACTTCCGACCAAGACCCGGAGCAAAGAAGGCTGGTTTTGCTTGCATTCAGAGCTATAGTAGATGTTATCAGGGAAGAGTGGCTTTCAGGAAAAGCGGGATCCAGCCCCTTGGAGGAATGACTCTGAGGTAGACGACGTGGTAATTTTGTGGTAATATTGTTCCAATGTGGTAATATGGTCTTTAGTTTTTTTTAGATAGCTAGAAATTTTCAATTCTAAACCAAAGATAGTTTAATTTACTCAACAATGGTATCACTCTACTAGGAACCTGGGACACTACAAAAATGAACAGGAAGAAAATTCTGTTCTCATATTGTCTGTCAAGACTGGCAGTTACAGCCATCCCTGTGACAGTTCAGTAGATTCTACAAAGTGGACAAAAGACGTTCTGCTAAAAACAATTACATCTTTCATTTTAAAAAATTTTTTAAATGTTTTTGCCATTACATTTTTATTTTATTTAACCTCTTATAAGGAAACTTATCTGACAATTAATTAGTCAGAAAGCTAAAAACCAGGTTTTAAACCTAGATCCACCATTACTCTACCTGTCCAGGTGGGTAAGAGACTGAATAGAGGGTACTTGGAAGTCAAAATAAAAGATAGACTTCAGAAGTCATTTATTAATTATAGTTTTTAAAATGCTGATCCTAATAGTGTTATTCTAATTGAATTATATTCATGGATTAGAAGATGCGGTATTGTTGGGGCATCTGGGTGGCTCAGTTGGTTGAGCTGATCTCACACCTCGTGAGATCAAGCCCCGCACTGAGCCCTAAATTTGGCTCTGCGCTGACAGCACAAAGCCGGCTTGGGATTATTTCTCTCCCTCTCTCTGCCTTTCCCCTGCTCTCTTTCTCTCTCTCAAAGTAAATAAATAAACATTAAAAAAATAAGATGCAGCATTATTAAGACATTAATATTTTCCCAAACTGACCTATATATTTATTTTAATTCCTATCAGAATTCCAGCAAGATAGATAGATAGATAGATAGGTAGATGATAGATAGATAATAGATTAGATAGATAGATAGAAGATAGAGATATGATACGATATGGTATAATATGATATGATATATGAATACAAATATGGATACAGATACAGACATAATATTCAGATATTTCACAAGCTTGCTCTAAATTTTATTTTTGAAGGCAAATGAACTAAAATAACCCAAATAATTTTGAAAAAAAGAATAAACTTGTCCTGATTCCAAAACCTACTAAAATGATATAGCAATAAAGTATACTAATGAGAGAAAGATGTACATATTGAACATAACAAAACAGAATATACAAAAATAGACTCACACATTGGTTTTTGGCCAAGGCCAACACCAATTCAATGGAGAAAGAAAAGTGTTTTCAATAAATGGTGCTGACATAAATATCTATATGACAAAAGAATGAACATTGGTCCTTACCTCGTATAGTATACAAATATTAACACAAACTCTTTGGGACACCTAAATGTAAAACCTTAAACCATAAAGCTTTTAAAACAAAACACAGAAGAGCATCTACCATGGATAGGCAAATATTTCTTAGATATACAAAACCCACAATCAATAATAGTAAAATTGATAAATTTATTTAAAAATGATGACACTAAAATAAGTGTACAGAGAAGCCACAGATTGGAGAAAGTATTAGCAAATAACATATGTGGTGAGGAACTTGTATTTAGAACATATAAAGAACCCTCAGGATTCAATAATCAGAAAATAAGCTATTCAATACGAAGTGAGTGAAAGCACATGAAAATATGCTCAACAGCATTAGTTATTAGGGAAATGCAAATTAAAACCACAACGCAATAAATTTTTTGATGTAATGGGAACATTTTTTACCTTGTGGTTCCATGACTGTCAAAATTCTGTCAAAACAAAAAAATTAAACCAAAAAGGCTGAATTGTACTGTATCTCAATTATACCTTCATTTTAAAAATATGACTGACAATAGGCATACACAGATGAAACTGAAAAGTGACCATTTTATTTGGTTTCTTGAAGTATGTTCTCAGATAAATGCTCAAAATTATAAACGTTAAGAGAATTGAATAAATTAGGTAAAATTATCACATGTGAGTAAAAATTATCTTATGTAAGCCTACGGATAGTTCGATGAGTAATACTAAGATAAGATAAGATATAAGATAAGATAAGATGAGATATGGTTATGGACACACCTATTCATTTTCTACATCTTTTTTCTCATAAGCTTTTTAAAATAGTGATTGTTAAGCCAAAGTAATTACTAACAAGTTAAGGTTGTATGAAATAGGCTAAGTAACAGAAAAGACCTAACACTAATTTAAAACAAACCAAAACAGATATAATCTTATGCTATTTCCTTGAGCCATCTAAGGAAGTGAATGACTTCTCAATATTTTGTAACTAAAAGAGTATTGAATTTAAATAAAATGCTTTGGTGTATCGTGAAAATTGCATGTATTAAAACACAACATTTCCTATAGGTTACTCATGATCTGGCCTCTATTTACCACCCTTGCAAAGTTTTTATATATATTTCAGGTTGTGTAGGTCTTTTTCTGCTTCTAACTTTAAGGACAATCATATATTTTTTTGCTTTACCTTTGATCTTTACATTTAACAGAAAAGCACAATGAATCACAGAAAGTTTTACTAAGTGTGACAATTCGTAATGGAGCAAGGATTTGGAGCTGGCAGTCTGAATCTACAGTCCTCCCTCTTTAGGAGGCTAGAATACGACTGAGGAACACTCACTGTGAATTCTGTTGTAGATATATTCATCTATCAATCTGTGAAATGCTGCTTGATATTCGACCCTGGGGCTAGGGCTTAAGACAAATACATACAAAATCACACCCATCAAGGATACAACGGGGATGGTTAAGGAGAAAACATATCAAGGAGTTATTTTACCAAGTGGTCAAGAAGGGGAAGGAGGCAATTCTAGAAACCAACATGCATCTCCAAGAGCCTGGCATGTGAGGCAGCAATCAGTCTTGGAGTCTGACTGGAATAACAGAGAAGCATTGCTGTGTAAGTCAAGCAAAACTCATGCAAACAAGAAGTCCAACGGGACAAAGTCTCCTTGGGCTCTCCTATGTCTAATTAGTAAGGGCATGCGTTGTAAAATAATAATATATGTATATAACCAGAAAAATAATTTTTATCATATCTACTATTATAAAGTATTTTATATTGAACAAAATTATGCAGATATTCTTACCTCTATTTAATGATGAAGAAATGGAGACTTGCTTGCCAAGCTTATAAATTCCAGAAGCAGTTCAATGTTTGAACTTCAAACAAAGTGTTCTTTCGCCTTTACCAGATTGCTTCTTGTTTGATAAATTCTGGGAACACAGACAGCTAATCCTTAATGTAGAATTAATTCATTGTTGAGGTGTCTGTGCTGCCACATTTAATTAACTTCGTGTATGAGAAGGAAGGAGTGGTCAAATCTTAGAGTGCTGATACTTGTACTTTTTAACTTAGCAGACACTTCTTAGGGCCTTAGACTGATGGCCTGAAGGATTCGCCATCCTGGAGTCAAGGCGTAACGCTGAGATTGTGATGATGCCAAAGCAGTCTAAATTATAAATTCTTTTTGTGAGATACCTGCTTTGATTTTTTATTCCCTAGGACACTTAATAGAACCTCACTGGTTTATCTCCCAACTACACAGATGTATGTATTTATAGTTAATTAGATGCATTAAATGATGTAGATTTTATAGCGAGTTTATATATACCGTGATACAGACTCTTGTTCCCACGTCTGTTCAACAAAGCTGCTCCACTCGGCCTTCAGAATCTTGTCAAATGGAGCTAGTTAGGAATTATTCCAATAACTTGGTTTCTCAACTCCTGTTTCTCACACCCAAAACATCAGCATGCTCTGCCTTCAAAATATATCCACATCTGATTACTGGTCACACACCGCCAAGCAGGTCCACACTGGGCCGAGGACTGTCTCTCACACAGCTTACCCTATCAGCCTCCCTCCTTTTCCCCTTTCCTCCCCGCCTTGGCCCCCTGTGGTCTAATCTCCATACAACCACCAAAGGGACATTCTAAAGTGTACATTCTATTTCGTATGGGCAACCTTCCTACTTGTAGCTCTTAAAAGGCGTTCCATTATATGCAACATTATATTTGAAATAAAATCCAAATATATACCCATGGCCGACAAAGTCCCACATCATCTATCTCTGCTGACCCTTCACTTCTATATTCTATGTCCCTTGACCTTTCTCAAGATAAATCAACAGGGCATTCCCACCCCCACCTCAAGGCCTTTACAGTTGCTGCAAATTCTGTAACATACCTTTCCCTCCACAACTCCCCAGAGCTGGAAGCTTTCTTACTCTTCAAGTCTTTACGCAAAAGTTCCCTTTACAGATAGGTTATCTTTAAGCAACTTCTGGAAAAAAAAAACAAAAAACAAAAAAACACACTCTTCCAATTTCCATATGATCTCACCCTGCTACCCTTCTTCATTTTCCTTATGGCAATTATTATTGCCTGAAGTTACATTATTTATTTTCACGTTTCTTTACTGTCTTACCACTAGATAGTAGGTTCCACGATGGCAGTGACTCATTTACCCTGCTCCCTAGGAAATATTCAGCACCTTAAACAAAGCTTGGATTCTCCAAGTGGCTTACAATGGATGCCAGTAGTGGTCTGCCCCATTCTTTCCTCTGGCAAGTGCACCCATCCCCCAGCCGAAGTGAGTGTTGGCTGATAACACTCAAAACAGAATCAGCGTCTCAAGATCTGCTCCTGGGAAATGGAACTAAAGCAGCTTTCAACAGATAACTTGTGAGTGAATGACTATGGACGTATTGCCACGGGAGCAGTGTTAACGAAGACAGTAATGTGGAGCCATGTGATGGAACTACTATGGACTTAAAGAAAGTCTTGAACCTGAACTGTTTTTATACTGTTTGACTCAACTTTTCTAAAAGCTTCAAAAAGCAACATCTATTTTTCAGAAAGAAGAAAAGGAAGAAGGAGAGAATAAAAAGAAGAAGCAACTTTCCTAGTCACATATTCTTGAGAAACATTTCATACTCCCACAAAAGTGCCCCAGGATTGGTATTAATATATTAAAGGACCTAAAAAAAAATTTAATCCCCTATAAAATATTCACACTCTAATTCCTAGAATTTGTGAATATGCGATTATTGGATGGGAGAGGGGGGTTGGAGGTACAGATGGAATTAAGGTTGCTAAAAAGCTAATCAGAAAATAAAGAGATTATCCTGGATTATCCAAGTGGCCCCAATATAATCCCAAGAGTTCTTTAAAGTCAAAGAGAAAAGCAGAAGAGGAGCTCAAAGTCAGACAAGATTGTCAGCTACCCTGCTGGCTTTGAAGGAAGAAGGAGAAGATGCCAAGATCCGTCTACACATCCGGAAGCTTGAAATTGTAGAGAGTGGATTCTCCCCTGGGACCTCCAGAAAGAACACAGCCCTATTGACACACTGATTTTTAGCCAGTGAGGCCCACTCTGGATTTCTGACTTCCAGAAATGGAATATAATAAATTTGCATTGTTTTAAACCACTTCCACAGTAATTTGTTACAGCAGCAACATGAAACTGATATATGCAGGAAATACGCTAGTTTACTTTTGTTGAATTCAATGTTCATCAAATATATTGGAGGCCGAATCATAGTTTCCTTAAAAACCTGTTAATATTTCTTGATTTCTTGTTGAATGTATATTTTATAAATATAGACATTACTATTATTATACATAAATTAAACTCAGTGTTCTGAAATGCTGAAAAGTCACTTTACAAGATAATGCTTCAGGGCGCCTGGGTGGCTCAGTTGGCTATGTGTCCCACTGTGGCTCAGGTCATCATCACCTGGTTAGCAAGTACGAACCCCGCGTCGGGCTCTGTGCCGACAGGGCAGACCCTGGAGCCTGCTTCGGATTCTGTGTCTCCCTCTCTCTCTGACCCTCCCCCACTCGTTCTCTGTCTCTCTCTTTCTCAAAAATAAATAAACATTAAAAAAAAAAATCTTTACAAGATAATGCCTCCATTTTGTAAACTGTTCACAAATTATATCATACAGAGAGAAAAATCTTGATTAAATATTAAAAGGCACATGGCCCCAAACTTTGTTGTAAATAATGAAAATACATTTTCTGTGTATTTTTTCTATAATTTTTGTGTCATTTTGAAGATCTAGAGTCACTCCTTTAAAATAAATATTTATTTTTAAATTATAGAAAATAATCTTATTGACCATGTAGAATGCAGTAAGGAACTTTAAACAAATAGTACCAGTGCCATTAGCTTTTAAAGCCTTTGACGTGAAGGGCAAGTCTAAGTAGTCTTCTCCCCAAAATATTCAATACTCTGTCACAAAAAAAAAAAAAAACCAATAATTGATGCATAAAGTCAGTTATATCTTCTGTTTCCTACAGTGTTTATCATTCTAGAGATTCCTTAATCCCTTCTTCTGGCCTTGAACATATATATTTTTTTAAATGTCCTTGATCTTCCAACTACCCTCTTTCTCTACTATGACTGGCATTCATGAAAAAGTGTTTTATGTTCATTAATCACCTTCTATCCACTCTGATGTGATGTATATTCACTCTCTTCTTTTTTTTTCAAAAATTTTTTATTAAAGTTTATTTATTTTTGAGAGAGAGAGAGACAGAGTGAGAGTGGAAAAGGGGCAGAGAGAGAGGGAGACACAGAATCGGAAGCAGGCTCCAGGCTCTGAGCTGTCATCATGGAGCCCAATGTGGGGCTCAAGCCCACAAGACATGAGATCATGACCTGATCCGAAGTCGTATGCTCAACCAACTGAGCCATCCAGGTGCCCCCCCACCCCCACCCTCCTTTTCTGACTCACTTCCTGTCAATACCACCTGTGACTCAGATTCCATGTTAGGAGATGTCCATGTAGCATTTGACACAGATCAGCATGGCTTCAGGTGGACTTGGGAGATGAGATGTATTTTAGATACAGCTCTCCTTATGTGTACAGAGAGGTCTTGAGTGGCACCAGCCTGTGCGAACGCTAACATGGTTAAGAGGGCAGATCCGCAGTGACGAGGTTTTGTTGGAACTGGAAACCATGTTAATTGGCTCTGTCTATAGTTTCAGCAAATGTTTATTGACAGGTTGCTATACTTTGTATGTTTTCAGGCAAACGGTTAAATCCCTTACATTATTAAATGTGAAAAAATTACTCCTAATTGTTTTAATTATGAAATTCCATAGCAAGTTATTATTTTGAAAGTGAGCTTGTTAAGTATGTTTGTGACTCTCAGTTTGGGCTGGAAAATTATGGAGTAAGATGTGTAATAAATTTCCAAATTCTTTACAAAATTCAATAGTGCATATTATTGTACAAGCTAGTCCTTAAAACTAAATCAAATACTTAGGTACTCATTGAGATTGTTCGATTTATTAAATAATACATTAAGCAGAAATGGGTGTTAATTCAAAAACAAAATTACTGAGATTTGATAAAACTTCCTGATCTCTGGGCTTTACTAATTGTATGTCCTTTAAACAAATGAGGAGTTGCAGGATATCCCCATTAGAGCACATGTATACTTGCCCAATTATAAAAAAAAAATAAACTAAAGTGAAGCTGTGGCTTTATTCCATATGTATTCTTTTAATCAATTTTTCTTTATGAAGTAGCCAAATACCAACTACTAACTAATAAATTTAGAAAACTTTAAATAAACTTCCAATTCAGGAGAAGAGCTAAATGCTCAAAGGTGTCAAAATTATCGATGTTGTATAATGGATGATCTTCTGAGAGACTAAGGCACAGCCAGTCATGTCATTTGTCACATCCTTGCTCAAAATTAAAAGCCACATCTTTGACATGTTGTACCTTTCCCCACTGACAGTTTCAAAAACAAGCTGTGCAGTTAAAGTTGTCCAAGAAAACACTCTGTATCAGTAGGTGCTTTATTATTTGTTTAATCTGAGTTTTTATTCCTCAGATAAGGAAGACTGGTTAGTTAACATTATTGATAAAAACGTTACTGAGTACCTGCATTTTTCTTACCAGGAAAAATAAAGCAGGCTCTATTTTAGCATATACAAGTTTTAAATTTTATGGCCATTTTAATTTTATACAGGGACACACAAAAAATAACTATTTCAAATATAGTGAACTATGTCTCTATTTTTGTGTGATTGACTGGAATGATTTTCTACATTTTAAATGACATTTTCTACATTTTCTACAGTTTAAATGACAAAGTACATTTGTGGAAGTAGCTGAATGAAAATATGAGACATCTAAATGATTATAAGTGATTTAGTAACAATGAAGTTGTAAATATTAGGATTCCTGTGTTTTCTTATTACTTTAAAAGTAACGGCTATTTGACTAGACATCTTTTAAACTGGTAATGCTATTTATAAAAATCTATATAACTTTTGCTTCCCCCTCAAAAAAAGCAGTCTAGAAAAGAGGTAGTAAAAGCAGAAGAAATATTTAAACAATAACAAAGGAAAATGAGATTCTAACCATAAATTGGAAAGTATAAAAGTTTATAATCTAAGGACTCATAAAGAAAATGTGAAAGTGTTTTTGTTCTGTAAGTTACTGAACTTGGCAATTGTATTCCTGCTGAGCAGAAGGTAAATTGACCTAAATTTTATAGGCTCTCCAATTCTGTGTAGAAGAGATTGGCTTGGAAAAATAGAGTTGGAGAATTATTGTTCAATTGCTCAGGGAACACAGCACCAATTGGTATATTTGATTTATTAATATTGATTTTTGTACCAACTTCACAAAGCCACATGTTTATTTTCCACTTTGAAATAAATTATCCCTTCTTTGGGGGGGGGATAGATTTTTACTTTAAGTTTTGCTGATGAACTAGTATCAAGAAAATATTGATCTAATATTTTATGAAATCTACCATGTGAAGCCTTGGAGAGAAGAAAATGAGAGAAAAGAGTAATTTCCCATCTGGAAGAATGAACCTTGCGCAGACAGACATAATGACTGTGGAGTGGCTTCTCAATAGAACTGAGTGGTAGGAAACTTGGAGCATCCGAGGGGATGGTTTTTCCTTCTGCTGACTGCTGGGATCAAAAGTGACTTAATGGCAAAAGTGCATTTGGGACGAAGCATGATCAGACCTTTCCTTGCTGTCAAGATGGAGATAGAGTGGCAGAACATTCTGAGATGAAAAAATAGCAGAAAAAAAAAAAAATGGCCAAGTGGCTAGGTATATAGTAGGGCCAGTGTTAGTAAATGGTCCGGCATGGATGGAGTTGGCGGAAAAGATACAGCAAGAAAGGCATAGAACGTTGGGAAGGTGATAAGAGAAAAATGGACAAATTAAGACCCTGTGGCAGAAGAGTAGGAAATAGTGTAGATACCACTGTCCGGAGATAGGACCTGCCAGACTTTCCAAGGAGATCGAATACCACTGTAGGATGTTAGAAAACCACAGACCCCTGCCCCCACCTCTATATCTACTCTGGTTTCTCGGAAGTTCCTTGGTCTCCAGGCCCCAATACTCCACTTACTTTCTTCCCTAAGTTCCTTGTGTGGGGTTAGACCCTAAACCTACCTGTGATATCTATCCTTCAGAACAATGTGTACACTTACATCATGTGAACATAAAAGGAGAATAGTAAAAAACTTCTGTCTTTCCCTATTCTTCCATTCTGCCTTAACAATAGTAAAGGCGTCCTCTTTCTTTTTAAAAATTTTTTAGTGATTATTTATTTTTGAGAGAGAGTGGGGAGGGAAGGGGCAGAGAGAGAGGGAGACACCGAATCTGAAACAGGCTCCAGGTTCTGAGCTGTCAGCACAGAACCCGACATGGGGCTCAAACCCATGAACTTCAAGATCATGACCTGAGCCGAAGTCAGACGTTTAACCAACGAAGCCACCCAGATGCCCCAAGGAATCCTCTTTCTGAGGGACCACCTTTCTGGCTTCAAGTGGCAATCGGGCTGAAAATGCCATCAAGGTGACTCATTATATGCTGTGAGTAAATATCACCGCACAAGCCTTGCAGCCATGAGTCGGGTTTCCAGACCTCTGCTGGCCAAGAAGGGCTCACGTGTGGATTACATAATCAACCAACAAAATGTCCAAAGTTTCAACACAATGTGATCAGGAAGATAACTCTTCAATTTACCAAGAAACAAGGAGCAAGGAGAACGGACGGAAAAGGGAGGAAATGTAGGAATGTGAGGAGAAGACAAGGGAAGAAAATGGCTGTCGTGTGCCCTTGGTGCAGACTCTTGGTACAGAAAGGTGGGGTTTCCAGGTTCAGACCTAGGCAGGCCCTGTGCAAATGAGCTTAGGGTGGAAGTTTCTCTTTTGCCCAAGGCAGCTGAAATAAGCTTTGTGTCAGGAGAAAGGTACCTGCGCGTTAGTGTGGGACAAAGAAGTTTTCTCCTGTACATTTCTCAGGACGTATAATGAAATCCTAGGTTCTTGTTTCTCAGAGATCTTTTATTTTGCGTGAGGGTTGGGGGGAATCGATGTGCAGCCTGCATTTGAAATAAATAAAGCTAATAATTTTTAAGAAAAAAATTGATGATCATATCACCATCTGAGTAAATACAATTTATTTACAGTCAACTTTCGACTTCATGTTTTTCAAGATTGTTCAAGCCCGTACTTATCGTCACTTCAATGTAATTGTACTTTATAAGTTTACAGAAAGTTCTTTTTTTTTTAAGTAATAATAGTGAACAAGTAGTTGGTATTTCCAGATTCTCCGTTTGGTATTGGACCATTTCAATCATAATGGGAATCAGGGGACTCATGTATACTGGGAGTTCAAAACTCCTGAGATACACTGAATAGAATCTTGACAAAGGAGGAAAGTATCAGTAAAAATTCAGGTGCTTGAAATGACTCTCCAAAGTTACAAAACAATTTTCATTAATTAGAACCTTAAGTCATGTTGTAAAAACAAAACAAAACCTTTGGAAGCATTGTTCATCATTTATATTTAGTTATTGAAACCGGACAGACATATCTGTTACAAATAAGGGCCTATGAGGCCAATTAATGCTGATTTCTTACTAACGGTAAGGCCGCGTGCAGAACCACCAAGGAGATAATGATGTCATTAGAGATGATACACATAACCTGCACTATTTGCCAGTTGCTAGACTAAAGCATTTGACATGAGTTCACAATGATATCATAAAGTAGGCCACAATAGTATCCCCTTCTATCCTATGAGAAACTGAAGTTTGCGAAATCTAATTTGCTTGCCGGGAGTCGCATAGTTATTACGTTTGCAGGATTGGATTCCAGACTGTCTGGCTTCTGAGTCTGAGCTACTATGGCATACTCTAACTGGTAGTGCCCTAATACCTCATGTCTTATGGTGCCTACAGTATTTATATTCCAAAATATGGACAGAATTCTGCTATCTTTTATTCATATACCAAATTAAAATACAAATTAAAATTTTGGAAGAGATTATTTTGGTGTTAGCTCTCAATAATATTTTCCTTGTGAGAAGAATTGACATGACTAATTTTAAGGGTTTTGGATGATAATTCACATAAATAGAATTTAAATTTAGAGGTAAATCTCACAGATTATAAGTTTATTCATGAGATTTCTTGTTAATACTGAACCAATATTCCTTTTACATCCAAATCAGCCCATTATAATGGCAGCTGTAGATATTCATTTATATACGAATATTGCTGAATATTTCTACGTACCAAGATAACTTCTAGGCATATCCAGCTAGATATAAACTACGAATATTTAAATGTACAGATGGAGAATATAGAACTTACTGAGAATCTTGGAGGAAAGATAAATACATCAATACACTGTGATTCATATATTGCCTGCTATACAAATTACACAAATATATTTGAGTTTGGAGTCACTTTGATTCATTAGGGATAACAGAAAACCATGTGAAGAGAATTCAAAATGTAGGAGTTGAAAGCAGCATTTCCATTGCCCTCTATGGAGCGAGACTCTCATGTCCTCTTATAAGACAATGTAACTGTAATCATTTAAAAAGATGTTCCTCAGTCTACTTATTTATAATGAGTGCCTTATAAAATTCATGAATTCTTTCAAGAAATGAAAGATGAATATTTTCATCAAATATTAACTGCAAAGTATATAAATCTGTGACACAGAATTATTCTACTTCTATGACCTCCCTCATGGCATTTCCTTCTCTTATTTGTTAGTTGGTTGTTTTTCTTACAACTACTGTGGTTCATTCCACCAAGAGTTTGAACTAAACAGTGGACAAAAAAAGAAAAAGAGTTACGATGGACAGCCAAAGCATTTGCTGCAGTCAACACTGCTGGTTAAAAGTAAATAAAGAAGATTTTTTTAAAAAACAAGTTTTGGGGGCGCCTGCGTGGCTCAGTCGGTTGAGCGTCCGACTTCGGCTCAGGTCATGATCTCGCGGTCCGTGAGTTCGAGCCCCGCGTCGGGCTCTGTGCTGACCGCTCAGAGCCTGGAGCCTGTTTCAGATTCTGTGTCTCCCTCTCTCTCTGACCCTCCCCTGTTCATGCTCTGTCTCTCTCTGTCTCAAAAATAAATAAACGTTAAAAAAATTAAAAAAAAAACAAAACAAGTTTTTGCACCTGTGATTTTTCATCCTATGCCCCAACTATGAAAGAACAAGGCAGCCAAGAGCCCAATTGCTCTTGAATGGGAAGAAAACAACTTTTTTCCTGGTTATGCTTTGAAATGACTTGCACTTGAAAAATTTACTTCTAAATTAAACATAGCAAAATCAATATGGCTTCCTCATTTCTCTGGAGCATACCAGTTCCCAAAGCTATTACAGATATTTTTGAAAAGAAAGAAAGAAAGAAAAACGCCGGGGTAAACTGCAAAACATCAGTGATTTGACGGTGTTGACAACATACAAGGCAAATCTCTCACTGAGACTTTCATATTCATCAACTTATTTCACAGCGTGTCAGAGAAAGTAGTAAAACAATCACCCAGCTGAATTAAAAAAAATCTCCGGTTGTAACTACCAGGAAAGAAAAGTGCACAAGTGTTCATAAAAGGAGTTGTAAATGTTCATAAGAGAGGGGGCTGTCTCTGGGGGGTTCAGGAAGGATTCCCTCTGAAAGGACTGTTAGATGGGAGAGTGGAAGAACGAGGTTATTTATTTGTGTTTCACCCTGTCACTGTCAGTGATACTGTAAACATGTTGTACCCATTCCCCCACATATGCCATAGCGTCACTGCAAGGATCTACCTAGGGATCCTAGGGGTGTCATTTCAGGCTTTAAGGCTGTGAATATTTTCACACTTTCTAGATTTTGCGAAATTATTTTCCAAAGGTTGTATTCTAATTTACATTTACGTTTCCACTATTCATTTTACATCTCCTCAATCATTTCCAAGTTTCCAGATTCTCATTGATACTTGATATTATTCCATTTTTTAATTTATTGCCAATATGATAAGCATGAAATGGTATTTTTTATGGCTTTTACCTTTCCCTATCTGTGCATTTGAGAATCTTTCATATGTTCATTGGCCATTCTTTTTTCCTTCCTTTAAATTGCCTGTTCATTTATATCTCTTTTTTTTCTGTTGAGTTACTTAAATGTTTTTATTTATATTTAGATCATTCTACCTTATTGTTTATTGCATTGATGTTTTGCAAATATGTTTTCCAACCGTGGCTTTGCTTTTGTATATTTCAGTTTTGAACTACCTGAAATGAATTTTGCAAATGTAGCAAAAACATCCACTTTCATTTTTTCACATATGGATTACTAATAGTCCTAGGATTCTTTATTTAACA
Source organism: Neofelis nebulosa (assembly GCF_028018385.1). Lineage (NCBI taxonomy): Eukaryota > Metazoa > Chordata > Mammalia > Carnivora > Felidae > Neofelis > Neofelis nebulosa. Next base: position 9,744,467 of record NC_080782.1, on the reverse strand, counting down.
ACCCATTCTTTCCCTCCTGATCTGTATGGAAACCCCAAATCTGTCCTGTATCAAATTTCTGCATATATGTGCTACCTCCAGCATCTCCATTATATTTCTTTGATCAATTTGCCCATTACTGGACAAATAGTACTGAACTGTCTTAATTATGAAGTTTTAGAATTTGTCTTCACATCCAGAGGACAACTTCCTACAACTTCTTTACTTGGAGGAGTTTACAAAAGAATTATAGTTTTAGGGGCGCCTGGGTGGCTCAGGCAGTTAAGAGTCCAACTTTTGATTTCGGCTCAGGTCATGATCCCATGGCTCATGAGTTCTGGCCCCACATGGGCTCCGTGCAGAGCATGGAGACTGGTTGGGATTTTCTCTCTTTCTCTCTCTCTGCCCCAACCCTGCTCATGCTCTCCTATCCATCTTTCTATAAATAAATAAATAAATAAATAAATAAATAAATAAATATTGTAATTTTAAAATATCACTATGACTGCCTAGGGAGAGCCAAGAGTGAATTTGAGGAATCCATTAGGAAAATCAGTCAGGGCAAGGATGAAGGTCTCCGAGAGCCACGAAGTGGTGATGAAGACTGAGGGAAATGAATGGACATAAAACATACTTAGGAGGTAGATGGAGACAATGGCTGATTGGAGGGGAAAGAAATGGATGATAGATGATCTCAATGCTTTTGCTTGAAGAAATACAGGAATGATAGCACCATGCTTGGACACGGAGAATCCCCAAGCAGAGTAAAGAAGATCTGTTACTTATTCAGGAAGTAGCAAATTTGTGACTCAGCCAGCATTAAACTAGGGTTTAACCCACCAAAAAAGAAACACAGTTGTTAGCTCTGATCTGCTTCTGTTTCCTAACTGTCCCTACACTTGACATACTCTCTGTTAAAATGTGATAGAATGTTAGCCGATGGATAGTCCTTGAAAACAGGAGGTTGAAGGATAAACTGTTGTCAGTGTATATTCTGGTACTATTTCTATTAAATTGTTTTTTATTTTGAAAAAAAAATGTACTATCTCCACAAGATATTAATTTCAGATTCGTCCTAGCTAGATTTCCTGCCTTCGTAGCATTTTATCTTCTAGAGATTCCACTCTCCATTCAATTATTTGATGTACGGACATTCAAGGAAATCAAGAATTATGCCATGTTAGAACAGAAAGGAATTTAAAGATGGTTATCCCCCCACTTCCATCGCTACAAGGGAAGCAGTTGTGACATAGACCTTAAGAGTTTAGGCTCTAAGCTAGATTGCCCAGGTTCAATCCCTTCCTAAAGCTTATGTGATTTGGCAAGTTATTTAGTTCTCTCTGTCTCAGGTTTCTCAAACTGTAGTGGCAATATTATCACTTCTTCATGTGATTGTGATCACGATAAAACGTGTTTATGCATCTGACAGTCTGAATTGTGCCTGGCACATAGTAAGTGGTCAATGATACTGGCTGCTTTGTCATTAAGTTTACTTCCATACAGGAGATATATGGAATCCCAAATAAATGCCAAAGCCCCCCCCCCCCCCATCACGCAGCCAGCCCATCAGACTTGGAGTTACAACATAAGAAGCGGCTTAGGTGTTTTTTGCCACCTTTGAAATATAATGCCGACCGTATCTCCTCCCAGTTTGTCCCAAGTCATTTTTTTAATTACCTGATGTAACTGATCATATTTTTCAACTGTCACTCAGTATTGCTTAGAGTTATGAGCACACTGATATTGGCAGGAACATTTGTCTTTTGGACTGAGGTAATTAACAAAATCAAGTAGGGTGTGAATTTCTAAAACCCCTGCCCTATATTGTAATGGAGTAATGAGAAAAACAGAAGAAATACATTCACATACCCTCATCTATATCTTACAGAACATATAACTAAAAGCAAACAACATTCTACTACCATCCAAATATAAGCTGGTTATAAATATAACTAAGTGTTGAAGAAAATAGTTCTAAATAAAAGGTATAACTTCTTACCTGTCTCCCAAGCACAAACTCAAATAATAAATCCTTGAAATAAGTGCCAAACTGATTTGAATTTCATTATCACTTAACTTGTTTACAATACACACATACCAGTTATCTCTCATATGTTTTAGCTCCAAAAGGATCTAAGGTCAAATCTGAGACTCCTCACATTTAAATCGAAGTACACATTTATTTAAGTCAAGAAAAAACATGAAGTTAAAATGCCTATATTAAAAAGTCAGAGATTCTCTTATTCTATGATAATATTCCTCAATCCCTTCAGATTAAAAAATTATTGGGGTAGTTAGATTCGAATTATCTTTTCACATATTCTCTACCAAGCTGCTCTTAATTAGGAATCTATTAATGACATCCGATATTTCTTTACCCAGTAGAGGGCAGTGCTACATATGGAAACCAATACATTACTAAGTTCTCCCAAGGTTTGTGAATGAATGACCCCATTAACTCCTGTGCCTGGAATAACTTAATTTTACCTCTTGAAACATAGAATCAAATCCAAAGGACATAAGTGGCAATGGAGATATGGAGAAGTTAATTGTGCACATAGCTAAGCAACGATTACAATGCTGTAGCGGCATCGATAACACTTATCTTATTGTTTATATGAGTTACAAGGATGGGTTAAATAGAAATGTGCATGAGAGCCAGAATCTAGACAGTGTTTCAGAATTAATGTTCAACAATATTAGAAAACAAATAAACTTTCTTTTATTTTCCTCCGGCTGTCTAGAATTGGGTACAGTCCCTGAAGACTAATGTGCTGGACAGCAGCATAATTTGCTGTAACGTAAATTCTACCTATTGAAGCTCCTACTCCAATTGAATCCCCACACAGAGTAAGCCATTCTTTTGAATCAAAAAATTCCCAATTCATGATCTAGTTTTATGTCAACATATCTTACGATGGCATCAACATCCTAAAACTTGAAATAATAGCTCCTAATAAACCTTCTCAAAGATACTGAAATAATAACAAAAAGTCTTTTCCGGCACTCGAACACCTTACTTTTGGAGCTCTGATAGGTGTGTCTGAACCTTAAGGGAAAACAACATCAACTCTTTTCTACTTTGTTTCTACTCTATATTCCTACCAAACCAGCTCCTAAAAATTGCAGTGAAGATTCGTCAATTATATAACTTGGACAGGTCGTCTTGAACAAACTGTTTACTTTCAAACATTTGCAGAGTACTTCTTAATTGAATCATTCCTTTAAAAGCTGGTTGATTTTTTTTTTATTTGTAAACATAATTATTTCTTAAAAGACTGAGTTCTGGATGTCCAGTCTTTAGACTATCCTCTTTTCAGACTTTAGATTTAGGAAGAAGGCATTATATCTTCTTCATTTCATAAAGTACTTAGAAATAGATATTTGATGCTGCTGCTGATGATGATGATGACGGAGCTTCCATGGGATTTCTTCTCTAGTCCATTATTTAACTCTTGACTGAGGAATGACTGAACGAGGATTTAAACAGCGTGAGTATAAATGAGTTAAACATTTCCAGCAACTTTGCACTGCAGTGCCCACCCTCTTGAAGGGCTCTGCGGGGAGAAGAAATTGGTAATTGGACAGAAAATTACTATTCAGAACAGTTACTCTTAAAAAAAAAAAAAAAGCTACTGTCTACAGAAATCTCCAGGAAGCAACTAGAAATTATTTTATATTTAATCATTTGACCTAAAAACTGTGAACTCAAATTATTCAGCTATCATAAAAAATGTATTGGTATAAACTATTCAATGAGGAAAATGAATCTAATGTGAATGAGGGCAAACTCTTTTATGATTCACAGTGAAATGATCTTAGTTGAGTTCTAGGTTCTGCCACGTGCTCAGCGGGTTCACCTGGGTCCTCATCTCAGTTAATTAGGAGCAATGCTACCTTCCTTAGAAGGTCCCTGCTAGCATTACAGGCAAATGTACATAAGGCACCTATCTTAATGACCAGGCCGTGTTTGTTGCCTAGTAAATGCTAATGACTCTTATTAGCTGTGCAAATCACTTTTTATTTGATGTTGGGCAAATTGTGGACTTCTCTGAATCTCTTCGTCATCCCTCAAATTGGAATGATAATACCCACCTATCTTACCAAGAAGTGCTGTTAACTTGAAATGAGGTAATAAATGTGTAAGTGTGAAAACACTTTGCAAGTGATAAAGTGCTAAATAAATATTAGGATATATAATTAATTGGGAATATAGACAAGAATTAAAACCAGCATAAGGAAAGCTCTTTTGCATCCTCTATCATCTGGGGGAAATGTTTAGAAAGATCATTTTGAACGAAAAGTTTTCATTGACTTGTAGAGAGCAGATCATGCACAGAACCGTTATAATTTGTGTTTGTTCTGTGGACATCTCTGTTACATGCTTCAGAGTTTTGCTTGAACTCTCATGGATTGATTTAGTGGGTCGAACAGTGTCGACTCTATGTTTAAGGGAAAAACTCCCAAGATGCACTTACATTTACCCTTTTAAGATAAATTTCTGTTTCTGAAAAGGTGAGCTTCATATTTTCACTCAAGGAAAATTTTGTTACTGCCAATTTACTGATAAGAAAACTCTGGCCAGTATTACAAGAATTTATATTCAGAGTTACTCTATATATCTGGTACTTGGGAGTTCCTTAAGAAACTAAGGACATGGATGCTTTAAACCTATAATCTCTGAAGAAAGCAATGCAAATGTGGAAAAGCCAGTCTTATATCCCTTGGAGGGTCATTAAACAACAAGCATCATCAAGAGCTAAGTCCTTCCTGAGGGCATCATAAAAACAAAGTGTTGAATAGTCTTTCAACTCATTTCAGTAACTCTTTCCCCAGATAACCATGGCTTCTCTGTGTCCTCCAAATGCCCATTCAGATCCGTTTTCCTCAGAGGAGAAGAAAATACTATTTCCATGCTTAAACAAAAAATATTAGTAGTGGTGAGGATATTGGTAATACCTAATGTATCTGTCCCCTGGTTTATCCATTTATTTAATCTAGGATTACCCAAACTCCTAAGCTGCACGTGTACACACACACACACACACACACACACACACACACTGATCACACTAACATTTAGATAGACAATAGGGGCGCTTGGGTGGCTCAGTCTGTTGAGCCTCCAACTTCGGCTCAGGTCATGATCTCACGGTTTGTGGGTTCGAGCCCCGCGTCGGGCTCTGTGCTGACAGCTCAGAGCCTAGAATCTGCTTCGGATTCTGTGTCTCCCTCTCTCTATGTCCCCCCCACTCACACTCTGTCTCTCTCTCCTCCAAAAATAAATAAACATTAAAAAAATTTAGATAGATAGATAGATAGATAGGAGATAAGTTGAAACTTGTGGAATTGCCAAGCCTATGGTTTCATCTTTATTTTCTTGTCCTTGTCCTTTTCTTGTGACTTGCCCCTCTAATGGTCCATATTTATAAGAACAAATGGGGTATGGAACTGACATATTGTCTACTCTGATAAGCAAATGCCCCAGCCAAGGGTAACTCTGGTGACCTATTTGAATTGTTCTTTCAATAGACACGAGTGGACACCAGATCCCACAATAAGTCCAGCTGCCTAATAAGTCACTCAGAGCATCATAACTTAATACACACATATCTTATAATTTTCTTTCTTTTATACCTACAAATTATTTTTTTTCCTTCACTTCCTAAACACACCATGCTACTTCTTACCACAGGCTCTTTGCATATTCTTCTTGCTCAGTCTGGAACGGAATACCCCTGCATCCAGGTCAGAGTTCTTTTGAATGGACTGCCATAGAACTAAGAGCCTTCCCTTAGGAGTACTTACCTGTAAATGTGTATCATATACCAATTACGTCTATCAGTGTGTCTTACCCACTAGACTGGAAGCCACATAAATAGCAGAGCTGATGTCTAATTTCTCATTATTGTGTCTGGAGACACCATGTAAGCTCATAGTAGGTGCTCAGTAAATATTTCTGGATAAAGTTAGGAGATGTAAGGTTTTAAGTAAGGAAGCAGGAATTCACTTTTGCAAGACTTGCAGATTATGACGTCTCAGTCTTACGGCAAGAAAGCAGCAAAACCCAGAAAGCCTGGGAAACGCTGAGGTACTTAAAAGCATCTGACGGTTGATGTGCGTAATGGCACCAAACGTCACGCAGAGGTAGAAAATTGTGGCAACCGCGAGGGAGCAACAGTGTGGCAAAAGTCAGATGCGTTCTGTGGAGAATTTTCAAACCAGTGCCAGAAGCAGGAGGTCCGTTGACAGCGGCCCATTGGAAAGTGAGAGGTGACTCGGGAGTATCGGTCTTAACACCTGGGAGGAGGGGTAGCAGAGGGTAACTACAGGAAGGAAATGAAGAAACAATGCTTGCTAGAATGTCCTTGCTGCTGTGTAATCGTGGACATTTTCTCATACAGCTAACCAGGTACTTGTGTAGTGGTTTTAACGTGCGTTTAACCACATATCATGATAACATTTGAATATGACAGAGCAAAAATCATCATAGAATGTAATCCGTGAAAAGTTAGCTAGTTCAACTCTTACTTCTTACGATAAGGAAAGTCAGGGCTCAATGTTTGGTTCCAGGTAACCAAGCACTTTGAAGAGAGCTGTAGGAATGAACAATGGTCGACTTTCTCTTCACCAAATTTTACACCAAATATGACAAAGGCTAATTAAGCATTTGTGGTATATTTTTTCAGCCTATTTTATTTATTTTTTATTTAATTTTTTAATGTTGATTTATTTTTGAGAGAGAGAGAGAGAGAGAGAGAGAGAGACAGAGCACAAACAGGGGAGGGGCAGAGAGAGAGGGAGACACAGAATCCGAAGCAGGCTCCAGGCTCTGAGCTGTCAGCACAGAGCCCGACGCAAGGCTCTAACTCATGAACCATGATCTGAGCCGAAGTCGGCCGCTTAACCAACTGAGCCCCCCAGGCACCCTTCAGCATCATTTAAAGGAATGTGAAGTAAAATGCCATTGCGGTTCAAAAATGGTTTCTACCAATTATTAAGTCATTAGTTAAAACCATCTAACTCTAATTTTGATGATATGCCTTTATTCTTCAGGAACAGAGTACTTCCATAGTTATGCTTGCATTTTTCATTTGGTAGGTATCCAGATACAGCTCTTTGCAAGTTATGTATCATATAAGCTAAAAATAATATCTGGATATTTGTTTCAGAACAGAAAGAATTCAAAACTAATGTAAAAAATGGCATTCCCCCATCTGCACCCATAACAATTCCATTTTGATTAAAGAGTCAGCTCCGAGACTACAGAGAGTCTAAAATATCTATCTTAATGCACTTTAAATTTGTGATATTCAGTATTTCAGGGAATGAAGTACATTTGCTTCTATGTGCTTTAATCAGCAGATATAATGGTGAACCCTAACTCATTGTTTCCATTTTATTTATTTGAGCAACATTTGAATGCCATCACCCAGGTGCCAAGTATTCAAATAGGAGCCATGGGGGAAGAAAAATAATTTAAGACAAAGCCCTCATGTCCAAGTAGTCTTATAGACCAGTGAGGAAAAATGCCATGGTGTACATTCTTTTCCTTTTTAAAAAATTCATTCAAACCCCCTTGAAACCCACAAAGATACGGTTGCTATGCCAAGTAAGAGTAGAAAATCATTATCACTTACAGAGCTAAGAATTCAGTAACATTTCAATTATATTATTAATGGTCACCATTAAAATTGTTTCCTTTCAACATGTTGCTCTCTCATACAACCATGTCTTCAGTTAGAACCACAGAAGATAATTTCTAAATGGTGAGGATCAGATTCTAAAGACTATCAAAAAGAACAATGAAAAATGTTCCAAATGTCATTCGTTGGTCCAACCTTTTCAACACTGTTTTCTTTTGCCAATAAATCTTCCCGGCCAGCCCAGAGCTGGTTCTTCATGTGCAAGAACAGCCATCAGGGCACCGTGAAGGACAGCAACCTATGTGTCAAAGTTATGGCCAAGATACGGTTCCTCATTGTCACCCATTCCATGGGGTGATAGTGGGGGAAAGTGGGAACTGGTGCTAAGTCACCACTGACAATGATGAAGAGCCCTACAGTCATTTGCTGATTGTGACAATCTTTGTCTGAAAGGGAGAATATTTTACTTTCTGTTAGAGATGGGTTGGCAAGAACTCAACTCTGAACCAGCAGCTCCATGGATACTCATTAATTTTAATTGAATGAATTCAATGTCCAGTCTAGATACAGTTTTTCAAACCCAATTAATAAGGTACTTAAGGTGTTGGCAAAAGTCACTACAAGGATTCTAGCTATAATTTTAAGAATGTGAAAGATGGGCAAAATGCCTAGAAATTATAAAGGAGTAGATGCAGGAATTCTAGTCGGAAAGGGGGCTGGGGGAAGATGATACCATATGCACTAGAAAGCTCCACGTATTTATATACTTGTGCGCAAGAAATTTGAATTAAAAATATCCGTTTTTAAACACCTGGATGAGAGCACGATACTAGGGAACAAACAGCACTGCCTAAGAAAAGAAAACCTATGTCACATTCATTTTATTTCTCACTACGGATGGGAGCCAAACTTAACCTCTTATTCCAGGAACACCTTTTATCTTTTCAAATATTATCTAACTTGTCAAGAATATCCATATCTTTTCTTCCTTTGGCAAAATTTTAATATTCTGTCTTCTACACCAACCCATTAGTTATGCTTAATCAGACCTCTCCAGCATAAATTTTATTGAAAGATTGATTTTGTATCCCGGAGCACACATTTTCAAAACTTGTTTCACACTACATGGCAATGCTACGTGTTACACCGTCTGAAATGAATATAATTCACATCCATTTACTCGTTCAGTTTGATCTTTGCAACATTGCTGGATGCAGACTGATGTTGGGGTTGCCAAAGTCCACCCCTTGAGGAAGACAAGCTTCTCTAGGCCGTAATGGCCGGGCTGAGAGGAGGCTGGCGGAAGCCTGGGGGAGGGGGAGGGGGCAGGGTCTGCAGCTCAGTTCAGGAGGATTCAGGGCTAGGTCCTCCTGTGCAAGGCACTGATAAGGAGCAGGTAATGAAGGTACCACCAGGGAGAAGGCTGAAAGAAGAGGGCACCCATGTCAGCTGAGGAGGTGGACGCCCCGTATCCAGTCCCGTCTGTAACAAGAATAGTGAGAACAGAATGAGTCCAGCCTCTGAGACTGGCAGCAGGTCAGGGTGTTAGGCGTGCAAGGTGCCAGGGTGGACGTGTGAGACAAATGTTGTGAATAGCACGAGGGTATAAAAGAACCATTTACCTTGCCCTGGTTCCTGGCTTTAGGGATAGAATTAGTGACTTATGAAGCCCTTTGAGGGCCGATAGAAACTAAGACGGACAAAAATGACAATGTTAGTTCTTAATTATGGAATATATAAATTATCTTAATATACATGGTGTCATTACAATGTATTTCATATATCCTAGATATGCATCTTGATGTATAGATACAGATGGAGACAGAACCAGCTGTGTGCATAATAACGTGTTAGGTTCTGATAATTTTTTTATTCTGATAATTTTCTAATAAAAGCCTGTATTTCAAAAGTATATGTCTGAGATTGAACCTAATTTTAATGCGTCTGAGAATCAAAGCAAGGCATCGGGTAATGAGCTCAGCCCTTCCCCAGAGCCAACCTTACCATCAAGAGGAGACCGAGGTATGTTCAGGACCCAGTGTCAGGGAGGCAGCCCTACTTCCGAGAGTGATTCTTTCTGATTTTCCTCCCCTCAACTCAGCTCATCTCAGCTCCATTTAATCTCATTCTTCATCAGACTTGCTTTCCCCACCACCCCCCACCCCCCGCCATATGGAGAAGAGAAACAAATGTTCTCTGTGCTGCCCAACTTACAGATGTAGACAGACTAAATGCCTAAGGAAAATGCTCCTCTCTGAGGAGCCAGGTCCAGTCAACTCTGCAAAGGGCTGGGCTCAGGGCGTAATGCAGCTGCCTGTGGTCTCTGTTGTATTGGAGGAGGAGAGAATTTAATAAAAAAAACTGCGAGTGTCAAGTTTTTTAAGTGATGTTTTTTATATAGGCCTCACATGATAGATGTCGCTCAGATGTCTGGTATGGCTGGATTATGAAGTCACGTTATAAATGAAGGAAGGGGTCAAATGCTGCTCGGAAACGTGGGGTAACTGGGTGGACTTCGTCAAATGCCGGACCGGCAGGGACACGATTGCAGAGTTGCAGGATCATTGAAACTATGGATGTCCACACCCGGTTGTATTCTTCTCCCACGCCCAGCCCCCTCCCCTGGATGGTAGGCACCTGATCCCCAGTGTTTGTGAAAGACAGGGCTGGAAGACTAGTGCGCTTCCCTCCAATTCCTCCTCCAGACACTGTTCTTCCTGATCCTTTACCCTGCACTTGCCAGTCCCGAGCTTTGTGGGGACCCAGAGGGATTAGCGATGGTGTTGACCCTTGCGTCCCCCCCCCCCACCTTTCTCCACTATGCTTTGTGGGTGACCGGTCCTCCATACGCTCTCCTGCTGCCCGAAGGAGCATCACACTGCTCTCCCACTAAGGTTCCACTCCCTTCTTTCCTTTTGGTATCGTGAGATTATACCTCGTTTACACCGTTATTGTCATTTTAACAGTGTTTCAGGTAATACTCATGGGTCCCTGCAATCAGCCTCATCTTGGGCGATTCACTAACTAGAACAGTCACAGGACAATTGCCCTCTGTACTCACAGCAATGGTTTGTCACTGTGAAAGGAATTCTTCAGCAAAGGAAAAAGAATCTGCTGGAGGAAGTCATCAAGAGGACGTGATCACCAGTTGACCTGTACCATCAGAGGCTCGGCACACCCCACCCCTTTGGCATGTACATTCTGCCCACATTTCCCATAGCTGGAGCCATTTTAAGGATGCAGCTTGGAGAGAGTAAGGTGTTATTGAGACCATCTGTACGGAATACATGACTGAACCCACTTAAAGACTCCAGATACATGTTTAAGATTCTCGCAGGTAGGTGTGGAGATCTACTCATCTTGCAGCTACCCAAGACAAGCCTCATAAAGAAGGTCCTTTGCTTTATTAAAACTGCCACGTACTGCCATCTGGAGTAGCCTGCCTCTACAGTCTCTTTTTGTCCTCCAAGTAGAGGAGCTAATTTTCAATTTCACCCAGAAAGCTCCCAAGTTTTGCAAACCAAAAGAAACACCAAAAAGCTAGAGAAATCCATACACAGGATCCCTGTGGTCTCTCTCCTCCAGCCTGAACAGGGTCACACTAAGTGTGTTTTCTCCAGCAGTGAAAATGCAACCACACATATGCATTGTTTCTGCCTAAGGGAGCCAGGTTAAGAATCAGAATGCAGGGATTTTTATTGGGAGCTGGTGGTATAGGCAACTTCTGCCCATGTGTCTGCCATGAATCGCATTGTTTATACAAACAAACCAGACACAGCAAGACTAACTTATCAGTTAAGGGCAGAGACCAATCTGAGATCCAAGTTCCCAGGTGCCAACCAAAGGTCAGTCCTACAAGCAAGAACTTCTAACGTTCAATCCTGCTATGTGAACACTTTCTTGTACAGGTGATAAAGGGAGACAAACCTATGTAAGGAAACATTATTAACAAAACTGAAAACCCTTGTGATCTTGGCAGTCACCCAAAAGGGAGGTCTATACTATATTTAGTTCATGCTAAAACCCCTGATGCAGTTAATAAATAATACTGGCAATCAGAGAAGTCGGTAATTATTTTCTCCTTGGTCAACTGGGTTAAATCTCAGGTTTTTATTCGGATTTTGAAGCACGGGTAGAGGGTAAGTGAATTTAAGGAAGCATAAAACAGCATGAACTAGCATGTGATGTTCTGCATAAATGTACATTATAAGGCAAAAAATAAAATCATCCATTACTCTAGAAATGGAATCACATTAGGAAGCATATGGAGGTAAGAATTTATAGGTACAACAGGGGACAATGTTGAACAATAAATTTTGGCATTCTGCTGTAAGCAAAGAGAGGTATGAAGACTTTTTTTTCAAGAGAGGGAAAAAATGGAATTGAATTAGTGAAGAGAACTGTATCTACTTGGATCCTATTATGGTTCTCTTTGGTGACTCTGGAGCCTTACGTTAGGAACTGAGCTGAGGCTATAAAAATTAAAGTGTTATTCTGACTACAAGGCTGGAATTAAAGTAACTTTTTAATGTTTATTTATTTATTTTGAGACAGAGAAAGAACACAAGCAGGGGAGGGGCCGAGAGAGAATCCCAAAGCAGGCACTGTACCGCCAGCACACAGAGCGTCGTGGTACTCGATCTCATGAACCATGAGATCATGACCTGAGCCGGAATCAAGAGTCAGACACTTAACCCACTGAGCCACCCAGGCACCCCAAGGCTTAGAATTAAAGTATGCATTAAAAGAGCAGACTGATGTTGGGAGGAAAGGAGGAGAAGGTTAAAGGTCAATAAGAGAGTTTAAAAGAATGAAAGTCAGAAAAAGGTCCAGATTTTGGTTCTGAGTTTCCTGACTGAAAAATGAAAGAGAGCTATTTATGGTTATCTGCTTAATTCTCATGGTCACCGAAGAGGAAACATCATCCTAGAGCAGCGAAACTTACGTATCCGATAGATGATGGATAGGTAGATAGATGATAGATAGATAGATAGATAGATAGATAATAGATAGATAGATCTAAGCACACATATACACTCTGGGTATTGTTTGTAATATAACATTTCCAATGGGTCCCACACAAGACATATTGAGGGGAATGATGTGCTTCCTCCAGACCATTCAGTAAGATCTCCAAAATGCGGCAGAACTGGCAGCAGCAGAAAGAATGTCATGAGGATCAGTGGAAAACTGGCCGGAAGCAGCTGCAATTCTGCAAGCGGTCAGGACCAAATGGTTCCTGGATGCAACCCTCCAGGAGTCTGATGTCATTAATGATGAAATCGTGAGGGACGGAGAGTCAGCGTGGTCGTCGGCGGTCATCCATAATTACAACTTCTCTAAAATCATCCCAGGAGGAGCCTACACAGAAACATTTCTGGGTTGTGTTCTTTGGTGAAGAATTGGACTGTAAGGTAGGTGAATGTACCCACTGGCAGCTGACTCTTTCTTGTTTATTTTATATAATTTTAAAAGGTTTTTATGTGATAGTACTTTTTCAAATTTATCCAAGATGGCGTGATTACCTCTCTTGAAAGTGGGGTCCATACTTTTTCTACCAGTGTTACAGATGTTCCTTATCCTTCTCTTGAGGATGTGACCCTATGCTACGGAGGTACACCCACAGAGTGGGCTGTGGTCAAAACCGTATGAACCACCACAGACAACTGGGCCGCGAGCGGACCCCCGGTAAGGAAGTACTGTCCATGAATGGTAGATGACCTACTTCACCAAGTTAAGCTAAGACAATTATATTTTCTATCTTGGGAATGCAAACCCAAGAGGAAGACAGTTTAGTGGTAAACACTTGTGCCAATGAGTCACGGGGCTCTGAAAACGGGGCAGGCTTCGTGGAGCAGTGACCACAGGAAAGTGGGGACCGTGCGGCAATCCCGACATGACTGGAAAGGAGAGACAGACAGACAAAAAGAAGCAGATCCAGAGAGAAAGGGAGAAGCCGTGAGTAAGAGGGATGGAGATAAGAATTACTAATCTATGAGCTGCCTGGACTCCTGCCTTTGCAAGCACCTTTTCACAGAACTTCCCCACAGAGATGTCTCTGCATTGTTTGAGCACCAGAGGAGAATCAGTGTCTGAGGTCGTTTGACATAAGGGAAGCAAATAGAGGAGACTCTCAAAGACAGGCAGACGGGAGCAAAACTGAAAGCGACCCATAGTGCCTTCGTGATGAGAGAAAGTAGCCATAAGCCTAAAAGTCCCAGGTCTCAGACCTGGTGATGTTCTCCTTACTCTCTTCATGTCTATGACTTCAAATGCTATGAAATCCTTCAATAAGCTCCCTCTTCTTGAGCCAGCCTGAGGAGCTCTCTTCTCCTGGGGAAAGAAAAGGACAACATTAATTAGCATTGTTTTACTGGAGATAAAGTTAGAACATGCATAACTGTGTATTATATTTCCTTGTGGGACATATATTACGTAAATAGTCATAGCTGTCACTTACCCAGGCTCCTCTACCAAATGCTATCTTGCCTAAACCTTTAAAAAATACCCTTTTCCCAATGAGGAAATTGAGACATTAGTTGTTACTGTTGCTATAATCAAAAGTTACCTAACAACATCTAAAGGAATAAAGAAGAAAACTCTAATGTTGTCCCAAATGCAAGTTAAATTAATTTTAACTCAAACTTTAATAAAATGTGGTACATAAAATAATTGACCGAGTTTGCCTTATGCTGTGAAATTGAGATATAGAAAGTGAAATCAAAACGTATTTCACGTTATGACAGGCTAACATATAATAATACCCAATTTTCAAAATTCAAAACACCAATCTTTTTGTCCCAACTATTAAATATTTAGCTGTATATTTGGCTATAACACATACATCTATGAGTTTACTTGGAAATGTACTAAACGAATTCCAGCACCAAATAAATCATTCAAGCATATAGTTAAGTACATTAGTTTTAATCATTAAAAAAAAGTACTCTTGGATTACCTGTTTTGTCCCAGGCTTTTGTGCCATGCAGTACGACAGCTTTTATGAGTCCATTTTACTTGTTTGCCTGAGTTGCAACAAGAGCAGCAAAAATAAACAGAAAAAGGAGAATTTGTGAGCATATGAAGAAGAGGGAATGTGTCAACCAAACTGCAAAGTCCCTACAGGGCATACATTTTTGAAATCCAGATTTTTCTGCCCACTGGGTCATTCTCATGTAGAAGCAAAGTGGGGAAAGCATAAAGCATCTGCGGGTAGAGAGATATTGACACTGCCCTGTGGAAATAGAAATGTTCGCAGAGGAGATGAGAAGGAAGGAAGGACTCTGCAAAATAATGAAGTGAAGGATCCAAGGGCTGCTGGAGGCCAAGGAGAAGAATGGTCAGTATTTATCCCACAGGAGATGCGTCCTGGCTGTGTCAGGTTAGTCTCACTCACACTGGCTCATGTGCTTGGCCGATACCCTGGCTCTTTCTCCAGACTTCTCAGAATCATTCTACGTGGTCAAGAAAGTTTTGATGGTATTCTCAGCTGTTAGTCCAAAGAGAAGTCGTTCAGGCTGATGTCTAAATGCCTGATACGTTAACTAGATCTGCAAGATATAAGGAAATTTCAGGAGCCAGAAAAGAGCCAGAATAAATTTTCCCCCACTGGGAATTCAGAACATTAATATCAAATCATAGATAATAAAAACCCAAACACAATTATTGAAGTCTCATTTAAACCATTATCTTCAACCTCTTTCACCTTGAAATTGAGGCCAGCTCTAAAATTGAGCAGTAAAATTAGTGGTTTGACCTCCCTCCTCTCTCTTTCCACTTGGCACTACAGGGTATAACACTGGAGATTACGGAAAGTCACAGTTTGGGGGCAAGGGAGGAAAGTGAAGGAGAACAGCAGCTCTTTTATATTCTCTAAACTTGATAATTAAGACCAATAATATAAGGACCGTACTTGAGAATATTTAATTAATAAGGTAAAATGGGAAGCTAAATATATCATTCCAATATGCTTTTCAGCCATAAATTTTTAAAAATTCATGTATATCACACTAAACTGGTCACTAGGCACATATTAAATTACAGAGCTTGGTGTTATTAAGACATGTCAAAAATTAAAACAAAGATAAAATATATCCCATCTCTTTTCCTCTGGAATAGTATTTGAAGGTTGGTCAAATCAACTGGTCTGGTACTATAAAGGAATTGCGGCAATATCTACCAAGTGGAAGAAGATAGAAAAAAGGGTAAAAAATAAACAAAAGAAAAAGATATAAGGTTTTCTGAGTGTCTATGACAAACCAGGTATCCCAAGAAGGGTATTTACAAATGAGGCCTAACAATTTTTATACATATTTTATTGGGAATAATTATTCTCATTGAAAGATGAGTGAAGTGAAGCTCAGAAAAACAAAGACTTGTTCTAGGTCCCACAGGTAGAAAGTGGTTAAGCCTTTCTGAAATTAATATTCAGGCATGTCTAAGCCAACAGATAATATTTTAAAGCTGCCAGCTTTAAGGCAAAGAGCAACTGTGTGTGTTTGGTAGTTTATTTATTTATTTGTTTAAATTCGAGTTAGTTAACATGCAGTGTAGTATTGGTTTCAGAAGTGGAACCCAGTGACTCATCGCTTCTATGGAACACCCAGTGCTCATCCCAACAAGTGTCCTCCTTAATGCCCATCACCCATTTAGCCCATCCCCCCACCCACCTCCCCTCCAGCAACCCTCAGTTTGTTCTCTGTATTTAAGAGTTTCTTGGGGCACCTTGGTGGCTCAGTCAGTTAAGTGTTGGACTCTTGATTTTGGCTCAGGCCATGATCTCACAGTTTGAGGGTTCGAGGCCCACAGCGGGATCTTCACTGACAGCCCAGAGCCTACTTGGGATTCTATCTCTCTTTCTCTGCTCATTCCCCCACTCCATCTCTCTCAAACAAACATTTAAAACAAGAGTCTCTTATGGTTTGCCTCCTTTTCTGTTTTTACCTTATGTTATTTTTCCTTTCCTTTCCCTACGTTCATCTGTTCTGTTTTTTAAATTCCACATATGAGTGAAATCATACAATATTTGTCTTTGTCTGACTGACTTATTTCCCTTAGCATAATATACTCTACTGCCATTCATGATGTTGCAAATGGCAAGATTTCATTCTTTTTGATTGCCGAGTAATATTTCATTATATATATGTGTGTATATACACATTATATATATATATATGCATATGTATATATGCAAGCCTATGTATATACATTATAATATACATATATATGTAATATACATATATATTACATATGCATGTGTGTGTATGTATACATTGTGTATGTATATTACATATATAGTAACATAATATATATATATATGTATATACACACATACCACATCTTCTTTATCCATTCATCAGTCAATGGACATTTGGACTCTTTCTATTATTTGGCTATTGTCGATAGCGCTGCTATAAACACTGGGTGCATTTGCCCCTTCAAATCAGCATTTGTGTATCCTTTGGATAAATACCTAATAGTGCACTTGCTGGGTCATAGGGTAGTTCTGTTTTTAATTTTTTGAGGACAGTTCATACTGTTTTCCACAGTGACTGCACCAGTTTGCATTCCCGCGAACAGTACAAAAAGATTCCCCTTCCTCCATATGTGTTGTTTCCTGAGTTGTTAATTTTAGCCATTCTGACAGGTGTGAGGTGGTATCTCATGGTGCTTTTGATTTGTATTTTTCTGATCATGAGTGATGTGGAGCAACTTTTCATGTGTCTGTTAGCCATCTGGATCTCTTCTCTGGAGAAGTGTCTATTCATGTCTTCTGCCCATTTCTTCAGCAGCTGTGTTTTAACTCATTGTCACCAGAGAAACAACTTTGACATTCGAGGATCTTCTAAATCAACTTCTGTTACTAAAGTTTTAATTGGGAAAGTGGAAATTAGGAGCTATAAGATCTCACCTATAACTTTGATAAAGAGTTAGGATATTTCTTGAAACACAAATGTATTAAATATATTTAAATCCATGAGTTCATTACGGTAGGAGAAATATCCACTGGATATATTTAAAGTATATTAAGAAACCAACTAATTAATGCCAAAATTGGTAGATAAAGAAAAGGAGTTAATTTATTTTTCATATATTTTTTCCTTTCCCATTACCCTAACGTAACCAAATAGTTGATATGAGGAATTTCCCTATTATAGAAGTATAAAAAGTAAATATTAGATTAAGTAATGAGATAAGTAATGACAGAATTAGGATGTCACCATTTAGTAACGCAAAATTAATTAAAAGATTATACGAGTTACCCATTTTGATGTAATAATTGTTCCCAAAACACAGTAACTTGAAAGAACAGTCATGTATTAGTGTAGAATTCTTTGAATATAAGTACTCAGCTAGATAGATCTGCTGCTTTCTCCTGGATCACACATATGGAGTCAGTCAGATATGCTGGTATGGAGAATCTCCCTCACACATGTATCCGTTAATACTGGTTGAGCTGCCTATGAGCTCAGCCTCTCTCTATAGACATCATCTCCCATACTTAAAGAGGCTACCCTAGGCTTCTTCAGCTAGTGGTTACAAGCCACAATGTGAGCCCACATTTATGAGGGTGGGAAGTGAATCCCATCTTTTAATGGGAGGAATGGAAAAGTTCACAGCAAAAAGAGTAGATCCAATAGGGATAAGAATTTGTGGCCATTTTTTAAAACCTACCAAATAGTTCAAGGCAATGATCATCATGTATGGCTAACATCTCAAAAAATGAAACAGATAAACCTTATGGACCTGCTAATAAATACCAAACAAAAAATGAAAAATTGATCAAGCCTCTAGATCTAACTACGAATCTTGGACAGGAACAGAAAAAAAACTCTACAAAATCACTGGCAATTTCAGATGGTGGTAAAGTTTATAGCACAATCTGGTTTCTTCCAACCAACAAACTACAGGAAAAGGAAATGGAAAATTAAAAAGGCAAAGATTGGAAAAGGAAAAACAAAAGTATTTTATTTGCAGATAAAATGACTCTGTACATAGAAAATTCAAGAGAATCTAGCTACCAAGTCTTATGAATCATGGTGACTAGACAGAATATCAAGAGAAAAATGTTATTTCTCTAGAAAATAATAGAGAAACTAATTAAGAATGCCCTTTTGCCATAGCAACAAAAATACAGTGTTCTTAAGAAGAAATCAAATGGAAGTTGGCCAAGGATTCTATATACTAACTATAAAAAGACCAAAAAAGAGGAGGTCATTATGATGAGAGATTAGATTGAGATTTTTAAAATAAGACTCAAAAGATGTTAACTACTCTGATCTGTGGATGGAAAGCAATTTCAACTCAAGTCTGAACTGCAATTTGAATAGATACTTCTGAAAGGAGTATGAATGTGCAAAAGCCCACAAATGACCTAAAATCTTTTTTCAACAAATATTATTGGGGCAACTGGATTTCCATGTGAAAAAGAATGAAGCTGGACCCCTTTCTCATACCATTGACCTCTCACACCATTTTCACAAATTAACACAAAATCGGCCATCAGTCTAAATATAAGAGCTAAAATGATATAAACTTTTACAAGAAATCCTAACAATGAACCTTCCTGACCCTGACTTAGGAAATGTTTCTTAGGTATGTGACAGAAATGTTAATTAGTCCTCTTTAAAATTAAAAACATTTCGGGGGCACCTGGGTGGCTCAGCAGGTTAAGCATCCGACTTCAGCTCAGGTCATGATCTCACAGTTCATGAGTTTGAGCCCCGCATTGGGCTCTGTGCTGACAGCTCAGAGCCTGGAACCTGCTTCGGATTCTTTCTCTCCCTCTCTATCTATACCTCCCCCACTTGCATTCTGTCTCTCTCTCTCAAAATTAAATAAACATTAAAAAATTTTTAAAAATAAAGTGAAAACACAACCATATAATGGGAAACTATATTTGCAAATTATACATCACATCAAAGACGTATTAAATACATAAGGAACTTCTACAACTCAATAATCAAAAAAAAAAAAACCCCAGTTTTGGGTTTTGTTTTGTTTTGTTTTGTTTTAGTGGCCAAAGGATTTGAATAGACTCTTCTCCAAAAATATTTGGAAATGCTAGTGAGAACAAAAAAAAAAAAAAATATGCTCAGCTTCTTAGTCCCTAGAGAAATGCAAATTAAAACCACAGTGAGGGACCACTTCACATGCTCTAGACTGGCTAAAACTAAAAGACAGACAATAATAAAAGGCAACAGGATGAGGAGAATTGGAATGCTCAGCCATTGCTGATGGGAATGTAAAGTGATGGAGTCGCTTTGCACACTATTCTGGTAGTTTCTCAGTATGTTAAGCATAGAATCCATAGGACCCAACAATCTCACTCCCAGGTATACACCCAAGAATTAAAGAGAGGTGTCCATGCAAAAATATGTCTACAATTGTTCATGACAGTGTTATTCATAACAGGCAAAAAGTAGGAAAACCTATATGTCCCTCAACTAATAAGTAAACAAACAGATGTGGTATATCTACACACTGGAATATTATTTGGCAATAAAAAAAAATGAGTACCAATACTTGCTACAACATGGGTGAACTTGAAAACACTGTGCTCTATGAAAGAAGCCAGACACAAAAGATCATGTTATATGATTCCTTTTATATGAAATATCCAAAGAATGCAAATCTTTGATTTTTTTTAAGGTTTTGTGTGTGTGTGTGTGTGTGTGTGTGTGTGTGTGTGTTTTAAAATAATCTGTATATCCAATGTGGGACTCAAACTCATGACCCAAGATCAAAAGTCACAAGCTCTATCGGCTGAACCAGCTAGGCACCCCTCAGCAAATCTTTAGAGACAGAATATAGGTTAGTGGTTCTGAGGATGGGGGCGGGGGAGGGTAGTAGAGGCAGAGAGTGACTGCTAGTGAATATGAAATTTTTGTGGGGGAGGGGGGTGTTAAGAATGTTGTGAAATCAGAGAGTGCTGATGATTATCCAAGTCCATGAATATACTTAAAAAAAAAGCCCATCCCACTAAATTGTACATTTTAAAAAGCTGAATTTTATGGTATGTGTAGTATATTCCTACAAAGCTATCATTTTAAAAAAATGTAAAATCTGCCTGTGACATCAAGGTTACTTTCAATTTAATATCCTTTTAAAGAGTAAATAAAAAATGCTTAAAGCTATATAAATTTTTCAAAGGCAATTTGAAGATATGCTAATTTCTTAGAAAGTAGAATAAAAAACATACTATCAATGCTGAATTTTTAGACCCAGAGTGGGGCTTCCTTATCTTTTCATTTACTGAATTGTCCACTTTAGAATTAGCACTCATTGAACTGAGATAAATTGTCTATTTTTGCAGATGAATGAACGAAAGTCAAGTGAAAGAAATTGGAACTTTTAAATGATGTCCAAACTTTAAATTATAAAATGATATTACCCATTTTAAAGAAATATCATTTCATTTTCTTTTCATGTTATTCCATATTCAGACTACTGATAAGCCTAACAAGTCAAGGAAATATACTGGTGATATACATTTCAACAGACAGAAAAGGGAGAGCATTTTCTATGCTGATTATAAAATGCTAATTGTAACATTCATCCTTTATAATTGTACAAACTTCTAGTTTTCATTTATTAAACATGGACAGATTCTTCTCACTTTGATTTATTAGAATGTTTTACTCAAAGGTGCACTTTTTAAATTTTAGTTAGCATAATGTAGAAGTTTAAAAAGATTTCCACTTTGTCTTTTTAAGTTGTAAATAAAACTCAAAAAACAAGTTGTAAACAAAACTCAACACGGGATAACAGTATTGCTGGAACTAAATGAACAATGTATTAAGTAGATTGGGATTGTCTTTGGCATGATTTACCAATTTGTTTAGAAATAACTACGCTATTTTAAATGGGAGTGCACTATGTAAAAAATCATGGACAATAGAGCTATATAAAATGAAATCATGGCCAAGGTTAACTTCACTTATCTTTTTAATGTTTATTTATTTTGAGAGAGAGGGAGTTGGGGTTAGAGAGAAGGGAAAGAGAGAATCCCGAGCAGGTTCTGTGCTGTCAGTGTGGAGCCCAACACAGGGCTCAATCCCAGGAAACATGAGATGTTGACCTGAGCCAAAATTAAGAGTTGGATGCTTAACTGACTGAGCCACTCAGGCGCCCCAAGGTTAGCTTCATTTAAATTCTCTTCTGAAGCCATAATTTTCATGGTTGTTTAACTTGTGTCCATACCTAAACAAATTTAGTGATGCTCCTATCATGTTTTGACTGGACTTTTTTTTAATAACTCTTAACTGGTGAATGCTACAGTGAATAGAATTCTTTTGTTATTGTGGTTAATATTATCTCCTTCCTTCCTTCTCCCCTTCCTTCCTTCCTTCCTTCTTACCTACCTTCCTTCCTTTCCCCCTTTTTTGTTCTTTATTCTTATTCATTTGTTGCACCAAGACCCAAGTGTCCATTGGTAGTCTGAGCTTATGTTTCAAAGCATCTACTGAGTGCATAGATTATAATTGACTAACATTTTGGTCTGGATAAAAATAAAATTCTCCATCTTTATTTTGTTTTGGTTGGATAAAATATTTTAGGCTCACACTCTCTTCCCCTCAGAATTTTAAATGTTACTCTATTATTTTTTCACACCCGAAATTGCTGAGTAGAAAGCCTTTTATGATGAAAAACAAAACTCAAGGAAAACAAAAATATCTTCTTGAAATGAGAAACTTCCCTACTGGTTTAAAAAAAAACTTCAGCATATATTACACTTAATAGTAGCAAAGGAAAAGGAGGGTATGATAAATTTAATAAGAGATGTGCAAGAACTGTATGGAGAAGAATATAAAACTTTGTAGAATGACATTAAATAAAACCTAAATAAATAGAAAGCTAATTTCTGAAATCATTCCATTTTTGCATAAAACAAAAGTGGTTTGGAATTCCAAATGTTCAGGCTGATTCTTATTCTAGGACATTTTGCTCAGCTGGTACTGAAGAGTTGTTTATTCCAGGATGAAGGAAATCGGCACACAAGGATTTTGATAGAAGGTAGAGACTCAGTCATGTCTGCATAGTAAGACCTTCTTGAATGAACTATAAAGTTAGTTCCCAAAGCACAAGCCCCATCACACTCTAGATTGTTTAAAGGGCCATTGCATCTCATACCTACGCCTCCTCTGGCAGGCTGGGCTAGGACTCTGGCGTGTTATAAACACAGCCGTGTACACAATAGTGATCTCTGAGTTCTATCTCTGCTCCACCAAGATTGGGTCCACAGAGGAGAGGAAGCCTTTTACATTTGTCTTTTTGTAAGATGAGTAGCAAAGAGTAGGTGCTCAATAAATAGATGTACGAACACGTACTGGGTTTAAGCCTTGACTTCACAACTACAGTTGAGAGTTAATTACTAAATATGCAAAATCAAATGACCTCATGTATAGGGTCAATGATCCTGCTCTCTCTACTCTCCAACATGGTCTGGAAAATCATATGACATGTGTGAAGGTGGACTATAGACTACAAGCCACTCCCCAAGGCAGATGTAGGGCAGTATCGATTGTAATCTTTGTAACTTATTTACTGTGTCTTACAATTTTATCAGTGTGATTTTATTGACAGTCTACACTCCAGCAAGTAAAACCTATATATGTTTAGTTTTTAAGTTATATGGCTAGTTTTTTTTATAAATAATTCTTTAAACATGAATTTCTTCTAAACTTATTTCAATGTCATGTGTGTTCTGATTCCTTTATATTGTGATTTCCCAAGGACAATGCGTACATTAGAAAACTATGTAGTCATAGATTCAATAAATATTTACAAAAATAAATTTTGAACAGATAGAATAACAGAGTGAAGGGCCATTGATGAAATAAATTGAGTTTCGCTTTCTGTATTTAGTAATTCATAAACTATTATGTAAAGAGAATCGGGTCTTTGTGTTGGTTACAAGTCATGAAATTTCACTGCCGCAAAGGAATTTGGAGCACTGGTTCAGAGGAAATTAATATCTTTATTTCCATTAACCACTGACTAAAATATGCCATTTTCTTCAATGATCAATGTGGGCAAACAGAGTGGAATCAGTAGTAGTACTGGGAACTGTCACAAATAGACATCACAGATAATGTCATACCCGCCTATGGAATTCAGACATCTCAAAATGGCATGACTTTGAAATTATAGCAGTTATTAAACCCAGTGTTGACCTTGTTTTTTTTTAATTTTTTTTAAATTTTATGTAGCTTTGAGAGCAAGAGAGAGAAAGAGAGAGGCAGAGAGAGTGGGAGACAGAGGATTCCAAACAGGCTCTGCACTGACAGCAGCAAGCCCGATGTGGGACTTGAGCTCATGACCCATGAGATCATGACCTAAGCTGATGTTGGAGGCTCAACCGACTCAACCACCCAGCCACCCCAGGCCTTGATATTTGATGTGTTAGTAATAAAGCACATATTACATAGTGAACTGGTATTTGTAATTGCTCTTTTGTAATTTTATTTATTTTATGAATTTTATTACATGATTTTGAGAAAGGTCCAGAGGTTCACAAACTTGTCAAAGGAGCCAATGACACATTTTTTAAAGATGTTTAAGAACCCCTGCCTTTGAGGCTATCTGATTCTACTTTCTATCTCCTATGGCCTTCCCACAGAAAGGAGTGACCCATAGCAACCACATCCTCTGGGAAATTGTAAATGCAGACACTCCAGACCCGTTGCAAAACCGTTGAATCATAATCTGCATTTCAACAATATCCTTTGGTGATTTGGACATTTTCCAGTGTATTATTCCATAATATTAACATATTTCCTTTAGCAAGACCCCTTCGGTGCCTATATGCTTTTTCCTTAACACTAGTCAACTTCCCAGGATAAAACAGAGAGAGAGAGAGAGAGAGAGAGAGAGAGGGAGGGAGAGAGAACAGCAATGTCCATTCTATTGCCAAAAGACAATTCACTTTTGGGTTTAATTAGACACAGTCACTACTTATCTAAAGTAATTATTCATTGTATTAAATCCATGAAGGAAATCACCTTTCTAGGTTCCAAGAGGTTTTCATGACTCTGGAATTGCTGAAAAATAAACACATCTTGCCTCTTTTCAGTCCCATTTTAGAAGTTTCAAAATCCATGAAAATATGTGTTCATCCTGGAGGAAGGGAAAAAGGAAGAATAAACAAGTCACTAAAGAATACTGACGCATTTGATTAGCAGTAGCATCTATATTTGAGACTTGTGAAGTGAGAAATAAGACAGAAAAGAGATAGCTAAGAAAAACTAAAATTGGCAAATTACTTCAGTTTATCTACCATCCAGTTCTGAAATTTCAGCAGATATTTTAATATAATAATTATTTTAAAGTGTTCTTAGAAGTAGGTGAAGCCTTTGCATGATTTTCAAAGAAATCCAAAATGATGCTGAACTTTTGGAATGCAAAGTTCATAAAGTAAATGATGTAATATCTTTCTTTGAAAATTTTGACTCAGTAATTTCCTGCCAAAAACCATTTTTAGCAGTACTGCCTTCCAAGAATATAAATAAAATGATTAAGCATAGAATACCTTTAAAATATGAGATAAGGCAACATGCTTATGTAATGATACTTTCGGAAGTAAAATTATTTTTTTTTAATTTTTTAATGTTTATTTTTGAGAGAGACAAAGAGCCAGCAGGGGAGGGTCATAGAGAGAGGGAGACACAGAATCCAAAGCAGGCTCCATGCTTTGAGATGTCAGCACAAAGCCCAAGGCAGGGCTCGAACCCAGGAAGCGCGAGATCATGACCTGAACCGAAGTCTGATGTTTAACCCACCGAGCCACACAGGCACCCCTCAGAAATAAAATTAAATGTTCATTTTTATTATCCTTTTGCTGCAATATTTATTGACTATGATGTCAGAATTCTGAGCTCATGAAGAGATGAGTGGGTAAGCAAGCACTGACCCAGCAACGTTCACTTTTTAAAATTCCATTGATTCAACTTTAAAAGCTATATTCAGCCAATCACTTTTTCAAAAAAGCAAAGTACCCACATTTGCACGCACACATAGCAACACCTACTATTTAACTAGTAGACCTAAGTGAAGACTATTTTTCTAACTGCAAATGTACCATTAGGAGAGAGCATGGTTTTAAAAGAAATTTTTTCCTGAGAGAGCAATGATTTATCAGATCAAAAACTAAGAGTAACGGGGCGCCTGGGTGGCGCAGTCGGTGAAGCGTCCGACTTCAGCCAGGTCACGATCTCGCGGTCCGTGAGTTCGAGCCCCGCGTCAGGCTCTGGGCCGATGGCTCGGAGCCTGGAGCCTGTTTCCCATTCTGTGTCTCCCTCTCTCTCTGCCCCTCCCCCGTTCATGCTCTGTCTCTCTCTGTCCCAAAAATAAATAAAAAACGTTGAAAAAAAAAAAAATTAAAAAAAAAAAAAAAACAAAAAACTAAGAGTAACTTTTCCATCATAAGAAAAACTGAAAAATACAGGTAAAAATGATGGAAGATATTCATTTGGAAATAGAAATGAGAATGTGTTGCCAACTTTAATTACCATCAGAACAGATGAATAAATGGACACAAACAATGAGTGAATTTAACAGCAGTTCTTTCCAGGGATAGAATTCCAATTTCAGAGTCGTAGGAAATGGGTTCACAGTGAGCAATGATACCATGATACAAAAATCACTAATCTTTGATTAGAGTTTGCCCAGCTGTTAAGAGTAACTGTGATAGATAATGGCCTCTTTGCTATGTCACAGCGGGAGTTCACCTGCAGGCCCTCAGGCAGGGAAAGTTTCCAGTGTAGCCTGCCATCTTGGATTTCTCTCTGGATCCCTGCCCCTATCTTCTAAGCACAATAATTTGTATCTTGTTTCTGTTCATAATGCACCATGTTTTCAAGATTTTGAAACTTACCAGGACACAAGACAGGTAATATTTGTGCTTATGTTAGTACCTGTGCCATTCAAACTTCCCATCAGGGAAGGACTTCTTCCCACTGATACTGCTTTGTCAAAACTGACAGCCACTTCAAGGAAGGCCTCATCTGAAGAGTCAGCTACTCCAAGATTTTGGCCTTTGTGGGCTGGTTCATATCTGAAGACTTATGAGACAGGGCTATAAAGGCTGGACTATTTCAGCCAACATGGAACAACTCCCCAGACCATTGTAGCCCCAGAGACACCTGTGAGAGTGGCCAACCTTTTTTTGTCAGTCTCCACTGCACCTTTACCTCTCCCTCTTCCCAACCTTGTTTCATTCCCTTGTCATAGGTGATGTTAAACCTAAAGGCACTCCCTAATAAGCATCTTGTCTCCTTGCCAACTTCTTGGTTTCAGAACCCCTCTGGGGAACCCTACCTGACACACTGCTGCTTAGAAAACCTAAGCAGGAAAAGATGGTCTTTGGGCTTTTTGTTGTTGTTGTTGTTGTTGTTGTTTTGGGTTTTTGTGTTTTGTTTTGTTGTCATTTGTTTCCTTCCTTCTAGTAAATTCCCTCTAACAGTCTATTTTGGAAGTATTCCAGTTAGCTGTCAATTTAGTTGATGGTTAAGCACCTCCCAGGAGTGCTTTTAATGACGAGATTTTTGAAGATCTATTGCCTTCAAAACCCAAAGGAATGAAGCAAAAATAATAGGAAAAAAAAGTGGTAGGAGTTAATATTTTGATCCAGGCAAATTCTTTTTTTTTTTAATTTTTTTAACGTTTATTTATTTTTGAGACAGAGACAGAGCATGAATGGAGGAGGATCAGAGAGAGGGAGACACAGAATCTGAAACAGGCTCCAGGCTCTGAGCTGGCAGCACAGAGCCCGATATGGGGCTCGAACTCACGGACCGCGAGATCATGACCTGAGCCGAAGTCAGACGCTTAACCGACTGAGCCACCCAGGTGCCCCAATCCAGGCAAATTCTTAATATCAGCTGTATGATATCATTAAGGAACATATAAACACCAGGAATACCAATGCTCAGGTGGTCTCTGACCTCAAAATTAACTTATGAAAACAACCAAGAGCAACATAATATAACACATAGTAATACACCAAATGAATCTCTACATTCAAGGATCTACTTGTCTTATTCCCTAAGTATTTGAAAGGAATTATACCTAAAACCAGTCATTCACTGAAGACTTCACCATCCTAACCTCTTCCTAAAACACAGTTAGGATATTCTATTGTTAGTTTGGAAATTGGACTGGATCACAGATGCTAGAATGCTTGCTGGCTTCTATAATTCTCATTAACAACCTTCCTAGAATTGTCATCAGTAACGACCAGAAATTAGACCCAGGGGACAAGTCACATGGTTCCATAATTTGGCCTGTACCAAATGCCATTTATAGACTTTACAAAAATCATACAAAAGTTACTTAAAGTTAAAATGATTTGAGAATTTTTAAGAGCTTTGTAAGTATTTCCAATATGTCTATATTCTCCTTTAATACTAATATGTTAAATTCTCCGTTACATCCTAAAAGAACAAAATCCAATCCTAGGTAATCAGGAACGAACCATAAAAAGCAAACCAACCCAAAACTACTGTTTTAATTATTAATTGATGACTTCAAGGCCATAGGAATGGAGGGAAATGTGGAGGGAAATCTAATTTACTTCTGACAGTATTTGTTCTTCTAAACAAGAACACTCTCCTCTTAAACATATTCCTTTCTTTCACCATTTTACTTTTCCTTCTGCTTTCTCCTCCTTGTCCTTTTTGCTTCCTTCTTACTAGGCCACAGATGCTGGGAAGTTTGCGCTGTAGCAGAGCAACTAACGTGTTTTTTCATAACCCAGTATTTTCTTACACAGGTTGTGAACAAAAAGACGTGCCTGCCTTGCTTTCCATGCCCCAATTAACCGAGTTCCTAATTCAATTAAGCAGCGCACAGGTGGGTCCTAAGTACGACACGAATCCCCAAAGACTTGCCTACCACTAGCTTCACAAACAAGCCTATTACATATTGTTTTGAAGAGGCCACTGGAAAATGGAAAGAACTATAACTGGTAAGTATATTTATTTGTAAGCAATGGTATCACAGTAGCAGAAAAGGAAAAAAAAAATCAGCCTTTACTGAGGTTAACTTACAGGTCACAGGGTTGTCTTTGCAGCCTCTCTATACCCTACAATAAAATTCAAAGATAGCAAATTCAGAGAGACTTTTCAACCATCTGACACCAGAATTCTGTACATTTTGTTTCCGGGAATGTGATTGATTTTAAATTATATTTCATTGACTTTTTGAGAATTCATGGGTAATATTTAGTAATGAATTTAAATGACTTTGAAGATTTTTGAAGATGTTAATATATGCAAAGCAACAGTGGACTAGTTTATCATACATTCGTGTGTGTACTTATGTATACTTTAGGTTTGTGTCTTTTTTTTTTAAAGTGTATTTCTTTTGAAAGAGAGAGAGCAGGGGAGGGGCAGAGAAAAAGAATCCCAGGCAGGCTCTATGGTGTCAGCTCAGAGTCCCAAACGGGACTCAAACTCAGGAACGGTGAGATCGTGACCTGAGCCAAAACCAAGAGTCAGACGCTTAACCAACTGAGCCACCCAAGTGATGCTAGGTTTGCATCTTTCACGTAATTTAAATACCAGAAGGGTTTAGGACTTGGTCTGTTATTTCAAACATATCTGTCCAATTATTTTTACTAACAGCAAATCATTCACTTTAGGGTAGAGTTGGCCCCAAGATGTTATAAACTATCATAGAAATAGGCTTCCTTTAAAAAAAATTACCTTTGAGAATAATTAGTACATTAGAACTACTGAATAGCATAATGAAAAAAGACCAAGGCTAGAAGACCAAGGATTTTATATATAAACTCTCGACCTTAAAAATGTCTCTTCTGCTTCATCCTTTTTTTTTTCCTACAGCCTCAAATATCTTCATCAGTACAATTTAAAATTTTTTAATGCATTAAATTAGCTTGAAGTTCCCTTGGTTCCTTCCAAAAATGTCATTATTCCAGTGTATCATTTTAATCTATTTTAGGCTATTCTAAATATCTATTGTTTCTCGGATCTATAAATAAAATATGTAAAACAGAGCAGTTTGTATTCAGCGTGTTCCATGATTTCTATGCATACACACAGCTCTTCAGTCACGTGTGCCCTGGCTATAGGGAATAAAATGTTTTCTCTTATTGTAAAAAATAGTGATGTTCCGTTTCTTTGTATATCGAGAAGAATGTGTGATCAAGCAATAAAAATTCATTACATTGAGACACTTAACTTTTCTTGCAATAATTGTTAAAAAGCCGAGCTTTTGATACTGGCTAGCACGTGAGTCAATAGATTTTTTTGTAAAATTCTCTGATGCTCTTCGAAAAAAATGTAAGTGGCATATATATATATATATATATATATAACTGACTGAAGCCACTTAACTTTCAAAAATATGTTTCACAGATGTTTTCGAAGAAAGCATGCTATAAGCATTTTTCAGTGTAAAAAAAGTGAAATATTTGCTTTTATGTGGCAAAAGATGAAGTCATTTACTAAAGTATTCCAACATAATATCATTTTTACTTGAAATTTCAAAATTCCAAGGAACAAGACAAATTTTTTCAACGGTTATTATATTCGCAGCTAATGTACTAAAAATCATTAGTTGGACGTGCATAGTAATAGGAAAGTATGTTACATACCATTAAAATAGTATTCTTAGTGAATTAGAGATAGAATTCTATTAATTTCACTTGGTTCTTTAGGTAATTTCTAGAATCAGTAGGATATTTGATGTTGAAGAAGTGAGTCTTACCTACTCTCAAGTTAAAAAAAAAAAAAAAGGTGTGGATGGGCGCCTGCACGGCTCAGTGGGTTAAGTGTCCGACTTCAGCTCAGGTCATTATCTCACGGTTCGTGGGTTCTAGTCCCAAGTCAGGTTCTGTGCTGAGAACTCAGAGCCTAGAGCCTGCTTCAGATTCTGTCTCCTTCTCTCTCTGCCCCTCCCCCACTCACACTCTGTCTCTCTCTCTCAAAAATAAATAAACATTAAAAAAATTTTTTAAAAAGTGTGTAAAAATCAATCCAAAAAGTGTTGACGGCATTTTTGAAGTTTTACTTTGGAAACAAACAATCTCAAGCTGATTTGTATACAAACCCAACAGAATCCAATGATAAATAACCAGCAGGTTGAACAAGCAAGATGACTGATATAATCATAAAACACATGTTTTTTTGTTGTTTTGTTTACTTTTTGTCTTCCACTGCCCATTTAAAATGCATGCCCTGAATGTAGTTTCCCTCTACTCATGGATAAAAACGCAGCTGGACCCTATGACAATTACGTTCATGATTTGGAAAAGAGTTCATTCTATGCTCACTTTCAGTTGTTAATACAGTCTCTTCAGTAACCAGAAGGTTCATTCCCACATTTTAATAAACACAGCAATGAAGGATGAGTTAAGTCCTCTCCCACCCACCTCAGAAATCTGTCCACTTCAGGCTGAAAATCTTGAGAAAAGGAAAAGAAGCGTCCATATATGAAATCATCTCCTTTTGCCTCTCCTCTGTCTCACAAACATGCTTAGCTTGGATCATCCTCAGCTTGGTCATCAGTGGTCCAGTCAGACCGCTGAAGATCTCTCGACCTGGCTGGGTCCATCTTTAACCAAGTGACCGTGTCTCTATTCCGGGTGGTATCTAAAAGTCTTCCCACCCTCCTCTACAAGCCTGTACAATCCTGTAAAATCCTCTACAAAGCCTTCAATCTGAGTGGATTGCCAGAGTTCTCAGTCCTTTTAGGAAACACAATTTTACAAAACCTTAGACATCACTATATAGTTTATATTATTTCAATTAGCCCCCATAAAAAGCTACCCCGATGGGTTTGAGGAGAGGGAAATGCAAGGAGCAGGAGTGGGCCTCATGGTATGGCTTCCTCTGAAGATCTCCTTACAAAATCCTCACTCTCCACCATTTTAAATTATATACACATGCAGAGAGAGAGATTATTATGTACCAATTTTATTATTATATAACTGTCATCATATACTACTTTTATAGACATATAGATATAGATACAGATATAGATACAGATGTAGATAGATACAAACATATACACACACACTAAGTACATGTATTCAAGTGTCCTGGGACAATTTATATAATATCCCCCTATGGTGATTTGAGTCTCATACGCTTTGGAGTCCAATATCTTTCTCATTATCCCTAGCCAAAACAAAAGCAAGGGGACCACTTCTAACATACTGTATCAGTCACCTACTACCATAATAAAGCTGCATTCCAAACCACCACAAAACTCTTTAATAATGTAATCATGTTCCCATCGGTGTGTGCAAGCTTTCCGGGGTTTCGCTGATTTTGGGGGTGGGCTACCCATGGCTTGGCTGCGAGCTCCAGGTAGAAGCCAAGTCTATTCAGTGTGCCTCCTTGTCTGGTCTTGGGACCAGCAGACCAGCTGGGGCATGTTCTTGACATGACCACAGACAAAGCACAGGAAAGCAAGCCCAAATACTCAACGCACATTTCGAGCCCTTGCTCA
The DNA here is from genome assembly GCF_028018385.1 of Neofelis nebulosa. Taxonomy (NCBI): domain Eukaryota; kingdom Metazoa; phylum Chordata; class Mammalia; order Carnivora; family Felidae; genus Neofelis; species Neofelis nebulosa. Next base: position 9,712,368 of record NC_080782.1, on the reverse strand, counting down.
TGTCATGTTTTCTAACATTAAATTGACCAAAACAAGTCTTCAATACGGAAATACCTCCATCTCTAATGAGAGGGACGTCAAAGTCATGTGGATAAAGACAAAGGGAAGAATGAAGAATATGGACAGCAATTCAACCTACCAGGAGTCTCTGAAAGCTGTGACAGCCTGAAGTGTCAACTCACTCTTTGATGTCACCTCAGCAATAGGCATGGCTGCCATCTTCAGAGAAGAAGATAAACTATAGAAATTGAGGTACTTTATTACTATCTTCAATTTTCCACGATGCCTTCTTTAGTGACAACGAAGATATTCTGCTCTAGAAATTACTTTCATATGCTTTCATCTTGAATACATTTCCTCCCTTTCTCTTAAACGTTACTCTCTACATGACTCGCCTGAGATAGCATGTCCCTAAGAACTTGTGTTCAACTTAAATACATTCCTCTGTTAAAGTAATGTTTTACTTTGCAATGCAAGAACATAGTATCTTTCAAATTCAGAACTTAATGAAAATTACAACTACCTACCTGTAATTATTTTTTTAGCTTCTCTAACTACTTGTTCCTATTCATTCAGGATACTATTTGTCTTTTCTACAAATCTTTGGTGTTTTCCTTGTATCTTTTATCCATATTTAATTACGTGCCCTTTTAAGTACTGGACTTAATCATTATGTTACCTCATTGCATAATTTGGACCATCCTTTTTTTTTTTTTCAGTTCTATTCCATTGCCTCCCCCCATGCAATTTATAGGTGAAAATTAAAAATTCATATAGTATGGAGAGTCTATACATTTCATCCTAGTTCCATAGATATTTTTTAAATGTTTACTTTTTAATATTTATTTTGAGAGAGAGAGAGAGAAGTGGGGGGCAGAGAGAGAGAATCCCACTCAGGCTCTGCACTGTTAGCTATAAACTACTGACTTTATAGAGGTTCCCCCAAATTGTCTACCAATGTCTTTTTGCTGTTCCAGGACTCGAGGCAGGATATCACAATGCATTTAGAGGTTTCTTCTTGGTCTTCTCCAATCGGTGACAGCTCCTAATATTTTCTTATCTTTCAGAAACTTGACACTTTTGAAGAGCACTGGTCAGGTGTTTTGTAAAATGTCTCGCAACTTGGGTTTGTCCAATGTTTTCTCAAAATTTAACAGAGGTTATCAATTTTAGGAGAGAATATCACAGAAATGGTGTGCCCTTCTCATCACATAACATTGGGAGTACATTATATGCACACATCTTATTCCAGGTGGTGTTAATATTGATCATTTGGTAAGGATAGTATCTCCCAGTTCCGCTGTAAAATTAATAATTTTTTCCTGTCCATGCTGTTTTCACTGGAAATGGGTCACTAAGCCCAGTCCATTCTCAAGGATAGAGTAATGAATCTCCACTTCCCAGAAAGAAGAGTATCAAAGTATCTGGGACATGTATTAAAAGCATCACAGTAAACAAATATTTGGGGGAAGATACTCTGAGACTATACAAGTATCCTGTTTCTCCTTAAACATTAGCTTGATGATTTTAGCATTCATGAGTAGATCATGCCTGCTTCAACTGCTATCGTAATGTTCTAATGATGATTTTCGTTCCCCTTATCCTTTGTACATTCATTGGACAGAAATCTTTTGTAAGTAGGAATTGTTCCTTCTCCCCTATTTCTTTCTTTATTTATTCACTCAGTCATTAATTTATGTCAGTACAGACTCGTGAATATTTATTTCATTTGGAGGGTTAAAATCCAAATACATCTCATTAGGTAATTTGTTACTTAACTTGTTCCATATTTAATCACTGACATCTCTTTCAAGCTTTTTCTTACGTTCTTTAGGCATGCCCATCTTTATTTTCTCCTTCCTTCTCAAAAAAAAAAATTCTTAATTTCTGGTACCATAAGACACTCCAGGCTCATTTTTGTATTTTCCCTGCCTCGACTCCATTTCTCCAAGAAGTTCTTCTCTCTTGTATCCAAGTACGGTCTTTAGAAAGCAAGATCAGTGTACTCACTGCTAAACATGCTTAATTTTATAAAGAACAATCATTTTCACAAAATCATGACATTTCACTAACTTTATAACCTGTCTATGTTTCTTTTTCATTTCTTTCTCTTCGTCTTTGTGCTACTCACTTTTCAGTATTCTCCCCTGATGTGTGATGCCAGAGCACACGAATTCATCTTGTGAAAATAAAAGAAAATGGAGGCCAGGCTTGAACACCTTCCAAGCAGGCAAAGTCATTTAAGCTACATAAGCAAAATTTTATCTAACCTATTTTAGGAACATAAACAAAACTTAACTTAGGTCATTTCTTATAAATGCCTATGATAATCATAAAAGAAACATAGGTCACTTTCCTTTTTTTCCTGGCTTTTTGCTTTTTAAAAATTTTTTAATATAATTTATTATCAAGTTAGCTAACATACAGTGTATATAGGATGCTCTTGGTTTTGGGGGGTAGATTCCCATGATTCATCGCTTACGTACAATACCCAATGCTCATCCCAATAAGTGCCCTCCTCAATACTCATCATCCATTTCCTAAAAAGATATACGATAATCATTTTTAACATATGCCCTGCCATCTGGACACACCTATTATAATAACCAATCATTGTAAAGGTTCAACAACTTCCTCATTTTAATTTTATAAGCTAGCCTATAATGTCATGCTTCTGAGCTTCAACTCAGTTTGGATTAGAAGATTCCCTGGTTGTGAACTGTTCTTTTACACACAATCAAGTCTTCGTAAATACTGTTTTACTGATCTGGTTTTAATTTGCATTGTTTCTAGATTTTTGACAACCTTACTTTTGGATTTACTTTTATTTCTTCTGTCTAAAAATTCTGTACATTCTGAAAGGCTCATCACTCCCTCCATGTCGGCTCTTTTCTCCTTAGTATCTGTCTTAGAAAGCTTTGTCCACCTCACAGATTCACAATCCGCTTACAACGTTGACCTCTTTCTATTTCCAAATTGCCTATCTACAGATCCCTCTTTCATGCCTAAGTTGGTTCAAATGTAGTATATTCCATATTCATCTTCGTATGTCATCAATAATACTCCATTTATTACCACTAGAATTTCCATGTCGATTCCAAAGAGAGCTATCTTTGAAAGAAGGATTTGCAGAGGATTCTTCTTTCCCCTCCCCTTCCTTTATATTCTTTTTTTTCTTTCTTTCTATTCTTGCATGATGTCAGCTATCAATAAGAGAATAATAAATCTGCCTCCAGCTGGATGAAAGCCTTTCCTAAGGCTTTCCTAAGGTAAATATTAGAAAAGACAACATTCTGGAATTGTTTCACATATAAATGTCACATTAGTCAAGATATAGGTTCAAATACCACTATAACAAAACTCAAATTAATGGTTTAAACTAGATAGTAATTTATCTGTCTCTGACATAAATTTTGAGATCCAGGGAAACCCAAAGGTTCTTCTTCATCAGGACATCGAACAACCCTGGTTCCACCTCCCCTAGGGATGCTCTGAAATCTTTGGAGTCAACCACATGATTCGAGGTTGCTCAACATCATGTCTACATTCCATGGGGCAAAGAAGGCGAGGGCTGTCTTTTTCCCTTTAAAAAGCACAACATCTCTTCTTCCTCATCTATATCTTCCAGAAACACCAAAACCTCTATTTTCTCTTTGATATGTCTCCTCTCTTCCATGCTTACTCAGGTTCTCCCCTCCTTAACTCTCAAAACCTCATTCATGGGTAATTTTAGCATGCTACAAATCACACTCCCTGAGTGGAGGATTTTCTAAGCGTGGTCACTAGTGAGTTCTAATCTTTTTCTGCAGAACAAATGATATGTAACATTAACCTGCACTACATACTCCAGTGGATGTAAATCGTGTGAAATTATAGAAAAAAAACTGTAACTCCACTTTTGTTTCATTCCCCCAAGAAATTTCACCAAAATTTAAGAATTTTCTTGATTCCACGAAATTATTAAAAAATTACTATAGAAAAATTTTTAATAAAATATTGTGATGGAATATAATTGCTTCATATATTATTAATAACAAATTCTTCATGATGTGTCATCAGGTCATCCTTGTGTTGAAAGCCCCCTGTTTTCACAGTGAAACGATATGGTTGACATTGTTTCTCTATACAAAACATATCAGGGCTCCTGGGTGGCTCAGTCGGGTAAGAGTCCGACGTCAGATCAGGTCATGATCCCGCAGCTCATGAGTTCGAGCCCCACAACATCAGGCTCTGTGTTGACAGCTCAGAGCCTGGAGCCTCCTTCAGATTCTGTGTCTCCCTCTCTCTCTGCCCTACCCCCACTCGTGCTCTGCCTCTCTCAAAGATAAATAAGCATTAACAAAATTTAATTAAGAAAAACATCAATTGCTTCTCATTGTCTGGAGCTTGGAACTAAACTCTTTCACCTGGTTTTCGTATTTTTGCATTTAGAGCTTGCTACTGGCTAAAAATTCTACATGGCTCTTCAATCAACGACTTCTTCTAGCCTATAACAGTTATTTTCCGTGTCTGAGCTTTTCTTTGGACTGCATTGTTTGCTCACTGGCACAGGGGTATGTGAAATTGGCCCCATGGAATATCATACTTGTTTTTTTAGCAGCCATCCTATTACAGTCTTAAGTCCACCAACAAAAAAATGTATGCTTACCTACAGAACCAAGGACACACAGTCTTTTGATAAATCCCTGTTGTTGTTGTTGTTATTGTTGTTTATCACAGAAACTTCTGTTTTCTTGCCTGCCTAGTTTTGTTTTTCCTGTATTCTGAGTAGCCAATGGCCTTACCTTCCTCTCCAAAGATGTCCTGCTGCTTAAGGCAGCACATGAAATAAGAAGATAATGGTAATTTTTTCCCAACTCTCCATTTGTCCTTATCCTCTTCATATTAATAGTGGGAAAGATTTTCCCCTTAAAAATACTTTCTATTTCTCTATATTTTGATATACATTATGAGTCAAGGTATCACACAATGGGGATTAGATTTATGTAAAGATAAGCTAGTGAAGATCATGGCTTACTTCTAACTTATGATCCCCTGTGGAATTTTAAGCATTCAGCACTATTTAGCTCCTAATTGGGTTAAACTAGAAATCACATTCATTTTCAATTTATCTCAGAACAAAAGCATTTATTTATATCTTTACCTTAGAGTTTTCTTTTTTTATTTATTTATTTTTTTAATGTGTATTTATTTTTGGGAGAGAGAGAGAGAGAGAGAGAGAGAGCCAGCATGAGCTGGGAGGGGCAGAGAGAGAAGGAGACACAGAATCCGAAGCAGGCTCCAGGCTCTGAGCTGTCGGCACAGAACCCGATGTTGCGGGGCTCAAACTCGTGAACCACAAGATCATGACCTGAGCTGAAGTCAGATGCTTAACCGACTGAGCCACCCAGCACTCCTAGAGTTTTCTTTTTAAGCTTCACTTTCCATGTTATTTTTATAAGGATCACTATCTCCTTAAAAACCTGCATACGTGTCACTTTGACTTTGTTTCACCAGATAAATAATAGAAGGTATAAACATGAACTAGAAGGTACATACGTACATAGATTTTCACTCTGCCTGTCACTTCTTGCCACTTTCCACAGTTTATCAGGAGCTGCTCCACTGCTGTAGTGCTTCCAAGCTTGTCATGTGTCATTTTTCAGTTGCCATTCATAATATGGCACCATTTTCTGTATTAACACTTAACTTTCGAGGTGTTATGCAGCATAATCACATTCCTCCAACATAAAACTCTCACCTCCATGGCCAGTTTAAATCAACAGGGTCAAGGGTGAAGCCTGGTTTGGTCTGGATAAGAAGAAAGAGAGAGGGAAATAAACATGAAAATTAAGAAGAAGGAAAGAGGGAAATAAACACAAAAATTAAGCATTCTGGGTCCAGCCATAGAATTAATGTCCTTGCATTGCAAAGCACATTTGGCAAAATATAATTATCTGTTACTCTTTCTAGGATCCCCTGTCCATAATCATAATCCAGGAACATTCTGAGCTCTCTGCAAAATGGAAGACTTTGATCAATGGTCTGACAGTAATTTATAGATGTTATTTGCTGATTGGAGTCTGCAAAGCCTATATAATTTGTGCACATAATTGAATAAGTCTACAATCATCATCAATTTGTCCTTCTTTCAAAACCATAAACACCTCTATATTATTATCATGCTTGGTTGTGAGATGCATCATCCTTTGTTCAAAAAAGCATTATAAGAAAGATCGAATAAATCAGCTTGTTTTGGCAAAATCTGCTTGTTGTCTTGGAAATTTCTCCCTAACTTCTTCCTGTGATCTCCTAGCATTTAATGACCTTCACTACAAGCATCAAGGTCTTTCTTTGCAGGCAGGTGGGACCAAATACTCTGTATCATCCCCATATCTAAAATCATGAGACCTAATGAATACTAAGGTTGCATAGATCCTACATGAAACCATGTAGAGAGTACAGACCCTATAAGAAAAAAATATAGGAAAAGCCACCATCACATACATTAGGTAAGGAAATACAAAATGATGTTCTACTCCAGTGATGTAAAATCCTAGGAATCTTATAAATTTAAACTTCTGAAGCTAAGAAAGGACTCTCACAAATATGGCACAATCCAATTAAACCATCAAATGCTGACTGTTCTCAGAAAGAATATCAATGTTCTCACTGTCCAGGAGAAAATGATACAGAAGTGACAACTGATAGATGGTTTTCAGAGATTAGTAAAGTCAACCAGCAACACTTTAGCATATTTATTAAAGTTCCATCTTATTCTTGGTCAAGAAAAAGAACAGGTTTGGGGTTTTGTGGTTTTTTTTTTTTTTCAAAATAGAAACTCAGTGCAAGTCATAGGAAAGAGAAAAAGTAGCCTCTGGAGAAGAGAAGTATAAAAACATAAAAAGGGGAGGGTTTGGTGGGAGCTTGTAAAATGAATAGAGCAATGAAGCTAAGCCATAACACAGAAAGATGGTAAATTTTGATATATCATGTTTTGGCCAGCAATGGAAGTTGGCTTACTGGGGAAGAGACAAAGATGGCCCTGGGGAGTAATAGAAGCAAAGAAGCGGAGAAAGAAAATATGCTGTGTATAGTCCCATAGTTTGGAATCTGAGTTTAATTTTTAAAAAGTCAGGTTTCATAAGACAGAGATGTACAGAAGCAAATAAAATTTTCTAACATACAAGCAAGTATATCTGAAACTCTGCTACTTTTGTTTTTTATTAAATCCTATCTTGATTCAGATACTTAATTCTAGATTTCGCTACAACAACACAAAATTTTTAAGCCAAAGAAAACCTCCCCTCAGCATTTTCAGGAAGACTTAGGAAATGTATATAAAGGCACTGTGGCTATCATTTATTGAATGCTGATGAATCGGAAGAGAAATTCATGACTGTATTATCAAATCACTCTGGTTCAGCATGGTCAAGAAATAAAATCTGTAGACTTTCTTAATAGATACTAACCATCCTTAATGCTCAGACTGCCAGTTGTTAATAGCTAAACGTGGTTACTATACTTATCACTGCTTTACGATTCCTACATTCCTACCACTTTTTCCAGCCGCAAGACCCACCTGCAACCTAAATATACTTTCTTGTCTTTACTCCTCTGCTGACAACTACAATTCCACCCCAGTAGTATTTCCTATCTCAGGGTTGGAACAGCCAGCCCTTGCTTGATGCTCCACACTGACACTAACAGCCAGCCAGCCACTGTGTAGGTGAGCATGTGATAAATATTTAGTCCAATTTAGATAGTCGGACAAAGACTAGTATTCCTATACCATCCGCCACCAGATAAACGGAATTTCTTTTACAAAAGGTTTCGTTTAATACTCGTCGTCCATGTGAACTTCAAATCTTTGTACTAATTATTATTCAGGGTTTGGTAACATTGAAAGTCAAATGTCATCATCTACATTTGAACTTAACTATACACCATGAGTATTATTCCATTTTGTAGTAACTTTACTTCCTTATCACCTAAGTTAGTAATCTATTGTTACGTAACAAATTACCATAAAATTTGTCAGACTAAGGGAACATGTATTTCTTTTTTTTCTGATTTTTTTTAACGTTTATTTATTTTTGAGAGAAAGAGAGAGAGAGCACGAGCTGGGGAGAGGAAGTCACAGAATCTGAAGCAGGCTCCAGGCTCTGAGCTGTCAGCACAGAGCCTGATGTGGAGCTTGAACCCAGGAACCGTGAGATCATGACCTGAACCGAAGTCCGGCACTTAACAGACTGAGCCACCCAGGTGCCCCGGGAACACGTATTTCTTATATCAGAGATTCTGTGAGTCAAGAATCTGGGCACATTTTTTCCAGGTGCCACTGACTCCATGTGTCATTGGCCTGCAAGCCAAGAGCCAGCCAGGGCTCATCTGAAGACTCAACTGGGGAAAGATTGACTTCTGAGCTCACAAGGTTGTGGGCCTCACTCATTTTCTTGGTTTGCCACAGGCTGCTGACTGAAGGTCTTCCTGGTGGTCTCTGTAGCACTACAGAGGGAAGCTCACACAAGCAATTGCCTTCCATCAGAGTGAGTAAGCAAAGGAGAAAGAGAGGGTGTGCAAAATGTCTCTTTATAACCCAACCCCAGAAATAACACTCTTCCCCCGACCCCCGCCATATTCTAATTGTCACTAGTGGGTCACCAGGTCTAGCTAACACTTGAGGGAAGGAGATTACAAAACACATGACAACCAAGAAAAAGAGATCTCTGGGGGCCATTTTAGGGACTGCCTACCACCACATCACATTTAACCACTGATTCCCTGACTCCATGTAGTAGACAAAAATTGAAATGACCCCAATGACTTTGGCCAGTATAACATCCTCCCCTTTGAGTATGGATACAATATGATGAGATACCAATCTCATGAATATGTTCTGTGAGAGATTTGAATATAAGGAGGGAGATTATCTGTGTGGAGCTGCATGAATCACATGAGCCCTTTAAAAACAGAGAATTTTCTCCATTAGGTGAGGGAAGAAAAACACACAGAGAGTACAAGGTTGGGACAGACTTAAAGCACAGGTGATTATTGATGTTGACTTTGAAGATGAAGGGGTCATATAGAAAGGGACAGAGAATAAGGAGCCCAGGCTCACAGCCAGCAAGAGAGCAGGGATCTCAATCTTCTTGCCACAAGGAAATGAATTCCTCTAATATCAAGAATGTACTTTGAAGCAGCTATTCTCCAGAGCCTCCCAGTGAGAACTTACCTCAGCCAACATTTTGACTTCAACCTTGAGATCCCCACAGCAGAGAACCCACTCGCGTTGTGGCAGACTTTGGACTTGCAGACTGTGAGATGATAAATGGATGTTGCTTTAAGCCATTTAGTTTGGGGTAACTTATAATGCAGAAAAAGCAATTAATCTATACGTGTAACCAACATTAGTGTTCTGTGGCAAGTTCCCCCTAAAGATTCTTGAGTGTTAAGATAATCTTATACAAACATAAGCATCTATGTAGTGGATTCTTCCTTTTGGATGTTTTTAACAGTATTACTGTTACACACACACACACGAATATATATGAGTGCATATATATGATAATATACTATAAATTATATAAATATATATATTTAATTATTTTTTACTTACCTCCAGGAACTGCTTGTTCATTTACAGATTGGATCTTCCCCGAAGTTCACAGCCATTAATCTAAATTAGTATTCCTCTAAGTTCTGTGGGTGGTTGACAGCAAGGTCAAAAATATTTTCATGATCATACACAGACTTTCGTTGCATTCTTCACTCTCACGCTGTCACAAGTGGAGATTTCCAAAAACTACATAAGCTGTGTAATCACCACAGACCGAACGTAGAAGCAGCCGTGACCATCCAGGTGTCTTCTAGTTAGTCAGGCACAAAAGAGGTTTTCAAAATGAAAACAATGCCACTCTGCTTGCTGTTATTTTTCATCTTGAAAGACATAATTTTTTGCTATAAAATTATTTGTATCTTAGTAATATTTACTATCAGTATTTGTGTAGTGGATTTAATATTATTTTTAAATAATTCATTATAATTACCTTTTTCAATTTAATTTTTTATCTTTTTATTTCTTTAATGCTTATTTATTTTTGAGAGAGAGACAGAAAGACAGACAGAATGCAAGCAGGAGAGGGGCAGAGAGGGAGGGAGACACAGAGTCCAAAGCAGGCTCCAGGCTCCGGGCTCCAAGCTGTCAACACAGAGCCTGACACGGGGCTCAAGCTCACAGACCATGACATCATGATCTGAGCAAAAGTCAGACGCTTAATTCACTGAGCCACCCAGGTGCTCTTAACTTAAAATGTTTAATGAATTCATACACAATGATTTTCATGTTTCCTCAATATTAATAGTTTATATGGCAAATATTGTTAGGTATAAACCATTTAAATGAAAGTTCCTTGGCTTTTCCATGATTTTTAAAAGGGTAAAGTAATTCTGAGACAAACAGTAAGAACTCCTAACCTATACCTTTCCTTTTTGTAGGCACTTTGATACTTCACTGTGGATGAACCACATTTTATACTGGAGTAAATGTTGATTTTGTGGCAGTAAATTCCTACACCCTTTTGTCTCAAAATATTCTATCAAAAGGTAGAACCTAAAATATACATGCCTTCGATCCAGCAGCCCCACTTCTGGGAAACTAGTCCAGGGTAAGCAGAGGAAAGAGGAAGGAAAATGTAGTAGCTTAGTAATCAGCTTATCCTCCAGGTAACAAAGACACCCAAAAGATCAGTGCATTAACACGTGACAGGTTTAAGTTGCATTCACGCAGTGTGTCCACAAAGAGACAGAGGGGATTTAGGTCCAAGAGGGCCAAGAAAAAAAAAATTTTTTTTAAAAAACTATTCTAGGTATTAGACTATTTATAAATGTATGAGGTCAATTGTGCAAACTATAAGACACTAACACTAACACTAACAATACTCAAATACACCACATTAGCGTTGTGATAAAAACTAGATTACTTTATGTGGAAATGATTAGAAAGAAGTCATAGAAACATTTTTAGGGATTGCTTTTAAAGCAGTTTAAGGTGGAAGTCTATTACTGTCAATTGTTTATTCTCTTATTTCGTCAACCTAAATATCTTCTCTTTCTCTTTGCATATAATTCTGCAAGATGTACCCATACTTGTCTTTTCTATCAGTTAAATTTTAAGAGAAATATATTTTAGACAGAAGGCTTTGGGTGATGCTCAAAATAACATTTCTGTGAAGTTTCTTTGACAAATAATTAAATTTGAAGTGTGTATTTAAGTTTCAGGTGGGCAATTGCTGCCTAGTAGATTTTTTAGGCCAATAAAGCACAAGCAAGTTGTACAGATGACAGATCTAAAAGTTCATAACTTTTTTCATCTAGAAGTCTATCACAGAGAGAAGGAAAAGTGGTTGACATATTTTTGGACAGTGATAAGATTTTCAGAACATGAGATTTTCAATTAGTTTTCAAACTAACATTCCACTTTTAAAGGTGAAGAAAGATATCAACGAGGTTTTTCCTGAGGCTTTGAGTTTATGAATTAGATGCTCAAATCTGAGTAATCCACCAGCCACACTTACATAAATCAAAAATATATAGGGGCGCCTGGGTGGCTCCGTCGGTTAAGCGTCCGACTTCAGCTCAGGTCACGATCTCGCGGTCCGTGAGTTCGAGCCCCGCGTTGGGCTCTGGGCTGATGGCTCGGAGCCTGGAGCCTGCTTCGATTCTGTGTCTCCCTCTCTCTCTGCCCCTCCCCTGTTCATGCTCTGTCTCTCTCTGTCCCAAAAATAAATAAACATTAAATATATATACACATATATATATAACCCCCAAATAATGCTAGATTTCCAAATCAACTTTTATATCAAATTACTCTTACGACGGAAGATTATCCCTTTCTCCATTGCTGGGGAAATGGGGAATTGCTGCTCAAGGAATATAAAGTTTCAGTTATGTAAGATGAGTAACTTCTGAATACCTGGCGTACAACATTACGCGGATAGGTAACAACACAGCACTTCACACTTAAAATTTTGTTGAGGGTAGATCTCACGTTCATCTCACTACTGTAAAATTTAAAAAAAAAATCAAAGCTACAGAAAAACTTCTTCTTTTTTCTGTAAAGCAACCGAAGTATTTCACTTGAGTCTTAGGGACTGTAATCCAGAAGATAGAAAATTAACCAAAATTGAAAGTGAGTTCTGAACTGTGAGCGGGGAAGTACAGGCTTCTAAAGGTGAAATCCACAAGGTTACATAAATTGTTTTGGAAGAATTATGATTGGTGCTAGCAGAATTTAAGTATCTGATACACCATTGGCTACAGAGAAACTATTTTAAACATACAAGAACTTGCAGAATTCTACACCCAGGAGTCCTCCTTGAGGAGTCTACCAGATCAGGAGCTTCGTCCAGCAAGGATGTAGTAAAGAAACTTCAGCAAAGGCCTAATAGTGAGCAATTTAATTTATATGTACCCAAGATTAAAACAAAGTGGCATAGTGGTGGAAAACTAGCATACCGAGGTAGCACGTTGTGACAAAGTAGTAAAAACAGAACCAAAAATGAGAGAAGGAAGAAAGAGGAAATCAAAATATGATTGATACCTGATTGTTGTACAAGAAATACTGTTAAAGGATATCATTAAATACTGTTAACCTGGGTGCTGAAATAGTAAAATAGTAAAAAAAAAAAAAATAGTAAAAAGTAAAATAGTAAAAAGGGAAACATAGCAAATGTAACAGAAGACATGTCTACTGACACTAACTCTTTTGGGGTTCCTAGACCCAATTCCAATATGGGGAAAAGGCGTTTCCCCACACACACACCAAGCGATTCTTGGACACCAGCATGACGTCTGAGAATTAAACCCAATTCTGACGCCATCTTTCCAGAGCATCAGATTCCACAGGTTAAGGGTTCAGTCCCACAAGACTGTGCCCCTCCCCATGCCACCCCAGCTTCAGACACCAGGCCCAAGCCCCTGGCTGTCACCGGTGCTTCTGACCCACTGGCTGAGGTCAGACTGAGGGTTCCGGCTGCCTCTTCCTCAGATACTTTTAATTTGCTAAAGTGGCTCACAGAAGTCAGGAAAACATTTGCTTACATTTACCAGTTTATTAAGAAATATGAAAAAGGATATGAATCAATAGGCAGATGAAGAGATACATAGGGAGAGGTATGGGGAAAGGGCAAAGAGCTTTCATGACCACACCAGGGTGCACTCTATCCAGGTTCCACACGTTCACCAACGCTGAACCTCTTTTCGAGGGTCCTTCTGGGTTTTTATGAAGGCTTCAGTGCATAGTCATGATTGACTAAATCCTTGGCCATTGGCTGATTCAATCCCCAGACTCTCTCCCCTTCCTAGAGGTCACGGGTTGGGGCTGTAAGTCCCAACCCTGTAATCACATGGTTGGTCCTCCTGGCAACCAGTCCCTGTTCTTGGGTGGGGTCCAACTGTCAGCTTCATTAGAAAGGAGACACCCAGGTGATTTTTATGGCACTGAAGCCTTTCAGGAACTATGAATAAAGACCCAATGTATCCGACAAATATGTTTTGATCATAAGAATGACCCCTAATATATATTTCTTATAAATCATTATATCACAACATACAATCATAAAATACAATGACACAGTTGAGATCATATATAGACATCACATAAATAAATATAAAGGGGGTTAATTCATCTATTAAAAGAAAAAAATGTTCAATTTTGCTTAAAAAGGAAGACCCAACTATGCATGCTATATGCAAGAGACACATCTAAAATAAAATAGTTTAGAAGGAGGTACAAAAGGCCATTATCTTACTCAACAGGGAAACAGAAGAGGCACTTCCACTAAGTTCGAAACCAAGGCAAGAGTGCTCATTATCGCTACTACTATTCGACATTTTGCTGAAGATATTAACCATCACAGACAAGAGAAGTCCATTAGAAGCATAAGAATCAACAATAGAGAAATAAAACTACTTCTCTTTACTGTTTCAGAGTTAAAACTCAAGAGAAGACAACTCTAGAGAAGAAAAGATCAAACTAAATAAAAAAGAAGTTAATACGGTAACGGTTTAGAAAAGTTAACATAATAGAAACTGCTAGAATTCATAGGTACAAAAATAAATGGTTAGGAGATGTAAGAGTAGAATTAACCCCATTTACAAAATCAAAAGGGAATATCAAAGTTAAGAAGAAATTTGCAAAATACACACAGTAAAACCTTGGATTGCAAGTAACTTGTTCTGCAACTGTCCCACAAGATAGGCAAACATTTCTGGTCAATTTTAACTTGCTAAAAGAGCAATGTCTTGCAATATGACTCATACGTGATGCCGAACATCACACGATCACAACTGACCCAAAGGTTCTTCTCACGCACGCATGCACGCGCATGAGTGTGCTGTGGGGTTGTGGATGATCACCTCCCATGCTTGGGTGCTCAGTCTCAGGCTGCAGTATTGGGCAGAAATCAGTGATTTCTCAGAACATTGGAAGCTGTCCGCCACTGGCTCTAGTGTACTTTTTGCCACTTCCAAGCACCTATGGGCAATCCTTTGCTTTTCCATACGAGAGTAAGCTCAGGAACGCTTTGCTTCATTCTAGGTCAGGCTGCCTGCTGCCTACATATATGGGCCCTTTCCTCTGCTGCCTTATTGGCAGCAGGGCGTATGACGAGAGTTTATTAATACTGTACCATAGTCAACGTCCATCTGTGGGAGCATCTACAGTGGCCCCCATGCAGAAAAGGAAACCATGGACAAGTACGAACGAGTATACGAGTGGCTGAATTGCAAGATTTTATAAGAAGTCTAACTTCTGCATTGCCTCTGCAGAGGAGGAGGAGAAGAAGGCAGAGGGACCTCTTACTTTAAATGAAATGAGGGAGCTGTGTAAAACGTGGGAAACAGCATAAAATTTTGCAGAAAAGCACCACCTGAATAAGGCTAAGTTGGTGCGAGGGATGAATCTGTTTAACGAAAATGGAATGTCACGTTTCCGCGAAATCCTCAAGAGGAGGCCAAAGTGTCGTTGGATAGGTTCTTTGTTAAAGTTGCACAAAAAGAAAAAGATTCCACTGAGCCAAGAGAAAGCAGTGATTCCGTCAGTGATAGTAAAAGTCGTCCTACACAGTAGCCCTCCTCTCTTGTCTCTCACACCAGCCGTGAAGGTTTTCAAAGGTAAGTGCAGGTTAAGTTGTTTATTTTTCTTTATATTTTCTTTTTTCTTTATTATTTTGTACTATATTACAGTATTATAATCATTTTTATATGAATATTTTTGGGTTGTGGAGTGAATCATCTGAGTTTCCATTATTTTTCATGGAGAAATTTGCTTTGATATACAAGTGCTTTGGATTACAAGCATGTTTCCTGAACAAATTATGCTCACAAAGCAAGGTTTTCATGTGTAAGGAAAACTCTGACATGTATGAACAAGCATACAAGTTGATTTTAGAAAAGTGTGGGTAGCTCTTGGATTGGATGTTTCAACATAATAAAGGCGTTAGTATTTTCTACATTTCACACAGTTCTGCTGAAACTACTGCCATTTGACGGGGCGCCTGACTGGGTCAGCCAGTGGTGCATGTGACTCTTGATCTAGGGTCATGAGTTTGAACCCCACATTGGGTATAGAAATTACTTAAAAATAATTTACATGTATTAATTTAATTAAATTTAATTAATTAATTTATTTTAATCTAATTCATCTTTAATTAATTTTGATGTATTTCTTTAAAAAATACTGTCACTTGACAAATAATTATTACAGGCAACAGCGGATGCTAACATTAGGAAGAGCGCAAGTATTATGAGAGTCGCGATATTTACATAGTCTCAAAGTATTGCCTCGCAGATCTTCACTAATTAGAAAGAGAAAACAATTTTGTTACAGTGGTTGAACTTGATAGACACCACCAGCTGATAAAAGGTAATCAGTAATAAGACAGTGACATCGTGTTCTCCCTATATCATACCCTGAAAGGGTACACATCACTCTGTGGCATTCATGTCACAATGCATAATCTGGATTTAATTACAAAAAAGATTCAGGCGACTAGGAATTTAGAGACATCCTACAATGAACCAATACTCTACAAACACGTCAGAATGGTGAAAGACAAAAAAACAAAAGAATAGTTGACTTTGAGAGACACTAAGGAGACAGGACCAGGAAGTTCAAGGCAGGATCCACGATAAGAATCTGGACCAGTGAGGGGCGCCTGGGTGGCTCAGTCAGTTAAGCGTCCGACTTCAGCACAGGTCATGATCTCAGTCCGTGGGTTCGAGACTTTTGTTGGGCTCTGTGCTGACAGCTCAGAGCCCGGAGCTGCTTGGGATTCTGTCTCCCTCTCTCTCTG
The DNA here is from genome assembly GCF_028018385.1 of Neofelis nebulosa. NCBI lineage: Eukaryota > Metazoa > Chordata > Mammalia > Carnivora > Felidae > Neofelis > Neofelis nebulosa. The sequence goes on along the minus strand of NC_080782.1, from coordinate 9,696,034 downwards.
CCCCTCCCCCACTCATGCTCTGTCTCTCTCTCTCTCCTTCAGAAATAAAAAACATTAAAAGAAAAAAAGAAAAAAAAAAAGAACCTGACTAGTGAATGGATGTAAGCGGATCAATGGTTCAAATTTAAATAAAGTCTACAGATGAACTAGAAGCACTGGTATGAGTGTTAATGTCCCAGTTTTAGTAACTGTCCAAAGGTTAGGTAAGGTTTTAACATTCGGGAAATTTTCACATTTGGGAAACTTTCACATTTGGGAAAACTGGGCGAAGGGTATAGGGAAAGTCTTTATAACTTTTTTGTAAGTGTGAAATTATTTCAAAATAAAGTTTGAAAATGGCCTTATTTCGAAAAAAAAATGCACGATGGGGCTACAACAAATACATTTGGAGATGGAGTAAGGAGTAAGCAGAACAATGAAATGGATACAAACACCAACGGAAATTGAGGATATGAGGAGAATGCTATTCAAATCAGTGGGGCAATGATTATCTCATGTGTTTAGAAAATGCACTTGCTGTTTAGAAAGGACAAAAAAAGATTGGTTACTGCAGGATTTAAACATACAAAATTAACTATAATTACAAAAAGTATTCATAAATGTGAAGCGGAGGGCCTTTCAGAGCAGGACAGAAAATTAAACACAAAACCAGCAAATATGGAAAAAAATAAGAAGAAATGAAAGACTACAAGAAAAAAAATATATTAGCAGCCCGATAGGAGATAAAAATATGACGACAGGCTATGCATAGGTAGATCATAGAATTCAATGGCAAATCAAATCACGAAATGAGGTCCAAATTCACTCAGAGTTAACAAATGAAAATAGTATCAAGACACTGCTTTTAGGGATCGAACAGGCCGAGATTAAAAAAAGATGATAAATCACAGCATGTTTGAGGTGCTGGCATCCCTCGTATGGCTGATTAATTTGTCAACGGGGTGACCATTTTGGAGGACAATGTAACATCATCTAGCAGAATTTTAACAGCACATACTCTTTCTTTCAACAATTTCCCTGCCAGGAACTTACTTGTCCACTCTCAACAGTAACCCTATGGGTGTTTATTTCCTGAGAGCAGAAATTCTGAGCAGACGGATTCTGTTTATTCCCTGCCAAGGTCCTAGAAGAGCCTGGCACGTCCTTCTGATGAATGAATGAATCAGTCAATTGTAGCATTTGCTTGTCTAGCAAAAGCTAACAACAATTGTTGAATAAATCATCTATGATACTTCGTATAACATCATGCAGAGGTTTCCTTTTATACTTTAATGAGAAAGATCTGTATGGCTGATCTCCTGGATCTTCAAGTTAAAGGCAGAGAAGTTTATTAAGTATTTATTGAAAAAGCTTTACTCAATAGTGTGCCATCAATAACATTTTCTTCTTCTTATTGTTCCTTCAACTTATAATGTAGGCTGTCTTCTCCAATCTTTGATTAAAAACTCAAACAGGTCTTCATAACTACTCCACTCACAGATAATGAAAAGGCCCAGGGTCATTTGCAGACAAACCTCACTGTTGTTTCTGAGTTAAAATCCCCACTCCAAAATGCTACGGAGCCAACTCCCCAATTTTTCCATTTGCAGCTCCGTCTCTCTTCTGTCTGCAGTTGGATGGGAGAGATGCGGCCGACGGGGAAGAGCCAACACCCTTCCCCTCGCCAGAACTGCAAAGCCTGCCCATTTTCCTTTCCTCCACGGTCCCCTACAGGGCCAGTGCCTTCTTTGCAGGAGCGGCCAGAAAGGAAAGAGGAGGGGTGAGGGGTGAGGGGCGAGGGGCAGACGCAGGTACACGCCTAGGCAGTGCCTGAACAGGGCAGATGCCCCTTCTCTCTTGTCTTCTTGGAGGCTCTCTTGTGCTGGCCTGGACAAGGTCAGGACCAGCTCCGCTCGGGCTCTCCTCCTGCCCAGGCAGTGGGTCCACCCCCCTGGGAAAGCACTTCTCCTGAAACTTCTTCCATTCCCCACCCCCACTTGGGCGTCCTGTTTGTCAGAGAAAAGAGACCAATGAGCCCTCTCATTGAATTCAATCTTCATATCCAGGTAAAGCACAAGGAATGAAGAAATGTATTTGGGGCATTTCAAACCATCTGACATTAAAAGTGTGATAGAAGACACACTGTGTGCTGCTGAAAGGAAGTCTTATTTACATAACTTCCTTTTAAGCTATTTTTCTTCTTTCAGGCTCAGTCAGGTTAAAACAATTGTTAAATATCATGCGTGCTTAGACATGGTTGTAATACAGGCATTTGGTGCAAAAATCCACGCAATAATTAAAAAAACGGGAGAAACGCCGTACTTTAGCTATCTATTTACATTAATTCTAAAATACAAGTTTTGCTTTTTAAATTAATAATGATAAGCACCATGCCTTACATAGCTTTATATTCTTCTATATGGTATTTTGATGAGGGTTTTATAAAAATAAACACAAGCACACTTTATAATGCCAAACATTGAAATCTGAAACTGTGTCTAGTGGATATAGCTACAGACAGAAGTGTGGGATGGTATATGTTAAAAAAAAAAAAACTATTTTCAGCAATGCTGCAATAACAAACAAAAAAATAGGTCTGAAACTATTCCTTCTTCTGGAGGATCTCAGCCTAGACTTCACTCTGATAGACTGCTTACGTCCACCTGGGATGAATGTGTAAGACCGTGTAGAACTTTAACATTTACTTACATTTACGTTTTTCTTTCATTCATAAAATATTCTTAAAACTAAGGGGCAGATTCAATTCATTAATAAAAGGATTCACTGAATTTAATAGTATAAAAATACATAGATACTAAAAGTAAAATACTTAGCAAAGGAGTCAAAACAGAAAGCAAAGTTAAACAATTGACAGGTATTTTTAAAATTCACTTTTAAAATTATTTCTTTAACTTCCAAAATTTATGCAATGAGTATCTATTACTTTGTTCTAAGGATAAAATTGTTTCCAAGATTTATTTGGTAGCTAATATATAAGGAATAATGAAGTGGCACAAGACGGATACCCATGCACCTCAAAGAAAAATATCACTAGGTAAAAACAGAAAATTCATTGCAAAGTACTTTTCTCATATTATGTTGATTTCACACTAGCTTTTAATTTTTTTAAGCAATCTCTGCACCCAAAGTGGGGCTCGAATTTACAACCCCGAAATCAAGTCACATGCTCCACCAACTGCGTCAGCCAGGTGCCCCTAAAGCTAGGTTTTCATTTTAATAGACTCTAGTGTTCTAGGATAACTTTTTTTTTTAACATTTTTATTTATTTTTGAGAGACAGAGAGAGACAGAACATGAGCAGGAGAGGGGCAGAGAGAGAGGGAGACACAGAATCCGAAGCAGGCTCCAGGCTCCGAGCTGTCATCACAGAGCCCAACATGGGGTTCGAACCCACAGACTGTGAGATCGTGACCTGAGCTGAAGTCAGATGCTCCATCAACTGAGCCACCCAGGGGCCCCTTTTAAAAAAAAATTTTTTTTAATGTTTATTTATTTTTGAGAGAGAGAGAGAGAAAGAGAGAGAGAGGGAGACAGAGCCTGAGCTGGGGAGGGGCAGAGAGAGAGGGAGACATAGAATCCCAAGCAGGCTCCAGACTCTGAGCCATCAGCACAGAGCCCAACGCCGGGCTCAAACCCACAAACCAGGAGATCATGACCTGAGCCAAAGTCGGATGCTCAACCGACTGAGCCACCCAGGCGCCCCAATAGGCTCTAGTATTCTAATGTGAAATGTAATGTAGACCTCCTATTTCTAGCAATGTGTCTGTCAGGTGGCATATCCAGAAAATCCTGTCCCCAAACAATGGATGTATTCAAACATGATTTTAACAGCAGAGCAAAGGAAGTAGAAGAAGTTATCATGGAACGCCTGGGTGGTTCAGTCGGTTAAGTGTCCGACTTCTGCTCAGGTCATGATCTCGCGGTTCATGAGTTCGAGCCCTGCGTCGGGCTCTGTGCTGACAGCTCAGAGCCTGGAGCCTGCTGGATTCTGTGTCTCCCTCTCTCTCTCTCTGCCCTTTCCCTGCTCATGCTCTGTCTCTCTCTCTCTCTCTGTCTCTCTCTGTCTCTCTCTCAAAAATAAACATTAAAAAAAATAAAGGCCCGTTGTTCTTTAAGTTAAGAAAGAAAGAAAGAAAGAGAGAAAGGAACTATCATGTGCCAAAAATGCATAGGAATTAGAAACAAGTGGAAACTTGAGGGTGATATTACTGCAGCCATCCTGTGACATCATAATTAAAAGTCTAGAACTCAGGAACTCAGTTGCCCCAGAATGTAGGTAACATATTTTTGGACATCCAAAATGAGGGCTTGGAACTGGAACCCCACAAAAATTGGTCTCTTTAAGAACTGTACCCTCAGTGAAAGGATGGGTTGTAGAAAGAAAAAGAAGTCAACCTTCCAGAAAGGGAGATAAGACATTTTTTTCCCCTAGGGAGAAAAACAAAATAGAGTCTTCTTTGAGACTTCCTTGCCACATGCACTCTCTCACATCAATTTCAACACCTGATGCAGGTTGCAACACCCCTGGGGCTTAAAGAGCCAAACATGCCTCCTGGAGAAACATATTCAAACGTGGCCATAAGGGGTTCCCATTGATAAAACTCCACTGAACACAAGATCACAACAACAACAACAACAACAACAAATTATAAAAGCAAACTTCAATAAGCCATTAAGGAGGATCAGTAGAAACAATAAAGAAGAGAATCAGATATCCCCCTACCAACACTTCAGATGAAGTTTTGAGTTTCACATCTGGAGTATATATGGAAAATGCTTTCAAAAATAAAAATGAAAAATGTTTAAAAGTTACTATCTTGGGCACTGGGTGGCTCAGTCGGTTAAGTGTCTGACTCTTGATTTCAGCTCAGGTCATGATCTCATGGTTCATGAGTTCGAGCCCCATGTCAGGCTCTGTGCTGATAGCGTGGAGCCTGCTTGGGATTCTCTGTCTCCCTCTCTCCCTGCCCTAGCCCTGCTCTCTCTTTCTCTCTCTCTGTCTCTCTCTCTCTGTCTCTCTCTCTCTCTCTCTCTCTCAAAAATAAATAAATAAACATTAAAAAAATATTATCTTAGTGGAGTTGTGAAAAAGTGAGCAAATGTTTGCTATGACATGTAAGTCATTCCAGCATCAACTCAAAGGATGAGAGTCCAAAGTCTTGTCTGATAATCATCAAAGGTAGGGATGCCCTGGTTCAGTCCATAGGGTGTGTGATTCTTGATCTTGGGGTTGTAAGTTCGAGGCCAACCTTGGGCATGGAGCCTACTTAAAAATAAACAAACAAACAAACAAACAAACAAATAAATAACTATCATCTGAATCAGGTATGGGTGAGACCCCACATATTATTCATCCTGAGGCAAAACTACTATCTAGCTGTGAACCTATGAAAACAGACAAGTTATGTGCTTCCAAAACACCATGGTGGGAATGTCTATTCCACTCCATTCCAAAATTCCCACTCCAAAAGAGAGATGGAGGAAAGAAGGAAGGCGCTGTGGGTACTAAGCAAGTCCAGAATCTACCAAGGCAATCTCCATTAGATCTTAAGTCTCCAGAATAAACCTCACTGGTTCAGGGCTGTGCCTCCTGGGGTACAGCCACTACCTCCGGACTCTGCACAGGCTCAGTCTCTTCAGCTCAGCAAGGTGCCTCCCCGTGTCTCTCAGTGAGGACCTTGCCACTGAGGCAAGCCCAAAACCAGAGAGGCTTTGAAACCAAGGAGGAACCAGCCCTCCCCACGCCCGAGTGTCCGCAAACCTACTTTAGGTACTACTCTTCATTCTCTGGAGGAGTACCGCGTTTCACAACCAAGTAGATACATCCAGTCTCGTAGAATCCAAGGAGTCCAACAGCCTGCCTTCATTTGCTCCCACTTGCTCTGACCCTTTAGTTCAAAGGGCCCTTGTCTCTGCTCCCATAGTCTCCCCTCTATTTCTGGTTTCTGCTACCACAACACTGAAAGTACCCATTATCAGCACTGCTGTTCAGGACTGCTCTTAAGATCCTAAGAAGTAAAAGTAGGGGGGAAAGGAAGGAGAAGTAGGACAAATGAATCTGGAGTAACAAATCATCATTATCTGCAGATGTGTGACTATAAAACTGGACATAAAAATGCAAGAATTTCTAAAACTAATTAATAAGATAATTGAGCAAAGTTGTTGTTTAAAAGATAAATATGCTAAAAGTAATAGCAGATTCATGACCTGGAAGAAAATTTAGAAAAGCATAAAAATAATTTAATTTTTTAGAACAAATATAAAAATAATTTTTAAATGCCATTTACCACAGCAATAAAATATAAAATAACTAGGAATAAACATAACAAAACGTTTGCATACATTTTATGGAGATAAGTCAGACATTTTAAAAGTACTAAATTGAAAGACTGCCGTCTGCATAGATTGGAATGCTAACATTTGTCAAGATATCAGCCAAGCACAAATCGTTTCATCATTATAATCAAGTTCTAAAAAAAATAGGAGGATATGGATAATATTTTATGGCCTTTAGATAGGAAGTGAGTTTTTAAAGAAGACACAGGCAAAATATAACAATAATAGTAAAATTAAAAACATCTTTGCCTAGGCACAGCTGGGTGGCTCAGTCGGTTAAGCGTCCGACTTGGGCTTAGGTCATAATCTCACTGTGGGTGGGTTCGAGCCCTGCGGTCGCGCTGGGCTCTGTGCTGACAGCTCAGAGCCTGGAGCCTGCTTCAGATTCTGTGTCTCCCTCTCTCCCTCCCCCTCCCCTGCTTGTGCTCTCTCTCTCTCTCCTCTCTCTCTCTCATCTCAAAGATGAATAAACGTTAAACATTTTTTAAAAAGATATTTACCTAAAAGACAGCCTTTAAAAATGTAAAAACGTAGCCAGCACACGGGGCGCCAGGTCCTCCGAATAGACCAGGTTCGCCACTCTCCGCTGACGAAATCCAAGGGCAGAGACACGGGAGGTGGTGGAACATGAAAGGAATTTATTTCCGAGAGGCTGACACCAACACCGGAAGACAGGGGACTAGGGTCTCAAAGACCGTCTCCCAAGTGCTGAAATTACTTGCAGGTTGTATAAGGAACATGTGGGGCGAAGGTGGGTGGGTACCCGCAGGCAGGCAGGCAGGGAAGGTCAAATCCATCATTAGGTTGGAGTCCGTCACTGGGCGGGCCTGGCCAGCTTGGGTAGTTTTGGTTCCCAGCAGGGGATGCTTTGCCCTCAGGGTCTTCTGCCTGAGCTCTGAGACCAGTGGGAAGGAACCCAACTAGGAAGTTCGAGGTCAAAATGGAGGCAGCCAAAGTCCCCTTTCAAAAAGGGAACTTTCAGATGAAGATATTTGTAATGCTTACCTCAACAACAACAAAAATTATTTCTCAAAATAATAAAGACCTCCTAAAAATAAAACAGTAAACAATCAATCTAATAGAAAAAACAATGGACAAAATAGGTCATCAGGCAGTTCACAGAGAGGAAATCCAAATGACTGTTAAACATTTGGAAAAGTTGTTCCGTAAACAAATCATAACTAGAGAAAATTATAATTTAATGCTAAAGAGATCAGCAAAGATCAAGTCCAAGATACCATGTGTTAGTGAGGATGTAAGTATTCAGATCTCTGCGTCCGCTATTAGGAACTTATTTGGTAGGTGATCTTTGAGGGCCAGTTTGACAATATCTAGAAATTTCAAAATGCTCCTACACGTGAACTCGGTCACATGATCAAGTGACATTTACAAATGCTCATAACAGCTTTGGTTGTCTTCGGAAAATACTAGAAACAGTATTAATGCTCATCAGCAGGTGAATAGGTAATAAAATGTGACATATTCTTGCAAAATAATAACGTACACTATAAGTTAATACATTACAGCCACATGCACTCATGCTAATAAATACAATTTGAGAGGAAAAGAGGATCCAATGCAGAAAAATCCTTTATAAAGCTTTAAAATATGCAGAAAAATAAATGTATATGTGAAATACTAACACTCAATCTAGGAACTGATTATCTGTAAGGAGACAGAAGACCTACACCTGTTCCTTAATGTTTAATTCTGAAATTGGACCTGAATATATATAACTGCAATTCAACATTAGTAAAGATAATGCAACCTACATAAAATTAAAATGTAACAGGCTTTTTCCACTTCCTTCTAAATATTTAGAATATATGGAGGAACTTAAACTTATTTGAAAGAGATAACCTTGCATTGTCACTTTATCTTCAGATATAAAAATGAAACATTATAGAAGTTCACCAGAATTTTAATCATTATTATTATTTTCTTCTAATAGAAGGCATGACCTCTCATGTTTTTTTCCACAGATTTGCAGTTATCAAAATAGGAAAGTGACTTCACTGTGAATACTATTGAACATGACTGATATCAGGCTCTACTGTAGTTTCCTGGAAAGTAAATAAAATGCACCATGATTTTCACAATTGCAAAATGAGAATTATACATTCCTGGAAGCCAATATATGATTACAAATTAAAGCCAATTTGATATGCAAAATAATATAATAGGGATTATTTTTATAAATTTATATTAACATGTATAAATTATACAAATACTAATTATTTACACGCTGGCTAAATTTGCAGTTTGAAGTAACATGAGAGAAAACCTGGAAGATATTAATTAAATGACATAATATTTGACTGAAAGTCCACTTATGAATTTTCAACTATACATGGTAAATAGAAAGCTGTTGCTTTAAAATAAAAAAAAAAACAAAACACCAAAAATGATGAAATGTATTCCTAGTTAGTGATTCAGCAATACATTTGATAGTATGCAAATTAGTAAATCACTGACCTTATTTTGAAGTGTATACATGACATTTTCTTAGGTTAGTAGAGACAGATGAGAATCACCTTTCAGTATAGGTTGTTATAACTTGTTATGAATTTACTGTTACAGTCTATTTTTTTAAATGTTTTTATTTATTTTTGAAGTGGAGAGAGAGAGACAGTGCATGAGCGGGGGAGGGGCAGAGAGAGAGGGAGACACAGAATCCTAAGCAGGCTCCAGGCTCTGAGCCATCAGCCCAGAGCTGATGCTGTCAGCACAGAGCCCGATGAGGGGCTTGAACTCATGAGCTGTGAGATCATGACCTGAGCCCAAGTCTGATGCTTAACCGACTGAGCCAGCCAGGTGCCCCGGTTACAGTCTATTTTATTACTACAGTTTATTCTGAGTCTCAAATAATTTTGAAAATATTTGAATAATTTTGATAATATATCTTTACTTTGGCTTCTGCAATGAAGTATTTATTATTCCAAACTTATCCATGTAACATTTACAATATGGTTTTTAAAACAGTTTATTAATTCAAGGTTTTTGAATTATTTTTAAAATACAGGCAGTCAAGGGGTGGCTCAGTCAGTTAAGCACCTGACTCTTGGTTTCAGCTCAGGTCATAATCTCACGGTTCATGAGTTCGAGCCTCACATCATGCTCTGTGTTGACGGTATAGAGCCTGCTTGAGATCCCCTCTCTCCTCTCTCTGCCTCTCTCCTGCTCTCTCTGTCTCTCTCTTTCTCTCTCTCTCTCTCTCTCTCTCACACACACACACACACACACACATAATCTCTCTCTTTCTCTCTCTCTCTCTCTCTAAAATAAAGGGGAAAAAACATTTAAAAAAATCCCACACACAGGCAGTCAAAAAGACCTCTCCTGTTTCTGGACTACAGTCAAATACCCTAAAGTGATTTGCTGAAGTGTCTTCAGGTTATGAGGGGTAGCTGGGTATAATATTTTCTGTATAGTACTTTCTTTTCCTAAGAGCGTGGAGTGAGTACATTAATATTACTGAGGTTATATGCAGAACAAAGGAATTAAAACATGGAAATAAACTTTTTAATCATAAATAAGATGATCTATAATGAAAACCAAACAGTAATGAGTATTATCTATTAAAATTAGATAAAATTAGATAAAAGTTTTCACAAAGTAGAAACTTTAGGAAGCACAAGAAGTAGGTAACATAAAGAAGCAAGACACTTTAGCCCAGATTACGGAAAAAACATCCCATATAAAGTAATTAATAAGGCGAGCGAATTGATGTATATATATTAACTACTTGATTTACATTCATCTGTATCACTTCCCAGCAATTACCCATGAAATGTTTTAAAAAATTTTAATGTTTATTTATTTTTGAGACAGAGAGACAGAGCATGAGCAGGGGAGGGGCAGAGAGAGAGAGAGGGAGACACAGAATCGGAAGAGGGTTCCAAGCTCCAAGCTATCAGCCCAGAGCCTGATGTGGGGCTCGAACTCACAAGCCATGAGATGCTGACCTGAGCTGAAGCCAGAGGCTTAACCGACTAAGCCACCTAGGTGCTCCGGCCATGAAACATTTTAAAAGCTTACCATTTATTATGTCAAAAACAAAACTTCGTTGTATTCTTCAATAAAACAGGAAACTTAAAAAATGTGAAAAATTAATTACTGTGCCACTTAGAGATTTTTTTAAATGATGATGAATGACCTCTAAGGCCAAAGGGGCAAGCCACATTTAATGATGAGACATTTCCTCTTAGAAATTACGGACTATCAGCAAAGCTGTGGTCAGAGAAGTATTCAAGGGTCAAAAATGAATTCATTTCTTGGTAAAAGTGAATTAAAATAAGTTAAGCATTTAAGTTATTACTACAACTAAAACCCAAAAGAAACATAAGGAATGAATTAGTAAAGATTAAAACAGAAAGTGGTAGAAAAAAATTTTTTTTCAGTAAAAACAATACAAAAGTCTAATGGCTATTTTTTTGAAATCAAGCAATAAGAGAGAACAGAAGATAACTAATCAAAAATTTTCCCATAAGAAAAACAAACAAATTCACATGTTATAGTCAGATTTATATATACACATGTATTAAAAATATATATAAATTAAGATCAGGAAGGTACATTCGACAATGTACTTTTAAAAATTATCTGAACAAGTTAAAGTTTATTCTGGGAAGGCAGAGGTAGCTAAACATTTAACAATCTATCAATGCAATTCATCATAATAGCACATTAAATAGAAAAAAACTCATGAAAATAATCATAATAAAACCCCCATAAGAGGGGGGGAAATTACTTGCGAACACTCAACACACATTTATAAGAAGTTGCAAAGTAAGAAACTAGGAAACTTCTTATGATGGTAAGTGTATTCATTAAAAATCTATAGCCAACACCAAAATTAATGGGAAAATGTTTGAAGCATTTATTTTAAAGTCAGGAACAAAACAAAGGTGACCTCTCTGGTAAATAGTATGAACATGAAAAGACAATAAAGACCGTCCTCCTGTACAATAAAATTTTTTAAATGATAAAATATTTGAGACCGGAAGGAAAAAACCATCGCTGGTAAGAGAAAACACATTCATTTCGGAGAGTATTAGAGGCAAAGGGAATCAATTGTACATTTCAACAATGCCAGCTGGCTATAAAGTGAATATGTAACAACTGGTAGCTTTTGAGGAATCAATTGTAACAATTAGAAAATTTGTTTAATGAAGTAAAATGGTCATCCCTAGAGCAACATGAAATAGAAGGTACCTGAGTGTAAATCTTAACAAATGATGTATGAAACTTCCATGGAAGACATTATGAAGCCGAAGGGTAAATACAGATGAATTTGACATCAAAGTTTGTGCGATTCCGTGTTCTTGGAATTCGACAATGTCTATTTAAAAAAATCACCCTGCATGTCTGAGCTAGTTTTTATGTAGTGATTTGCTGCTTGGATCACAACATTTAACTATGTTTGCTTTTAGAAAATCAAAGATGTGCTGAGATTGAAAAAAAGTGGTACTCCAGAGGCAACAGGTTAGATAAGATATTGTCCAGTTATATTTAATATAACAATTTATATGATGCAATTTAAGTGGCATGGCTAAAGGACTTGAAAAGCAGCCTGAAGACTCTGCAAAATGTTTTCTGCTGACAGGCAACCCCACTGGCACTAATTTCAGTTCTTTTAGACTCTATTCCAGCATATTTCCAGACCAGTCCGATATCTCTCCTGATGTTGGGTTTTTCTCCAAATAGTGAGTCCACAATTCTGTACTCCTTGTCTTATTTGTTTGTTTGTTTAGCTTTGGTTTGCCTTTTTTTAAGTTTATTTATTTATTTTGAGAGAGAGAGAGAGAGATAGCGCACAAGCAGGGGAAGGGGGGAGGGGGGAGAGAGAGAGAGAGACAGAGAGAGAGAGGGACAATCCCAAGCCGGCTCCGCACTGTCGGTGCAGACCCTGATGTGGGGCTCAAACTCATGAACCATGAGATCATGACCTGGGACAAAATCAAGAGTCAGATGCCTGAGTCAGTCAGATACCCATGTTTTTGTTTTTGTTTTTGTTTTTGTTTTTGTTTTTGTTTTTGTTTTTGTTTGTTTGTTGTTTTTTTTGTTTGTTTGTTTGTTTTAAACAAAGCTCCAAAACCATAGATTTTTTTCCAGGGTATACCTGTTATGTGAGTGGCTACTGCCCTATGGGGCTTCACAAACTTCTCTCTGAAAAAACACTCCCTCCAAATTGAATCCTGCACTTAAAGAGCAAAACTTCACCCGTCTTAAGTACTTTAGGCTTTAGACATGATTTTCACAGAAAATGGATAGAGAGGTTTTAAGCATTGGTTTAAAAACACAGGGTTCAAATGTGGCCAGTTTAATGGGGACAATACTTCAGGTGGGTAATGTCACTCCAGATGAATAAGTATTTTTGGAGTGCTTCCTGGAGGAAAGAAATAAGAAATTCTTTGCCTCTGCTGAGTGTAATTTTCAAATACCTTACTTTAGAGTTACTATTGTTTTTTTTCATTTAATTATATAAATAAATAAATAAATAAATATTTGTTCACATTTTATTGAAACCAAAGTGTGCTTATTTGTAAAATGATATTTGTCACAGGAAGAACTTGTGCACCGTATACATAACTGTGAGTCTATTATTTTTTTAAGTAAGCTTTTGCCCAAAAGGGGGTTTGAATTCACGATCTGGAGACTAAGAGTCACATGCTCTACTGACTGAGTTAGCCAGGTGTTCCAGAGCTGTGATATTTCTTTTTTTTTTTTTCTTTTTTTTCTAATTTAGGTTAGTTAACATAGAGTGTAGTCTTGGTTTCAGGAGTAGAATTCAGTGATTCATCACATACAACACCCAGTGCTCATCACAAGTGCCCCCTCCTAAATGCCCATCACCCATCAGCCCATCCCCCACCCACCCCCCTCCATCAACCCTTAGTTTGTTCTCTATATTTAAGAGTCTCTTATGGTTTGCCTCCCTCTCTGTTTTTATCTTATTTTATTTTTCCTTCCCTTCCTCTATATGCATCCATTTTGTTTCTTAAATTCCACATATGAGTAAAATAATACGATACTTGTCTTTCTCTGACTGCCTTGCCATTTCCAACAACGTGGATGGGACTTTGAGTGTATTATGCTAAGCGAAATAAGTCAGCCAGAGCTGTGATAGTCTTAAATCAAGAGTCAACTTGGACTAAAATAATTTATTACAGAATTAAAATATCTAAAGGAAAGTCAATCCCAATATTGCCATTCATATTCTTTCTTTTTCCCCTTCTGGATGATTAAGATATTTAGAGCACTGATTTCAGCTAACAGAAGCTTTGGAAGGGATGAAGGACAGATAAAATCCCATGAGGTTCCTTCACCAATAGGACTTGCTGAGATCTGGAAACCATGCCCCTAGGAGATCCTTCCCAAGAAAGTTGTTCCCCATCCACTATTCCTGCTAGCTTTGGCAAAATTTCTCGTCCAAATGGAGAGAAAGAGGGTCTCGTTGACTGGCTAATCCTGAATATTAAAAACAATAAAAACTGGTTTCAGACCTGTGATGTCTCCAGTTTTTAATAGTCCATGAAATGTTTTAATGAAAATCAGGAACCTTTTCATTGGGAATGGGGTTTCTACAGTTTTATATAGTTGCCATTCTATCAAAAACAAAAGTAATGATTTCAGACTAAAATCTAATGTAAATAGAAAGCAAAGTTTGTGTGCATATATATTTATCTGCATATGTGTGTACTAATGCAGCTCATTACACCAAGGCACCATGAACATTTAATGAAGCCAGGGGGTTTTCAAATTCTTTCAAACCAATTTGGACATCTTTGTAAAGAACAGTCTTTATAGTTAGAGTGTTTTTCTTATTGTTTGTAGAAGAGAACAAATTCACTCTTCACCATTATGGCATCTAAATTTCTGAACAAAGAGGTCCCTCAAACACGAACTCTTCCAAAAAATGTTCAAAATGGGGAATACTCAAAAGAGAGTTGGGATGATTGACTTTTGTACTTACAGAAGATTCCTTTGTTGTTAAGATTCCTTTGACATCTTCCCCTGGTAGTGCCTTAATGTGCTTCCGCCCTAACTAATACATTGATGCCAACTTGTATAAGAATCCATTGGCTTCAAACGCTCTTACTCAAAATTTACCAAATGATATAATGGCTTCAATAATTCTTTTTATGTTCAATTTTCCTAATCAGGTAATTATTAGTTTTTCAAATTGAAACATAATTGACATAGAACGTTGTATTCGTTTCAGGTGTACAACACGATTAAGTATTTGTATATATTGTGAAACGATCAGCGCAATAAGTCTAGTTAACATCCAGTACCATATAAAGTTACAAAACTCTTTTACTTGTGATGACAACTTTTAAGATTTATTCTTGGCAATTTTCAAATATAGGATGCGGCATTATTAACCATTGTCACCATTGTGCACATTACCTCACCATGACTTATTTATTGTGTAACTGGAAGTTTATACCTCTTGACCCCCTTCATCCATTTCACCCATCACCCACTCCTACCTCTTGCAACCATGAATTTGTTCTCTGTATCTGTGAGCTTGGCTTTTCATTTTTGTCGTTGTTGTTTAGATCACACATACAACTGAGATCATACAGTATTTGTCTTTCTCTGTTGACTTATTTTGCTTAGCATAATGCCCTTCAGGTCCATCCATGTTGTCCCAAATGGCAGGATTTCATTCTTTTCTATGGCTGAAAAGTATTCCACTGTGTATATACCACATCTTTATCCATTGATCCATCGATGGACACTTAAGTTGCTTCCACATCTTAGCTATTGTGAATACTGCTGCAATGAACAGAGGGGAGCATATATCTCCTTGAATTGGTGTTTTTGTTTTCTTTGGATAAATACCCAGGAGAGGAGTTGCTGGATCACATAATAGTTCCATTTTTAATTTTTTGAGGAACCATATGGTTTTCCATAGTGGCTGCACCAGTTTCCCACCAACAGGGCGCAAGTGTTACCTTTTCTCCACATCTCTGCTAACCCTTACTTCTGATCTTTTTGATAAAAGCCATCCTGACAGGTGCGAGGTGATGTTTCACTGCAGTTTTGATTTGTATTTCCTGATGATTAGTGATATTGAGCATCTTTTCACATATCTGTTGGCCAGCTATATGTCTGCTTTAGAAAAGTGTCTATTCAGGTCCTGAATAGTATTTTTTGAAGCTATGAAAAAAGGAAACTTCTTCTTAAATAATTTACTAGTTTTTCACAGGTAGCCTGTAATAATAATGAGAGCTAAGTGCACATAAAACATGCATACTCAACAAATAGATTTGGCCAACTTATATTTACCATGTTGGCTTAATAGTCATCTGATTTGATTTTAATTTAGAGATAATTTTGGTTTTCTCAAGAAATGAACAATACCCTCCTGAGATAATATGATACCTATGATATGTTGTATTCTATTTGCTATGTGTGACCTTTTTATCATAGCAGAAAGGAAATATTGTAAGGTATTTTCATGAATCAGTTAAGGTATTTTAAAAATCAGAACTTTCATATGCCAGAAATAGTGACCCCCCCCCCCCCCACAATGTGGCACAATCCAGGGGAATTGCCATGGTGTGGAAACATCACAATGATATGAAACTCAAAGGGAAGCTTATTGGTGTCTGGAATATTAACTAAAAGCTATTATAATAGATCAAATATATACTAAAAAGTAATGGAATATTATATCTATAGGTGATTCTTAAGAAGATGAATATTATGAAAATTCAGTGAATAATCTTCACAGAATATTTACATAAAGAATGTGAAAAGAAGTTTCATTCACATTATCTTAAAAAATGGTGCTGGGGCTCCTGGGTGGGTCAGTGGTTGAGCATCCGTCTCTCGATCTTGGCTCAGGTCCTGATCTCACGGCTTGTGGGATCAAGCCCCACATCTGGCTCTGTGCTGACAGCCTGCTTGAGATTCTCTCTGCCCCTCCCTTGCTTACTCTCTCTCTTTCTCTCTCTCTCTGTCTTAAAAAAAAGCACTTTGTCTCAGTAATCTAATATTTTATTTTACGGACCATTTATGAAACCTCTCATGTCCATGCAGAATTACATGAATATAAACCTGAGTTTTGTTTTGTTTTTATTTTAGAGAGAAAGAGAGAGAGGGGTGGGAGAAGGGCAGAGGGAGAAAGAGAGAGAATCTTAGCGTGGAGCTTGTTGTGACACGGGACTTGATCTCAAGACCCTGGGATCATGACCTGAGCCGAAATCAAGAGTTGGACACTCTACCGACTGAGCCACCCAGGCACCCCTAGACCTGAGATTTTTAAAAGATAAAATACCGAAGTCATAACATTATTAACAAAGACATTAACAATTCTAATGATAAAATATGATATTCTGTAACTTGTTCATATTAAAATGGTATAATAAAACCTAAGAACAGGTATTATTATTTTAATGAGAGCATTTTTGCATAACAACAGTACAAAGACCAGCATAGAAGGAAACAGATATATGATTCTGATGGATTAACTGAGATGGGAAATGAGAAATATAAAATAAAGAGAAATGTAAGGTCTGGAAAGAGAGGGTCACTCTCACATTTTTGTAAACGTGGAGTGATGCTATATTATGTTTTGATGATATGACAGAAAAAGATAGTTTTAATAAGTGGCGTCTCTAGTAAACAAGTAGCAGAAAAGAGTGAAACATGTACCTATAAAACATTCTAAAATGAAAACAAAAATTTTACTTTAGCAAGCCATCTGGATCACGGAGACATGCCCCACCATGTTCTAACATGAAACATACTGGTGTTCAGATTCCTAAGACCGCTCTTCAAATTCACGTCTGTGCTGCCTGATTGTTTGGGGTGTGCAGTCTTTCCGTAACTGACCAGCATCTATGAAAATCGAGAGCTCCCTTGTTACAATTCAAAAACAGAAATCAATTTTTTGAAACACAGGAAGGAAACTTACACTCCTTCAGTGATGGCGAGTTAATTGATGTTTTTTCCACTGTGAAAAACTAGCCTGAATCCGTGGTTTTCTCTTCGGGCGCTATGACAAGAAATGTTCTTCTCTCTTTCTAAGTACATATTTTAAGCCAAATCTTCTGGGGAAAAAAAAATTAAGTGTAAAAAGCCTCCATCAGTACAAGTATATAGTTAATTTCCTTGATAATTTTACTCAGATCTACACCTTAGAAAAGTTCTTCTCACAAGGTATTTTTAAAGTGAAGTTGCAAAGAAAAAAATGGGGGGAAAACTATCCACAAGAGCATAAAACCTAGATTTTTAGTGTTTTCCCTCATCCTTCTTTTCTGGAAAGAAATGAAATAGAAGTGGTAGAGTGTTTTTCTATTGAGAGCATGGGTGTGAGATTTATATATTTGCTTCCTTCCTTTGAGCAGTAGCAATAGAAAGAAAACTATCGAAAAAACTCCTTGTGCAGGGTTTCGCGGGAGAGGATTTAATCTGAGTACCAGATAGCATCAGGCTTGCAAGAGTCTGACATCTCTGCCCCAGGCTCTTTTTAAGTAATTACCCTTTTCCTTGTCAAAGAAATTTGGCACACAACTCAATGTGCCCCTTATTATGAAAGGGGGTGGGGTAAATGAAAGGCATTTTCTCACCTAATGAGATGTCAAAGGTGAAATCACTGAGATCAGCAAATTCTGACTTTCGTGCAGAAAAAAATGACATATTTTACACGTAAATTTTGTGATATTTAGACTCCCATTCTTCATAAAGTTAACACTGTTCATGCACATCGTGGATTGGGATGGTTTACTTTTCTGTGAATTAACTGAGTTCTGATATTTTCCCTTATAAAAAAAAATGTGTGAACACTAGCAGTATTGGAATTTTATCTTTAATAATATTTGCAGGAAAAAAAATATTTAAATTCCCCGATCTCTTAAGAGGAAATAACAAAAGGAAGCAGATGCAGAACCATACTTGAAATACATGAACGACTTTCAGAAATGATTCTAAGTTCAATGTTCCTGACGTTTTACATAGGGCCCTTAAACAGAAAGTGTTCTTTACCTGCAAAGACGAGAATTTCTTTCGTATTTTTTAAAACCTTTTTACTTGTTTATTTCAATAGCAGATTGAAGTTTTCTAAGAAATGTCCTTTCAGCTAATGATGTAACCTAGTTAAATGATTTACTCTCAGCTTTGATTTTTTTTTTTTTTTTGTATTATTATTATTAAAACACCTACTAAAACGGTTTCTGGACCCAATTTCAACACGTGTGTGGGGAGCAAGCAAATCTTTTTTTTTTTTTAATTTTTTAAAATGTTTATTTATTTTTGAGACAGAGAGTGAGTGGTGGAGGGGCAGAGAGAGGGGGAGAGATACAGAATCAGAAGCCGGCTCCAGGCTCTGAGCTGTCAGCACAGAGCCCGATTAGGGGCTCGAACTCACAAACCTCGAGGTCACAACCTGAGCTGAAGTTGGACGCTCAACCGACTGAGCCACCCAGGCACCTCCCCAACAAGCAATTCTTGGACGCTGGCTCGGTGTCCTACTATTGAAGTCAATTCTTTCTGCCTGGAGAAGGCAACCCCACAGGTTAAGGGCTCAGAATTGTCCTAAGACTACCCGTCTTGCCACTTCAGATTCCCAGTCCCAATTAAACGCAGATCGTCAGCTGTGCTTCTGAGAGACGGGCTGCAGAATGGGGGTTCCCAAGACACCCTCCCACAGTTGAGGTAATTTGCTAGAGCTGCTCACAGAACTCCGGGAATCATTTTCCTTACTAGATTCCTGGCTTCTTATAAAAGGGGATAACTGGGGAAGAGCCAGATAAAAGAGATACACGGGGGAAGGTGTGGGGGGAGGGTGTGCAGCTTCCCTGGCCTTTCGGGGCACACTGCTCCCTCCAATCTCCACCTGTTCACCGCCCTTTTTTATGGAGGTTTCATTACATACATATGATTGATTGAATTGATTGATTAAATGGAAGTGAATGATTCACTTCCAGCACCTCTCCCCTCCCTGGTGGCCAGGGGGTTTGGACTGAAGGTTCTCACCCCATGACCACTCTGGTTTGGTTCTCTAGGCAACCAGCCCCTATCCTTTGGTGCAAATGTCACCTCATTAACATATCAAAAGACACATTTATTGCTCTCAACCTTTAGAAATTCCAAGGGTTCTGAGAACCAAGAGCCAAGGACTATGGACAAAGGCCAAATATGTATTTCTGATAAATTACAATATGGCACATATGTATATTCACACATGAACACCACAGATGTCACCCTCAAGATAACCTAAAACCATCATTTTCTTGAGTGGAAAACTGAAGCATAAGAGACATTAAGTGACTTGAACTTGCATCCAGATAGCTACTAACAGAATGTAATAAATTTCTACTACAATGTTTGCTTTATCGGTTCCATGATAAAGTGTGGGCTACCAATGAAATACTTGTTATTTTGGCAAGTTTCAATTGATAAGTATTAGTGAGAGAATAATCACAATAATTTGTTTTATGCCATTTACCTTTTGTGTTTGTTTTGCTTCAAGCTATATCACAAACATCCTTGAAATGAAAATGTAAATTGTCCAATGTCAGCGATGGAAAAAATAAGACAGGGAAAAATTGCAGGAAAAAGTGAACAATAATTAAGTGTTCAAGTAGTAATTACAACCTTAATCTCTTGAAAAGAAATTTAATTCTGAGCTTCCTATAAAATAGTGTCACTGTATATAGAATTCATTTTTTAATACCTCCACTGTGCAAGAAACTCATTTGCCAGATTTGCTTTCAATGGATTGTACCATTGTTTTATTAAGGCCTCCTACAATAATAGATGCAAAGACCATTAAAATAAACATTGCTTCTGTCTCATTAATTTGTTTGATAACTCCTTTTTATGCATACCAGACTAGGTGAACTTTCTTTAAAATGAAATTTTAGGTGCATGAACCACACTGACCCCTTTCACAAATACTGAGATAACACTAATGGAATTAATGGGATTGTTCCATGTCATTATTATCATTGTTCCAGAGTATTCATACAGCAGCACATTACGACAAGAGGTTACAGAGATCTAAAAATAACAGTCCGCAATCAGTGCAAAACCATATTTAGATTCCCAGGTGTATGCCGCAGTATTCTGAATCCAATTCCCGAAGGGTTAGGACACATTTACAGCAATTAAACAACACTCCCTTTTATCTCAGGAAAGGGTGAGAATCTATTTTCGCAATCAGCTGCAATTATTGGTCCATTATCCCATTTTCCCTCTGAGGATCGTTCATGATCTTGGACCTTTGAACACATGAGCTCCCAACACTTCACCTTCGGGAAATAGCCATCCCCGTGTAAAGACAGCTCAGTAAGGGCCAATCATGAAAAGAAGACGGAGTGCTCAAAATAGGTTGCCTCATATTCAAGTAAATATATAAAACTAATAAAAGCAGTCTGAAACGCACACCGGAAGATATATGAGCAAGCTTGTAGTGATTATGTCAATATAAGTGGTATTCTGGAAAGCTGTCAGAGAAACTGTAAGAATTAAGATTGGATAATCCACACACAGAAAACATAGGGAGTGCCTATTACGTGCCAAGCATCATCGTGAGCTGGAGCTGCAGTAGTCTTAAAATTAAAAGCAGAACTCTACCTGCCGAAAGATTTAGTGAGGAGGCCCGGCAGGTAATGACTTCAAGGTGAGATGTGATTAACGTCCTCTAAGTGGGGCAAACCATGCCGGACAGTTATGGTCACTTAAATCACTCCTGGCTGGAGTAGCCAGGGAACATTTAATAAAAAAGGGAACATTTCATCTGACTTTTATCCTTTCTGGGGGAATCTCAAAGATACCTGGACAAGTTAAATTTATGCCAATGCCTTTTCTGATCCAGGGCAGGGTGGAAAGGCATCCTTAAGACTTGTACACTCTCTGTTTCAGGCTATTATGAAAAAGTATTGAGACATTAATCTTAAGAAGGTTGCATAGCTACAATTCTCAAGCCAATAGGTGCATGGTGGGAAATAGCATGGTATCCTTTGGTTGGCAGGGGCCAAAAGATTGTTCTGTCCTCCTGATATGCGGTATTACTTGACCCACCTTGGGACAAAGGTGAGAATGATTGCTTAGAACCATTTCTTATCTCTACGAAAAGTGACTACATTTTCATAAAATAAATTGAGCCATCTGGGTAAGTGCTGTCTGGGTTCATGTGAGTCATAGCTTTTTCCACATTTCCTGAAATGTAATTCCACTGGTTAAAAATTCCCAAGATGGAAAAACAATCGCAGATATCACAGCTATACATTTTGTTTTTACCCAAGAGCTTCCTCTCCAGATATTGATGCAACTGGCTTCTCATCTCTCCCCGGAGCCAGCAGTGTTCGAAACCATTACGGGGCACAGTAACAATGGTTTACAGCATAAGCGAGAAAACAAGCATTGTCAGCAAGGCGAAACTTCTCTTATTCTCATGATAATATCAAGCTTGTCCATTTACAAAGGGACATTCTGGTTAATCAACTTTTAGATGAAGAATGCTTTGCCACATTAACATCTTACTAAATAAAGAAGAAAGAAGATGGGGCTGATCTTGCATATATATTTTGTTTATACCAAAGTAAAACCCAGATCTCATCAGAATGACTCTAAAACAATAACTTAAAAGCTCTTCCTTACAATACTTTCCACAGTAAATAAGTTTTTACTCCATTTTTGAACTTAGGAAGAAACATGTTTTAGACCCTGCTTCATTCTCTTTCCATCACTACAGAGTTATTTTTTTCTAACTTTAATTACTAATGTTTATCACATTTAGTGCAACGTATTTTAATTTAAATCACGTGTCCAAATTACTGCACCACTTAATTTATACTTTATTTTCCGAAGGTTTTTTTTTTTCCTATACCCATTTCAATCCTTTAGAAAGAAACAATGCATGGGGGGAGAAATAAGAGATTTATTCAATGATACTGAATTTTTTCTATAATCTTTCTAGAATAAGATGCTCATTATATTTTTTTTCCTCTCCCAGCATGGTGTTTGCCCTTTTTCCTATGTAGAAAGTCCTATAATTCATTCAAGTTTGCCTCAAATTCAACATCTTTATAGAAATTAACTACTATGATATTAGAAGCATGCAATTTTGCCACATTCATAACATTTGTCAAGTTTGTCTTTGCCACTGCCATTGCCTTTTTATTATTTCTACTAATATACTAATATTTCTTGACTCAATTATTCAATGTGTATTGTTTAGCAAATACCATTACTTATTCTAAATTCTGCAAAAAAGACGGGGCGCCTGGGTGGCGCAGTCGGTTAAGCGTCCGACTTCAGCTCAGGTCACGATCTCGCGGTCCGTGAGTTCGAGCCCCGCGTCGGGCTCTGGGCTGATGGCTCAGAGCCTGGAGCCTGGAGCCTGCTTCCGATTCTGTGTCTCCCTCTCTCTCTGCCCCTCCCCCATTCATGCTCTGTCTCTCTCTGTCTCAAAAATAAATAAACGTTAAAAAAAAAATAAATTCCGTAAAGAAGAGAAGATGAATCAGAAATGGATAAGGTAATTGTAAATCTTTCTGTTCAACAAGAAAGATTGCGCTTGTACATAGATGTCTTTCATATAGAGCTGAGCATTTAAATTAAGAAGCAAGGCCCAGGGTGAGAGTTACAGGAGCTCATAAACAGAAAAAAAGGAAGTATAAGGTGATGACGAAGAGTGCAGTATACCACAGGGCTAGGAAGTTCGGGCTTTACTCCATATAATAAAAGGAATAAGTGAAGGCTTTCAACAGAAGAGGTAAATGGTCAGATGTAGCCTAACGGAAAATTAAACTGATGGCATTGGTTATATTGAATCAAACCGAGAATGGCTGGAATGTGGGAGAGAGCTATCCTACATGAAATTTAATGAGAACCTCGTTAGGAAAGTGTCAGTGAAAGTAAAGAAGAAACAGATGTAAGATATAATTTAAACAGAGGCTTAGTTGAACACAGATGCTGGCTGATGGTGGGTATTGGATGTAGGGGAAGGAATCCATGGTGTCCCCAAGTTTTGGGAACCGAATGGTGGAAAGATTTGGAAAAGGAATCAGACGTACAAGAAAAGATACTTGGAAAAGATGGAACTTGGAGGGAACACTCAAGAATGAAGGTCAGTAAGATAGACATCCAAATTTTAGGACACGTGAATACATTTCCATCGCCATAAGTGAGCAGGAATTTAACATTTAAGTAGAGAGATGTGAAGCCATGCTATAAGGAAACTTCTAGGGACATGTATAGAAAGAAAGACAAAGTAGGCCAGAGATAGCCTTCCTGTTGTGGGGGATTATTAAAGGGAATTTATAGCATGTTATGGTTATCCCTGGGCTGAACTCCTGGATATCAGGGATGCCTAATATTGACTTTTGAGAGATTTTTATAGGC
This sequence comes from Neofelis nebulosa, assembly GCF_028018385.1. Taxonomy (NCBI): domain Eukaryota; kingdom Metazoa; phylum Chordata; class Mammalia; order Carnivora; family Felidae; genus Neofelis; species Neofelis nebulosa. Next base: position 9,672,335 of record NC_080782.1, on the reverse strand, counting down.
AGACTTTCCAAAAATATTTATGATATTTAATTATTCCTCGATCTGTGCCAAGATATTTATGTATGTTGTTACAGGGCAAATCAAGGAGTCGATACATGCTGCAGAGGTTTCTGCTCCAATATTGGCTTGTTTCTTTGCAACAAAACTTCTTCCCTTGCAACATAATATTTTTATGATGGTATTACCCATAATGATGGTTGAGAGGCAAAATATACAAATGGGCAGTGGCCAGAACTTGTATGACCATAGAACTCTACAGAAACCAGCTCAGAAAGCAAAACACCAGTCCCTGCATCATTAGACCCAGAAAGAGCCGACCTTGGTCACTGACTGTCCACTTTCTTATTCTTGTGTCTGCTTCACCCCTACTAGAGAAGATATGTTCCCCAAGCAATCTATGAGATGCCCCACTTCTGGTTAACCTGCCTCCAACTTCCTCATGCCAACAATCTCCAATTAGAGCACACCTGAAGTCTTCCTTTTTTCATTATATATCTTTCCCACTCCCCTGCCTGCCTTTGAGTTTCTGCCAAATGCACGTGATGGTGGCTGACTCCTTGCTTTAGCATGTTCTGAATAAATAGCTCCTGGGCTTTTTTGTTTTCTTTTTTTCATTTGGGTGGACTTTGCCTATTTCTGGGGTTTTCTAAGAGAAATGACCTGCACTGCTCAGCCTTGGCCCCCAGCTTTCAGACAGGCACAGGACCCATAGAATCCCTTCGTGCCTTGCTGTTAGTGGCTTGTCAAGCCTGCACCACCATGGTAAGTCAGCACCAGGTTGCAATCTGCTCTCTGTGTTGGGCCCTTCAACTATTCGCAGGATATTTGCCTACGTTGTAACAGAAGGGCTACTGAGATAAAGATTACCTTGCCAGTAAAAAAAAAAAAAAGGAGAAGAAAGAACGAAAAAAGAAAAGACTGATGATGCTGATTTGTTCAATCAGTGACATCAACAAATTGTTATCCCTCACTCCTCAGTAGTACCCAACCCAGATATCGTCCTATCATCGATTCCTGTAGGGCCACACACTTCGTTGTAGTGGAGTGTGCCTATTCCAGTATGCCTCATAGATCAGGACAGTGAAGACATTTTTGGCCTCACCTGGAGAGGATAACAATATACCAGGACAATTATATTCCATGGGTTCACTAAAACCCTCTTATTTTTCTCAGTTCCTCAATCAAGATGTAAAAGAGATCTAAATTTCCTTTGTGTTTCAGTTCTGATACAATCGGTAGAAAGTCTCCCACTCTGTTGAAAGGACAAAGAAGCCTATAAATGATGCCATTTATTTCCTCTCAGCCTTAGATGAAAAAGGAAATAAAGTTGCCAAAGACAAATTATAATTTTAGCAAAACACAGTCTATCGTTTGGGCCTTGACCTCTCTGTGGAGAAAAAAAAAAGCCATTCAGTTTTGATAGAATAAAGACTATCCACACTTATCCTAGAACTCTTACAAAAGGACTATTGGAGGATATCTAGGCTTCTCTGGATATTGCAGACAATAGAGACCAATTGTTTTTCTGAGACTGCAAAACCTCTTTATGAGTTGACTAAGTCCTCAGTAAGAGACTCTCTGCTTTGGGAACCCAAATAAGAACAGGTCTTCTTGAACCTGAAGAAGTTTCTCAAAGGTTTCCTAACTACAAAACACCTTTTTGCCTATTTTTGCATAAGTAACTTGGCAAGCTTTGGAGTCCTTTTGGGGGTTTATGGGAACCTTCAAAAACTTACTACCGCCTTACCTTTTACCCAGTTGCAAAGGTTTATCCCCCTTGTATTAGAGCAATAGCCACCAATGAGACACGTGCTAATACTTCTGTTGAACTAGTTCCAGGCTCCACACTTGATCACACGGTTCTCAGCCAACTGGCTGAGAATATACAACACTTTTAAGCCGGCTATTTACGTCTGTGAGATTGTGTTACTCTCTCCCTCTCACATGACTATTCAAACTCTACAACACCATGAGTCCTGCCCCCCTCTGAGGAAAAGGAACCTCAGGATTATTTTACAGCAGCTAGGTAACTTTTGGCACCTTACTCAGATGCATCAGAGACTCTCATTGGGAACCCTGACCTGATATTATTCGTTGATGAATCATACCTGAAAATTGGAACTGAAGGTTATCAGGCAGTATATGCCATCTCTAATTTAAGCAGTCCCTTGGAGTATAGACCTCTGCTTGAGGTAAAAGCAGCCCAGATGGCAAAATGTATTTCACTTGCTAGAGCTTTTCAACCAGCCAAAATCTGGAGAGTCCACGTACAGACTGATGCAAGGATGTTTTTGGAATAGTACATGACTTTGGGATGCTTCGGAAACAAAAGTGTTTCTCATTAGCTGGAACCCCCATCAAAAGTCAAAATGGGCTGAAAGTTAAGGAACTTTTATGCACTCTTACTTCTGGAGAGCTGGCTATTATAAAACTATAGACCCATGTAAAGAGATAACATGGTAACTGAAAGAAATTCTCTAGCAGATCACAACACCAACCAGGTAGTCCTAACCAAGGTTATTCTATGTAAAACCTCAAAGAATAAATCTCTGGAGGGATTCAAAGAGATCATTATAAAATGCAGTGCTGAGTCTCTGATTCTGAAAAGGAAGAGTTAAAATGATCTGGTTGTGGAGCACATGGGTGGCTCAGTCGGTTAAGCCTCCGACTCTTGGTTTCGGTTCAGGTCATGATCTTGGGTCTGTGGGATCAAGTCCCACATCGGACTCTGCACTGACAGCACGGAGTCTGCTTGGGATTCTCTCTCTCCTCCTCTCTCTCTCTGCCTCCCCCATTCATGCTGTCTCTCTAAAAATAAATAAAAACTTAAAAAAAAAAGATCTGTACTCAGATAATTTCTGGCACTCTCAAGAAAGATGCTTTGTAGCATCAGATGGTTTTAAATGGATATTAGCTAAATTTCTCCATGAAACCACTCATCGTGGTACAAATTGATTACTATCTTAAGTCAATATTAGTGAAGAAACTTTAGAAAGACAGATGGGCTTATTTTCATGGCATAGGTCAACCGCTGACAACATAACTGTAAAAGGTGACACATGGCCAGGAGCCAGAGGTCCAAGGTCCCTTTGTACACCTTCCAGTGGATTTTCATTCGGATTCTATTCTCCATGGGAGAATATGTATAAATACACAAATACGTTTCAGAAATTATCTATTTCCAGGATTGGTTGAAAGCTGTCATTTCTGAAGACCCATGGCAATTATAGTTGGTAAAAAGCTGCTGGAGTTTGTTTCCAACTGGGGCACACCAACTCTTACACCAAGTGACTGGGACACACGCTTTATAGGACCCATTATAAGAGAACTCTGTACAACCTCAACACTTTCTCAAAAACGAGGCTGCCTTTATTTCCCACAATCTTCAGAAAACGTTGAAGGAACAAGTGACATCCTTACATTAGAACTGACAAAGCTTTCAAACCCCCTGAGCTCCCTTGTCCAGAGGAACTCCCATTAGCCTTTTATGGCCACGTGGTTCACGTTCTTGGAGTCATATCAGTTACCTCTCCGTGAATTGGTAACTGGAAGAGCTGTGCCCTCAGAGATTTCACATACAATATTAGACTGTTTTCTGCTCAATGAAGATGCAGTAAAGTACGACAAGGGACTCATTTACTATACCCAGGCCAGTCAACCAACAAGATGACGTCACCTTCCCATCAAATCTCCCTGAAGAGCCTCTTATAATCTTCAACCATGAGATATCACATATTGGAAGAGACATCAGACAAAAATTGCTCTTGAAACTCATTGAAAGGAAACTTTGAACACCTTCAAATGGATTTTATCCACTTTCCATTCTCCATAAGATTTGAATATATTTTAATTGTTGTATCTTTTTTTTGTGACCCCCACCAGTAGACCTCTCCCTCTTGGGTTCTGCCTCCCCTCACCCCCAACCCCTCCCCAGGCTTTTTTCCGCTGACCAATCAGCTCTTGCCTTCTTTTCTAGGCTCACTACATCTCTGACTTCTTCAAATCCTAGCTCCCATCATGCTGCCTGGAGGAGGAGGAGGTTGGACTAAAGCCCAGCCTGTTACTCTTAGTCATGTGTCTCACCAGGTACCGTTAATAAATTCAGCATTGAAGTTCCAGGGAGTCAGTCCTTAGGTTCACATACCACAATTAAAGAATCAATTCAGAATTCCACACAACTGGAAGACGGCTCCCTTAGGGGATCCCACACTGAGGATTCTCAGAGATCTACTGCCTTCAGTTTTACAGAAAACTGGATGAGCCGTCTATCACCATGATAAAATTGCCTCTGAGTAATTCTGGTCTCATCAAGTGAGACCACAGGGAATTACAGCTGATGACATTTCCACTTGCACCTCTGTGGACAAATGACTTTAAACAAATCGATCTATAACCTGAAAAAGAGCAAATTATTACAATCTATTTATTTACCCTTACTTGTCATCTAGAAGACACTAAGAGAGATCCAAATCTGTAACCCAGCTAATGTAAGGCCTTGCTTCTGACCTTGTATAATACATATCTTTTTTTCCTAGATATCCATGTGTCCCTACAAAATACTATCTCCTTTGTGTCCAAAACACCTGGACCTATTTTTCTCAGACTAAAACTTCCTGCACTTTGGATAGTATTTCAAGATTTGTTTGTACAGAGACGCTAATTCCATACATAAGTGAGGCTGGAGAATCCAACTCAGACATGAGTTCCAAAACAAGGCCACTTTTGATTATTCAGGCACTCTACCTGGGAGAAATACCGACTCATTGCTCATGTGAATGATCAGAGCAGTGTTCCCGATTGGGGTGAGGCGGGTGATACAAATAGAAAAAAAAAAAAAAAAAAGACTAGGAAACTTATTACTACCTTTGGCAAATGTTATTGATGATAACACTTACACCATAGATAGAATACAGATTAGTCTCAACTTGCTGGCAAAAAGTCACGGAACAATTACATTGCTCTCGGTTTCTTGTTGGCCAGTCATTCACGGTGGCATCTGTGCCACTGCCAATGTTTCTGTTGTGTTTGGATCAATGAAACAGGAGAAGTAAACAGGTATCTACTGCTTTAAAGAAAACACTATTTGGCTCTCCAAGGTGAATCCTCATGCCCTATGGGATTTTTTCTTTGTCTGGGTTGGGTACTTGTGGTTACTGATTCCAAAGCATCTTACAGAGAATGGCATTTGCTCCTGTTTTTGTCACAGTGGTCACGATGCTTTCTTTCCCGGAATCTTAAGTTCTTCTGTGTAGTTACTCTCTCGCCAGGTGATCACCGTGACGATACAGCAATGAAGAGGTTGAGCAAATCTCAAAATACAGTTGATTAATGAAACAGATGGATGGCCCACAAGCAGTAAAGATCTAGATCTTCAGCCTTCCCTGAATTGGTCAGCTGCTTGCAAGGTGAAGAGAGTAGCCTAAAGGGCAGGGCTGAGATTTGAATATACAAATGGATATTTGACTATACTAACAAACAATGACGATTCCATATATAACCCTAGAACTCTGACCCACAACCTCTGCAGCTGCCAGACCGGGAAGCTGAACCACCTCCTCTGAAGCGCTCCGCCTAGAAGAGTTGGGACGTGTTCAATAACTGGCAGCTTCCCTACGGTTTACCTCCATTTCTAACTCAGGCTCAATCACTTCTAGCGAGCTGGCCTCCTGCTGCCCCGTGTCCACACCTGCATTCAGAACACACCTGAAGCCTTCCCTTGTTTCTTCACGGCTTCCCCACTTCCCACCCCGACTCTGATTCTCGGCCAGAGGCAGCATCTGAACCACGGGCCAGACATCATCGCATGCACTGAATTAGCCTGGACCTTTTAAAAGCAGGTGACAGAATGGGATGAGACATGTAAGAGATGTACTGGGGGAGACACCTATGCAGGAAAATAGGAAGAGAGCTGGAGAAGGTGGGAGAGTTCTCAGGCAGTGACACTGGTGTGGTCCCTGTGAAGGAAGGCAAGAAGGCAGGACATAGAGGAGGAAGGGAGGGAGGAAACGAGGAGGGGAGGACTTAGAATAAGGCAAGCCTGCAGTTCTAAGAAACTTTGTCTTGAAGCAGTGGTCTTCCGTGTTCCTGGTAAGCTCAGCCACTGATCAGGAGAAGCCCGCCTGTGAGCAGTGCAGCCTCAGAGTGAATGCATTTTGGGTTTCAGAGCGCAGCTGCTTGGGCCTTTGGCCAATTATGCTCCACAAGGTAGGAAATCCAAGTGGTTTGTTAGGGGCTGAATCATGTCCTGACAAAATTCATGTTGGATTTCACATCCCCAGAACCTTCAAAGTAACCGTGTTTGGAGATAGGTCCTTTAACGTGGTGATTAAATTAGGATGAGGCCATTAGGATGGGGCCCCAGTCACGTGCCACTAGTGTCCCCATAAGACATGCCCTCTGTGCACGCACTGAGGAACGTGCGTGCACAGAGGAACAATGATGTCAGGACACAGGGAGAAGATGACCATCTGTAAGCAAGGAGAGAGAGGCAGGAGAAACCCAACTTGCTGACATCTTGGTCTTAGACTAAGTCTCCAAAACTGTAAGAAATAAATTTCTGTAGTTGAAGCCACTCAGACAGTGCTATTTTGTCATGACAGCCATAGCAAACTAATACAAGGTACATTTTCAAGATTGCCATAAATACTATAAAATGTGTGTGTGTGTGTGTGTGTCAAGAGACAAGTGTTGGTGAGATTGGGGAAGAAAAGGAACCTTCCTGCCTTGTTGGTGGGGATGCAAACTGGTACAGCCACAGTGGAAAACAGCATGGGGTTTCCTCAAAAAGTCAAAAATGAACTGCCCTATGATCCAGCATTCATAATGCTGGATATTTGCCCCCAAAATACAAAAACGCTAATTCAATGTTTATTGCAGAAATATTTACGATAGCCAAATTATGGAAACAGCCCATGTCCACTGATAGACGAATGGATAAAGAAGATGTGAGATATATACATATATAGGTATATAAAATATTACTCAGCCACAAAAAAAAGAATGAAATCTTGCCATTTTCAACAACATGGATAGAGCTAAACAAAACAAGTCAGAGAAAGGAAAATTCCATATGATTTCACTCATACGTAGAATGTCAGAAAAACAAATGAGCAAAGGAAAAAAGAGAGAGAGACAAACCAAGAAACAGTCTCTTAACCACAGAGGACACTATGGATACTAAAGGAGAGGTGGGGGAGGAATGGGTGAAATAGGTGATAGGGAGTAAGGAGAGCCCTTGTGATGAGCCCCGGGTGATGTATGGAAGTGCTGAAGCACTACATTTCAGACACCTGAAACTAATTATGTTAACCAACTGGAATTAGAATTAAAGACTTAATAAAAAAGAAAAAGAAAAGGGAAAAATGTGTGTGTGTGTGTGTGTGTGTGTGTATGTTTGCACGTGTGTGTACATACTCAGTTCATCCTCACAAGGCCCTATGAAATAAGTACTATAATCATCCTCCTTCTTGGAAGCAAAGATGGCTTAAATTTGTCCTAATTCATGCTGTTCGTAGCCAGTGAGGAAAAGATTTGCAACCAGTTTGGCTCCGGAGTCCCCTTAAGTTTATGGTACTGCGGTTAGTATGACTGCATTGGATCTCCGAATCACAGCATTCCCCTTCCTTATAGTCTATGCTTCTGTACAATTAACTGCAGCTACTCTCATTTGACTGCAGTTAACTTGGGGGGTGGGGGGGGGTGTGAAATTTAGGATATAAGTAACATATGGATGATTCTTTTCTAAAACTATTTTTAACATTGTAGCCATGTGAAAAGCCTGTAATATGAAAACTAAATTATTTGACTTAGCAATCCAGTTTGGTTCAATTCCATGCTAGCCTGTGTACCCATGAAGGTATTGGTTTATTGTATCACCAATGTACATTGGTTCCAAGCATCTCTTTGTGTGCTACTCAAGAAATCCTTATTCTGCTCAGAATTGTAATATTGTAATATAAATACATATTGTAATATAAATACAAATTGTATTTATAAATTGTAATATAAATACGAATAATATAAATATTGTATTTAATTTTGTAATATATAAATTGTATATATTTTGACTATACTAACAATGACGATTCCATATATAACATATTGTATATATAATATATATTGTATATTGTAATATAAATACAAATTTATTGTAATATAAATACAAATTGTAATATAAATACAAATAATATAAAATTATAATTATTTATATTTTGTATTGTATATTGTAATATAAATACAAATAATATAAAATTATAATTATTTATATATATTTATTTTATTTTATTTTATTTTATTTTATTTTAATGTTGACTTATTTTTGAGAGAGGGAGAAAGACAGAGCGGGAGTGGGGAAGGGGCAGGGAGAGAGGAGACACAGAATCTGAAGCAGGCTCCAGGCTCTGAGCTGTCAGCCCAGAGCCTGATGTGGGGCTCGAACCCACGAACCGTGAAATCGTGACCTAAGCCAAAGTCAGACACTTAACTGCTTGAGCTACCCATACACCCCCGATGAATTTATTTTAGTATCTTATATAATGTATTAAATTGAATTTATATAATTTATATACAATATGCAATATAAAATTATATATGTTATACAGATAATATACAAATTAATATATGTTATACAGATAATATACAAATTAATAATAAAGTACAAATTTCGTACTTCTCCAAAATTTACTCTAATCATAGACCTTAGGCTTTTATAAGATGCTGTAGCAAAAAGACACTACAGTGGAGTGCAGGACCCCAAAGTTCTCTCACTAACAACCTTCTTGTCTTGGGGAAAATTCCTTCCTTCTGTAGACTTCTATTATTTTTTTATATCTGTAAGATGAAGAACTGGGGATAAAGAGGCTTTAAGACAACACAAGCAACGGGCCTAAGCCGAAACAACACCCTCCCAACGAATGCTACCAACACATTTTCCTATGAACTTTCGGTCACTTGGCAACCCATAACTCTCACGGCTGACGCATTCATGAGGCGTTTGCAACCTACACAACCATCTTGGTTTAAACAGCAAAAGATGAAGCTCTTTACCAAGGATTTCAAAAGAGCTGGGACTTGCATCCGCACAGGACTGGTACAAAGGAAAAAAATGACTCTCAGGTGAGTATTTCCTAATTAGGTATAAAAGATGAGGGGGAGTCAGACACATTTCTGCCAAAGAAACCTAGCATAATGATATTTGAAAACTATTGTCTTTATAATCATAAACTAACTTTAAATATGGATTTGTAGCATGATTATCATGTTGATTTTAAAATTTTATTATTTTTAAAGATTTTATTCACTTATTTTGAGAGAGAGAGCACAAGCGGGGGAAGAGCAGAGAGAGAGGGAAAGAGATAATCCCAAGCAGGCCCCGCACTGTCAACACAGAGCCCGATGCCCCGACCGTGACGAGAGATCATGACCTGAGCTGAAACCAAGAGTCAGAAACCTAACTGATTGAGCCACCCAGGTACCACTTAAATTTTACTTATTAAAAAAAAAACTTGTGCCTTGCTAGTTCTCCAGTGGGCATTATATAGGGGTACATTTCTGCCATTCATTGTCCACTGGTATTAAAGACTGTAGAAATCTCTTCTGAAAAATACTGTGTCAGTGCTCATTTTCAATTATTGTGACTAGTTTCCCAATGTATATTGGAACCATGAAACTGAATCAGACCTAAAAATAAATTTGTGTGAGGAAAAAAATCTATTTATAAACTGTTGTAGTTTTATAAACCTTGGTTTAGTATCCCTGTTAGCAATAAAAGTCTGTCAAATATTTCCTTTGCTTTCAGTAATCACATTTGCTATAGAATTGAGAGCAAAAGTGCAATACTAACTCATTTACAATTTGTTCCAAGCATTCCTGTTGATTGTGTGTCTTTTCGATGTAATTTATACTAATCAAAAGATACAAACATTTAACAGCTTTTCTTTTCCTGGTTGGATTTTTTTTCACCTAACTCAAAGCACAATGAAGTCAATTTTTTAAAAAAGATTCCCTCACACAATAATTTTTTAAATTATTAAATGTGATCTAATTTTCACTGTATACCAAGTTCAAATGTATGAATGTAAAGGATGATCTTCCGGATTTTGCCAAAGTTTTGGTCATCTTGAAATCCTTATTCCCAAGCTAATTTAGATTGGCAGGATATGGAAGGCAACAAACACATTAGGATCTAGTAAATAATCCCTTGATAATGATGGTGATAATGCTATTGATAATTTTTAATACAAGTTAAAGTGCACTTAGCATACAGCACAGTTGAAAGCACTTGAGTCTTTGAATCCTCCCCCCATGATGTGATGGAATAGATACTACCGCTATTCTCCGAAACATGAAGAAACGGAAGTTCAGCAAGATTTGTTAGTAAGCTGCCTCTGGTCATGCAGCTGGTCTCTATAGTGGAGCCCAGATTTCTTTCTGTGTAATAGTAGAATTAAAGGTAATACTTGATGTATCTATTGTGAAGCACATGTGCCTGTAATAATTTCAGCCTCACAAAAACATGTAAGTTTGATGAGGTATTATAAAAGTCAGGGATGTTAGGTTCAGTTTGAATAAGTTTGTTACCCACAGGTATCAAAAGGCTCATTCAGAATTAGAACATCTGTCATCTCTGTAGTTGAGTTCAGCTAGTTTATTTTACGTTTAAAAGAAAGATCCTGATGGAATGGGGTCAGGAGAACTGGCATATTTGTACTCGTTTTATCACTTACTTAATGGTTCCGATGCCCTTGGGGCTTTCACACCTAAGAAACTCACTTAATTTCTTCATTATTTAAAACACACGTACAAAACACACACGCATGTGCACGCACACACAGTCTTTCCTAAAGTTACTTTCCAGTTGCAAACACTTTTTATTTGTATCAAAATCTGTGAGATATCTTCACAAATGGTAACAAAGTCACAAGATAATTTCTGATCATGTAATACCCAGTGAAGTAAATAATTTAAGATTTCTTTGAATTATTGAATCTTTATGCTTGTTATTTGCTTTCAAGAGCAACCTGTTGCATAAGAAATGCAAAATATAATCTAATTATAACGTTAAATTCCTACAAGTGTGCTGTGATGCTTTCATTTTCAACATAAACATCTCCTGACATAGGAACAGAATTTTTCTTTTAAGTCACCCATTTACTCTCTCATTGTCCAGGAGAATCATTAACCATAGTGAAGTCGTGGCTTATAGAAATAATTTTGAAATTTTGGTTTGCAATTCCCTAATTATAATTGTTGATATAAAACCACAATCATTTCCAGTTTTGTAACACAGCTCCTTTATGTACCACCTTTCCTTCTACTTCTCAGGGACCTACCTATATTAGACCTTCCCCACTGCTGCTCGCCGGGGAGAGGGTGTTTCCATGGGGAAGCAGCTCGAGCACTGATCAAGGCTGCTCTTGGCACAATCTGGATCTCGATCTTGTGAATGTTCACTGGGAAGAAGTGTAATAGAAGAAGTAAGGGGCAATTTAAGGGAATCACTGCTATCTAGGCCATAGATAGCAATCCTGTTTTAATACAGGGCCACTGAGTTTTGCTTTTGGCAGCCACGGTGTCATACTATTTTGTACATAGCTTTATCGAGATATGATTGGCAAACCATAAAATATACCCGTTAAAATACACAGTTCAATGGTTTTCTAATTATTTGAAAATTCCATCACCTCAAAAGGAAACCTTGTAGCAGTCACTTTGCATTACCCTTCCCTACACCCACTTTAGGCAGCGCTAATCCACATTCTGTCTTTCTGGAGTGGCCTATTTTTTTTTTCCATTTTAAATAAATGGAACCATACAACATGTGGTCTTCCCTGTCTGGCTTGTTTCACCTAACATGTGATTGTGATTCATCCATGTTGTGACGGGTATCAGCCCTTCATTCCCTCTCATCGCTGATTAATATTCTGTTGTATGCATAGACTACATTTTGGCTCTCATTTGATGGGCATCGGGTATGTCCACTTTTTAATTATAATGAATAATGCTAGTTTTAATACTTATAGACAGGTCTTTATGTAGACACATATTTTCATTTCTCTCGCATACCCAAGAGTTGGTCCTCTTACCTAGAGTCCTAGGCCCCTGGGTTGAATTGTCAGATCCCACGGTAAGTCTGTCACTATCTATCACATGCAAGAAATGTATGTGTGTGTGTGTCTGTATGTGTGTGTACACCATGTGCAGGGGAGTAGTACCCATGGATGTAATGGATTGTTTCATGAGATAAAAGGAATAGAAGAGAAATCAGTGGAAATTAAATATAAATGTAGTCTGACACTTCAGCAACAAATATGTTCATTTGATATTTCTTTACACACAAAATAGACTTCTAGGCATGTCATTTAAGCCTGTGATATATTCTTTTCAACATGAAGTTAAAATCACAATTCCTAACTTTACTCTGTCACCTAAACAATATCTCAACTTTAAATTCCACTCATTACTCATTTTAATGAAAATAACAACTTGGGGACGTCGAAGTCTGTTTCATTCGCTTATACTTTATGTGTAGTGTGGTACGAATGAGCAATTTCACCATTGTTTTCTTTAGCCAGCTCACAAGCCATCCCGGCTCACGTGCTTCCGTGGCTGAGGAAGACCAGCCCGCCGACCGGCTGCGTAAGATGAACTGAAGTAATGTCGGATTCCATTAGCTCCGGAGCCATCATGGCGCAGCAAAGCTCGAGGGAAGGAGAGCACACCTCCTGTCCGAGCCTCATGTTGCCGAGCCTCACTCAGAGAATATTGTCTGCTGAGCACAAGGCATACCTGGAGGGTGGAAAGAGGTTGGATCAGGGATGAGGAGTTGGTTAAGGTGCATTAATATGTTAATAAAGTCACTACATCAGACAGCAGGTCAGTAAGTAAATTATATAACAATCCCATTCAATTTGAATTTCCAGCAACAATAGGCAGGTTTTTAAACGATAAGCTCTTTAAGTCCTTTCACTTACCTGTTAGTTGGAAACACAAATCCAAGTCGCTGATGCTTTTAATGCAGCTTCCTTTCTGTTTCCCACCCACTTTGACTCTATTTTCCTATTTCGACCCCCAATTCATATTTTTCTAGTTATTGTTATATAATATATAAATGGAAATCATGAATTCTAAGTATGAGAAAATTGTGCTTGAAAAATAGGACTGGTATTTGCCCTGTAAATGAGAGATTATTGGCCCAATTGCCCAGTTATTCTGATTAGCCTGAAAGAAATGTGTATTTGCTCTGCTGCCATAACAAAATCCCACAGGTTGGGTGGCTTAAACAACAGAAACATTTTCTTAAATCCTAGAGGCTGGAAGTCCCAGATCACAGTCCAGAGAATTTGGTTTCTGGGGAGAGCTCTCTTCCTAGCTTAGAGGCAGCAACCATCTTCTTGTATTCTCTCATGGCTTTTCTGTTGCTCAGGTGTGGATGTGCAGGAGAGAGAAAGAGAGAGAGGGGGGGGGAGGGAAAGAGGGGGCAAGAGCTCTCTAGTGTCCCCCTTTCCTCTTGTAAGGACATGGATCCCATGCGTTCAGGGCCCTCACCCATGACCTCACCATGACCTCCCTAAGACCCCACCTCTGACCACCATCGCATGGAGTTAGGGCCTCAACATATTAATGGGTGGGCAGGGCACAAGTCAGTCCATAACAGAACCCAAGAAGTTTTGGGTCATTATACATGAACGAAAGTTGTGAATTTTCACTTTTATTGATCACAAAAGAGCTGCGCTTACATAGTAGCCATCTACCATTCTAACTATGTGCTGATTATCTAATTAATGATTCTTCCAAGCATGCTGATACAGTAGTACTCATAAACTCACATCAGCATTTACTGGTCATCTAACTTTTACACCAAAGATTTTATGCATAGTTCAATAAACATAAGATAAGCTGATTTCTAACAGATCAAGTGATAGAATTGGGAAAAAAAATCCTTTGCATAATTTGTGTTCCACATCAGATATGTTAGTATAGGCTTAAGAGAGAGAGAATATTGGGACTACATAAAACTGAAAATCTTCTTAACAGCCAAAGAAATAATCAACAAAATGAAAAGGCAACCTATAGAATGGGAAAAAAGTATTTGTAAGCCATCTATCTGACAATATCCAAAATGTAATAAGGAACTCATGCAAGTCAATAGTATAAAAGCAAATAACTTGACTGAAAAATGAGCAAAAGGCCTGAATAGACATTTTTCTAAAGACACATAAATGGCCAAAAGGTATGTGACAAGGTGCTCAATGCTACTAATCAGGCAAATGCAAGTCAAAACCACCATGAGATATCACCTCATATGTTTTAGGATGGCTATTATCAAAAAGACAAAAAAAAAAAAAAAGACAAGTAATAACACGTGCTGGTGAAGATGTGGAAAAAAGGGATATAGCCACTGTGGAGATTAGTATGGAGGTTCCTCAAAAATTTAAAAAAGGAAATATCATATGACCCAGCAATCCCACTCTAGGTATATATGCAAAGAAAATAAAATCAGTATCTCAGGGGCATCTTCATGGCTCAGTTGGTTGAACGTCCAAGTCTTGATTTCAGTTCAGGTTATGATTCCAGGGTTGTGGGATCAAGCCTGTGTCCAGCTCCACACTGAGCATGGAACCTGCTTAAGATTCTCTCTCTCACTCCTTCTGCCCCTCTCTCCAGCTCATGTGCTCTCTCTCTCAAAAAAAAAAAAAAAAAAAAGTCAGTATCTCAAAGAAATATCTGCCCTCCCATGTTTGTTGCAGTTTATTCACAATAGCCAAGATAAGGAAACAATCTAAGGGTCCACTGATGGAAAAATGGACAAATAAAATGTATATACATACAAGGGAATATTATTCAGTCATAAAAAAGAAGAAGAAGGCAACCTTGCCATTTGTGACAGTGTGAATGAACCCAGAGAACAGTATGCTGAGTGAAATCAATCAGCCACAGAAAGGCAAATATGATATCATCCCACTTATATGTGGAATCTAGAAAAGTCAGACTCATAGAACCAGAGAATAGAATGGTGGTCGGCAGGAGCTGAGGGGTGGGGAAATGGGGAGATATTGGTCAAAGGGCATAAACTTCCATTGATAAGATAAATATGCTCTGGGGTCTAATGTGGAGCACAAGGAGGACAATTAGTATTGTGTTTTTGAAATTTCTTGAGATCTTAAGTATTCTTACTGAACACACAAAGAAAGGTAACTATGTGATTTGGTGGATGGATTGATTAACTTGATTGTAATAATCATTTCATAATATATACATATATTAAATCATGTTGTTCATCTTAAATAAATACAATTTTTATCTGTTAATATCTCAATAAACCTGGAATAAATAAATAAATACATAAGTAACACAAAGAAAGTATTTCTGTGAGTATCATTAATTTTGAATTTTTAAAATAATGTGCAGTCTTACAAGGTTATGTATGAATTTATCAATAAAATCCACTAATATTCTATATTTTTTCTTATGTGTGAAGTATACACATTCTTAGTCGTTTTTCTTTTAATGTTTATTTATTTTTGAGAAAGTGAGAAAGTGGAGAAGGGGCAGAGACAGAGGGAGACAGAGGATCTGAAGTGGGCTCAGTGCTGACAGTAGTCAGTCCGATGCAGGGCTTGAAATCAAGAACCATGATATCATCATCTGAGCCAAAGTGATATTTTTATGTTAAGCATATCTTTACATGTGATTTTGCTTAAAGCAGTGGAAAAATGGATGGCAGTGTTTGTCTCATGGAGATTCTGTCAGGATCCCATGAGGAATGTGCTTAGAACAGTATAGGGTCAGGCATATAGCAAATGCACACTGAGGTGGGCTCTCTCATTGCTATGGTACTGGTGTGTTTTCCAAAATGGCCACAAAAAGAATTGATTCTGTCCCACAGAGCTTCTTACAATGGGACAGGCACTCCTCCTACAGACAAGAGCCCAGAGCGGCCCGTTTCCTCTCTCTGAAACTTTTTCTGACTCCCCAGACCATCAGAGTCCAGCCCAAGATGCCACTTTCCTTCTGAGCCAACGTCATCCAAGAGCACACACCCCCTTCCTCACCCTCGCACATGTGCGCTCTCTCGCATTCTGCGCTCTTAGCCTTAGAGAAGCAGCCGCCATCTTGTGAGGAAACCCAATCCACCTAGAGTGACCACGTGGAGATGTCCCAGCTGTCTGTGCCAGCTAAGGTTTCGGCCAACAGCCCCCATCAAACCTGAGTGAATAAGCCTCAAATCATCCCAGCCATAGGTAGGCTTTACTTCTTCCATCTGAGACTTCATACCTGGGGCAGAGATGAGCGGTCCCCCTGAGTCCCATTCGCTTTTTCACCTGCAGAAACTGTCACAGATCAGTAAGGATTGCTGTTGTTTTAAGCCACGAGGTATTGTGAAAAGCCGCTGTACAGAAAAAGAGAACGAATACAACTTATTTTCTAAAGCAATGGAATTTCTAAAATGGACAATTCCCCATCCCACCAACACCACTGTCACTTAATGAAAGTTGACTGACTTGAATTAGAGCAATTTTCATTTCACAAGCATAGGTTAGAGTGTACTCCATACACTGTGACCAGATAAAACTTTTGCTCTAACAGCGGGTCCCAAAAGGGGGAGTAAACAAGGCACAATCTAATAAGATAATTAAAGTCATAATATAAACGTCTTGCATTTTTTTGTCAAATGTCTGTGAAAACACATGCTATAAAAATAGTGCTATTATTTCTATTCAAATTATAATTGGTGGAAAAAGTATTCTTCTTCTTATACTGTTCTATTTCTTCTATTTTGGTAGGGTGGGGGTCACCCTCCCTGAGCCTTGGCCAGCACCACTGTAACAGCTTGAGATCACATATACCATAGTGTCACCATGGGAGCCACCTGGTGGCAGAGGAGGTGCAGAAATAGGGCCATTTCCATGGAACTGACCCACAGGTGACTGGGCAGGTGGAGTGTTGGAATGGGTTGGTGGAGGCACAACCAGAGTGCCAGCTCTGCGGTGAAGTGTCCAAAGGATGGCTGCTGTTTTCCCAGGACACGGTCTTGACTTTGAGCCAAAGGCTTGTGTTTATTGCTGCTTCGCTGGGAAGAAAAATACATGGGTCAGGAATCATGGAGAAAAACATGGTAGTCTCCGCTTACAAACTGTGCTTTCTCTCTCTGTAATGCTGGGCTCTTCAGGTTTAGAAGCCCTGGTGCCATAGAGGGAACACGTCCGCCAGAAACCACAGCCAGCTGTCAATGTCTCCAGGCTGTTCCGGGAGGAAGGGAAATGACTTAGTTTCCTCACTTTGCCATAACACGCTACTGAATATCTGGTGGCTCTAAAACAGCAGAAATGTCGCTTCTCAAATTCTGGAATCTAGAAGTGTGTGTGATCGAGGTGTCAGTAGGGCCTTGCTTCCTCTGAAGGCTCTAGGGAAGAATTTCTCCTTGCCTCTTCCGGCTTCTGATCGCTCTGTGCTATCCTCAGCTCGCAGCTGCATCTGGCTGACCTCTGCCTCCATCTTCCCGTGGCCTTCTTCCTTGTGCGTGGCTGGGTGTCCTTTCCTCTTACAAGGGCAACTGCCATTAGATGTAGGGCCCACCCTGACCGGGTCTGACTTCACCTTAAGTTCATTGCTTACGCTTAGAAAGACTCTATTTCCAGATAAAGTCACATTCTGAGCTTCTAGACAGATGTGAAGACTTGGGGAACATTATCCACCCACTACAAGAAGTCACTATCTTGGCTGGGGCCACTGACTTTGATCATTAAAAGGGTTAGGGGACGTGTGACACAAAGAAACTAGGAGGAATATACAAAATGTTAGGAAATCTCTAAATATGTAAGCTGTAGTTTTATGTAGTCTTATCTTTTATGTTGTTAGTATTGATATTTTCTTGACTATATTTACCTCAAATTATTCTACTAGGATACAATTTGCATTCAGTAAAATTAATTTTGGGGCTACAGACCTATGAGTTTTCATGAAGTCACTGGAAAAATTTCTTAGCTCGAAGGAAAATCTGACTTCCAGGATTATACAGGAGCACAACTCTGTCCTAAATCATCTCGGTAACCCATATGGTGTTTACTTTGGCGGCACATAATATTTCAAGGCAGGAGGCTCATATTTCATATTGGTGAAGACTGCAAAAGCCATTTTCCAAATTACAGAGAATTGGTGTTAAAAACTGCATCCACACATGGGGTCAGGCTTCCAGATAATACTGTCTCCACGATAAGGGATAGCATTACAAGTTCTCCTCCTACGTTAGCAGAAGGATGAGTTTCGATGTCATAAATACACTCCCCTTTGCTCTCCAACGGAAACTTTGTCAACAAGTTGCCTGACCCCAATATCTTCAAAATAATGTGCTTATGCTCCGGTACTGGTCATGTTAGTGATGTGCCCACAGCCTTCAGTGTAGCCTTGAAACAAAACCCCTTGCAATGTAAAGGACTGGAAGCGATTCACCTACAAGTTTGTCTTATAGGAAGTTAGTCTTTCAAGCAGACACTCTGCTTAGCCACAGTCTAAACACATTTCTTCCCTCTATGATTATTCACACGTGTAAAGAGTGAAGTTTCTTTAAAACAGTTTTGTAGAAAAAAAAAGTTTGAGGATCTAACCCCGATCCTAACCATAACCCTAAATGCTACTAGAGAATACGTTGGCTTTTTTTTTTCCCTTCAACTCTGAAAATCCAGAGTTTTAGTTTTCAAGCCCAAGAGAGAAATGAAACAAAACAATACAAAAAAAAAAAAGTCATGTTTCAAAGTCCTGCTCGCCATGAAGTGGAAAATCTACCCCCTACATGCCTAATTGCCATGAGTATTGTACCCTCACTCCCAACAATGCCCGCATTCCTTATTACTCTCACTTGACAAGTAAAGGTAGGGAGTTTATTATGGTATTCAATTTCCAGGAACATGGAAACATATTGCTAAGAATCTCAAATGTATATATTTAAAAATTAGTTGGCATTTTTAATGTGTTAAGATGCAGGATTTTCCTGAAGACATCAAGAAACACTTGGCCAAAAAAAAAAAGAAAAAAGAAAGAAAAAGAAAAAGAAAACTAGAACTTTGTCCTGGATCCTAAAGAATGGAAGAATTGACCCAGACAACCAAATCAGGGGGAGGAAATGGCATCGAGGAAGGGCATTCTCTACAAAGAGAAATGATGATATGGAAAATTGTGACCCCGTAATGCAAAATCTGATAGGAAAATCTTTATACAGAACATCATATTTGATGGCAAACATTTAGAAGCATTGAAATCCAGTGCAATGAGATTTAAAAAGATGTACACAAATTCAAAAGGGAAGACATCAAACTGTGATTATTTGTTAACAATACAATTGTCTACTTAGAAAGTCCAAAGGAATGATCCACAACCAACTATTAGCGCTAATTAGAGAATTTAGTCAGGTTGCTGTTTCATGCTGTTACTGTGTGATCCGTGGCTGTTGGTAATGTTCCCTTTTCTAATTTGGATCCTCCCTCTGTTCACTATCTTCCCTCCTCACCACATAACCTGATCGCTAAGAGCTCAATTTTCCCCTATAGAATTCTATTTGGATATCACCATTACTCTAAGTTTCTGTACATCATGTAGCCATTTGTGTGATTTACGAATCCATTTTTCTCTTACATAAAAGTGAAATTACGATACCCCAAATTATAAAGATATGCACATTATTACTTGACTTTCCCCAAAGTTTTACCTTGTCTCTTGTGCCAAATAGCATTTGTTAATGGGGTTTTCACTAGGGACCATTGCTCTGCAAATTCTGCATTTCTCTGCAAATGGAGAAGGAAACACATGGACTCAAGATTCAGCTTGACAGAACTGAAGCAGGTATCCACTCCCCATGGGGCAATGCTGTCTCACTCCTCACAGAATCTGTTCTGATCACATGGGTTTACCGGAATGTTTCAGCTGGGCAAATAACAGAATGGGCTTTAAAGTAATCCATATGGGGAGCCTTCTTACATCAAACACCACATGCAGTCTCCAGCATCCAGAGATGTCCTACCTGGTTTCAGGGCTTCCAGACTGCTGTTCATGAGATTCAGAATCCTTTCTTTTTTTAGGGTTTAGTGACCAATGCCAGACAGAACATAATTAGATCTCTGTATGATATAATCTCATCTCTACTGTATTAGTTTACTAGGGATGCCACCACCAAGTTTTTCAGACTGGGTGACTTAAACAACAGAAATGCATTTTTTTAAATTTTATTTTAGAGAGACAGAGATTGAGCAGGGGAAAGAGACAGAGAGAGAGCGAGAAAATCTTAAGCAGGCTCCACACTCAGCACAGAGCTCAATACAGAGCTTAATCTCATGACCCTGGGATCATGACCAAAATCAAGTCAGACACTCAACCGAGTCACCCAGATGCCGCAAGAAATGTATTTTCTCACAGTTCTGGAGGCTGGAAGTCTGAGATCAAGATGCTGGCAGGGATGTATTCTTCTGAGACCTCTCTCTCTCTGACTTTTAGATGGTCATCTTCTCCCTATATCTTCACATGGTCTTCCCTTTGCATATGTCTGTGTTCTAATCTCCTTTACTTTTTTTATGTTTGTTCATTTTTGAGAGACAGAGAGAGAGAATCCTCGAGATGGGAAGATAAAGAGAGAGAAGAAGACACAGAATCTGAAACTGTCAGCACAGAGCCCGATGTGG
The DNA here is from genome assembly GCF_028018385.1 of Neofelis nebulosa. Taxonomy (NCBI): domain Eukaryota; kingdom Metazoa; phylum Chordata; class Mammalia; order Carnivora; family Felidae; genus Neofelis; species Neofelis nebulosa. The sequence continues at coordinate 9,651,666 of NC_080782.1, read as the reverse complement.
AGCTCAAACTCACAAACTGCGAGATCATGGCCTGAGCTGAAGTTGGACCCTTAACCTACTGACCCACCAAGGTGCCCCTAAACTCCTCTTCTTATAAAGACAGCAGTCATATTGAATTGGGGCCCATTTTAATGACCTCATTTTAACTTTAATTACCTCTTTAAAGATCCTATGTCCAAATATAGTCATGTTCTGGGGTGCTGGGTTTAGGACTTCAACATATGAGTTTGCAGGGTTGGGGGATGCAGCACAATTCAGTCCATAACATACATGAAGCAAACATCCCCCAAGAGTCTTGTATTGTACATGAACTTGTCATAGACTCTCTTATATATTTTGTATACTTCATTTTCTAATCTGCTAGATGTTTCCAGGTGTGTTTCGCACATGATCTCCTGAACAGAATGAACAGTGATTTCTTAATATGGCTAATCCCAAACCTGTTCCCAAGGTACAATTAATATATCATACATATTTTGCATTGAATATGGTCCTCAACGTCCCCTCATCAGTGTCCATCCAGATTCGCTAATTTGAAGTCGTCTTCAAGTTTCGAAGTTTGATCTCTCGGAGGCATTTTAATTCTGACGAATCGCCATATGAATCTATTATGTTTTTATATCTATGTTTATTTACCCTGACAAGAAATGAAAGGGGTGAAATGAAAGCTGCCTCAGTGCTGGTTTCCCATGCCCACAGGGCGAGGCAATGCTGGTTGGTATCACTTGCACACGCAGGAACGTCAAAGTTAGGAAACTCAGAACATGTATCTAGTGGCTATCCTACCTCATCCCTCCAGAAAGAGAGGCAGAGACTTCGACTTTAGAATGCCAACAATCTCTAGGGAGAGGAGGAGAAAGTCTCTAAGTTGGAATGTAAGCAAATGGCTCTAGGACGATACAGAATCTCTAACTTGTAAGTCTTGCTTTCCATCAACCATCCTTTAAGCCAGGTTGCCCATAACGTTTGTTCAGAAAGCCCCGATTGCATGGAAACATGGAAAGCTTCTTGGAGAATTGTTTCCCAGTGGTAATGCCTCCCTGTGTCACCATCAGCCACAGACAGCGATTGGAAATACCAAAAGGTCCTGAAGGAGCACACCTTAATGAACCCATAGCATGATTCCAGCACCCTTCCTGCCATTTCTACTTTCCCCCATGATTTATTAAGTACAGTTTATGTTGTTTCCCCACAGAAGAAAGAATTTTAAGCTCTAATCTACTGCTACAACACAAGGAGTAGAGGAAATATGGCCTCTGTCATAGTTGGTTTGGGCTAGTATAACAAATTATCATAGTGTGGAGACCTTAAAAATAAACATTTATTTTTCACACTTCTTTAGGCTAGAATTCCAGGATCAAGGTGCCAGTATGGTTCTGTTCCCAGGGAGTGTCCTCTTCCTGGTTTATAGATGACTATCTTCTCACTCTGTCCTCTCATGGCAAAAAGAGAGCCAGCTAGCACACTGGCCTCTTCTTTTAAGGGGACTAATCCCATTCAGGATGGTGAAATCTGAAACTTGTCCCCAGGCGTGGAAGGCAGGGAAAAGCCAAAGAAAAAGGCAGACCACTCAGATTGGTGGGTAGCAGATTTAACAAACAAGGGAACTTCCCTGCAGTGCCTGTCTCGTGGGCTCCAAGACAAGTAGATCTCCATATCTGCCCACCAGAATCTTAGAGGGTTATAAAGAGGTCTTAGCTGTGTGCAGTTATGTATTCAGTCCATATGGTCACAACGACATGCTCGCCCCAGGCTGCATCCTTGAAAGAGCTCCTAGTGTGGGGACAGTGGGCAGAGCTTACATTCCAAGACAGGGGAGAAGATGAAGAACCTCTGATTGCCTAGGTCCAGCTCACGCGTCAAACAGTGGCCACATCCTGTCAATAACCTCTCCTTTTCCATGACCTAAATGCTGTTCCATATATCACCCTTGGCTACCACAGTGGCTTTCTGGCCATTGCTTATATTTTCTACAAACCCTCTTCCTTAACGCTTTACCATTGCTATGCCTCATGCTTCTAGACAGATATACATATCCTGGTACTCAGTATATGTACTTTTTCTCTGACTGTACTTAAATCTGTATTCAATGTCACCTACTAAGAAAAGTGTCTCCTGAATACTATAACAAAAGCAGTACAATTTTCATCTTTAGCTCAGTTTCTTTCTCTATTTTTCTTCAGAGAACTTACCCCTTGCTAACTGGTGATATCATACGAGAAAATGAATTTATGTGTTAACTGTCTCTCTCCCTCCAAAATATCAGTTCAACAAGGGAACTAACATTGTCATATCCTCAGTTTCTAGAACATGGCCTGTAACTGAACCAGCGTTTAGTAACTATCTGATGAGATGGTGAATGAATGAATGAATGAATGAATTAGTGGTCCAAGGAAGTGAAATTGGAAAGTGATGGCTGAGAGACGGCTAAGCCCCTGAGTATCATTACAAGCAGTCGGTAGATGGCAACCAACATGAATAAACCCAGCATTAGTAGAAGAGAGTCCTATGTAGAAATACAGAGGTGAACATAGTAAAAATAGATGAAGGAACTACTGTTCAGTATATTAGGCAAACTGAATCAAAACTTAAAATCTAGTCCAAAAATTTTTTTATTTTTATTTTTTAAAGTTTATTTATTTATTTTGAGAGAGAGAGAGAGAGAGAGAGAAAGCATGAGCAGGAGAGGGGCAGAGAGAGAGGAAAGAATGAGAATCCCCAACCAGGCTCTGCACTGCCAGCACGGAGCCAACGGAAGGCTCGAACTCACCAACTGTGAGATCGTGGCCTGAACCGAAATCGGATACTTCACTGACTGAGCCACCCAGCTGCACCTAGCCTGAAAAACTTTTTAATAAATTAGGGAAATTAAAATTCTGACAAAATTTTATCTAGAAATAAGCTTCAAAGTACAAAGCACATTAATGACCTATTGTCACATTTTGCTGAAAGCTCTAAAAGATTTTAGCTTTAAATAGAGTGGACTGAATTAAATAATCACAATTTGGTCGAATACTCCTATTTTAGAACAATAGCTACTGTAGATTTATCCGCTAGAGTTGAAATTTAAGTTTTTTCCAAGACTTTAGTATACTGATAGTTAAACAATGCTTATAAATAAGCAATGAAGAAGAATACATCAATTGAAAAGAGTGAGAATTACAAAATTTAATAGATGAATATCAGCCTGGAAGTTCTCTTTTTTAAAAAAAAAATTAATGTTTTTATTTATTTTTGAGACAGAGAGAGACAGAGCATGAGCAGGGGAGGGGCAGAGAGATAGGGAAACGCAGAATCTGAAGCAGGATCCAGGCTCTGAGCTGTCAGCAGAGAGCCCGACCTGGGGTTTCAACTCAAGGAGTGTGAGATCATGACCTGAACCAAAGTTGGATGCTCAACCGACTGAGCCACCCAGGCGCCCCTAGCCTGAAAGTTCTCTTAAAAGTTGATACAAATTGGGGCATCTGGGTGGCTCAGTTGGTTAGGCGACCGACTTTGGCTCAGGTCATGATCTCACAGTTTGTGAATTCAAGCCCCACGTGGGGCTCTGTGATGACAGCTCAGAGCCTGCAGCCTGCTTCAGATTCTGTGTCTTCCCCTCTCTCTGCCCCCTCCCCTGTTCACACTCCGTGTCTCTCTGCCTCTCAATAATAAATAAACGTTAAAAAAATTTAAGAAAAGTTGATACAAATTAATGAACTTTGATAATAGTATTAAAATTAATTTAAAAATAATGACATTGGAGGGTTTAATTGTGTTAGGCTGAAAATTCCAGAGGAGTACACAGAATTATGAGAAGGTAGCAATGAATGAGAAGCAAAGTCATTTAAAGAGGACTTCAATTTCTGGTGGCTGCTGGGGACAGCAGTGCCGAGAATCACATCCAAGATGACTCTATCGGGGGGGGGGGGGAGGGCACCTGGGTGGCTCAGTCCTTTGAGTGCCCCACTCTTCATTTAGAGATGAGTCAGGTCATGATTTCACGGTTTGTGAGTTCGAGCCCCACCTCGTGCTTGGGATTCTCTCTCTCCTTCTCTCTCTGCCCCTTCCCTACCCACCTCTCAAAATAAATAAATAAACTTGAAAAAAAACCCAGATGACTCGACATAGGGTTCCGGGTGGTATCAGAAGTCTGATGGACCCAGCAGACTGTAATCGGTGCTTAATTTTCATGTCCGGTGATGCTAGAATAAAGCTGGCTCTCCTGGAAGGTGGGGCATTAGATTAGCTGGAGTTACCGACACTCATCTCTGAATAGGACCAGCGACAGCTTCCAATAGTTAGGAAAGCCAATCTTCCCTTCCCTTCCCTTCCCTTGAATTTCACTATACAGATCAGATGAGATAGGAAGCAATTGGCTCAGTGAACACTTATATTCCAAGGATGAGGTTCAGCCCGTGCGGCCTGGTACAGAGGTCACTGTGCAGAATCCGTGGCCTCCCAAGCAAGAAACTTGTTCATGCCGTTGTTCTAACCTAAGGAAAGGACCCCGTGTTTCTCTTCATTTCATTAACTTTTGAACACTGTGTTCATCATCCAAAGTACGTTTTGAGACTTCATGCTTTATCTTTCAGGTCTTTGATTTTCTTTTCTTGCGTGTCCAACCTGTTCTTATGCTTTCTGTGCCTTCATTTACATTTATCAGCTTCAGATAAGAAACAAGCCAAGGCCACTTTCACATCCCTGAGTGGCCTCTTTCCAGGTTGACACCTATGAGCTAAACAACCCCACAAATCCATTTCACAGCAAAATCATCCTGCTCAGGATTTTTCATACTTTTTTGTCTGGAAGTGTTTTGCAAAACACTGTATTGTGTGTCCTGTGAAAATAAATGTAGAAAAGTCCTAAGGAAGCTTTCTGATCTCTACAAGTGCAGGGACTCTGTTAGGAAAGGAGATACGTATCTTCATTTCGCGTGTGTATGCATAATGTGAAAATGGAGGCACTCAAGTAACCTATATGGAGAAGCTCTTGCTTGCATACGGCTAAAAGGCCAGAGGTCAGGGTCATTCAGTGCCGGGCAAGAGGTCCTGCAACGATACCTGAAACTATCACGGTATCTTAATGCGTTAACATTTATGTTATTGCTCTGAGTTCTCGAAAAAAAGTCTGTGTTTCCCAGGCTTTGCTTAATAAAGAGAAAATACGTCTTTCAAACATTTCACATAACATACACAAGGTTTGGAATCTTTTTCAAAATCCTGACGTATTTTGCAAACTAACCACTAAAAATGTTACGATAATAGGTAGTGCATTAGCATTTCTGCATCCTGACCTACACTGAATATAGTAAGTGAAGAAGACTTAGCAAATTTGATAGAGGAATATTGGCCCTGCAAAGCTGTTTTAATTGTTATGTATATCATTATAAAATTAATTTCTCTGGTTATATTTTTCATATTTTAGGTATTTTACATATTTATATATAGGTATTATAGATATTCCATAACCACATGCATAATCAATAATTTTAAGATTAAATCAATGCATACCTTAAAAAGAATGAAGTAACCAACATCCATCTACCCACCAGCCAGTTTAGGAATTGAGATCTGAGAAAAGGCCAGGGGAGCTTGATTGGTAAACCAGTATGTCCCCACCTGGAACACTTCTACTCCTGGTGGTGCCTACTGACTTTCTAGGGTACCATTCAGTTTAAGGACATCACTTTTCCTATGATCCATTTCCATATATGCCTTTTTCCTAAAATTTATATCCCCCATAAAATGACTGTGATATATGAGGAGACTTGCCTTCTCTACCCCCTTTTCCAAATTTCCCATTTTGTCATCCTTACGAGAAAAGGCATAACACGCATTCAATTCTAGTATTTTGATCATTATGAAGTGTTCCCCTTCGTCTCAGTAAATTCTCTTTGTCTTGAAGTTTCTCCTTATCTGATATTAATAAAGACGCTCCAGTGTTCTTTTACTTACCTTTGGCATGATAGATCTTGTTTCCTTTAATTTCAATATATTTGTGTTACTAGAGGCTAAATACTTAATTTTTTTTTATTATATTCTGAGAATTTCAAATACTATCTTAAGGAGGCACTGAGTTACAATATTTCTCCTCAAAAGGAATTGAGTTTTAGGCTGGCAGACAGTAAAGTATCAGAGGAATACATTGATCTGTCAGGCCTTGTTTTAGGCTTTCTTTAAAGAGAGTTATTACAGTTTTTTGTTTTGTCCCCCCCCCACCCCCCCATATTTCTAGGTTCATAGCCGTCAACCTAAAGTGTGGTTAGTTTTACTTTTTGTATTAGTTTGCTAGGATCACCACACAAAATCTCACAGACAGGGTGGCTTAAAAAAACAGAAATTTATTTCCCCATAGTTCTGGAAGCTGGAAGTCCGAGATCAAGGTGTCAGAAGGGCAGGTTTCTCTGAGGTCTCACTCCTCAATTTGCCAATGGCTGTCTTCTCACTATTTCCTCACATGACCTTTTCTCTGTGTGCTCACGTCCCTACTGACTCTTTCTCTTCCTGTAAGGACACAAGTCCTACTGGATTAGGGCCCCATCCCTATGGCCTCATTTAATCTTAGTTATTTCTTTAAAAGCTCTGTCCTTAGATACTACTTGGCAATGAGAAAGAATGGAATCCTGCCATTTGCAGCAACGCGGATGGAGCTGGAAGGTATTATGCTGAGTGAAATAAGCCAGTCAGAGAAAGACAGATACCATGTTTTCACTTATATGTGGAATTTGAGAAACTTAACAGAAGACCATGGGGGAAGTGTAGGAGGAAAAATAGTTTTTAAACAGAGAAAGAGCCAAACCACAAGAGATTCTTAAACAGAGAACAAACTGAAGGGGCATGGGGGATGGTGGGGGAGAGGGGAAAATGGGTGATGGGCATTGAGGAGGGCACTAGTTGGGATGAGCACTGAGTGTTGTATGTAAGCGATGAATCATGGGAATCTACACCTGAAACCAAGAGCACCCTGTATATGCTGTATGTTAAGTAACTTGACAACAGATTGCATTAAAATAAATAAATAAATAAGATTGAAAAAAAAGAAAGAAAAACTTACACTAATCTAAGTTATATCTCAATTAAAAATTTTATAAAACAAGAACAAAAATAAAGGCTCTATCTTTATTTTTTTTAATGTTTATTTATTTATTTTGAGAGAGAGAGAGAGAGAGAGAGAGAGAGAGAGAATCCCAAGCAGGTTCTGCACTATCAGAGCAGAGCCCAACTCAGGGCTCTGTTTGTCAAACTGTGAGATCGTGAGCAAAGCAGAGATCAAGAGTTGGATTCTTAACAGACTGAGCCACCCAGGTGCCCTGTAAAGGCTCTTTAACTATAGTCACCCTGAGGGTTAATTTCAACATATGAATTTGGATGCAACACAATTCAGCCTACACAGTCTTGTTAGATGGCCTTTCTGATAACTCAACTCAATCTTTGACTTGTTCATAAAGATTCTCCACCCTGATTGATCCTGGCCACCAAACGTTCCAGAGCATTAAGCATGTTCCAGAATTGCTCAGCTCCCTGCCTCCAAGCAGCTGTTCTCTGCCTCGTTTCTTGGCATCTTGGTGGAGACTCAGGAGGATCTCTCTGGATTTCCCTCTCCCTGGCTCCTTCTTCTCCGGTACTTTCTCTCCTAAATCCCGACCACCCTAGTAAGAAACAAACTTTAATCTCTTCCTTCTCTATCTAGTGTAATTGCTTCTCTTTCTTTCATCCTATATAAATGCACCACATCCCAGAAAATGTTCCCAGGGAAAAAGCCTACATAAAAGTAGATACCCTTTGTATGCCTCCTCTCTCTCACGGATAGTGGCCTTACATTAGCTGCTGTCCAATGGCTGCAACTTGTTGTGTTTCATATATTTTGTACATGGCATCATAGATTTTATACATATTTTAAAAGCTAGTTTAGTTGCATGGCACAGGTTTTGGTATATATGTTGTTTACCATTTATGTGAAAATAATTCAACCCTCTTGAGTAGATTTATTTTGAAATAGCATTGATTAAGTTCCTAACAGGATGAACTTTCTATTTGCTATTTTTTTTTTTAGTTATTGATTTCTGTTTTAATTCCACTGTTGTCTGAGAATATACTCTGAAGTGCTCAAATCATTTCAAACTTGCTATGGCTTGCTTTCTAACCCAGCATATGGTTGGTTTTGTCAAGTGTTACCTGCGCACTCAATATTTTGTGTATAATGGGTTACATGGAACTTACTACTAAAATTAATTTCATTTATATATTTTTTTAATTTTTTTTTTAATTTTTTTTTCAACGTTTTTTATTTATTTTTGGGACAGAGAGAAACAGAGCATGAACGGGGGAGGGGCAGAGAGAGAGGGAGACACAGAATGGGAAACAGGCTCCAGGCTCCGAGCCATCGGCCCAGAGCCTGACGCGGGGCTCGAACTCACGGACCGCGAGATCGTGACCTGGCTGAAGTCGGACGCTTAACCGACTGCGCCACCCAGGCGCCCCTCATTTATATTTTTAAATTCTATAATTCCCAGTGGATTCTTTCCGTTAGATTCTAATTCTCAGGTGAATTTCTCCATCCTCTCTAGTCTTTTTTTTTTCTATCTCTTCCTACATCCTTATACTCTTTTGAACATATTATTATTACTTTGAATATGTTCAATATAAGCTAATTCCCATATCTGGATTCCCTATGGGTCTATTTCTATTATATATTTGTTGGTTGGCTATTGGTCATTTGGTCCTATCCCTGCATAACGACTTCTGTGTTGGAACCCGCACATTAAAGCATTGAGGCAGTTTTCCTGAAAGGGTTCACTTTTTCCTGGTAGGTACCTAGACGTTCTGCTCACCTCTGATCCAATCAAGAGCTGAGCTGAATTGAGCTGAGGCCACAGTATTGACAAGTGGCCATCTCCCTCTGTTTTCCCTGGATCTCAGGGAACAGGCTTCTAGGAATTTTCACTGAGAACCTGATGGGTCTCCTAAGGTCACTACTCAGGAAGGTCCTGAATGCAAATGCTTTTTTTTTTCCCCTCCTTTGGACAGCAAGACTGTTAAAACTATATTATGATCTTCAAGGACTTTTTGCTTAGCTTTTTAGCCTTGTGAGGCTTCAGAAGTTGCAAAATTTTGAAGGGAACACCAGCCTTGTGTTGGGGTCAGTTCTCTGCTCCTCCCTTCCCACTGGGACCTTGCTCAAGTGTCAATATGAAGCCCTATGAGACCAACAAAACCTCTACTCGTATCTGTGTGTCAAACAGTGGCCCCCTGCCCAGCTAGACTCAAAACTCAGCCTCTTTCACTGTATCCAAAATTGGCGAAGGTTCCATGGAAAGAGGAGATACACAGCATCAGTTCAAGCTCCGCATCATCTTCCGTCTGGAATCTTGGCTCCTCCAGTCCTTGCTTTAGAGAAATATTTTTGTTTTTATTCAAGAATTCTAATTATTTTTCAGCAGAAGCATTGGGCTGCCACAAGCTATTCCATTCTGTCCAGAAATAGAAGTCTGGTCTATTTTTTAATTGGGATGTTTGTAATGTCAAATGATTTGAGAAAAACAATCTTCATTCAACCTCCATGTACCATGGGAGAGATTATGTAATAACAGCCAAAATGTATAAAATGGAAACTTGGCTGTATAAAGAATGATCTAACCTTAGAATAGGAAAGTGTGGTCATGAAAAACAGAATGGGGAAGTTACAGAAATATAATTTTAACTAAGAGGATGTATATTTGTGGATTATACTAAAAAACCAAACTGTTTTCATTCTGGGTGATGAGACTATAATTTTTTTTCATAATTTTCATAATTTTCTAATTTATTTGTAATTCAGAATTTGTTACTTTTACAATAAGCAAAACTAAATGCTCACCAAAATATTTACACAAATATAATGTTCAATTATTCAGAAAATTCCTTCAGAAGTCCTCGTTCCTGACATTATTGAAAAACATGAAAATAAAATAAATGTGAGGGGCACCTGGGTGGCTCAGTCGGTTGAGTGTCCGACTTCGGCTCAGGCCATGATCTCACAGCTGGTGAGTTGGAGCCCTGCATTAGGCTCTGTGCTGACAGCTTAGAGCCTGGAGCCTGCTTCAGATTCTGTGTCTCCCTCTCTCTCTACCCCACCCCTGCTCACACTCTGTCTCTCTCTCTCTCTCTCAAAAATAAATAAACATTAAAAAAAATAACAATGGGGCGCCTGGGTGGCTCAGTCGGTTAAGCGTCCGACTTCAGCTCGGGTCATGATCTCGCGGTTCGTGGGTTCCAGCCCCGCGTCGGGCTCTGTGCTGACAGCTCAGAGCCTGGAGCCCGCTTTGGATCCTGTGTCTCCCTCTCTCTCTGCTCCTCCCCTGCTCATGCTCTGTCTCTCTCTGTGTCAAAAATAAGTAAACATTAAAAATAATTTTAAAAAAATAACAATAAATAAAGAAATAAATAAATAAATAAATGTGATTGCTGGAAATACAAAATATAGCTAGTGTACATATTCCATGTATATGGAAAAAATATTAGAGAATATAGGAAATATTTGATAACATTATTATCAACAGATAAACCAAATGGGTAAATTGTATGGAACAGCCATACAAGTTAAACAGCATACTTTATAGCAGGACACTTTACAAAGCCCATAAAGGAATATACCATCATGAAATACAAAAATAGGAAAGTCACTTGACCTGGTGTACATGCCATGCATCTGTGAATTCCTCGAAGCTCAGTGAAAACAATAATCACAGCCAGTGTACAAAATGAAGATCAGTGTAAACTCTCATCGTTAGCCTGTAAGATATAATTATTTGCATATGAAAGTAATTTGTTGATGCTCATTAGGAAAAGAATGAATATGAAAAGTATCCATTGGCAATGTGGTGTTGCCTCTGTGTCTTGATGACAGAACAAGGTACGTGCAATCAGATAATACGTGTGCTTCGGGGTAGCAAGAAGCTAACACAGCAGAAGGAAGAGGGCGTTTTAATGTCATCACTAGTATTAACTGTTAAGTTGGGAACTGGTCACTAGGTGCCAGGGCACGTTGCTATTTGTTTACTACGGATTGATTCACTATTTCTCACAACAATCTGAGCGGAGGGTTTTGCTTATTTTATAGGTAAGAAGATGAGAGTTTTAAGAATTTTAATGAGTAGGGGGCGCCTGGATGGCTCAGTCGGTTAAGTGTCTGATTCTTGGTTTCTGCTCAGATTGTGATTTCACAGTTCATGAGTTGGAGCCCCCTGTCGAGCTCTGTGCTGACAGGGCAGAGCCTGCAAGGGATTCTCTGCCTTCCTCTCTCTCTCTCTCTCTCTCTCTCTCTCTCTCTCTCCCTCTCTCTCTGCCCCTCCCACACTCACACTGTCTCTCTCAAAAATAAATAACTATTTTTTTTTAATTTTAGATAACTTTAATGAACAAATTGATTTCAGAGTGTGCACTCTCTACAACCTTCAGAGTCAACATTAAAGTGAGTGGAAATGAATTATTCACTTTTGGAAACAGCGTAAAAGTCGGTTAGTTACATAGGGTGGACTCAAGAAGCTTGGGACTGACTTCATTTATGGCTCAAGGGAGATACAAATCTCATCTTACATCATTCCCTGATTTCTCTTCCAGTATATGTGATTTAGAGCACATTCATATACTCATTTCAATATATTTTTTAAAATTTTCATAGAATATATATTGGGAGGGAAATAAAGTGTCACAGCTGTAGGAAGCAGAGGGGGATGATTACAGACAACATAAGCATCAGAGATTGTGTTTGGCTGCACGTAATAGAATCGAGCTACCAAGGCTTGACCAAATAAAGGTTAATTTTTATCCAATAAGCTCAGGGAGCAGCAGTCTCAAGCTGTTGCAACGGCTTCAGGAAACTCTTAGTATCCTGGGCTTCATCTGTCTTAGGCTGGTCTTGGCCTGTGGCTCTCATTCTCAGGAACAATTCACGGGTCCAAGTGGCAAGGTCCACGTCCAGCCTGCAGTCTGCATTTCAGAGTATAGGAAGGAGGCAGGAACAGGCAGTACTGGAGAGCCTCCGTTTCACAAAAGCCAACCATTCTCTGAACACTTCATCAGCCGCTCCGGTTTGTCTGCCAGAATACACCTAGCAGCAAGAGAGGCCAGGAAGTGTTTTCTAGCTGGTCACGTGCTGCTTTGGACCAAATTCGGGTCTTGTACAAAAGGAAGATAGGGAGGATAGACATCAGACCGGCAATCAGCGGTGATTTGGGCTTTCATCAAAATGTTTCAGCTTAATCAGAAGAATGAATTGAGAAAGTAGCACATAAATGAATCTAAAAAGCCAAATCAAAGCTCTAAAGCGAAACAACACAATAAGACGGTGATGTGGACAAATATATTTTTTTAACGTTTGTTTATTTTTGAGAGAGAGAGAGAACGAGACAGCAAGCACGAGTGGGGGACGGGCAGAGAGAGAGGGAGACACAGAATCCCCAGGCTCTGAAACCCGAGGCAGGGCTTGAACCCACAAACCACGAGATCATGACCTGAGCTGAAGCCAGGCACTTAACTGACTGAGCTACTCAGGTGCCCCAGTGACGGGGACAAATATTAAGAATTAAGGGAAGAAGCTCAAGCTGAGTTTGTAAGACTGAGCAAAAATCAGCATTAATTTTTGAATTCACCCTATGCGTGCAGATTTTGAGACCTGCCTATGTGACTAATTATTATTTTTTACAGACTACCCGACAATCAAGGATTGGTGATAGGATCCAAACTTTTGTTAATAAACCCAGTGTTTCTTCTTGGAGCTACAGTACAAATGATCATACTATATGCCATTGACTTTTCTGAATCGAATCATTTAGGTTCTTCATTCTCAAGCCTATTGAAAGCCAAAGCTCCACTTTTACAACAAGTGTTCCGAGATGCCCACTCGGCCATCCTGAGAAGAAGAGATCTTAACTGGTTTTTAAGGGCCTATAGTATGCCCAACAAAGACATAAAGATGAAATAAAAGAAAAGTTATTTAAAATAGAAGATTATGTTCCTCTTTGTGTAAACGCTTGGTCACAACCAGGCCAGAAGAGCTAACCTTACCCCTGTACGTAGCATCACTGTGATAGTGATAACTACACAAATTGACTGATGCAGGGGCGTCTGGGTTGCTCAGCCGGTTAAGTGTCTGACTCTTGATCTCAGCTCAGGTCTTGATCTCAGGGTCGTGAGTTCAAGCCCCACATTGGGCTCCGTGCTGGGCATAGAGCCTACTTAAAAGAAAAAAAAAAAAAAGACAGATACAGGAGTGTTCTTTTGGTGAGTTGTTGTTCTTAATTTTGTGAACCAGCCTTGGTCAATTTCTGATCAAAACAAGGTTGAATCTTTCGGTAATTTATATCACCGTGGTTTTTCCAGGCAAAAATGCTTCTTGTCTACATGTCAAATGGAGCACTGTTACAAGCTTACATACTTCTGAACAGGTTCTTAACACCTGCGGATGACGGTGGCACCCTCGAAAGCCATGAAGGATACTGGCAATTCTTCCTCCTGTAGGGTTGTCTCATATACCGCAGAATGTTTAGAATGTGTGGCTTGTGACCGCTGAATGTTAATGACAATAAAAAAAAAAAAAAACCCTTTCACACATTTCTAAACTACCTCCTGAGGAGGCAGTAATGATTCCATGAAGAATCCTTAACCTAGATGTTTGGTCTAAGAACTGAAATTTTGTTGATGAAATTCAATACTAAATCAGTCTGCCTTAAGATTCATCTAGGAGGACTGCATACATTTGATAAGAATGCCCCCGGTTCCATTCTTTGGGTCTTAATTTGCCATTGCTTCTTCCTGTTCCTGTCAATAGGCCCGAAGCCGGTCAATCTGGGGAGTCAATTTCTTCATTCAGTGGAAGAAGCTCATTAAATCTATAAGCATTGCTGACACGTTAAATCATAGCACAAAGTTTATTTCTCCTTGCTGCTAATATTTGTTATGAAGATTCTGTGCCCAGCTCTATAATTTGATGTCTTCTTCCTGTATATGCAATCCGTCAATTCCTGTCCACTTAGACTTCTGACCCCCTGTCCAATTCTGATCAATGATGCTTGATCAGAACACTTAGAACACCTCATTGGTCTCTGATGCCTTCATTCGGTCTGACTCCGTTCAGAGTGAATGTATTCCACTCCACTGTAAATCCAAGAACCCAGGCTCTCTCCAAACACACCCTCTCTATCTCTCTCCTTCCTCTGCCTCAGCATGTAGGGCCTATCCCTTCACCATGCCACCTATGTCCTGGCATTAAAAAACAAAAACAAAACCAAAACAGATTCCCTCGAAGAGGCAAAAACAATGAGAAAACGTTGAAGAAAAGGATTGAATAAAGAATCATCAATGCCCTAAACCGTATAGACAGTCAGAAAGAAATGAAAATATTTGAGTGTTAAGTACCTCCTCTGTGTGTTTCCTCTCCTTCTCTCATCCCATAACCACAGATTATAAACTCCCTGAGGATCGGGATCTGTCATTTTGTCATTAAATTGTTTGCTACTGATACCACAAATTTTGCTAGTGTCTGAACCACAGTAGACACTCAAACATCTGATAAATAAATGAATGAATGAATGAATGAATGAGCGAAAACATCATATGAGGGACAGCAGTAGTCAAAAGAAGTCTGTGTGAAAGTGTGAAGTTGCCCATCAAATTCTGAAATGGCCCACACATTGATCTTAACTAAAATGGTTAATTCAAAACAGTTATAACTACTTTGAAAGTCTTTGAAAACAGAATAATGTTGTCCAGTAACAAATGCATATCTTTTATGGTCAACAACAAGCAGTGTTTACTATTCTCCTGAATGTGTGTATATAATATATATAATGATAGGACTTCTAAATTTAAATTGTAAATTGTAAATTTTAAAAGAGTGTCATTATTTCCCCATTTAAATGCTGGGCAGCAACAACAAGCACTCACATAGTTTAATTTTACAACTTGAGAAATTTCCACTTGTTTATCAATGGGTAAATCATTTTAAAAAATACAAGAATATTATCTTTCTAGTTGAACCTCAACCAGAATCTATAGTGCTAGATTGAAATTGCTTTGAACCAAGCATTTCAGTCTCCTAAAATTGGCATATTTTGAACTATAAAATACAAGCATTTGCAAAAATATTTTAAATTGTTGGGTTTTATGTCTAAAATGAAGTAAAAGTGGCATATAAAAACATACTTGTATCAAATTTTGAAAACTGATTGAAAAAATGAAGAGATACAGCATTTAGTATTTAGATGATTTCTGCACCTTAGAACTCTTTTGATACAGAAACAGAGCGAACAACAGAAATTTTTCACTTCGTGTCAAGTGCAGTAATTTGAAAACAATAAGCCAGTAATTTCCTGGTCTCCCAGTGAAATCAGGGAATTCAGAACATTCCTTTGTACAGGAACTTTCAGACGCAGGAGGCAAAAGATGGCAGCAGTGAGTTGTTCCAAGACCTACACTACATATGATCATCGGACTTCATTTTTCAATATTATCTAATTGTGCATTTAATAATATCTTAAGTCATAAGTGATTTTAGATGAAGAGAAATCGTAATTTACCAATGAAATTGGGCACAGAGCAAATCAAAACTGTTCAGGGCATCACTGCCCTTCTTAAATACCCACCTCACCTACCCTCTACATAAGTTTATAGGGACTGCCTCCGGGTCATTTCCAAGGATTACAATTAGCGAATAGGTTTTGCCACGGCTCAGTTAAAAAAATAACTCTAGGGGCGCCTGGGTGGCGCAGTCGGTTAAGCGTCCGACTTCAGCCAGGTCACGATCTCGCGGTCCGTGAGTTCGAGCCCCGCGTCGGGCTCTGGGCTGATGGCTCGGAGCCTGGAGCCTGTTTCCCATTCTGTGTCTCCCTCTCTCTCTGCCCCTCCCCCGTTCATGCTCTGTCTCTCTCTGTCCCAAAAATAAATTAAAAACGTTGAAAAAAATTAAAAAAAAAACAGCTCTAAAACACTTATAAAAAATTATTTTCTTAACTTAGATCTACATAGGCATAGAAGACACATGTTTCCCATGGATAATATTTATGCATGTACTTTAAATTTAATCCAAAGTGTAACTAACCTTTTCTTAACACCTCCCTCTCCACCCCACCATGACTTCCTGAATTAAAAGATGTGAAATACAGGTTAAAAAAAGTTTTTTCCCCTCCCAAATCCGACCAAAGCTAAGGTGAGAACAGAGCATCCTTTAAAATATAATGCAGCCTAATGGATACACTACTGCTAATTTGTCTTGTACCAAGTTCTCTGCAGTAATTGAATGCCTTTCTGAGGACTAAAACAAAAAATACAGTTCGACATGTGCTGAAATATGGCCCTGCAGTGTCCTCTCTCACAGGGATTGGGAGTATTTTAATATGGAGCTGGCTTTAAAACTTGAAGCCAGGCCAGAGCACTAATTTTGGAGGCGAGACCAAGCTTGTGTGGGCACCTGTAACCCTGGGTTGAGAGGATTAAAAACAAACATTTGCACTGTCGTCCGAAGTCCTTGTCTTAATACGCTGCTCCTTGCGTTTATTTCTACCTATTTAACCTGTCTAAAACTTTTTTTTTTTCTCTTTGCATTTACTTCAAA
The DNA here is from genome assembly GCF_028018385.1 of Neofelis nebulosa. Lineage (NCBI taxonomy): Eukaryota > Metazoa > Chordata > Mammalia > Carnivora > Felidae > Neofelis > Neofelis nebulosa. The sequence goes on along the minus strand of NC_080782.1, from coordinate 9,635,097 downwards.
TGATAGTTTAGCATGCTCCAAAGTACAACAGAGAATAGCCCCGGATAAGTATTCAAGTCATTTAACTTTCTTGGATTATCTCTTTTGACACAAAAGAGAAGCACTTTGCCAGGGAGAATCATAAGCCCCCCAAATCCCTCTGATGACAATTTCCTGTATTCTTCCCTGCTTATCTGTGTCTCAGAAACCAGCTCTGGGGAGGGGAGGAATAGAGAAGATCACAGCCTCAGACAGTCTGGGATCTACAGGGTCAGGGACGGCGAGCTGTGGCATGATTAGCAGAAACGTTTGCCTCTGGCCCAGGGTGGGCTGCGGTCTGCGGTCTGCCCGCCCAAGTCCTTTGCAGGAGGGGCAAGCCCCGTCATGATACCTGAAACAGGGACACAGGTGAAGGCCCAGAGGACTTTCTTGGCACATAACTTGGGGCCTGTTTTCTAACAGTCCTTTCATCGTTCACGACGTGGATTGTACTTGCTGTATTTCACAGTAAGAGAGGCACAGAGAAGTCTCAGTGGAGTCAATGAGTCAAACCATGGGGAGATACGGAAAACCAATCTCAAAGTGAAGAGAGCAATGCGGGATCCATTGGAAAACTATGCAGAAGGGACAGGTGGGGGGGGGGTTCCAGTTGAGCTTGGGGAAGGGGCGGAGGGGGGGTGGAGGGAGGAGGACGAGAAGAGAAGGTGCCGAGGTGTGGAAGTAGGAAGGCACAAGAGGGGGCTCAAGAGGAGGCGAACTCGTCATCGCGGTCTATTCAAGTTCCAGACTGGACAAAGGTCTTTCTCGCAGTTAAGTTCACATACGTTCCAGATTCAAAACCAGCGGGATTCTGTTAAGAAGAAAGTCTCTCCCATGTGCGGAAAACATGTTTTAATCTAAGTGCCGGGGGTGCCAAAAACAGGACTGGCGCTGTGGTGCGGGTCGCAGATGGATGTCCTGCGTTCTCTGCTCTAGAACAACAGGATTTCAGAACACCCACTTGCACCCAGTGGCTTGCACCTTCAGCCTGCCCCCTGCCCCCAAGGCGCACACCAGCTGCTCTAGACCCCCCTCCCGCCCCTGCCCCTTTGTTTGCAGGCCGGCATCTGCCCCGCCACAATAAACTGTCGGCTTCTTGCACGTGAACCGAGGAACCGGCCCAACCCGGGGTTCCAGGCCTTCCCCGGGCCCCTTCCGGCTTTCGCCAGGTTGCGAACAGCCACCCGTCTCGAGGCCCGGCAGCGCGTTCGCCAAGGATGCTCGGCCCTCTCCCAGCCCGCGGCCTCCTCCCCTCTCCCCTGCTGCTGCTGCTGCTGCCGCGAAAACCAGGAGAAGTGGAATGCGCACGGCGAAGCGCCGCGCGGTCGCGGCGGCACTGGGCATGCTCGGCGCCCAGGGCAGGTTTGGGCGGCGGGGCGGACGCTTCCTCACTAGCCGGGCGCCCGAGCCGGCCGCCGAGGCATAGGTGGAGGCTGAGGCTGCCGCGCGCCGCGGGAGGAGCCTCGCCCTCGGCGGCGGCGGCGGCGGCGGCGGCGGCACAGGTGGCGCGGGCCGCGCGCGGGGCGCAGCACGGGAGCGCTCGGCGCCGGGCGCCGCGGCGGCCCCAGGCTCGCGCCCGCGGCGGCAGCCGGCCGAGCGGAGCGCCGGGCGCGGCGGCGGCGGCGCCCGGAGCCCCGAGGAGCCTGGAGGAGCCCGGAGCCCGCGCAGCCCGCGCAGCCCGCGGAGCCGGGCAGGGGGCGCTGCGCTCGCCGCGCTCGGAGGGGCCGCCGGGCCGGGCGCCGCGCACTCGCGTCGGGAGCCGCCTCTCCCCCGCGGCGCTCGCCCCTGCTCCCCGCCAGCCTCGCCTGTCCCGCGGCCGCGCTCAGACAACAAAAGCGGAAGATGCTGCACTTGGGCAAGGTCAGGACCTTGCCCTGAAGCCGGGCGGCGGCGCGCACGCCTTTTCCCGGACTGAGGAGCTGTCGCTGGTGGCGGGTGCATGTTCTCCAGGAAGCAGTCGGGCGCCGCGCCGTTCGGTGAGTTGCTTTCGCTGGGCTGCCGGGGCCAGGCGCATCCTCCTCCTGGGCGCCGTCCTCCTCCTCAACAACCTCCTCCTCCTCCTCCTCCTCCTCCTCCTCCTCCTCCTCCTCCTCCTCCTCCTCCTCCTCCTCGCCGCCGGTGGGGGGTTGGTCCTCTGCTCCCGGCCGGCTGGCGGCGGCGACTGCTGCGCGGTCCTGCCAGCCGGGGGAGGACCGCGATCGCGCCCGGTCCCCTCTCGGAAGACGGCTCTGCCTGGAATGGGGACCAGGGTTAGTGCCTTTCTCGGAGCGGTTAGCAAGTGGCTTCTTGCGTGCTCCCCCTCCCTGCCGCCCCTCTCCCCCGGAGGAGGCGTATATAGGGCAACATCAACAATACTGCTCCCCGCCACCCTCAAGAACATACCCGTTGCCTTCATGACGTCCCTAATATACGGAGAAGACGGGGTGGGGGTGGGGAGGACTTCCCTCTAGTCTTTTGCCCTTATGTTCAATGTCATTACGATGTTTGGCTAGAACAAAATGGAAATACTTAGTCATATGCGTCCATGGCCGTTTCTTCAGTCTCCCGCTGCTTGCCAGACCCAGAGCCCCTTTGGTCTATATTTAGCGGTTTCAGAGGAAGCCTTTTCAGCTCGATTCACAGGTTTCGGGGGCTTCTGCGTCCTGACAATAGATAGCGAGGCTCTGGAAAGCGCCGCCTGAAACCCAGGTTTGGAACGCTGTGCATGTGTGTGGGGAGACTGCGATGCGATATTTGGGGGATCGGTAATTAATGGCTGAAAAGCAACGCTGCTTTTCTTTTCGCCGACCTTCCTCTTATTCTGGTGTGTGATGTGTTCTCACCGATTGCTGCTCAGCTGGTTCGAGCCACTACGTTCAGAATTAAGTCACCGGAGAGGTGGTGCAGCCTCCCCGGTCGTGTGGTAGGAAAGCAGTCTTGGGGATTTTTGGGGTGTGTGTGTGTGTGTGTGTGTGTGTGTGTGTGTGTGAGATTCCAACAAAGGACAGCTACTTCCCAGATGCCTAAAGTTGTGTTTCCTTGTACGTGCAGGGGTAGGGAAGGGTGTGGAAATAAAGAAAAAGAAGGGCAGGTTGTGGTTCCAAGATGTTTTGTTCCCCTTGTGTGCTTGGGTTGAACTGATCTGATTTGCTTTGGCCCTGAAAGGTGTTGTTAACATGCATGCCTAATGTTATCGAGCAAATGTGTTGGTTTAGAAAAGGGATAGGGTACAAGCAGACTGTCGGGCCTGACATGCATAGATTTTCACTTTTCGGAACTATGTGACCAGTGTTTAAGATGCTTGCAATTTTCTGCAACGACTTCCATGAAAATAGGGAGGTGGTCCAACTACCCACGAGTTCTCTCATTGTGCATCTTTCCATCAGTAGTAGCTCAGGGTCCGGTGGTAGTCCTGTTCAGCTCTTTGCAGTTAGTAATTCACCTACAGGATTAAAAGGCTTTCAAGCCGCAGCACTTCTAAAATCCCATGGAGAAGTGTTTGATATGACTCATGTAGAATTACAAGGATGAACCTGTGCATGATTTTGGGGGCTCGTTCTGTGAGAAGCCTGACACATAGGGGTGGGCATCCTCAGATGAGGACTGGGTGCTTTACACTGCCCTAAATTCTCTTTGCCACATGCAGAATCCATGTTTAATGCTTTTGGGGGAAAGGTTAAGTGGCATCCTTCCTGCTCTGTGGGCCACAGGATCTCAGGACTTGAATGAAGATGCTTGTATCGGGAGTTAGACGGTGAAATTTGGGAGGCCTGTAATTATACAGCTAGGAGGTGTCAGCGTTGTAGGAAGCCCTCTACGGCTTGAGTTAACTGAACGGTGTGATTAGCTTTACCTGTATCCTGTTAGTTTCACCTTCTACATGTTTAGAAAACTTTCCAAAAGCACTTTGAACACACCATTGTGTTCGTTGCATTGTTTTAATACAAGATTTCTTTCAAGAAGAAGCAGAAAGTGAGGGAGACAGATTTTTTTTGTTTCCTTTGGAGTCTGCTGTTCAGTTTTAAACGTGATTCTTAAAGGACTAGTGGATACTGTTCTGTGCTGATGTGTGTACGCAGACAGGTGCCGGTGAGCAGGAGTAAAACTACGTGTGTTGTACATGTGAGTTTCATGTTATATTGTAGATTGAAAACGATAGTACCTGATTGAATGGCAATTGTAGTACGTACATGAGGTTGTTGCTCTAATAAAATTGTCATAGTCTTGTGGAAAGGAGTTATTTAATTTCTCGAATGTTTGTGTAGTTGTACAACCTAATCATTATAGATGTCACTAATGTTTTCATTGTTTGTAATAAAAGTCATGCACTGTCAAATTACAGTATTTCCATCAACTTCACATCTTCCACAGTAGAACACAAGCCAAGTCTTTCTCCCAGTGAAATGGTTCATTGGCGAGAAAATGAATTTCAAATGAAATTAGTTGGAAAATGCAATTTATAGTTTGTTAAATAATTTCTGAGGATAATATCACTTTCATAATGACCTTTAAAATTAAAAATGAAGATATCATATTCTCAAATATAACATTACTTTTGACATATAATTGAGAATGCAGTGCTCTCCTGAAAATATTGTAGAACGTGCTCCTTTCCACAGTACTTTATCAGAATTCTCTTTTATACAGTACGCATTTATGTAGTACCGTTGGAGAGTTCTCTAGAGGGATTTCATCAGGCTTTCCTTATGTAAGAAAACAGCAAAACTGCATTTAAGCTAATTTATTGTAATTTGCTTGTCCATAAAGTCAGGTGTGCTTGGTATGGACTAGTGTATCTGGTTAACAAGACAATTGAACCAAAATTAGAACTGTTGCGTTTTGGACATCCAAAAATGTTTTTCTTCCTTCTTTTTCTCATGACTGTCCACAGAAGATTTGAACATCCATTTATGATTGTTTCTCTATGTGAACATTAGTTTTACTTCTGTAATGGGGAATGGGTGCTGTGAGTATTACTCTTCCTGAAAGTTTCTTTTTAATAAAGATTGTTATTTTTGAAAGATGCCATATAGTTGAGAGTATTTAAACTGGAACATCACATTCAGGGAATGAATTACCTCTGAATTACCATTCAGAGCACGAAATACCAAGAGAAGTCAGGCGTATATTCTTAAATCCAGTAGTTCCGTTGAAGGCGTGGTACAGTGGGTCCTGGTGGGCGGATTCACAAGTCAGAAGTACATTTTCAAGCCAGATTCTTCAGTTGGCTTCCATGATGGTTTTCATCATCCATATTCCAAAGGTGTTCTCAGTACTCTGAAGGCTCTGTGAGAGGTGTTATGTGGGTGTGGGTGAAAAGTTAATTTGAGGGGGAGCAGTTCACGATATTTGTTGCTGGCTTCTGATTTTTTTTTTTGTATTAATGTAAAATATTAAACATGTCATAAGTAAATCATTTCTATCACATTGTCTGCCAGTCTAGCCTACTGATTAATACACTGCCTGGTTGGGTTTAATGAATCTAATTATCTTCACAAACAGTACCTCTAACAGAGGAAACTCACAGAAATATTTGATCGTACTGTGCTTTTAGTCCATTAAAAATGTTAAAACTCATAGCAAAAATGTGTAGTTACGACACTTCTCGTTGTTTATCTTTTGGTCACGTAGCTGTTAAGTATGCTCTCAAGCTCTTTATCATGGTAATTGATTTGTAAGAAATGTCTTAGCTATATTAGGATATTGAAGCTATACTCTATATCAATTAGTTTTTGACAAATTGGAAATAATGACTAACTAAATGAAATAGTACTTCCTGGAAGCTTTCCATCTTAGACACATATTCAGATGTATCCCTTGGTGAGATTCCTCAAAAGTTATCTGTAAACTGAATTACATCTATTGAAACTTCTTATTCCCTTAATTGTCATTTCATATCAGAAATACATTTCTAGAGGAAAAAGTTGGGCTCTGACCTACAATGAATATTGTGTGTGTGTGTGTGTGTGTGTGTTTTATATATTGTATGTATATATTATATATAAAATACATGTATAAAATAATGAAATATATTTATGTTATAGTGTAATGCTATTTGGGATTCTGTTTTGTGTGGGTGCAGAGATGTGGAGAGAGTGTTGGCTTTGGGTGCGTCCCAGGCTGTCTCTTCTCAGCTGTGTCCTTGGCCATTTATGTGATACTCAGACTTTAGCTCAGTTTTTTTCCCGCTGTAAAATGGGCACAACAGGACAGAATATCTGAAAAGATTGATTTCAGGATCAAGTAAGTAAGAGCACAGGTGGCTTACACATTATGAGCATTTGCATAAACATATGAGATATATATCTGCATATTAAGGTGGATAGTTGTGCTTCATTTATGTATTATTAAATATGTCCTATAGGCTACCACCCTCTCTAACAAAAGTGTTCAATGGATATATTCTCTCCCTACTCTTATTGTAATATTACTTTATTATGTAGCATGGCATATAAAGTATATCAAGTTTTCTCGTCTACAGCATACCAGTCCTTTGAGTATTAAAATATATATTAGTTAAGCTAAAAGAGAAGTAAGTTGTATCTACCAGCACTATTATTAACAAAAAAGATTCTAATCAGAGTCAGAAAGTATAAAACTTTGATACTCTCTATTAATGTTTATATTATTCACCTGATTAAGATCAAATTTTCTACAAAGATTCACATTATACAAAGAATATCATAGACAGTTTAGGAAATACAACCTCACTTTCTGTGAAGTCAGATACTAAACACATGCTCTGTTTGGAACCACAGGGCATGAATCCCATAATAATGTCATTGTAACAAAGATAAAGAAACATTAAACAGCTAAATTTATTATGTAAATAGAAGACTCACTTACCCCCACCTCCTCATTCAAAGCAAGTTTTTTTTTTAAGTTTATTTATTTATTTTGAGGGAGAGAGAGAGAGAGAGAGAGAGAGCGAGCATGCATGAGTGGGGGAGTGGGGCAGAGGGAGAGAGAGAGAGAATCCCAAGTAGCTTCCAAGTTCGGCACTGAGCCCTATTCGGGGCTCAATCTCATGACCATCAGATCACAACCTGAGCAGAAATTAAGAGTCAGTTGCTCAACCCACTGAACCACCCAGGCACCACTAAAATCAAATTTTTGAAAGTAAAATGTGTGTTGTGGTATCTTTTTGACACTAAAGGATAATTTTCACTTGCCATCTAATTCAGTAACTTTAGTAAAGTGTCCTACTCCTTTGGGTTTGGTTATAGGAGCTCCTGCAAGGGAGAACTGTGATCTTTAGCAACCTAATTTTACCATACTAAAGCTTGGATGTATCTTAGGATTTGTTACAGAATGTGACCTGTTTAACAGGAGACTAATTTATCTGAAGTCAGAAAAACATTTTGACAATAAATATAGTTATTTATATTCAAATTTATGTGTTGTTGTGGGAACTGCCAATTATGTTACCAGAGTAAAATACACGTTATAATAACAGACCTTTCTGGTTTTTGGCTCAAAGTGAGTGGTAAGCCAATTATGTTTGGTTAAATAGATTTAAGTGTCAAGATGTCTACAAATTTCGCATGATACAGAATGTACTATTAAAGGGTATATTTAATTTGTAGCATTAGATGATGAAGAAGAGATAGAATTTAATTCCACGGTGGAAATTAGCTAATACATTTATCCCGCATAGGTAAGGGCTAGAGTTTTCTCATTAAGAACATTTTGTGTGTGTGTAATAGGTGTGATTATCACTACTGTCATTAGAAAGTTGATCCAGTAGGTGTATATTAAGAAAAATGCATTTTGTATGCACGTTTTATTTAGTTTATTCTTTGGGTTTTTGCGGTTTTAAGTAATCTTACAATGTTTATTTTAATCTTTTTTCATTTAAATGTTCAACATCACAAATCACAAAAAGCTATACATTTACCTTAAATTATAACACGTGCCAAAATGTGGATTGTTGGGGGTCTTTAAGAAACCCAATAAATATCATCCCAGCACCCTTATAGTTTCTGAAAAAGTCGACATTTTGAAAGAAAAAGAAGTAAAGGAGTAGCCACCGTGGACGAAATAATCAGGTTTGATTAGAGGTAGTTTGATGTGATGCCAGATGACATCCCAGGGCCTTGGCCTTCTCCCCTCCTCCCTTCCCACAGGGACGGAGCTGTCTCTGAGCCCTGGAGCCTAGCCTTGACTCTCTACAGGCAGGGGGTTCTTTAGAGGAAGAAGGAAGGAACTAGCCAAGCTGCTTCCTTTATTTTTCAGAAACAGAGGAAGTGAAGGTATGGAGAGAGGCCATAGTGTCACATGAATTAAGTTCCCTTTACCTGGAAGGAAATATCAGAAGTAGGAAAGAAGTGTTCCTCACTGACATGCTTTATAAAGAATTCTGGTTGTAGAATTCTGGATATAATAGCTTCCACAGTATTTTGCTTAGAAGTTGAGCTCTTTAAATATTTTATGGTATTTTGACACTATATCAGGAATTATCTAATGCCCTGGCTGATTTATAGAGAGTATGGTCCATGAAATTCAGCTGATTTATGTATTGCCAACTTTAAAATAACTCATTCTCAGTGTTTCTTCCCTACTCTCCACGTTAGACTTTGACTGCCAATACTTGGGTGGCCTTGTAAGTGGTGAGAATTGGGCATAAAAGGGACAGTGTCAAAATGTGACTTCCCAAACCATATATAAATGATGATCCATGCCAGCTGTTATCGACAGCACTTTCTACCTCAGTGTAGATAATTAGAATTTGGCTGGCATTTAATGTTTTAACTTTTAATAGAAGCAATAATGGACACTGTCAAGAAGAAAAAAGTGAATTTCTAAGGAAATGTGATGTTTTATTTGACTCCGAGCATGACTACTCAACCTTAAGAAAGCTCACTTCTTAAAATAAATTTTATTCTTCTCTCTCAAATAGTTTGTTTGGACTTTCAAACATTAGAGTAACCTAGCAGTCATTACCTTCAGCAATGCAATAATTTAATTCTCGGAAGAATAACTTCTTTGGCAGCAATCCAAGTCTCCCAAATACAAAAAAGCCAAGATTCAGTCTCTTGTCTCTAACACGGTCCTCACTGGTGGCTCTGGTGTGTGTTTGTTTGTTTGTTTGTTTGTTTGTTTGTTTGTTTTTTTGGGTTATTAGATAAGGAGGTGGGACGAAGATTTCCAGAAAGGCAGAAAGGTGAAATGGGCATCATCTGAAAAGTCTCAGAGACAGTAGAAATCATGTCATATGTACCCAGGTCATAGAAGGTGATGCAAGAAGCCTGGTGCTTGTAGTGTGTGGGTCAGACTGTTTGGCTTGAATTGGGTTGGAGAAAAGTAATAATGTTAAATCCACTGTAGATGCATAAATATATTATGGCACCTCTACCCAAAGGAACATTATACAGTTGAGAGTTATCTCTTCTAAGACAGTGGGGAGTGTCCATGACATTGAAGGTTAAGAAGAAGGTTAAGGTTAAGAAGCAAAGCAGAAACCTATATTGAATATGATACCCAGCACACATACCCATATACACACCCATACAAACACAAGAACATCGTGTTTATGACAGGTTTCAAGAGCTTTGTTCATTGTATATTGTCTTTCCACCAAATATATAATAGTTTATTATGTATTACATCATTACACAGAACAAAAGTATGCCTTTAAATTTGAAAAGGATATTGTATTTTTGCTTTGGGATAAATTTCGTTAATTAGCTGAATGCCTGACTGAAATTAACAAGGCGCATCCTTCATTCAGTGTATATTACATATATTCTGTTCAGTTCTACACCTACATTTTCTGTTTTTAAAGTTAAGAGATGTTTTGAGTAGGTTTAGCAAGTTGGTGTCTTCTTGAGAGCTGTGCAGCGTATTAGTGAAATATTTTCTGTTTTTCGAATAATGTTTTATTATTTTTTTCTGTTTTCAAAAGTAATGTGGATTAATTAAAAATTTGAAAATATGGTAGTGATGAAACAAAGCTAAAGTTCATGCATATATCTCAAGCCACAGAAATGACTATTTTTAGCAGAATGCAAATCCATGTACGTTTTTAAATTTAGAAGATCCCTCATATTCTGTTTTGTTACTTTTTAACACATAAGGCTGCTTTTTTTCATATGATTTGTATTCATTTTTAGTGTCTGTTTTCCATACCTTTATGTAACATCATTTACTTAAATAACTTCCTATTTTTGGAGATTGATGGCATTTTTGTTTTTTGGTGGTTTGTGTAATGCTGTGATTAAAGCTACATAGTTTTCATCAGGCTATTTTCTGTAGATTACTTCCTAGAACTGGATGTTTTCAAGGCTGTTGATAGATGTTGTCAATTTGTCCTCCAGAAAGGTTATATAATTTACATTTCCTTCAGCGAGGCAGGAGTGTGCCAATTTCTCCATGATTTCAACAACTGGGTATTTTAATTAAAAAAAAAAAAAACGAAAACAAATTCCAATTAGGAGGAAAATTGTGTTTTTCCTGTGATTTAATTTGCCTCTCTGTGACTATGGCTGAGGTTAAATATTACATAAGTTGATGACGCCGTCCTAATTCTTTTGTAAATTGTCTTTTTGTATGTTTTGCGCATTTCTGAGTTGGTTTATCTGCCTCATTTCTCATTGTTTTATATTATTTGTCTATAATAGTTATATTACCTTTGCCAGGTTTTATCAATTTATTAACCATTTTATTCTTATTTTTAAAGCATAATTCTAAAGCTTGTAGTTAAATGTATTCCTTTTTCCTGGGGGGAGGGATTCCCTCTTTAAGGGAGCATTCTACCTTCCCTGATTTTGTTTGTCCCAGTAGTAAATATGGTAATGGAGCAGATGGTGGAGGGAGTATTTAATAGTTGTATTCTGACTTGACTGAGTTCATATCTCAACTGTTCCATTTTTCTATTAGCAAGTGGTAAGTTACTACTGAGTGCCACTGTTGATAGAGGGCAGGTAACTCCTGTGTCTTCAGGCTGTTGTGAAGGCAGATTAAGAGACTATGGACCTCACATACATAGCAGAGAGGCTAGTATATTTGTGAATCTCAAACACCTTAGTTATTTCTACTCTTCCTTTTTTTATTAAAATTTTTTTTAAGCTGATTTGTTTATTTTGAGAGAGAGAGAGAGCGAGCATGAGCAGGGTAGGGGCAGAGAGAGAAGGAGAGAGAGAATCCCAAGCAGGCTCCCCATTGTCAGTGCAGAGCCTGATGCGGGGCTCGAACTCATGAACTGGGAGATCATGACCTGAGCTGAAATCAAGAGTCGGATGCTTCACTGACTGAGCCACGCAGGCGCCCCTCAACTGTTAAATAATAAAGATGACACATCTTTTTCTCTAATTCTGCCTTTTGCTTGCTCCACAGGAAGCATAATTAGGCACCTGCACAGGCTTAGGGACCTGTGTATGACGGGCCAGGTGTTTGCCACGGTCTGGGGCTCACAGGTGGAAGGTCTGTGTGTGTGCTCTTGTCATCCCCACTGTGGCCTCACTGAAATAGTGTTTCACCTTCTTCCAGAAGAGTAAGGGTGACATTCTTAGGCAAATATATGATTTTCTATTTCACAGATAATATAGATCCATATGTATATTTCCCTATCAAATCATATGTGTACCCTTTAGTACATGCACCTTTCTCTCTGGTCACATAGGACCTTGCTTCTCTCCACCCCCACTGCACACCGGTAATCTGTCTTTTTATCATTGATTCTCAAATCTTCGGATAATAATTGGCACATAGTAAACACTATGTGTTAATCATTGTGGGCTCTACATACATTTGTTTTCATTGTCAAAACTGGTTCGTCAACTAGGGTCTGTTTGGTTTCTTTCAGTGCATTTTGGGCACTGGAATTCTGGAGGGAACGCTGAATTAGGATTCTGAGTTTGGGATCCAAATCATGAAATCATTGTTGTTCTGTCTTCTGACCTTGCATATGAGACTATTTTGTCATTCGCTTATCAGGGTCAACACTTACAGTATTTTTGTGAATGTGATATTCTAATAAATGTGAAAATGCTTTGGGAAATGCTATCATAATAAGCATTTAAGTATAAAATACATTCCCTGAAATTGTTGATCTGCTTCAGGGTTTTTGATTTGTTTTGTTTTGTTTTGTTTTTTTGATGAATTGGACCGGACCAAAAGATTTTCTTGTCTGTAAAACTAAATCTCTGACCTCCATTATGAACATGGTTATGAAATGGTCAGTCCCCTAATAGTTGTCAAGATGCTGTGACATTCCAAGCTTAGACCTCACTTAGAGGAAGAATTCTCCTTTATCCACCACTGGAAATAATTCCTGTTGTTTCTTTATACCACTTCAAAAATTATGTCACACCAAATTGGCTCAAAAAAAAAGTTCTATTTTTTTTTTTCTCTCTGCACAGATATGTCCTGCTTAAAAGAGGAGGAGTGAAAATGAAGCCCTATTGTTCCTCAGGGATTGAAGTCTGTAGAAATGTCCCCAGAATATTATTTTCTCTCCTGGTGGGCTGCTGAGTCTGGCGCCTGGAAGGCTTTATCAGGACAGTTTTAGAGGTGTGAACTGAAGCCGGCTTCCATTTTTCTTTTTTTTTTGAGCATATTTCCTTAAATTCTTGGAACAAAATTTCAGAGGATTCTTATCACTCTAACTGTAGGTTGCCAATAGGAAGAAATCGTGTGTAAACTTATGAGAACAACAACAACAACAACAACGAAACTTTAATTTGTTCCCTGTTCTCAAAACTTGAAGAAAGTAAAGAAGGGAAGTTTATATCCCTTCAGTGAGTATGTTACTTAGTAGTAAAGGTTTAGGTACTCGAGGGGAGATGCTGGTCAATCATAGTTTTGCTTGTGCTTCTAGCAGTTTCAGAGACGGTTCTATTTTTTGTTTTTGTTTTTGTTTTTGTTTTTTTTTAATTTAGCTTCGGGTAGGTTGTGTGATGAATTGTACAGTGATCCCGTAATTCTGGCTGTAGCAGTTGAGAGGTTCATGGTGCGCTCTTAGCTTGTACATGTGAACCCCAGAAAGAAACAGGGTGTAAGAGGATATGGGGCAAGGGGACAGCTCGGGGAACCTGACCCTTGGGTGATATCCCTCCTTCATCTGCAAATACAGACTGTGGAGACAGAAGACTATGTTCTGGTGGCTTCTGATAGAGGGGTGGAGGGTTAGTAACACCTGAGAAGAAGTGTGGACATTTTAATAAGTGAGAGGGAGCAGGAAGCTTCAACTAGTTTTTGGTAACATAATGTTTTTCGATGGGCTGGTCAGTTGTTCGTGGACTAATCCATTCAGTCAACACACCTGGCCAAGTATAAGGTTCGAAGAAGCGATCTGATATGTTATACTTATATGTTATGCAGAGTAGCAAGTGACATACGTACAGGTTAAACAGAGCAGCAAATGACCTGCTGCTCCAGGGTCAGATAACCTGCCGCCCGCCCCCCCAGTGGTTTAGCCTATTTCTCTAGTTGAAAAGTGACTGTATCTCTATCCTCTTCAGACTTGGACTTCAAGCTGAGCATGCCATCCCCGAGCACACCTTATTTCCTGTCACTTCTCTGAAATCCTTCCCTGCCTTCTGAGTGCCAGGTCTGCGACAACGCGTTATATAATTGCTCCCAGGACTCGCGATCTTTCCGTATGAAGCATAAATGCTTTGCATTTGCACAGTGTAATAATCCGAGTTTTATGTGGCTTCCCGGCGGCTTGTCAAAGTACACATTTTATACCAGTGGTTGTATTCTCTCCAGGTTGGCAAGTGGGAGAGCGGGGTGATAACCTGATACGGTGCTGTCTCAGCCGAACAGGGTGTGGGAGGAAATACAAGCAAAGTTACTCCTTTGGCTTGTGTCGCTTGTTCGTCCCGGCAAAGTGCTCCCCTGTGTTTCAACTTTTGAACGCAAGGCTGAGAATTTTGAACACAATGTAACAGATTTTTGAACCAGTAGTAGGTTTTGTCATTTTTGCTTATTCTCAGAAGCTGCTTGGGTGATATTACGTCTGAGTTTGAATATACATGCTGTTCCTTGCAGTCAGTTCTCATTGGAGCTAATTGAGATGTAATGGATTCAGGATTTGGTGGCCGGATGAGTTTTTTGTTTCTTTGTTTTTAGCTCTGACCCAAAGAAGCTGCTTTTGAACTTTGAGTTATTTTCAGTTTCTCTCACTGTCCTTTATGCTTACACAGAGGCATTGGGGGTCCTTGCTTTTTCTTCTTCTTACTTTTTCGAACGAATTGCTTTGTGGACTTTGAGGGATGATTCTGTTTCCTGTTTGTTGCACCTTATTAGTTTTCAATATGTATGCCCGTGACTTACATTAAGACGCTGCCTGTGTGCCGTAGGAGTAATTTCAGATTTTCTGCTTCATGGTTTTCATGTAAGTAGAGCTTTGCTACCTGTGTGTTTGCTACTCATGCATCTTTGAAGACAGGTATCATTAGGCATTTGGGACGAGGTAGGGCTGCTTCCACATCCACTGTAAGGCACCGAGAAGGACAGTGAAGGCAGGTGGGTCGTCCTGGTGTATGCGTGTGGTGCCCAGCGCTTTGCGGTGACTCTGGAGGCACGTGGAAGTGTTTGCCATCGTCACATTCAGAAGCTAGGCTGCACGTGCATATTAGGCTAGAAAGTATAGATGCAGGGTGAGAGGTCAAGTGTTGTGATACGCAGATGTACGCGATTATAGAGAATACTGTGATGTCAGAATTTGTGAAGCTGGTGTGTGTGGCTCCCCGGAAGAAGACGGTAGAACATTTTGACAGTGGGTCTGTAGGCAGCTCTGTAGCACTGAGTAGATGCTGGGTGGCATCGATATCACTAAGCCCAAAGGTAAGGACACACCGTGTTTCCCTCAGCTGCAGAAGTTCAGGAAAATGTCCAGGGGCTTGTCTTTTGTGGTGGTGGAAGGACTTCACGAAATGAAAACATTATACCAGATAGTCTTAGCTCAGGCTGCCATAACCAAATACTGTGGACTGGGGGGCGTCAACAACAGACATGTATTTCTCACAGCTCTGGAGGCTGGGGAGTCTGAGTTCGAGGTGCCTGCTGATTCGGTTCCTGGTGAGAGCTCTCTTCCTGGCTTGTAGATGACTGCCATCTTTCTGTGCCTTCACATGGCATTTCCTTGGTTCATGTATCTTCCTCTCTTCCTCTTCTTATAAGATCCTTTATCCCTTTATGAGGACCTCAGCTCATGACCTAAGCTAGCCCTAATTATCTCCAAAGCCCCAACTGTAAATACCATCACATTAGAGTAAGGCTTCGATATACACGTTTTGTGGGGATACAAGCTTCCTATCCGTGACAGAGAGCATAGCGAGGTCTCAATGCCCAGGAAGGCCCACATCTGATGGCAGATTTGGGGTGTTTGATATTGAATTGATCCCTAAATGAATGAGAATCACTGATTGATAATCTGGGTCATTACTCAAGGTATTTTTAATTATCTTTTAGTTCACTTTAAGTCTTTGGCTTTGATTTCTAAATTATAGAATGTGACACACAGAACAATTAGCTAGGTAGAATTCCTAGACATACATTTCTTTTCTTTTCTTTTCTTTTCTTTTCTTTTCTTTTCTTTTCTTTTTTTTTTAAGTTTGTTTAGGGACGCCTGGGTGGCTCAGTCGGTTAAGCCTCTCACTTCGGCTCACGTCATGATCTCGTGGTGTGTGGGTTCGAGCCCTACGTCAGGGACAGCTGACAGCTGACAACTCAGAGCCTGGAGCCTGCTTTGGATTCTGTGTCTCCCTCTCTCTCTGCCCCACCCCTGCTCTCACTCTGTCAAAAATGAATGAATGGTAAAAAATGTAAAGCAAATAAAGTTTGTGTATTTATTTTGAGAGAGAGAGAGAGAGAGGGAGAGAGAGAATCCCACGCAGGCTCCGCGCCATCAGCACAGAGCGCAACGCAGGGCTCAGACTCACGAACCTTGAGATCGTGACCTGAGCCAAAATCAAGAGTCAGATGCTTAAACACCTGAGCCACCCAGGCGCCCCCTAGATACACATTTTTATATTTATTAACATATGCTATTCCATAGTTTTTTAATAATATTTTTAAAAATTACATGGATGCTCCTCGTCTTGGTTGACCCTTCCATCTCTTACCACCTTTACTCTTAAAGATGCGGATCCAAGCTCTCATCACTTCTTACCAAGATTTGTGTAGCAAGCTGGCCCCCCTGCCTTTCCTGTGCTTCCTTGAAGTTTCCCTCCATAGTAGCCGGACGTCTCCTTTTAAGTCTTCTCATATCTTGCCTTTGTTTAGAAGCCTCACAATGATGCCAAGAAAAAGGTTCAACTTCTTCCTGTCTTGTCTCACCTACATCTTCTCCCAGTGGTTTATTAGGCTGCAGTCCAGCCAATTTGGCCACCTCTCTGTCTCCCTTACTCATTTCCCTAAAGCTGATCCTCTCCTGGTTTCTCACCTAACACCATTTTATTTTCTTCACGACATGTAAGAGAATTGGAAACCATCTCCTTTGTTTATTGGTTTGCAAGTTTATTTTCACGTCTTCTCCCATTAGAATACAACCTTTTAGAAGGTTGGTCATTAAAAAGACTTTAAAATTTGGGCACCTGGGTGGCTCAGTTGGTCAAGTGTCCAACTCTTGATCTTGGCTCAGGTCATGATCTCATGGTTTGTGGCTCTGAGCCCCGTGTCCAGATGTGTGCTGATGGCATGGGATTCTGTCTCTCCTTCTCTCTGTCCCTCACCTGCTTGTGCTCTCTCTCTCTCTCTCTCAAAATAAATAAACTTAAAAAAAAAAAAGACTTTAAAATTCATCCTATACTGATGTAGTAGCAGGAGGAACTCACAAGGATTAATGTCTGCCTGGCTTCGAGTAGCGATCTTATGTAGGATAAATTTTTAATACGCAGTAATCATTGAATCATATCACAGATGTATGTTGAAATGGAAGACAAGATAGAAGACAGATCACCTATCACTGAATGAATGTCAGAGACCAATACGATGATTAGTTAGTAAGAGCTGATGCATTTCCATGTGTGGATCTAATATAATGCTTTTGCCTAACAGGTCAGCTGTCATATGATTTCCTGGCATCCTCAAGCATGGTAGGCTGTTTTTCAAAGGCAGATTAGCTCATAGTAAATAGGATATAAATATGCCAGGAATTTTGCTGCAGGAGGACATTAAACTTACTTTTAGAACAAAAAAATAGAACTGTACAAAGTTTACTTTTTCATGGAACAGTATTCATCATCTTAAAGCAGTGGAGTATGAAATATGGAAATGTTGATTTAGATGAGAACTTCCAGGATATTCTTTTGTCAAGACATTATCTTAAAGTATTGATGAATGTAGGCAAAAATGGGAAAAATGATCATATAGGATTATCAGAAGTAGATTTATTTTCGTAAGGTGAATTTATTTAATATTCCCTGTTATATTTAAATTGAAGATACTGTCTATGATTTGGAATATTGTCAACCGAAAGAAAAGTAAATTATTTTGAATTACTACAGCCTTATCTAAATGTTACTCTTGGCATAAGCCCTTGAATGATATATGTTGATAATTTTGTGACTTGTTTAATCAAGAATAAATGGCAATGTTTCAGGGATGTGGATTTTTTTAACTGCTACATATTAAAATATCACAGGCCAATTTATGTGACTTCAAGACTGATATTTCATAATTGCATATTTCCTTCTATTTCCTCTCATACAGGAAATGTCTACAACTTGGAGTTAATATTAACAGAAAAATAAGTATTTGCTTTTACACACTTTCATGTCTCATGTTAGGACTCTGCTGTCACAAAATCCCCTTTCTATTTAAATTAGCTATGCTTTTAGTCAGATTATTTGTCTTTGAAAAACAAAACCTCCACATAGCAAATTTGATTGAAGTTATTGAATTAGTGTCATTAGGTTGAGGAAGTTCCTTTTAAGTAACAGGAGTATTTTAGGGTGGTTTTCTTTTCTTTCTTTTTTTTTTTTTTTTTAAGTTTAAAGTTATTGCTACCCACTCGAGCAAAAATATGGATTAAATTGTTTCCTGTTGTCTTGGCTACATATTTCTGCACCTTTAGCTTATGAATTTCTCTGTAGATGATGTCTTAAAATAATTGACAGGTTAGTCATGGAGAGCAGTTTGGGAGTTTGTAACAGGAAAGGAAGGTGTCATCTGTGACCTTGTCTAGATGCTGGTCACCTCAGGAGCTCAGCGCAAGGTAGCAGGCTCCTTGCAGTGTTTACCTGTTGACATTCAGCATGCGAATAGTTTCAGCTTTTGGCATGGAGCCTTATTCAAAGAGAAGTGGGGCCCTCACCTGATTGTTTACCAAGGGCAGTACATGTCTTGAGAAGGTTTTTACTTAAGTCATCCTGGGAAATGCAGGCCTAGGCCTACATTGCTATATCATTGAGAGTATTAGGTACATCCATGTGAAATTGCTGACATGAAACTTTCTTTGACCTACAAAAATGGCAATTGAAGCCAAATCATTGATCTCATTAATCGAGGAGTTAATTAATAATTGCAAAATAACATCTATACTTTTTTCCTCTTCAGTTCACCATTTAGTAGGTTAATAACAAATAAGGGATTCAAATTCTCTTGTGTTTATGAGTACTGAGGGAGATGTGCCAACTTGTGGCTCGTGGGGGAAACCACTGATTGGATTAAGGTTGGCAGGACTGGAAAGAATTAACTTTAATCCCGGAGAAATTTAAGGAACTGTCAGCTGGTATGTTTGGCCCCAGGGAGTGGGATGCAGGCTGTCACTTTCTGCCCTAGATACTTACTCTTATCTTCATCAATGATTTTACTGGTGTGTGTGTGTGTGTGTGTGTGTGTGTGTGTGTGTGTGTTTAGCCTGGCTATAAGCTTGTAATTTTGGTTTTTAAGCTACATAGGATTTACTTATTTATTTAAAGGACAAAATAAATTAATGTTCTCATATTTTCATGAGACTCTTTTCTAAGTTTCAATGATTTTTGGTTCTTGCACTTTAAAATGTCATACGGTCATTCTAAATGATGTTCGAAGTCGTATAAAAATGCCATTGATTTATACAATTGAAGCTCCTCAGTCTTGTCCAAATGTTTACTTCAAACTGGATATGCTGGTAATACTAAATTGAGGACATTAAAATGTACTTTAGTTTTCAAGAACACAAGTAAGCAATTTATAAAAATTATTATTTAAAAAAGTCCAGCTTAAAGCCTTGATCTGATGGGTTGAAAATGGCACGTGACTTTTGTGGCTTCCTCCGTGACACCTATAGGCCTCATCCAGTCATGAGAAAAACATCAGGCCAGTCCTGGTCTGAGGACATTGTACAAAATATCTAGTTCAGTATTCCTTAGAACTTTCAAGGTCATCAAAAACAAGAACAACCTGAGACATGGTTAGAGCCAAGAGGAGCCCAAGTAGACATTAAGACTTAAAGTGCTATAGTGTCCTGGATGGGATCCTGGAATAGTAAAAGGACATTAAGAAAAAATTAAGTAAATCTGAATGAAGTATGGACTTTAGTTAATAATAATGTGTCAAAACTGGTTCATTAATCGTAACAAGTATACCAATGTAAGATGTTAATAATAGGGGAAGTTGGGTGCAGAGTATATGGGAATTCTGTCTACCGTCTTTGCAATTTTTCTGTAAACCTAAAATGGTCCTAAAACATAAAGTTACTTATCTTTTATATCTAATTTTTAACACTGTAAGTTTTTAAAATGCCCGCTAAAGGATTTCAGTAAAGGAAAGGATGTTTCTGTCTGATTTTAATAGGCTTGGGTGTTGTCCTAATATTTTTAAATTGTTATTCAAATTGATTTATTAGCTACTTGTTAAATAGTAAATCAGCATAAGATATTTTTTATCATCTATGTTGTGGATTTATGGTTAAGGTGAGAGAAAGGACAGAATTTCTCAAAATTATAGAAAAAATAATGAAAAAGAAAATTTTTGTTTGATGATGTTTACAGTCATTAGATATGGATAACTCATAAGTGGCAAAATATCTCCCTTAATGTATTTTGTGTAGTGGCTTTTATAGAAGCAAAGGACATTGTCATCTTTTGTTTTGAAAATATTTTAACAAACAAAATATATACATACATGTTTTTTAAGTAGGCTCCACTCCTAGCATGGAGCCCAATGTGGGGCTTGAACTCACGATCCTGAGATCAAGACCTGAGCTGCCATCAAGAGTTGGATGCTTAACTGACTGAGCCACCCAGGCAGCCCCAAATGAAAATATTTTAACAAATATTTTTATAGGGACTCTTTTCCTCCTCCCATTTACAAAACCAGAAACAAATATAGTTAGTTTTCATTTTATCATTTGTCTTACTGAAAACTTTGATGCCTTGTCTCTGACCTTCTTAGGCAACCTGCACAGTCCCCAGGATGTACCTAGAGTTAGAGTTACCAGATTTAGCAATGAAAATACAGGATCCCTAGTAAAGTACGAATTGCAGATAATCAATAGTTTTGCTTGTTTTGTTTTTTTTTTCCCCAGTGTAAGTATGTCCCGTAAATGTTGCATGGGGCACACTTATACTAAAAAATTGTTTTTCTGTAGTTCAGATTTAACTGGATGTCCCCATGTAGAATCTTATGGACATGATAAGATCTGAAATTCTGTTGCTTTAATAATATTAACAATAATAATTACAATAGTTGTTGAGCCTTTAGTGTATGTTTAAGACTCCAACACTTTCCTTGTAATAAGAGACTTTCTTTTGGGTTTATTAATTCTTCAACATCACTATCTTAAATGCCACTTTCTTATGCCAAACCTTTTAGTCTTAACCTTGGCGCAAAGTGGACTCTTACAGAGCTTTTGTTTTTCATTTACTGTGGAGTATTTCATATTTTCGCCTTTTATAGCAATCATCTGCTAACTTGCCAGACCGTGACTTTGAAGAGACAATCTGTGATGATCCTGTGGACACCTCAGACAAAGGAGTATAATATATTAAAATTAAAAAAAAAAATTTAATGTTGATTTTTGAGAGAGAGAGAGTGAACAGGGGAGGGGCAGAGAGAGAGGGAGACACAGATTCAGAAGCAGGCTCCAGGCCCCAAGCTGTCAGCACAGAGCCTGATGTGGGGCTAGAACTCACAAACAGCGAGATCATGACCTGAGCCGAAGTCGGATGCTCAACCGACTGAGCCATCCAGGTGCCCTTGATATATTAAAATTTTTATGATTGGATGAGAAGATTGTGTATTCATTAGGATAAGCTCAGTTAAGTTCGTTTAACAAATGGCACCCAAATTTCAGCAGCTTAAAAGAGTAAAAGTTGGTACATCTTCAGCATGGTTGGTGAAAGGTGGGAATGGAGGCTTGGATAATCCTAGGCACCCCGGGCCCCAGGCCAATGGATCTGGCTTCTTAGTGAATTTTTCCATGATCATTGAAGTAGGGAAAGGGGAGCGGAAAATTGAGTCATCTGTCACTCAGTCCTGTATCATCAGGTAGAGTGAGTTGTGTGGCCACGCTCAGCCTTAAATGGTGAGCGAAGCCAGTCCTACCATATACCCTGGGTGGGAGAATCTGGACACTGGTGAACAGCCCTAAATACAGCATGGACACAAATGTTGGTGGAGCCTTTGAATGAGAGTTGGGCAGCTTAGAAATACTTTAACTGTAGGAGTTATTTGTGAGCCTACAGCTTTTATTGGTAAAACAAATATTGCTTTGGAATTCTTGTACATAAAATAAAAACTGAGGATTTTGTATAAAAATGAGAAAAAAGTAAATGTCAAAGTCTCATTGATGGCACAGAATAGGGCGTGAATCATGATTGGGAATAAATATTATGATAATGTGCTCAAATGAAATGGTAGCACACTCCAAAGTAGTCTTGCTGTTTTTCAATATTTCCATGAAAATTAACTTGTCTAGAAATACTGTTCCCAGATATTAAGAGAAGGCAGATCAAACTTTTCCTGTACACACACACACACACACACACACACACACACACACAGTTTTTTAAAAATAAACTTGAAGACCTGATTTTTACATTTTATTTTGGTGGAAACAGTGCATCGTATCCAGAGACACTTGCCAGTTTTAAATGTCTCTCTTTGTCATATCCATTTGTTTTCTGTTCTATACTGACTCCCTGTCATTTCTCCCTGGCCCTCCTGTCCTTGCTTATGCGTCTGTCCCGAGGACCCCAGGGGTCGGTGATGCTTGGGTCAGGTTCTGCTGCTCCCCTTGGCATCCTTCTTGCACTCCCTTCCATGCGGCCCTGTCTCCATGGAAACCACAGGCTACTGGGCGGGCAGCTCCTTGGTGCCGGGTGGCTGGAGCTGGCAGAGGCAATCAAAGAGAGAGGAGGCCTTGAAGAGCCCTGGAAAAAGCTTCCAGTGTAATTGCAGAGACAGGACCGAAAAATGTTATTAATTTGAGACATCCAGGCTTGTGGCGAAACTCCCGGGGGCCCCCATCTCTGCTCACGCCTTGCAGAAGTGTGCTCCTGCATCCACTGGCTTCCTGCTCCTGTGGGCCAGTGTTCTCCTTTGGGGTCTGAGGAAATTTGGGGAGGACCGAGGGAGTGTCAGTGCTGCGTAGCTGGTCACAAGCAGCAGACTGCCATGGCTCTTAAAATAATTTAGATGTAGACACTGAATTTCCTGGTCACTGGATCTCAAGGCTACAAGCTTCAGTTCAGGGTTTGGCCATAAGTTGTCACTTTTGCAGGTGTACAAGCATTAGAGGAGTTTTCTGATGGAATTGTACTATTTGAGATCTGGATGGCTGAACAATAACAAACATTTGCTTCTGCTTTCTTCTCTAAGCATTGATCTCTCCTGAAGGTGGGAGGTAAACAGAAGTACAGATTCCTTCTGTTTCTTGGGTTGCAATGAATCCTGCCCTATTTGGACCTGACCTTTTCTCTGGGGATCTCATCCCAGAGACAAGTGAGCAACCTTTTACAAGAAATACACATACTGCTGAGGAGAGAGAGCAAAGAAGACAGAGAAGAAATTCTTTAGGGAACAGACCTGAGGAAAATATGTAATATTTATAACAGTTTTTTTTTTTATAACTCTGTTACACCATGCTTGTTAGTACACGCTGATGTAGTTTTTCAGGTATAAAATGAAAAACAATTCAGAAAGAATGGAATCACATTTTTGAGAGTCTCTTATTACTTCCAAAATTTCAGTTCCTTTGTGTATGCCCCTGTGTGTGTGTGTGTGTGTGTGTGTGTGTGTGTAACATTGTTAAGCTATTCTATAAAACAGTTTTAAAAAAGAGAGCATGAATAGAAGATAATTTTCTTCTGTGTTTCTTTTCTTATATGCAGGATTCATTTATTTGATTCCACTGCACGGAAGGTCTCAAGTTTGCATGCTACTCTTTGGTGCTTACATATTTTTAGATATTGGGTGGATTTATATGTAGTTTTATTCCAATTTGATGTCTTTAATTTGAAATTGTATTTTTTCTTGCCTTTTACTATAGCGCATTTTCCCAAATGCAATAGTGTTAGTCCTTCTCATTTGATTCTCTTATTATATCTTTGTCTCAAAGATCAGTGATACTCTCAAAAGAGAATATGATGACAAATGATGCAGATCATAATTATTATTATTGAAAATGAGGATTTTTCCCCCTAAACCTCTTATTTCCCAGCTGTGGATTGGGGGTTGATACGAAGCAAGAGCTTCTCAATAATAGATCCTTTAAATATTGGAGATGATCTACAAACATATTCAAATATTGGTGATCTGGTTTAAAAACTATTTCCTTATCTTTTGAAATCTGCTTCTTTTACAATTAAAGATGGTTTATTTCTTAGATTCTCAGTTTATAATGATCATTCCAAATTATTTTGAAAAGTTAACTTTTGAGACATAATAATTAAATTTTAGAAAATTAACTGAATGCCAATTAAAACAGCAAATAGCAAAATTTGAAGAGTGTATCTAGTGTAGTACATAGAAACCAACTTTTAGCATTTAATGCATATATTTGAAAAGAAAAATAATTGATAATGAATTAGGTAAGTGTTCATGTTAAGATATTAGGGAAAAAAAGGAGATGGAGTAAAATGAAAGAAAGCAGTTAAAAGACAACTATTACAAATATGCATACTACAGTCATTCCTAAGTATGATTTAGTAATAGGAATATGTTTTATCGGTCACAGACCACTTCAGTATTTACAACAGAGGGGATTTAATAGAGGAGATTGGTTACATAGTTGAGAGAAAAGCTGAGAATTCAAACAAGGAGGCAGAGAAGTAACTCACAGACTTGCCTCAAAGCATGACTCCCATTAGCCTAGAGCAGTGTTTGTTGTTGTTCTTTTAAGTTTATTTATTTATTTTGAGAGAGAGAGAGACAGAGAGAAGAAGGGGGGGAGGGCAGAGAGAGAGAGAGAGATAGAGAGACAGACAGACAGAATCCCAATTCCAAGAAAGCTCCTCACTGCCAGCGCAGAGCCCTGTGCAGGGCTCTAACTCACGAGCCATGAGATCATGACCTGAGCTGAAGTCAGATGCTTCACTGACTGCGTCACCCAGGTGCCCCTAGATCAGTGTTTTCCAACCAGGCCCTGTGTGGTCCCTCTCCTCCACCAGAGGACACTTCGCAATCTTTGGAGACATTTTGACGGTCATCACTGGGTGGGAGGTGCTGGTGGTATCTAGTGTATAGAGGCCAGGGATTCTACATGCACAGGACAGCCCCCTCTAACAAGGAATTATCTGGCCCCCAAATGTCAGTAGTACTGAGACTGAGAAACAATGATCCTGAGAGATAGGAAGAGGCAGTGCCACCAGTATCCTATGCCTGGATTTCCCAGGAGAGGACCATCCAGCGGGACATAGAGCCACGAAGGGGATGCGGTAGCTCTGAGAGGCTGCTGGACAAAAGGAAGGGAGAGTGATGTTCTGTCTCCTGCTCTCTTCCTTGCATCCAGCCTCTCATCAGGGCCTCCCATTGGCTAACCTCAGCTGGAAGCGTGCTGTTACTTATGCACAGAACACTGCCTGCAGGGTAACCTCATGATGCTGGACGAGTCAGGAAGGTGGAGGGCTGGATCTGAGGGCACAAGGGAGGCACCAGCCAGCAACTACTGTAATTGCCAACATTAACAGATGGAGGAGAGACCAGTGATGATTTCAGCCAGTGTTTCAAAACTGATACATTTCAGTAGTAGGTCATAATTAATAATTCGTGGTAAACTAAGAATTGGAGAATACTCTTAACCTAAATAATACTGAAATCCTAGTTTTATAGTATCATTTTAATAAAAAACAATAATATCTGCCCCTACCACTTGTCAGCCCTCAGATGTCACAATAAGACAAGAAAAGACAAAAGCAAGGGATGCGAAAAAAGGAGGAGACATTTAAAAATTATTTGCAGATAATATGATTGTTTATATACACATCGCAAAGGAATCTGAAGGTAAACTATCAAAAACTACAATCTGTGTGTCTGTTTTTGTGCCAGTACCATACTGCCTTGATGACTACAGCTCTGTAATATAGCTTAAAATCTGGAATTGCCAGTTTTGTTTCTGTTTTTCAGTGTTGCTTTGGCTATTTGGTGTCTTTGGTGGTTCCACACAAATTGTAGGATTGTTTGTTGTAGGTCTGCAAAAAGTGCTGGTGGTATAGACAGATTTCAGCAAGTTTTCTGGGTTAAGTATCAGCATCTGAAACACAGCATATTTCTTTCAGCCTTGATTTATAATGATAATTCAGATTACTTTTGAAAGCAAACAGTGAAACATCATAATAAACTTTAGAAAACGTTTGTAACCCGATGCCAATTAAAATGGCAAAAGTGCGGAGTAAAATAGTGCTGGCTTTGATCACTTGTTCAATCCATAACATTGTTAAATGCATATGAATTTGCAGTATGTTTTTAAGATAACCTTTTATCCAAATCAGGCTTTTGACTGTTTCTCAGCTTTACTCTCTATGCAGAATTATCTTTCTACTTTGTTTAAATACGTATATGCATTTTAATATGTACACATGTATATGTACATGCACATATGTATGTGCACACATGGTTTGTTGAATGAATGTGATTATATTTGATATTAGCTCTGTGATTAAGTGTTAACCTTTTAGACTTTTAAATGGGATTCTTCCCTGTGAAATGCATTTGTAATCTGATTTACCAAGCTGAAAGGTTATGTATGCTATCTATAAACTCATAAATCCATATATTTATAAATATATAATTAGACACATGACACAGACTTTCTGTTTTTCAAGGGAATAGAAATAGGAAACAGTTCTTGCCTGTTTCATCTTATGTTTCTTTGTATGAGGAGCAGCAAGTTAAATATTTTATATAATGTCATTCATGATATGGCTGTTATAGAAATGGAGAATTTATATACCTTAAGATTTAGTCTACTGAATTTTTAATCAAATATCCTCCCTTAAGACTGCTGTGCAAGTAAAATCATACCCGATGGAGAGCCAACATTTGGCTTTGATGATCTTGATTGCTTTCTTGCTAATGTTCACAGATTGAAAACTCTACGTGCTGGTGATTCTAGTAAAATCCGGAGTCTGCTCAGTTCACTAATCCGAAGTGCCGAGATGCTTTGGCAGTACTTTTCCTTGCCAACATATTGAAGATTTTTGATTGAGTTATGTATTCTCAGAGTAACAACCATAAGAAGCAGTGCTCTTGCACGAGTTTAATAGTGAATGTGGGACTTCAAGTGAACATTGAGGCTTTAGGGTGAAGGGGATATTTGTGAAGCTGGAGAACTGGATACAACAATAGGTTAACACTCGTGTCTATCGAGTGTTTGAAACTCAGTAGAACGTAGGTTTCTACCAGCATGATTTAGCAGTGCGGAGACCTTTGTTCCTAAATGGGTAAGAACTTAGCGGTTCTATAGGAAAATTATTTCCAAATTACTCACAAAAATGAAAGATATAGCCATGAAGAGTGTAAGAGGTTCAAAATATTTGTTTTCCACTTGTGCAAACCACTTTGGGATTAGGTCATTTATATATTTTTAAAAATTGTTTGAAAGCATCTACTTATATATATATATATAATATCCAACTTAATATATATATATAATATATATATAATATATAAGTATATATTATATATAATAATATACATATAATCTAACATATATATATATACACACACACACATATATATATATATGTATATATATATATATATATAATCTAACTTAAAAGGTGTCTGGGTTATACTTTCCTTTGAAAATTAATGATGAGACTTACTTTGACTTATAGGTTATCTGGGTGAGGGATTGTGGTGCTAATTCCCTAAAGTAAATGTTATTGTACTTTACCGGCTCAGTGACATTTGATATTAATACCATGTTTTTGTGTAGTGTGGAGGTTATGATAAGTTTTTCACAAAGAGGTCATAAGAATGAGATAATTTTATCATTAAAGGTTGCTGTTTTAACTTAGAAATAGGATAGGGCTTCAGTATGTGGTTAATAAATGGTAAAGTTTGTTTTTTCCTGCCATTTCTCCTTAAAGCAAGTCTATAAAAGTGCTCAACATTCTATTCACCACTGACTAGTAGCACTTGAAGTCTGTGTCGGCCATCATATGGCTGTCATGAAAATGGAGAACTTATATATTTGTATGCAAAC
Organism: Neofelis nebulosa; assembly: GCF_028018385.1. NCBI lineage: Eukaryota > Metazoa > Chordata > Mammalia > Carnivora > Felidae > Neofelis > Neofelis nebulosa. The sequence goes on along the minus strand of NC_080782.1, from coordinate 9,607,520 downwards.
ATGACAGTTTAACCAAACTTGTGATACTTTTCCCACAAGTAGGAAAACCAATACTAAAGTTGTTCTTTTTCAGACCCAGATATCTTCAGCAAAATGAAAATGCAAGAAGCATATTTTTTATATTTAGAAGAAAATAGCACTGTCAAATGAAATGAGAAATGTGTGATCTTCTATGTAGTTCTTACACATTGACTATGAAAAGTGTTTCCCCGCAAAGAGAAGAATCTTTACGTGGAAAACCGAAAAGACTCCACCAAAAAACTGCTAGAATTGGTACATGAATTCAGGAAAGTCAGAGGATATGAAATCAATGTACACAAATTGGTTGCATTTCTTATATGTCAATAATGAGGCAGCAGAAAGAGAAATCAAGGAATTGATCCCATTTATAGTTGCATCAAAAACCATAAAATACCTAGGAATAAACCTAACCAAAGAGGTGAAAGATCTATACACTTAAAACTATAGATCACTTGTGAAAGAAATTGAAGAAGACACAAAGAAATAGAAAAACATTCCATGCTCATGGATTGGAAGAACAAATATTGTTAACATGTTGATAGTATCCAAAGCAGTCTACATATTCGATGCATTCCTTACCAAGATAACACCAGCATTCTTCACAGAGCAAGAACAAAAAATTCTAAATTTGTATGGAACCACAAAAGATCCTGAATGGCCAAAGTAATGTTGAGAAAGAAAACCAAAGGTGGAGGCATCACAATTCCAGACTTCAAGGTGTATTACAGAGCTGTAATCATCATGGCAGTACGGCAGTGGCACAAAAACAGACACTCAGATCAATGGAACAGAATAGAGAACCCAGAAATGGACCCACAAACATATGGGCAACTAATATTTGACAAAGCAAGAAAGAATATCCAACGGAAAAAAATGGAGTCTCTTCAGCAAATGCTGCTGGGAAAACTGGACAGCAACATGCAGAAGAATGAACCTGGACCACTTTCTTACACCATACACAAAAATCAACTCAAAATGGATGAAAGACCTAAATGTAAGACAGGAAGCCGTCAAAATCCTAGAGGAGAAAACAGGAAACAACCTCTTTGACCTCAGCTGCAACAACTTCTTACTTGACATGTCTTCAGAGGCAAGGGAAACAAAAGCAAAAATGAACTATTGACACCACATCAAGATAAAGAGCTTCTGCACAGTGAAGTAAATAATCAGCAAAACTAAAAGGCTACGGACAAAATAGGAGAAGATATTTGCAAATAATATATCAGATAAAGGGTTAGTATCCAAAATCTATAAAGAACTTATCAAACTAAATACCCAAAAACAAATAATCCAGTGAAGAAATCTGTAAAAGACATGAAGAGACACTTTTCTAAGGAAGACATCTAGATGGCTAACAGACACATGAAAAGATGCTCAACATCACTCATCATCAGGAAAATACAAATCAAAACCACAATGAGATACCACCTCACACCTGTCAGAATGGCTAACATTAACAACTCAGAAAACAACAGATGTTGGAGAGGATTTGGAGAAAGGGGGGGACCCTTTGGAACTGCTGCTGGTAATGCAAATTGGTACAGCCACTCTGGAAAACAGTATGGAGGTTCCTCAATAAATTAAAAAAAAATTTCCCTACTACCCAGAAATTGCACTGCTAGTTATTTATCCAAAGGATACAAAAATGCTGATTCAAAAGGGCACATGCACCCCAGTGTTGATAGCAGCACTATTGACAATAGCCAAAGTATGAAAAGATCCCAAATATGTACTTACTGACTAATGGATAAAGAAGATGTGGGATGTGTGTGTGTGTGTGTGTGTGTGTGTATGTATATATGTATGTATGTATGTATATAATGGAATATTACTTGGCAATCAAAAAGAATGAAATCTTGCCATTTGCAACAACATGGATGGAACTAGAGTGTATTATGCTAAGTGAAATAGGTCAGACTTATGAAACACCATATGATTTCACTCATATGTAGAATTTCAAAAACAAAACAGAAGGACATAGGGGAAGGGAAGCAAAAAGATGACAAAAACAGAGAGGGAGATAAATCATAAGAGACTCTTAAATACAGAGAAAAAAACTGAGGGTTGCTGGTGGGGTGTTGGGTGGGGGGGTGGGCTAAATGGGCGGTGATTCACTAACTTCTATCCTGAAATCATTATTACACTATATGTTAACTAACTTGGATTTAAATTTTAAAAATGGTGGGGGGGGGGCAGAGAAGACTCTTGTGTCGTCACAAAATAATTGAGAGTGCAGAGGGAAGGGAAGATGTAAAATAACCAATCTGGATAACAGTATGAACCTTGGATGTGTAGTAAAGTGAATCTAATAGCTTATAAAAAACACATGAGATCTAGAAAATAAAATAATTTTCATGTACATCATAATTTAAAACAATGCAATCTGAATAACAAATTTCAGACTAGTTATCAAATTTAAGACTGTCAAATGAGACTAATTACTATTACCTGAATATCAAATTTAAGACCAGTTACTGTTACCATAGTTTTTTCCCCATATACAATACACACACATTATTAAAAATAGTAAAACACTTCCATATTCTTAAATCTAAATTATTTCTCTAGAAATCTTCCAAAAGAGTAGCTTTTAAAAAGAAAGGATTAGTTTAAGTCTATGTTAGTTTTCCCATCTCCTACACCTCTGTGGAGGTGTTACTAGTAGATGGTCTCATATGGACTCTGTTACGTATACTTCTTCTTGCTACGAGGGGGGGGCAGGTCTCACCTGCTGGTGGATCTATGAGTGGAACCAGCATGTTAATCCTAAGTATTCCACACAAAGCTCCTGTCAAACTGCTCATGTCCTCCTTCTCTTCACCTTCTTCTTGAGCAGGTGTCCCACAGGGAGTCTTTGTTCCAGATCCTTGCCCAGTTGCTGGAAGGTATGGAGTGGCTGGCTTTGGCCTTCAGTTCAACTCTGCCAGCAGTAAAGCAGACGCTTTATTTCTAATTCCATCCAGTCTTTCTTCATTGGTTCAGAATGGAGAGGTGACTTATATGCAACATGTTTATATTGATTTGAACTTTTTGATAAAGTGGGAAATTCATAGATAGTCAATAAAATCTTCTGTGACTCAGTTTGCCTTGAAAGATAAATATATAGGGGTTAGAGAGGAAGCCTTCAACCTTCCCAGGATACATCTCTTGTCTATGCCTTGGTGGTGGGAGCAAACACACTGTAGATCACCTCCTGCTGGCTGCTGGATCATTTTGTTTGGAGAAGATGGCCACTTTGTACAGTAATCGTCTCCATCTTAAAGTGTCAATTCAGGGCATTTCAGGTGGTTATCATGATATTGATTAGCTTTAAATAGTTGTGGTGAGTGTCCTCAGCTTTAAACACTGTAAACATCTTGGAGCTACTTTTTGCTTTTTTTTGTTATTGCCTAGGAGTTTTGGACAGGTATGTGAGACTGTTGAATAACTATGTAAGAATGAATAGGTTTCTGCAGGAAATAGAAATGATCAAATCAGACCGTGCTGTTTCTTTACCCACCCTCCCCCAAAAGTGTTTAATCATTTCTCCTTCCTAATTAAAGAATGGGAAATTTGCCAGAGAAAATTCTTACTTAGCATAATTGAGTCTTATTTTTATCTAATCTTTTTTGCTCAAAATGAATGGTGAAGAGTTGCTTCGTTTCAAATTACTACAATGTTAACAACATCACAAGGAGGAGCAACATATTCCATGGAGATCATGTGGAGACAGGAGTAAAGCCTCTAGAAGGTACCAGAAAGATAAACTGTCAGTGAAATTTCTGATAATGTCACCATCTTTTTCTTTTTCTTTTTCTTTTAAAATACAGGTTGTTATAAATCTGATAGTTCTGGAGGAAATGAAACAGTGAAGAGAAAGAAGGGACTCCATGAAATGAGCCATGTTGAATGCATTTTGTAGGTTCTCTTCAAAGTGATAAAGGGAATGAGCTACTTGGAGGTTTTGGATATAAATGTCACAGTCATGAAACCAACACTACAATCCAAGGACTAACATAGTCTAGTCCTATTACTTTATTGTGTCACATCCACTTTAGTGTGGAGTTGAGAATAAAGACTCTTCTCTGGCCGTAAAACTTCAGAGACCTTTGTTTCACATTGACAAGTTTAGTTAATTATTTCAAATTACCGTGGGCTTAACTCTGCTTTTAATTACGTGCAATATTAATATAAAGTGAAGAACATTTTTAATGTTAAAATATCCCCCCCCCCCCGCCAAGTTTTTAAGTATTCTTTTTCTTCTTGGCAAGAGCACTTTGAATGTGGTATTGAATGTTCAGTTTCTGGCTACCCAACATTTTCATTTTAATATTGGCTACAAATAATCTGTGGGAACTTGGGCATCACATTCAATTTTGGGGGGGCCTCAGATTCCTTCTCTCTAAAACGTGCAGTTGGCTGCCTCTAACATTAAGTGCTATTTACAATCTTTATTTTATTAACACAAACATGGCACTTTTGATGTGCCAGGCATTATTCTGAGTCATTTATGTAATTAACTCCTTGACTCCATCTAACAACCTATGGGGTAGGTACTATTTTTATCCATTTTGCAGATGAGGAAACTGAGGCACAGAGTGATGCCTGCCTCTGTGCGATGTCTTCTACAAAAGAGCAATATAAACATGAGAGGTGGTGTCTTAGTTTGAGCTACTGTAACCAACCACCATGGACAGGGTGGCCTCACAGTTCTGGAGGCTGGGCAGTTTAAGATCAAGGTGCCAGTGCATCCCGCGTGTGATGGGAGCCAGTTTCCTGGCTCATAGATGGCTGTCTTTTAGCTGTGTCCTCACATGGCAGAAGGGACGAGAAAGATCTCTTGGGGTTTCTTTATCCGTGAGGGTTCCGTTGTTTTGGCCTAATCACTTGTCCAAAGGTGCTACTTCCAAACACCATCATATTGAGAAATAGCGTTTCAACGTATGCATTTTGGGGGGGGGGGGGACACAAACATTCAGTGCATTGTCAGTGACGTAGATAGAAATCTCATTCGTGAGTCTCCCCTGAAGGTTAATTTTCCACTAATTGATGTCCCAACGCTTTGTCTTGATCAGTCGGTCAATAGTGAGTTCAACCTCTGTGCCTGACTCTGAACTTGGTTCCCCTCCTGGCACTGACTTCCGTGTTCCCGCCAGTCCTTGCGGGAGCGTGCCCTGGGACTGGTTCTCCATGACTGGATTGGGTCAGCGCGGGGGTAGATGGCAACAGGCCGGAAGAACGTCCTCCGCGCCTCACAGAATGTGGAGATGATGACAGATTTTCTTGCTCTGCCTGTAGAAAGCAAGCTTAGCACTTCATGCGCTTTTAGCCCTTCCTTTTTACAAGGGATTGAGCTGAGGGAACTTTTTGTTTATCATCAGGTGTTTTTAAGTTAGGGACCTTTGCCAGAGCATTTCCGTAGTGAGCAGCTTTGGGTCTCCGGTATGTCTGCCCGCGTAGCTGGGTCAGGAGTGCACCCGTGGCTCTGAACGGAGAGACACGACTGCTGACGAGGGTCAGCTTTCACGTGGAGCAGGGTGTCTCCACCTCGGCACTGTTGTCATCGTGACCTGGCTAACTTTCCATTGTGGTGACTGTCCTGTGCACTGTAGGGTTCTCAGCGGCAGTCCTGGCCTCTACCCGCTAGATGCCAGGAGTGCCCCACCCTCCATTTGTGACAGATAGCAATAGCTCTAGAGATTGTGGAATGTGTCCGGGGGTGGAGGCCGCACCCATGGATGAGAACCAAGCTGTAGATTGAAAGAGGCTTCTGGTAGACCCAGTCCCCTTGGCAGCCCCCTGCTGTCCCGCTAGCCCTCTCCATGAGGGGTTACGGTGGGTGCCACAGATTCCAACGTGACCAGTGTTCTTATTACAATCACCCTACATGTATTCGCCAGGTGGTTATCATGGCCCATCAAGGTCTGTCTCCCCAGTGTTCTTAAAGTGCAAGCATCTTGAGATTTTCACCCTGATGATGATTAGCTGCTCTGTTCAGGCTTTAGAAGAGGGAATATGCTTGTATTTGGCCCAGATTGCTTTGCCTCTGGTGCACGTCTTGGGCAAAATGCTTTTTAAAAATACTTTTTTATTATGGCAAAATATATGTAACATTTTAAACTATTTTTAAGTGTATCAAGTGGCATCATGTATATTCACGATGTTGTTACGATTATCATAACTATCCATTTCCAGAACTTTCCATCATTCCAGATAGAAGTTATGTACCCATTAAACAATAACGCCACCTCCTTCCCTCTCCCTGCCAGGCATGGGCAACTATCATTCAACTTTCTGTCTCTATGAATTTGTTTATTCTAGATACATCATATAAGTGGAATCATACGGTGTTTGACCTATTGTGTCTGACTTATTTCATTTCACATGATGTTTCCAGAATCATCCATGCTGTGACATGCATCAGAAATCCATTTCTTTTTACAGGTGAATAATATTCCATTGCATATAGAGACCGCATTTGGTTTATACATTCATCTCTTGATGGAAACTTGTGTTCTTTGCACCTTTTGGCTGTTGGGAATAATGCTGCTGTGAACATGGGTGTATCTTTCTGTGTGCCTGCTTTCGGCTATTTTGTTACATGGTTCTTTGTTTTTGTTTGCTTTTCTTTTTTTTTATATTTGGAGTGGAAATGGTGGATCACGTGGCAGTTTTTTTTTTTTTTAATTTTGAGGAACTGCTGTACTGTTTAACATAGTAGCTGTAGCACTTTACATTGCCATCAGCATTGCATGAGAGTCATAATTCTCATCAACACTGATATCCCATTTTTTAAAATTATAGCCATCCTAATGGATAGGAGAATATATTATGCTGTGTAAAATAAGTCGGTCAGAGAAAGACAAATACCATAGGATTTCACTCATATGTGGAATTTAAGACACAAAACATGAGCATAGGGGAAAGGAAGAAAAAGTAAAGTGACATAAAACCAGGAGACAAACCATAAGAGACTCTTAACTCTAGAGAACAAACTGAGGGTTGCTGGAGGGAGGGGGGTTGGGGGGATGGGCTAAATGGCTGATGCACATTAAGGAGGGCCCTTGTTGGGATGAGGATGTGATGAATCACTGACTTCTCCTGAAACCAATATTATGCTATATGTCAACTTGAATTTCAAGAAAACTTGGAAAGGAAAACCAAACCAACCAAACAAAAAACAAAAACAAATGAAGTTGTATCTCATTTTGGTTGTGATTTGCATTTCCCTAATAACTAATGATGTCGACCATCTTTTCCGGTGCTTATTGGCCATTTGTCTATCTTCTTTTGGCGAAATGTTTATTCAAGTCTGTGCCCATGTTTGATTTTTTTGTGTTATTATTATTCGATTGGATACTTTTAAAGAACAGATAAATTCCACGATCTGCTTGATTCTGAATATCCATCCAGTCGTTTAACATTAGAGGCCATTACTTCGCTTCATTTAGTTTGTATGGATTTCATCTCGTGTTTGAGGGCATCGTGACACTGAGACCAGTAGTTCTGTCCTGTCATTAGTGTTTCCCACGGGACTGCTCGAGGTGGGAATTTCCACCAAAACCAGATCACGGTGGAACATGGAGGGTCTGAGAGATGACAGTCCAGCTTCAGGTCTTAGTGGTGGCCAGTGTGGTCATAAACAGCACCGCAGAGACTGTGGCTGCAGTCCAGGAACACCTGCTGCCCATACTTCCCTTCTTTCTGTGGCTGTGACTGCAGTTGGCATCTGGCCTTTGTTCAGACCGGAGGGCTTATACTCCCCTCTTCACATGAACCCAGCTGTCCACGATGGTGTGCACGACAGCATGGCAAGTCTTGACACGAATCACACTTCCCATTTTGTGGCGAAGACCGTACTAAAATAGGAGTCATGCTAATCATTTCCCATAAATTAAGGGTGGCAGGGTTTCCCAATGTAGTAACCCAGTAGAGCTGAGAATCACGGGAGAATGGAGGCACCCTTTATAATTCCGACGAGAAAAAAAGGATAAGAATGGTGAGAGAGGTCACATGTGATCATGAATGTCAGAGCCTGTCCCCACCTTGGGACTGTCTTCATGCGACTCCTCCTTCTGCACAGCTGGGTTTTCTGGGTTGATTAAAGATGGCACGGACACCCTGCATGTGGCACCGGTTCCATGATGGTTGGGGAAGAGAATCTGATTGGGGTATGTCATGAAACAATACATTTTAGATGTCCAGCACTGCATGGATTCAACCCGTTTTTAATACAGTCCTACAGTTTATGAAGAATAGATTATCTTCTGTAGTCACACCAGTTGGCATTTTAATAGGTATATTGGTTGATCTGTGAAAGTTCCTGTCTTAGGATCATGGCTCTGCCACTGATTTACTGGGTGATCCGGGGGTCCGTGTCTGATTCTTTGAGACCTGCACGGGCCTCATAGGGCACAGGTACTAATTGTTGAATGAGTGAATACATGAAGAGTCTGTCTGTCACTAAGGGCAAAAGTGGTCTTTCAAGTCAGTCTCAGCTCTGATACACAATAATTCTAAAGGGATCATTGTTCATCTCTGACAAAGGAACCTGTAGGTTTCTGCCAGCGTGCCAGAGCATCCTGTTAATGGACCAGAATTGCCATCTCCACAGAGGAGAGGGAGAAAATCTTCCACAAGTCATTAAAGTTCTGATTGGCCGATTATAATGATCTGAGATGTCCCTCTTCCTCTGCAATGCTGTCTGTGATTTTTTATTTTCTTTCCCCAAATAAAAACAAAAACAGCAGTTATTGCTTGCCTCAAATAATTATTGGACTTGTTTTCTGAAATCGGTACAAAGTCTGAGCAAAGGGCGATTTCCCTGGCTAGAATCAACATGATATAAAATCAGCACTGCAGCCTTGAGCAAGTTCGTTCTTCTCTGGAAGAACTCAACTTGTTGAAACTATCTCTGGCTTCACCATGTATTTTGCATGAGCCAGCCAGTATTCTAGGCGAGGTCATTAAGCCTTGGCACTCCAGCAGGCATTAAAAGGAAAGCTTGAATCACAATCAGTGGTATTACATACAGACTTGGGATATTAAAAACGAAGCTGGGTGGAGAAAATATAATGCCACGTCATGCATTTGTCACAATGATAGATGCGCTCGTGGATATCCAGAAAAATTGTTACAGCTTATCTGCTGCTCCTGATAAGGTGTCAGGGAGGCGAGACTCGGAATGAGTTCATGATGACTGGAATCATGTATTGATCGGGACCACACAGAATAGCACACAGGTATTGATCATTCTAAAGATTCTGAGAGAGGCCTAAAGGCACGTGATTTCTCTCTCCCTGTGCATTCTTCATGAGTGGTAGTATAACTTGTCATTAGGCCAACCCGGGAAACACTATTCCACTGTGGCAAAAGCTTTTCTATTTGCCCACAGGGAAAATGCAGCAGCATATCCACAATAAACATGTGTTTAGCACTTAGGATGTGCCAAGTACTGTGCTGGGCACTTATATCAACATCTTAAATTCTCCCAGTGGGTCTCTGAGATGATTTGGGTTTTAATTTCCTGTGTCAGAGAGGTCAGCTCGGGCCTCCTGATTTTCATGTATGGTTGACTTTGTCCCATATCGCCATTTATATGGCCATTGAGATACGGGCATCTTCCACTGTAGGGTTTCTGTAAATTCCTAATAGGTCACTTGCTCAGGCTTCCCTGGAAGCCAAGCCCTGCGTCCTCCTGTGCCGTATCAGTTATAGCTGACCGAAGTTGCTGTAGCAATTTAGCATAACTTCAGTGGCTTAAAACAGCACAGATCTATTCTGTTACAGTCCTGGAGGTTGGATGTCCAACGTGGATCTCATGGGGCTAAAATGAAGGTATCAGCAGAACTTGGTTCCTTTCTGGAAGCTCTAGGGGAGAAACTGTTTCTTCCTGTTTTTGAGGCTGCCCGCCATCCGTGTCTTGTGGCCCCTTCCTCTGGCTTCGAAGCCAGTGACAGCAGGCTGAGCCATCCCATCCCATCACATCCCATCCCATCACATCCCTCAGACTTCCTCTCCTGCTTCTTTGTTCACGTTTCAAGACCCTTCTGATCACACTTGGATCACAGCTGGAGATGATCCAGGATACTTTCCCTATTTCAAGATCACCTGGTTAGCAACCTTCATTCTGTCTTCACCCTAACTCCTTTGACATGTAACATAAAGTATTCACAGGTTCCAGCATTGAGGATGTAGACATCTCTGAGGGATATTGTTCTGTCTCCTACAGTGCTTTAACCTGGAAGTAAAAAATCTAACTCCTTTGCTGATCTTTAGTAATCAGCCGTGTATCTTAATCGTACCAGCACTTTATTCAGTTTGATGAAGGCTAAAGAAGCTGACGATTATACCACTTTTCTTCTTCTTTCCTCTCTTTTCCCTTTCTCTGTGGTTTTATTGGTAAATGACCTTCCTTATTCAAACCAGATGGTTTTTCCTATCTCAGCCCCTGGAAGTCTCTTTCTCTCAGTAGCAGATGAGTCACTAATAAATAAATAAGTAAAAGAAATTTCAGATCAATGGAGTATCCATTTCCTGACAGAAATGTTATGATTATGCTTTTTTCCATCTCACATTAACCCATTTTACACATTAACAACAACGACTGACTAGGCAGGTGAGTGATGTCCCATAGGGCGTTGGTTCTCATCTGGGCTGATTTTGCCCCCCGGAGGGTACTCGGCACTGATGGAGACATTTTGCTTGTCGCAACCAGGAGGGGAGGGGTAACGGTGCTACTGACACCTGGCTTGAAGAGTCACGGGGCTGCTAGATCCTTTGTCACACAGGAGAGCCCCTAAAACAAAGAGGCACCTGACCCATGGTGGTAGCAGTCCCGAGGTTGAACAAGTCTGCTGGAGAATATACAGCCACCCGGTGGATGAGGGGCGGGGCCGGGGGAAGGCCCCCTGAGTGCCAGTCTCCGGTCGACCAGCCGTCTCTTCCAGAGAAGAAAGAGGACACTTTGGATAAACTTTTAACTTTTCTTAGTTGTAAGGTTATTGTATTTGTCGGAAATGCATCATGTTCAGGGGGTTTGTAAACATCGACAGTGTGGTGGGTTGCCTGTGTTTGGCGTGGTTTCCACATTTCTGGGTAGTACAGTGATGATTTCCAGCGAATAACTACCATAGACATTTCTTAGAAGAGCAGTGTCATTTGTGCGCCTTCAGAACTGAATGACTCTTTGCCTCTCTGAATTACACCTCTTTTCCTTGAATTAGAGGCCAGCGAAGGCCCTCGCTGGTGGTGTCCCTGGGTCAGGTCAGCTCATGGAGCCATGCCTCTCATCTGGGAGGAGTGTTTTTCTGTGAATGCTGAAGACACATGAAGTCAAGGAAGAGTCAGGAAGCAGCAATGCTGGCCTGAGCAGTGCAAAAAAAAAAGTAGGCAGTATTCGTGATCCATTTGCACTGAACCTAGAGAGAAGGCCCAAGCCATTGAAAGAACTGAGAATCGTTTTAGGTGGACCGTAAATTAAACCTTAGATAAGTGGATGCTAGCCTCAGGTGTACTTCTGCTGATTTCAGACACCTTTCATTCTGATTTCGTAGAGAATGTTGAAGGGAATTCTAGAATTCAAGAGGTGTAAAACCATCCATTTGTCTCAGACAACCATAAATCTGACCATCCCTGATTGTGTGTTATTTTTTATATACTCTGCTGCCTTCAAAGAATGCGATGATAATATTCTCAGGTTTAGTTTGGACAGAAGAGGTGCTTTGATAGAAGCAGCAAAGTATGGGGGGGGGGGCACCTGGGTAGCTCAGTCGGTTGAGCGTCCCACTTCAGCTCAGGTCATGATCTCGCGGTCTGTGAGTTCGGCCCCCGTGTCGGGCTCTGGGCTGACAGCTCAGAGCCCGGAGCCTGCTTCTGATTCTGTGTCTCTCTCTCTCTCTGCGCCTCCTCCGCTCATGCTCTGTCTCTCTCTCAAAAATGAATAAATGTTAAAAAAAATTTAAAAAAAAGTATGGATGTTGATTTAGTTTTGTGCTGATTATGTACTTACAGCACGTTAGTATTTACCTGGAAATTGCTATGTTGAGCTTCCAGTGCTCAGGTTTTATTATTTTCCTACAAATCAGCACTAAACAGAAAGAACCTCTCTCCCCTCCTGCTTTGCCCATGTGACACATACACGAACACCTTTTGTCCTAATAATTGAATTACTGCTGGAAGTTATTAATAATTTCATTGTCCTCATAGCTTCCTTCCATGTAATGTTCTTACCAATCAAAAATAATTGGTTTGGAAGCTAGGGAAGCTATTGTGTGTGGGATCCCGTTGTGACATATCTGGCCCCATAATTTGATTTATTCCTATTGAGTAAAATCCTTTGAGATCTATAGCCCTCAAGTTGGGAAAGAGAATAATTTTCAAAGATATATCATTTATGCTAAGAAACACCGATTGTTTGGTGATCCAGGGTTTTATTGAGTATCTCTTTGCATAACAGTGTGCAGGGTTCTCTGGAGAATGTGCACATCAATATATGATTTGTTCCCTTTAAGAGAAAGCTTTCAACTTTATTAGGAAGACATGATTTAAACGTGTATGTTTTTGTAGAAGTTTATGGGTTCAATGAAATATGAGAAAATAGATGTGATCAGGAGGAGTGCTGGGCACTGTGGAGTCTTGTCATCAGAGCTGACCTGTCCCACTGAGCCTCAAGTCTCACTGGTCTTTAGACTGTATTTTAGCCCTGATCTTACTTTTTAAACACATGTTTTTAATGTTTGTTTATTTTTGAGAGAGAGAGAGACAGACAGAGTATGAGTGGGAGAGGGTAAGAGAGAGGAGGAGACACAGAATCTGAAGCAGGCTCTAGGCTCTGAGCTGTCAGCACAGAGCCCGACGTGGGGCTTGAACCCACAAATTTTGAGATCATGACCTGAGTCGAAGTCGAACGCTTAACTGACTGATCCACCAAGCCCTCATCTTTCTATTGATTGGATACAGAAGACTTTTATTTTTATATTATGCATATTCACTCTGTGTCATTCATATTTGATTTTGATATTTCATTTAATGCCACCTTCGTTAATAAATGTCACCTTATATTTATTCCAAAACGGATCAACGATAAATAGAAAGGAATTTGAGAATAGTCAGGAAGTGAAGAAGGGAAGAGTTGGCCACGTGTCAAAGGAAATAGTTGAAGTATAGCCAAGAAGCTGTGTTCAATGGTCCTGTTAAAACAAAGTCTCCTTTTTAAGGGAAGCCTGGGGAGTGAGGAAGCAGGTGAAGTGGCAGCAAAATGATTATTCTTTTAGTGGCTCTTCAAAATGTCAACTTTTTAGGATTATGAGGTAGCACACTAAAACTTGTCTTTTGTACTAACGTTGAGAAATGTCTTCAGTTTCCTAATGTCCTACTCACCAATGTGCTTTCAGGGTGAGCTCTTTGAAGAGGTGGAATACAAGTTTCTTTCAAAACCATAGTGCCTTAGGGGCGCCTGGTGGCTCCGACTTCGACTCAGGTCATGATCTCACAGTTCGTGGGTTCGCGTCCCGCATCAGGCTCTGTGCTGACAGCTCGGGGGGCTGGAGCCTGCTTCGGATTCTGTGTCTCCCTCTCTCTCTGCCTGTCCCCTGCTCATGCTCTGTCTCTCAAAAATAATAAATAAACATTAAAAAAAATTAAAACAAACAAAAAAACAAAACCATAGTGCCTTCAAAGTAGGGAAAGGTCATGTTAGTGAATACTTGGACAAATTCCATCATTTGAAAGGAGACCTCTTCAAAATATAACTGACTGTCCTTAAAAGACCATAGCAAAAATGAATTACTGTAGCAAATACTGTCATATTTACTAGTTTATATTGGCTAGAATAGAGCATTCTTTGAGAAAGGTCTTATTAACAATTGGTTCATTGTTTTATGATATAAATGTGGATATTTGGTTCCATCAGTGGTTGGAAGAAGCCTTAATTGTTAACATTTAATCCCATTTCACCTAATTACAGAAGGTGATTAATGCTATTAAAAAAAACATAGAACAGGGTTAAAGGGTTTGGGTATTAAAAGATAGGGTGCAGGGGCACCTGGGGGGCTCAGTCGGATAAGCATCTGATTCTTGGTTTCAGCTCAGGTTATGATCACACAGTTCGTGAATTCAAGCCCTATGTGTGGCTCTGTGCTGACAGCTCATAGTCTGCTTGGGATTCTCTCTTTCTCTCTCTCTCTGCCCCTCTCCCTCAGAATAAATAAATAAACTTAAAAAAAGGTAGGGTGCATTGTTTGAAATTCTGAATAGTGTGGTCAGGGTAGACTGCGTTGAGAGGTGTCATTTGACCTGAAGGTTCAGGAAGGTGGGGGCGTGTGGATCTTAGGGGGAATGAAAATCAAGGGGACAGGTGATGAGGTCCCTAGGTGTGAGAATACCTAATACTGTCAGAGAATAACAAGGAGGCCAGTTGTGGCTGCAGACAGGAAGGGTAGGTCATAGGAATTGTAGTCCTGACATCAGACTGGCTGTGAGAGGACAAACCCAACGATTTTATAGACCACCATGAGGGATCTTTGGCTTCCACTCTGCCGAGTTTTGAGAAGAGAACTGACACGATTTGATTCACATTGTAGAAGAATTCTCTGCTGACCTGCAAAATTGTTGGGGGCGAGGGGCAGAGTGGAAGCAGGGAGCTCAGTTAGGAGGCTCTCGGTGGGATCCAGGCGAGATGTTGGTCGGGACAGTGGTGTGGAGATGATGAGAGAAGTGATCATATTTTGGATATGTTCTGAGGGTCAGAGGATTTGCTGGCCAATTGGGAAGGGGTGTCAGAAACGGGGATAAAAGGTGACTCCAGGTTTTTTTGACACAGCAATTGGAAGGACAGGTAAAATTGCCATCCAGTGAGAGGGGAGACAGTGAAACTGGGGGTGGGGGTGGGGAAGGGGCGGGGCGAGGTCAGTGGTTATTGTGTTATGTTATTGTTATGTTATTATGTTACATTATGTTATTATGTTATGTTACGTTATGTTATTATGTTGTTATGTTGTTATGTTATGTTATGTTATGTTATGTTATGTTATGTTATGTTATGCTACGTTATGTGGCAGCAGTTTCTCAGACATCTAGGTGGAGGGGTCCAGTAGGCAGGAGATTATAGGAGTCTGGAGTGGAGCATAGAGGTCTCAGGTCACAGTGGGAACGTAAAGCATGAAAGCATAGAGTTGGCGATCGTATTCTGTAGACATAAAAGTGGACTGTGTATGTGTTGAGAATGGGTGTGTGTGTGTTTCTGTTCAAGTTATTTTCTATGGTTTGCAGCATAGAGGGCAGTACCAGTAAGAACGTTCCAGTACCTTTTAGCATACTGTAATAATGCTATTTAGATTGTGATTCGCAATGGAGAGGTTTCTGAAGGATCTTTATTCTTTGGGCACAAAAAGAAACCTCATGGTTTTTTGGGAGAAAAATTCTGCTGTAGTAGTGAAATATAAGTGACAATATAGGCAGACTCTTTGCCATGCTCTATACAGTAGTACTTATCGAGAGGTCATGTTTTATGGTAGATCTTGGATTGGTGGGGGTTTGCCAGTTTTCTTCAAGAGCCATGTTTGTTTGTTTACTTATTTTTGAGAGAGAGAGAGAGAGAGAGAGAGAGAGAATCCCAAGAAGGTTCCACAGTGTCAGTACAGAGCCCACCGCGGGGCTGAAACTCACAAAGTGTGAGATCATGACCTGAGCTGAAATCAAGAGTTGGATGCTTACCCGACTGAGCCACCCAGGCGCCCCAAGAGAGCCATGTATTTAAATGTCACGTCATAGTAGCTGAGGTCACTGCTCGAACTAAAATAAATTAAACGTTATAAGAGGTATCTAAATTACTTGGTTTAGCCTCTTTGTAAATGTGTAGTATAATAAATTATAGCACTTGTTAAAAAACAAACAAAAAACAAGCAACCTCTGGCTTCCATAGGATGTAATTGTTATAAGCAGTAAAGTTATGTGTATGTTCTTTTGCCTTTTCCTATTTTGTAACTGGAACACATCTTATGTGCATTATGGAATTTTTAGATGCAGTTATCAGAAATCCAATTAAGATGCTAGAACAGTAAAATTTACAGATGAGGTTAAAAGTCCTTAGCTCTAATAGGGAATTAGTTATAAACCTCTGTGTAAAACATTACTGATCATGTATCTTTTGAAATGTTACCAACTATAATATTAAAACCATAGCATTCACCATTGAGCTCTAAAATTTACTAAAAAAGGGATTACAGAATGGACTGGCAGTTGAAATGTTAGTATATCTGCAGAGTGGTTTCATAGGAAGTGTGAGTGCTGTTTTGTTTAAAATATGTAACACTTCTTACCAGAAGAATCAAACATGAGAGTAAACTATTTGTATAGCCAGTAAGTCTTGGTTACAAACCATTCTTAAAAAAAAAAAAAAAAACATGGGGCGCCTGGGTGGCTCAGTCATTTGAGCGGCCGACTTCGGCTCAGGTCACGATCTCGCGGTCCGTGAGTTCGAGCCCCGCATCAGGCTCTGTGCTGACAGCTCAGAGCCTGGAGCCTGTTTCGGATTCTGTGTCTCCCTCTCTCTGACCCTGCCCCGTTCATGCTCTGTCTCTCTCTGTCTCAAAAATAAATAAACGTTAAAAAAAATTAAAAAAAAAAAACAAAAAGAAACTTTGTGTGTTATTACGAATACACCATGTATATGTTCCAAAACATCACATGCTCTAGGATACTTAATGAAATCACTCCTAGCTAACTCCACTGTGAGTGAGCAAGTATAATAAAGAACACTGCTTTTAAAAAAAGTAGCTTGAGAGCCAGAATTGGAGGCGAGAAGTAGTAATTTTTTCATTCTCGGTACTGCAGTTTCTATTTTCACGGGAGATTGAAGTGGAAATACTGGTACTGATTATACTGATAGAGTCAGTGCTCCTCTGGCAGATTAGACACCCAGGACATACACAGCACAGTCCAGTTTTTGAACTTCAAATTTGTCACTAATACAACTGGTGAGGTTTTACAAAGTCTTTCATTGTAGTATCATCTGATTGAACCATAAGTATCTTTAGAGGTTTAACCTGGTTGTGATTTACATGGTGAACCAACGTATGGTTGACATTTGTGTAAAAATGGGGCAACAATTTACCCAAGTTTTTTTTTTCTTTATTGTGATAGTTCCTGGCATATATGGCAAATAAAGAACTCGGGGAAAATCTATTTGTCTGTTTCCGGTAGTCTCCGTGCTTCTACTGTGGTAAGAGGAGGTATTGAGGACAGAGGGCTTCATACAAAATACAGACCCTGCCTGGCCTCATGGTGCTTGGTCGTATGGGGAGGAAGATGTGCTGCTGAGAAGAAGTCTAAGTGGGAAAAAGGCAGGATGAAGATAATCATCAAGGGTGAGAGTCAGGGATGGAGAGTTCTGGACAGAGCATGTGCAAAGACCCTGAGACAAGAGAAAGCTTGGACCCTTCCCTGATTGGAAGTAGGCCAGTAAGAAAAGGGAAGGTGACCGACAGAGCCCTCCAGGGCCATGTAGAGGCTCCAGAGAGCCAGGTCATGCCGGACTTTGTTTTTCCCTAAGAACTGGGAATTTACTCTTCCTGCAGTATCTTCATAGTGATGGAAGGAAGGATGTTTTCATTATTATTGGCATTGCTGCTGTTGAGTGCTTGGTTTGTTCTGTGTTTCCAGCCTTCTTGCCCTATGAAGGTCTGCATCTGGAACTTGGCTGGTGTGGAGTAAGTGTGAATTGCAGCTCTAGGCACCGTGTTTTAAATATGACAGCTGTGGCACAGAAACGAACTGTGTCAGTCATTCCTGGAAAAGAGAAGGCAGCATTAAAGGAGAACAAAGATTCCATACAGGAAGGGAGCTGGGGCTGTGTCTTAGCAGACAGTCCTGAAGGAGATGTTATGGCAGTCGATTCACAGTCTGAGTCTAAGATCAGATTG
Organism: Neofelis nebulosa; assembly: GCF_028018385.1. Classification (NCBI taxonomy): domain Eukaryota; kingdom Metazoa; phylum Chordata; class Mammalia; order Carnivora; family Felidae; genus Neofelis; species Neofelis nebulosa. Next base: position 9,589,599 of record NC_080782.1, on the reverse strand, counting down.
TATTCCTAACCTGTTAGCTTTGCAGCCTTGGAGGCACTCTTCACTGTGAAACTTCGCAGAGCCTAATTCATTAGGTTTTCCTAATAAATGAGGTAATACGTGTAAAGCACTTAACCCGGTGTGGCATCCCTGAGTTTACTGAAATTATTAGCTATCATTGTTGCTCCTACTACTTTTATTATTTGATTAAGTTGGTAACAAGAAGGGTGGACAAGTATAGAATAATTAATGCCTTGGAGCTAAGAATATACATCCATGATAAATAGATCCATAAGCGGGGATGCAGGGTTCCTGTAGAGCAATGTTAGTAGATAAGATTAGAAAAAACAGGATGCATACTGATATTTTATTGCTTATGTCCTAACCTGCCGCTTGCAGACAGCAGTTCTGGGCTTATTCCCTCAACAAACACTTCATGTTCTCCATGTCACTCAACCTTCTGCCCCCTTACCCTACTCCTATCACCTGGGCACTTAACCACCTGTAAAATTGTAGGGCTTTCTTTGTGTGTGTCTGTAATGACATCCTTATCAGGCAGTATTTCATAAAAGCAGCTATGCCACTTGTTTATGTTGTTACGAGAGTTGAGAGTTGTTCTGGAAAATGTCTGAGAAGGCTTTTGAGAAGTGTGTATTGGTCACCAGAAGATCGAATTACACGTGGAAACGAGCGTGAGAAACAACCATGAGCAATTCTAGTATAAAGCTGAATTTGAGCTACAGTGTCTGCGATTTTGTTCTACACAGTCATTTGGAGGGAAACAGTCCAGCCACCAAGTACATGCTGTAAGAAGTCCCAGACGTGCTATGGGCCCCTAAGACAAGGGTTCCTGAAGAACCCACAATGCGCGTGGCTCCAGCATAAAAGCTCTCTCTGCCTTTCAGCATTGTGCTGACCATGAACAACAGGTCTTGTCAGCCTTTTGTGGAATCCTGGTTGGAAGGTTTGTGTTGAAATTGTAGTATGTTACAATGTGTATTCTTCCTTTTCCTGGATGCTCATGTAGGATCTCAAAACACATAAGAGAGCAGACAGGCATCATTTCTGTTATATGGAAATGATATTTTTTTTTCTTTAATAATACAGGTGGTGATTAAATATGCACATTTGTAGCTCGGCTCAAATTTATGAAATATACACTAAGTTAACCCATATTTAATGTATATTAGCTCTCCTGCTTATTGACCCCAAAGATCAAAGATACCCTCATGAGTCAAGAGTTTTTTACATTATTCCAAGTCTAGATGACATGATTTGCATTACTCAGTAGAATATAAGTAGAAACTTGTGGGCAGAGGGTAGTCAGTCATATTATTCTCCTGCTTACCACCCTCTCTGCAAATCCTGTGTACCTGGGAAGAGTGTTTTTACCACGGTCTACAAGGACATGACCCCGTTGACAGCCGTATCCCAGCCACACTTGGCATTTCCTCGTTTCTCATAGACTGGGTGTGTTTCTCCCACAGTGCCTTTGCACCTGCCACAGGTTCCCCCCAAACATCTTTGACAGAACTGTACGCCTTGACCTGACTGGCTCGTCCTTATCATCTTGGGCTCTATTCCATTGGAGGGCTCATTTCTGTGTCTGTTTTATTGCACAAGATTTAATCATATGAGAGTAGAGGTCATTGACCTATGAAAACTGATGTTTTTAATATTTAAGATGTGCTTTAGTATTTAGAAATCTAGCCCTGATGTCAGGAATGTTTGTAAAGTACAAATATCTAATGAAGGATGTGAAATTTTAAAAGTGCACGTTCTCCAATCAACTAATTTGGACATCGATGTATCTTTACTCACTGACTGATTTCCACTCTCTAAGCAGATTGTTTGAGAATTTGATAAATTTGAGAATAGTCTTATATAATATTAAAGGGATTTCTGTAATCAGTTTCCATTTTGGTTTGACCCTCTGAAGCGCTGTAATTCTGGTTTGGTTCCTTGTGCCAGTAACTTACGTATTAACGGTCGAGCATATTGCCGTCCAGACGTAGCGTTCTGAACAGGTTCTGTAGCTCAGCGTCAGCCACGTTGTCACTAAGTGTAGTATGTCCCATGCCACATACGTGTGAAAGGGAGATGTACTTTGGGGCGTACTTCCTTAAACCTGGGTCTATATTTGACTCCCCCTATATTTGACCCCCAGTCATTCATTCTGCAGATCTAACCATCGTTCTATCCTGACTGTGCTTTGCCATTTTCACTAATGTTTCCTGCTCCTCCCCTCTCTTTTCTGTACAGTTTGCTTGTTTTCTGAGACTCGGATTGCTGCTTACTGTCATCTAGACTCAGGTTTGGTGGATAGAGAGAAGCATGGCCTTTCTCAAAACCTCATTCACTTTGTGCTGCGAACGTAATAAAGGCCACTTCCTCAGGGTGACACTCAAGTCCCAATTACATGTCCAGCCTCCTCTCCAGCAACATCGCTCGTTACCTCCTTTCCTCCTGCCGTGCCTGACCGACTGCTGCTATCATCCCTTGTTTGCTTATCTTCCTGGACACTTGTTCCTTTTTTGTGACAGCGGGAGCTGCATTCGGCTTTGTATTCTTCTTAGTCTTTCTCGGTCTGAATACCTCATGATATTACAGACTCCCAAGGGCTGAGGTCCATGTTTCATCATCTCCGTGCCTCCTGGTTCATAGCATGCTGGCTGACACATAGTTATCGCTCGGTGGATCCTTGTGAGTTGAAGATTTTGTGTGCTGCCAAACCAAATACCGTTTCCAACTGAATATCGTCTTCAGTCTGTGTTTTCTAAATGTGTTTTCTTGCAACCATATACTATCAATTCATCACTTAGATAAAGCATTTGAAGAGTCAAGGTCAGTTCTCCATCAATATCTTTTCTCTCTCGGGAGTTGATGGCTGAAGGCAATGGTTCTCCGATTGGCTCATGCCCCCATCGTCTGGCTTGTTAGAATTGAGATTGCTGGGTCCCAGACCCATAGTTTCTGATCCGGTTGGTCTGGGCTGGGGCCCAAGAATGTGCATGTCTAACACGTTACCAGGTGATGTGGCCGCTGCTCTCCCAGAATCCCACTGAGAGAGCCTGTTTTAGGGTCACCTGGGATCACTGGGTATCTCTGTGCTAAAGCAGCTGAGTCAGAGAGTGCTAAGTCTGTGGAAAAATCTTCCCATCAGGGTTAAACATTAGCACTGAGTTGTGCACGTCTCATTCACCCCTTCGCGTGACGGTTTTGTTCCTCCACCTAATGAGAGAAGATGCTTTCCTACCGCCTCTCCACTGGCCTTCCCTTAACTGGCAGGGAAGATGCTTTCACCTGCGGGATGCGTATGTTGAACTCTGTTTAGTTTGTTGGCCCACGCTTGCTTTCCCTAAAGAATTCCTGGTGAACACGGGTTGTCTCGGTGCCCCCCAGGTAGCAGTTCACGTAATCCTCCCAGGAAGCCCGGGGATTATCTTTGTTTTTCCCATGCGAGGAGGTTAGGCGCTTAGTGTGAGGCCATATGCACAGTAAAGGTGGGTGAACCAGGGGTTGAGCCCAGGAAGTCTGGCTCTGAGTCTGGACACCTCACCACTGTCGGCTGGTCTCTCTCTAGGTGGGAAAAACAAAACAAAACAAAACAAACAAAAAAACCAAAAAACAAAAAACTGCTGTTGTCCTCATTGTGGCTTGATGGCTTCTCCACAAATCCTTTTGGCATCTCCAGTTAGTATCTGGTCTAAGACTGCCTTCTGGGCCTCAGAGGATTTTTACGCTTCAATGGGAAAACCTTAGTGACCATCACTCTTTAAGGGACTGTGTCTTAATCAGATTTATTTTGGTCAGTGAGTGCAGCTGCACGTTACGATTTCAGCGTATTTTCATCGCTTGCTTTATACAAAATGACAGCACAGGGAAAATGACCCAGTTCAGAGGGAAACAGGGGGTCCTCTTGTCGTATGATCTTGCACTTCTGATTTCATAGTTTTACATGCACCATCATAGTTGGCCTTACGCATAAAAGCAACAGCAAAAAAGCATGAAACATTATCTGATTTCACAGAGAAGGAGCTGAGTCTTGGGGAGGCTGAAGAAGTTCTCCTTTACCAAACTGCAAGGATGGGATTCGGGCTCAGCTCCGGGTTTTCAATTCAGAGTTTGATATTGGTTTCACGACATATTAGGAATTTATATTCAATCGAGTTTCCATTAAAATTTGTAAATTTCCGGTGGGGCTTTGCAGATATTGAGTGCAATATTTAAATTAGATTTCTGAGTATTCGTTTATTCAACAAGTGTTTACTGAGCCTCTCCTTTGAGCTAGGCATTCTTCTAGGTGTGTAGAATATATTAGCAAACAAAACACTGAGACAGCTGTTACAACACCATGCTGGTAGGAAAGGACAATAAGCAGTGGGCACAAATGAGTAAATTATATTGTATGTTGGAACCTGACAAGTGCTATGGAAAACAAAAGAAGAGTAGATAGAGCAAGGCAGGGTAGAAAGAGCAGGAAGAGGATGTCGTGGAAATTTTCTGGGTAGTTAGGCAGAGGGACGGTTAAGCAAGACGTAGAGAAGGTGAGGGAGTTAACCGTGGACCTGGCTGGGAGAAGACCAGTCCAGGTGCAGAGAGCATTGCTGGCAGGGAAGGGCCACATATGGGAGCGGACTTCAGGAATGGCAGGTGGGACAATGTGGCCATGGAGAGAACAGCAGGGGACTAATTTAACAAAATGACGCTTACCCAGATTTTCTAGGGCCTTGTATGGCATCGAAAGTGTTGACCTAAGGTGTGGCCTGATCTGACATAGACCTAGGCTGGTGCTCTAGTAAGAATAGACTGTAGGGAAGCTATGATGGAGACTGTATCATCAAGCCAAGTGAGTAAAGATGGATTGCTCAGACTAAGGAGAGTCAACAGTGGAGGTGGGGAGAGACGACCAGGTGCTGGATATATCTGACAGGTTGAGGCAGCTGAAGTACCTGATGGCTTGGGTGTAAGGTGGGAAGGAAAAGGTGAGTCGGGGAGATTTCCAAGACTTTTGACCTGAACAACTGAGAAGGATGGAGTGGGCACCGACCGAGAGGCAGAAGAAGGTGGGTGGAGCAGGCTTGGGAGGTGGATAAGCTTAAGAGAGGAGTTGTGAGTTCCACAGTGTCATGGCATCTAGATGTTGGTGCTGTGAAGACAGGGGAGAAGGGTGTGTGGTCCAGGCTGGATATAGTGACTTGAAGTTCATCAGCATCTGCCAGCAGGATGAGATCCCCCAGGAAGGGAGTGTAATACAGAAGATGAGAAAGACTGCTGAGCCCTGGTGCGGGTGTCTTTAGGGGGTCAGAGAGGAGGTAATGAATGCCAATGAAGTGGGAGGAAAACCAGCCGAGTATGATGTTCATGAAGCCAGGCAAGAAGATTAGTCAAGGCTTTGGAGATAAAGAATCCTGAAAATGTTGTAGGTAGCTAAAGAAGGCAGGCCTGAGAATTGCCATGAGTCACTGGGAATCCTACCAAAGCTGTTTTAGTGGGGTGACAGGAGCAGGAGCTTCATGGGGTACCTCCCGTAAAATGGGGAGACTCTGGAAGAGGTTGGGGACAAATGGATCCTTCGAGAAGTGTACTCCCTTCTCAATTTTAAGATGCTTTGATTAGGTTTCCTAGGTTGGAATATTATTCAATCATGTTCAATAGAAAAAAAAGGTTCAAAAAGGAAAAGGTTCAAAAAGAAAAAAAAAAGGCATTGAGAGCAAGACACAGAAGCAGGCCAGACAAAGACACTCAGAGGAAAAAGAGAGACACGACAGTGGCTCCCAGAGAGATCACGGGAACTTTCATCTGTGAACGTGCACAAGGGAAGACACATTATCAAATCAGTTTCCTGTTGTTCTTTTCCAGCTGCCTCTTTTCTTTCTGGTGAGTAATTAATTGGGTTTTCTGTGAACGAGTAATCCTAACATATGTCTTTTAGCTCTCTGTTAAATTTCTTACCTGCCTGTGTTTCAGAGGTAAACCATGAGCTATTTCCACAAAGGGTCAGTGTAATTCCAAGATCTAGGAAAGACTGGTTTCAAACTCCGTTGAAGCAAGAATGTTGAGGTTTTAAATTTTAAATATATAGGATCTTTTCACTAAGTGTGTATTTTTGAACTTGATACTGTTTGTGTCATCCCAGGATATGTAGAGGTTTTCCTGTAGCTTCTGTGACCTGCGATACTGATGCAGCCTCCTTTAGGACAGGGAGTTCTCTGCCATTACCTCTGCATGATGCTGTCTACATGGAAATTGGAAATGCCCCATGTGAACTCAGATAAGTTTCTCTCACTGTCTTCCTCAGTTCTCTACTGATTGATTTTTTTTAAGTTTTTTTTAAGAGAGACAGAAAGAGTAAGTATAGGGGAGGGACAAAGAGAGAGGGAGAGAGAGAATCCCAAGCAGGTTCCGTGCTGACAACAGAGAGCCCAATCTGGGGCTCAAACTCACGAAACCATGAGATCATGACCAGAGCTGAGATCAAGAGTTGATCGCTTAACTGACTGAGACACCCAAGTGCCCCGAATTCTCTCTTGATCCTTGTTATTGTTCTCTGTTGCTGTTAGACCATCGCTTAGTGTCAAGGGAGGAAAATAATGGTCCAGAATTGTACGGATCAAGTTTTGTGTATTACTATTAAACAGGGATTCTGTTATTATTTTTTTCTAACTTGAAGAATGCGCTTTTCTTTTTAATCCTTTTGGACCTTCAAGAAATTTTTTTGTTGTTTTTGCATTTTTGAGAGTGAGAGAGACAGAGTGTGAGCGGGCGAGGGGTAGAGAGAAAGAGGGAGACACAGAATCGGAAGCAGGCTCCAGGCTCTGAGTTGTCAGCACAGAGCCCAACAAGGGGCTCAAACTCACAAACCACAAGATCGTGACCTTAGCTGAAGTCGGATGTTTAACTGACTGAGCCACCCAAGTAACCCCCCCCCCTCCCTTTTGGACTCTCATAATCATAATCACCTTTGATGATAATGAGTAGCTTTACAGGTAGCATATTGAGGTTAGTTGCTGGGTGACATTCTTGGGCTAAGCCCGGGGTAGTTGTCCATGGTGGGCACTGCAAAATATGAAGCTAATAACTGAAAGCTAATGAATCAAAAAGGTAAAGGAAAGAGGGAGCAAACAATGGATAACATTGGATACAGTTAAGGAGGGAGCAAGGTCAAGGTTTGTAAGCTAATTCTTAATGTAGAGAGCGAGAACAGACAGAGAGGGGGAGGGAAAGAAAGCGTAGGGCTGACTTGAGGTGGGAGAAAGCATACTATGACTGTCTGACTAGAAACCATACTCAAAATATTTACTTGTCCTTTCTGGAAATCGTGGAATGGATTCAACTGCCCTCTGTCCTAACCAATTATATACCACTGATTAGAATATAAATAGCTTTTTCTGGCTAGGCTCTTGAGTATTAAGACTGAGATTTTTGAGATTACTTTTATGATCAGCACCCTATGAAACATACTGTGTTTACCAAAATCACAAATGGAATTGTCCATTGCCAAAATGAACACTTGGCATCAACACGTAGGCCAAGCAAACTCCCAGAAATATAAACACTATTGCTGGTTGAGTCAGTACTATAAGCCGAATACAGCGCTTCTGTGGGAAGGTCCTGGTTAGACTCTGTTGAATGACTTTAAAAGTGGGATCACCACACAGGCTCTGTGTTGATTTACAAGGAAGCAGAAAGCCAACTGGTCCTGTTGACTGTGGATGGATGAAACCAATTACCATCAGGCCCCCAGAGTCTAGTTAGGAAATTCCTTTAAGAAATAACTGGAACTGAGAAAACACAGCACCATTTCTCTCAATCACGCAAAGACTTCTTCTCCTGAAAGGTAGAGGTTAAGCCAAGATCTTGTTGATGGCATTTGAATATTCTAGTAAATCTGCTCCATGATAGACCATGTGTACAGATATTCATTATATATTACCTTAAAGAGGTACATTGTCATTGGTGAATGTATTAGTCAGGGTTCTCCTGAGAAACAGCGTGCGCGCGCACACACACACACACACACACACACACACACACACATTGTTGACCCTTGAACAACATGGGGGTTAGGGGTGTTGACTCCCTTGCAGTCAAAAATTCACATAGTGTGATGGCATGGGTGGTAATTTATTTTCCTAAATAGCATCATGAAACTCACTGCATCGGTGCTATTAATTTGAATTTTGTTTATTTTATTACGCTTTATTTTATAATTTTAAAATTTGTATTTGCTGTAAATTGCTATAAATATAAACACTCTTAGGCTAGTTGTATATTCTGTGTGCTTAGGGAAGTTTACAATAAATGTACTTAAAAACTGGATGTCCTTTTTTTTCTCTTAAAGTTATATCATTTTAGACCACGGTGTGTGTTTACTCCTGTTGAACCTAACAGTGTTTGGACTCAGGGAAGCAATTTGGTGAATATTTTAGCATTCATTTTTGACCAAAGGAAATTAAAAGTAGAAAGAACAGAAGGGCAAGTTTGCCTTGCACAGGATGAAATCTGTGAAAATTATGTATACAAGTATGAAAAAGTTCTCATCACCAAACGAATCTTGGATTCTCTTTGGTATCTTAAAATGTGTTAAAGGTAAGCCTTAAATAATGTTTCTACAGGGGCGCCTGAGTGGCTCAGTCGGTTGAGTGTCTGACTTCGGCTCAGGTCATGATCTCATGGTTCATGAATTGGAGCCCTGCGTTGGGCTCTGTGCTGACAGCTCGGAGCCTGGAGCCTCCTTCAGATTCTGTGTCTCCCTCTCTCTCTGCCCCTAACCCACTCGCATTCTGTCTCTGTCTTTCTCAAAAATAAATAAACATTAAAAAAAATAATGTTTTTACAGAATTCTTAACAATGGCCCACTTGTAATATAATTAATATTGTTATTGAAAGTTTTTTTAAAAAATATACCCCTGGACAGTATAATGCGTAATTCATTAAGGAAGGTATCTATGGACATATTGGCATAGTTATGCTTTTCATTTAAAAACTTCAGTAACTATTTCCACATTGTTTATTTCTAATCACCCCTTAAAGACAGAGCAGCTTTGCCTTCTGTACGGCATGAGGCAAAAATTTGATAAATGGTTCTTTGAAATGTTAAAAATGTCATTGTACTTGTATTTTTCTCAAGCTGACAACATATGGCATATTTCTAATTTTTCTACTAGGATTTCCTTTTTAGTGACTGACATATACGTGATTTAAAAAGAAATCGCAAAATTCTTCAAGTAGAAATTGTAAAGGAACAGTTGCTTTGTATATAAACCTATTTCCAGTTTCATTTTTTAGTTTTTAACATTTTATTAAGCATGATCACCTATTTGCTACTATATTTTGAGTTATAATTCTCTGTATTAGACATTCATTCATTCATTCAACAAATCATTATGGTTTATGGCCATAATGTTGCTAGGCTGTATTTTAGGTACTGAGGAATGTGTCAGTGTACAAACGAAGTTTCTTTTTTCGGAAGGCTTTATGTTTCAGATGTTCTCATTTAATTTAGTTGATCATCTGCTTATGCTTATCTAAATGTAGACTAGGTGTAATTTTGGGGGATCTAAACATTAAATATGGTGAAAAACAACCCTTGAAAATTTTTTCTTAGCTTTCATATTCTGTTTATTTTATTCACAATTAAATTTCCCATGTTTATTTATAAGTATCAAGTCATAGGTTGGTTCCTGTATTAGTTTGTGTTAGTATTATAGGGCTGCTATAAGAAACTTACACAGATTGGGTGGCTTAAGTAACCAATTTATTTTTCTTATTTACTTTAAATTTTTTAATGTTTATTTTTGATACAGAGAGAAAGAGACAGAGTGCGAGTGGGGGAGGGGCAGGGAGAGGGAGACACAGAATCCGAAGCAGGCTCCAGGCTCTGAGCTGTCAGCACAGAGCCCAATGAAGGGCTTGAACCCACAGACTGTGAGATCATGACCCGAGCCGAAGTCAGATGCTGAACCGCCTGAGCCACCCAGGTGCCCCGAAGTAACAAATTTATTATCTCATATTTCTGGAAACCAGAAGTCCGAGATCAAGGTGTCCAGAGGGCCGTGAGGGAAAATCTATTCCACGCTTCTCCTGTGGTTGTTGGCAGTCTTTGGTTTTCCTTTGCTTTTACTGCATCACCCCCATATCTGCCTTCACCATCATGTGACGGTCCCCCTATATGAATGCTTTTTCTAATGGCATTCCTTTTTGAAGGACAGCAGTCATATTGCATTAGAGGCCTACCCTACTTCAGTATGATTTTGTCTTAACTAATTACATCTGCAATGGCCCTATTTCCATATAAGGTCACATTCTGAGATACCAAAGGTTAGGATATCAACATGGGAATTTTGGGGCGAGATGCAATTCAGTCCCTAATAGCTACCATGGAGTGAATGAGAGCTTTTTTACTTATTGAACAAATATTTATTATATACCTACTAAATTGTAGCATTGTGCTAAGGATAAGTGATACAGAAGGGTTTTGTTTTGTTTTGTTTTGTTTTTTAAGACACGTTAAGGTCCTGATTTTGTAACGCTGACTGGCAGGTAGGTCGTCCATATAATGTTGGTAAGACCAGTGTCAATGTCCCTGGTTGGTCCACGTACTAAAAATTGGGACAGAAAACTGGTTTCCATCTTGGATATGCTCTCCTACCATAGCAGTGATTTCTCCGTCAATCCTTAGCCATTAAACCACTGGAGAGTCGGGTTTTAGCCATGTCACATTAGGTGACCCAGTTCTAGGTACATTCCAGCTCTTGTTTGCCAAGGCAATAGCTCCCTGGGCACTCAGTCATGTACAGGATAGTTCCCTCATTTTACCTTCCTGCTCTTACTTACAGTAAGCTTTGTGATAAGCAAATTTGACTCAGATACTTCCTGTGCAGCTTGAGTGAGACACTAGTAAGACTTACCATACATGAGGCTTAGGAGTGAAAAAGTAATCCCCAGAGGAATATAATGGTTAATAAGAAGACAAATTTAGTTCTTGAGGTTTTTTTTTAATAAAAATCATCAAGCCATCAACAAACTGGAAACTGAATAAACATGGGATCTCTAAAATGGCTGAGATTAAAGTAAACAACAGGTGCTCTATGAATCCATCAGTTCCACAATTAAAAACAAAGTGATATAGACATTCTGGGTTATGCTACTTTACGCTAAAACAGATTTCCCAATTTTCAGAATGCGTGAAATAATTATAGCTGGGAGATTGCTTTCATTTTAGTGGGAATTTGCAAATGCAAATCCCAGTTTGCTTTAGGAGTTGCATTATTAGATTTCAAAATCTGGCACGGAATGGTGTGTGTGTGTGTGTGTGTGTGTGTGTGTGTGTGTGTGTATTTCAATCTATCCATTCCTAACTTAGGAGGATTCATAATGCATTCAAGTTAGATGGCTTTATAAATTTTAAAAAATCTTTGAGGAAATGTTGCACACCCTTAGAAATACGTATTAAAATATTTCTATAAAGATGTTCTTAAGTATCACCTAGGTTTTCTTTGGATAAATGTGGGTTTTCTTTGGTTAAATAGGAAGTCTTGTTTTTTCCGTTCCATTTCCTTAGAACATTGGAAAGTTGGAGCCAGGAGGAGAAAGGTAGTACAGCAACTAGTGTCTTCACTGAGCTCTGAGCAAGTGAAGATCTTAATAATTTGACTAGGACCCAAATGAGTTATCTTGATTCTAAGTCTAAATGAGATAGCAGTGCTTGAACCACTTTAGGTTACTGATATTTCATAATTTAAAGATACATCAAACTACTCTTCAGATTCTCTGTGTCATATCAGATGTTATATTCTTTGATTTTTCCTTTAAAACCCCGGTTCTCTTAAACCCAAACAAACAGCCCTTGAGAAAAATTTACTTTTTGAGATTTCATTGATCCACATTGGGTCAGAGTTCATCTCTTAGGAATGTAAATAATCGTTTGTGTTCTTTAATGGGCATCAGAAAGTGAACTGCTTAGAACTAGTGAAATGTGAGCCCAAATTTTGTAGCTTTAGATTGGACTCAAGATCAGATCATTGTAGGGGTTTTTTTTTTTTTGCTATTATCCTCAATATCATAGTGATGAGACAGATGTATTTTTGGGGGGCTAAAGTCTGTTGGCAGTCTTGATTATATGTTGCTGGGATCAGCATTATGGAAACAGAAGCTTGACTTATTTATTTTTTTCCTTCTGCAATACTGAAGCAGTCTGGCTGGATAGCTTAACAGTGTCAGTGTGGCAATATTCGTTCTAATAGATGATGTGTAATTTGTTCAGGAGGACATTTAACAAGGGTAAGTGGCATCTTCAGGAAAGTGTTCGTCTGCCATCAAGGATGTCACTTCCTCTGTTCATGTTATTGCCTGCCTAGACTTCCACCAATCATCCTCTAAAGCGAAAATGAAATGAATTGCTGTAATTTTTCTCTGGAGAAAAAGAGAGAGTGTGTTGGGAACTGCAACGTTTTTTGAGACGTAGTTAGGTTTTCTGGTTTCTTTTTCATCGCTGTATTTTCAGATTATTTTGTAAGACAAGAAATGCAACCTTTTCATGACTCTCTGGTTCCGTGATGAATCTGTGGGAGGATTGACATTCCCTACCGGGCATTTTGGAAAACGAGCAGATTTGTTGCCTGCCCTCGGTCATATAACAACATTAAGGCCTGGTTGTAATCCTTGGTTTCAGACTGAGCCAAGTTAATATTTCTTGCATATAGTGGTGCTCCACATGTTGGAAAAGAACTACCTACCTACTCTGGTTGTCTCTAAAAGCAGTACTGTCCCGTAGAAATAAAACGGGAGCCACACAGGCAATTTAAAAGTTTCTAGGGGCGCCTGGGTGGCTCAGTCGGTTAGGCGTCCGACTTCAGCTCAGGTCACGATCTCGCAGTCCGTGAGTTCGAGCCCCGCGTCAGGCTCTGGGCTGATGGCTCGGAGCCTGGAGCCTGCTTCCGATTCTGTGTCTCCCTCTCTCTCTGCCCCTCCCCCGTTCATGCTCGGTCTCTCTCTGTCTCAAAAATAAATAAAAACATTAAAAAAAAAAGTTTCTAGTCGCCCTGTTAGAAAATGCAAATAGAAACAGCTGAAATTAAAGTTTGAATTAAACCACCGCAGCCAACATATGATTGCAACATAGTCAATATAAATCACTACTAAAGAGATACTTCACATTGTTTTTTTTTATGAAATTTTTGCCCTCGAGGTGTATTTTACACTTACAGAACATTTTAATTTAGAGTCACTTCATGTTAAGCGCTGAATCCTTACATGTCGCTGGCTAGTGGCTGCTGTGTACTGGCGAGCACATTCTGAGCTAAACATCCCCAGTGCCTTGGAAGAAGATCGATAGTTTTAGAGGTTTGAGCCTGTCCCCTGTCATGGCCTAACTGACCTACGTCTTATTAATGGTACTCTTACATTGCAGCTATAGTCTCTCTGAGCTAGAGGAGAGATTCACTTGGTCTGACCTGGTGAAGGGACTGGGGTGGTACATGCACAGTCACCTGGGAATCTTTCTAACCTCCCGTCTGATTGTATACATCTGGAGTGGATTCCAAGATTCTGATTTCTAACCAGCAGCCAGGGGATACTGATGCAGCTGGTCCAGAGAACACACCTGGGGCGATTGTTTGGAGGAACCTGTTATTATTGGTGATTCCAACTTCTACTTACTACTGCTAAAATTTCTAAGGAGATTTTCTTTATATATATTGCTGCAAGCCTCTTTATTGCCATTCTTGTTCGCCTGGTTTGCTAATCCTTCGTATAGAAGTTTGCATCTGTACCGGTCCATTTGTACTGGTGCATTTGATTCCGCCCATCAAACTGGGCTTAAGAGGTCCCTGAAGACCCTGCTTCCTCAATTGTCACATTCAGAATCACCTCCTCCCTTTATGTAATTCCTGCCCCTGCTACCATTTACTCAATAGCATCCTTCTTGTCACACACACACACACACACACACACACACACACAACACACACACAAGTCAGGGTTTCTGCATGAAATTGATTTCTTTGGTGTCTTTTTCAGGTTATGAGACCTTGGACAGTAAATATTTTACCAAATTAGATATCTCTGGTCAACAATATAAACCAGTGTGGAATCCTGAAAATTCCTTAGTGTTGTTTGGAAATATTATGTCTATGGTATTTCTTCAATAAATGGTGCTGGGAAAACTGGATAGTCACATGCAAAAGAATGAAACTAGACCGCTATCTTACACCATGCACAAAAATTATCTCAAAATGGATTGAAGACTAGAATGTAAGGGCAGAAAGAAGAAAACTCTTAGAGGAAAACACAGGTGGTAAGCTCCTTCATATCAGTCTTGACAATGATTGTTTGGATCCGACTCCAAAAGCAAAGGCAACAAAAACAGAAATAAACAAGTGGGACTATATCAAACTAAAAAGCTTCTACACAGGAAAGGAAATGGTGAACAAAATGAAAAAGGCAACCTACTGAATGGGAGAAAATATTTGCAAATATATATCTGATAAGGGGTTAATATCCAAACTCTATAAGAACTCCTACAACTGTGGACAGAAGGTCTGAATAGACATTTTTCCAAATTAGAATACAAATGGTCAGCAGGTACGTGAAAGGATGCTCAGCATCACTAATCATCAGGGAAATGCAAATCAAAACTACACTGAGATATCGTCTCACACCTATTAGAATGGCTGTTATCAAGAAGACAAGAAATAACAAGTGTTCCTGAGGATGTGGAAAGAAGGGAATCCTGTGTACTGTGGGTGGGAATTTAAATTGGCTCAGCCACTGTCGAAAATATTGTGGAAGTTTTAATAGAACTACTATATGATCCAGTAATTCCACTTCTGGGTATTTGTCCAAAGAAAACAAAAACACTAATTTGGAAAGAAAACTGCACCCCTGTGTTTATCACAACATTATTTACAATAGCCAAGATAGAAGCAACCTAAATGTCTGTTGATGGATGAATGGATAAAAAAGATGCATTTATACGTCTAGATATCTAAATATATAATGGAATATTATTGAGCCATAAAAATTAAAAAAAATGATATTTGTGACAATGTGGATGGGCCTTGAAGGCATTATGCTAAGGGAAGTAAGTCAAACAGAGAAAGACAAATACTGTATGATCTCCTTGTAGTTGGAGTCTGAAAAAAACAAAAACAAACCCCAAACCAAGTTTGGAGATCCAGAGAACAGATTGGTGGTTGTCAGAAGTAGGGCATAGGGCATAGTTAGAATAAGTGAAGGGGGTCAAAAGGTATAAACTTCCATTCATAAAATAAGTAGGTCATGGGATGTAAAAAAAGAAGTATTGTGTCTGTTGTCTAGCAAATAGTTACTATTTAAACACCGTTTTTAGATTAAAAAGAAGAAAGCAGGCCTTGCCCGTAGAGGGGAAAGATTCATAAGGAAATGCAAGATGGTGATGGCTCAGTATCTTGGTTCCACTGGAATCAGAAGGTCTTCAGGTTGGCTGGTGGAGTCGCCTCTTCACTGTCAGGCTTTCCTCTGAATAGAAGGTCTCAGAGCCCTAGAACTTCAGAGTTTGGAGGTCCATTAAATGCCATTCTAGTCCAATCTAGTTTTACAGACCAGGAAACTTGGACATAAAAAGCTAATATGATTTGTCCAGGGAAAGCAGATAGTTTCACGTCAAGCTGTAATGTATAACGTCACGTCGGCTGAAATGTCACCACCCCCAAAGAGGCCTTTCCTGACAGGGTCACTCTTTCCACACCTTGCCCTGCTTCCTTTTCCTTTTGTAACCACTGCGACTTGACTTAGCTATTCCATCTACCTCAACCTCTAGAATGGGAGCTCCAAGAGAACAGGCATTTGTTGCTTTAGCTGTTTTGTCCTGGAGTCTGGTACACAGTGTGTGGTCAGTAAATATTGTTACCGATTTACTCAATTTGCGTCTTGACTTTGGTGATCCGTATTGCCAATTTAATTAGTTCTTTCACTGCAGTGAAATGGGGCTGGTGGCGATGGGTGTGCAATGATGTCTCATTACTTTGTTGTTGTTGTTGCTATTTTGTCTGGGATTGATTAATGCTGGTCTGGGGGTTAGATGTCTTATAAGGCTGATGGCAATGCTGAGATTTGATAAAGAACTGGCACGAGAAAAAAGGTTTCTAAAAAGACTAGCAAGAAATCAGTGGGTGAAGGTTGCGTGTTGACAGGGGTTTTTTTTCTTTGCCTTTTCTTCATTGTTGTTTGTTCTAAGGAGCTGAAATGATTCTGTGAGGATTTGTAGAGAATTGGGTGATTTGCGGAGTGGGTTTCTCAGATCTAAAATGGAGAGGGTGTCATTGGCCTGATATGGATGTAGTGAGGGTTCAATGAAATCGTGTATTTCAGGCACTCAGGATGGTGCTTAAAATAAGGCTAGTAATAGGGGCGCCTGGGTGGCTCAGTCGGTTGAGTGTCCGACTTCAGCTCAGGTCACGATCTCGCGGTCCGTGAGTTCGAGCCCCACGTCGGGCTCTGTGCTGACAGCTCAGAGCCTGGAGCCTGTTTCAGATTCTGTGTCTCCCTCTCTCTCTGCCCCATCCCCACTCGTGCTCTGTCTCTCTTTCTGTGTTAAAAATAAATAAAACATTAAAAAAATAAGGTTAGTTATATTAATACCATTAATATAAAATTATCTTAATGTAAATATTTCTCCACTCCGGTGAAAGCATATTTTTAAAGTTTATCAGTGGCTGCCTGTTGGGATACATATGTACATTAAAATGTAAAGCTTCTAAATCACTTTAATCAATAGCACATGGACAGATAGATTTTGGGTGTTCCTTGTTTTAAAGGTGAAAACAGTTTTTACTGACATTACCTCCTGTGAATCCAGTCACTTCCCCTTGTGCCCACGTCCTATTGAAAATCAGGCTCACAGTACTGCTTCTGAAGACTCTTTACCCCAAACAGCATGGCCTCCCATGCACAGGCATCCATGAGTCTTTACTTTTCACTTTTAATGTTTTGTTTATTCAAACAAAATATTTGGGGCAGAGTTATTCAAACAAAATGGAGGGGCAGAGCGAGAAAGGGATACAGAATCCGAAGCAGGCTCCAGGCTCTGAGCCATCAGCACAGAGCCCGACGCGGGGCTCGAACTCACAAGCCATGAGATCATGACCGGACCCGAAGTCGGATGCTCAACCGACTGAGCCACCCAGGTCCCCCTTCGTGAGCCACCCAGGCCCCCCTTCGTGAGTCACCCAGGCCCCCCTTCGTGAGTCACCCAGGCCCCCCTTCGTGAGTCACCCAGGCCCCCCTTCGTGAGTCACCCAGGCCCCCCTTCGTGAGTCTTAAGTAACATGAAGTAACAGAGAATTATCGTGATGGATCCAGTGTGCAGTGTAGTTGAGTCCAAATCAGAGAATCATCTGCCCATTTAATGTTTGTTTCTTTGAAAAATGCCAAGCATGTAGGGCGTATTTATTGTTTTGATGATATTCAACTTAAGCCTCATGTTTCTCAGGATGCAGTGCATAGATAAAACCATGCAGTAACTTGAGATAGTTAATTGTGAGGGATACACAGTCTTCCATAATGCATTTTAAAAATGTTTTTCGACACATGGTAGTAAACAATGAATATTTCATAAATACTGGTATTTTTTATGTTTATTTTTGAGAGAGAGATAGAGCATGAGTGGGGGAGGGGTATAGAGAGAGGTAGATTCAGAATTCGAAGCAGGCTCTAGGCTGTTAGCTGTCAGCACAGAGCCCGACCCTGGGCTCCAACACATGAGCCACGAGATCATGACCTGAGCCTAAGTCAGACGCTTAACCGACTGAGCCACCCAGGTGCCCCAACAATGAATATTTCATAAAAAAAACATTATTTATGACATTTTAAGCAACTTTATGGAGAGATTTTTGTATTGCTCCAGTTTTTATTTAGGAAAGACATGCATTGTATATCCTTGGGTTGTTGGGTTTTATTTACTTTTTTTTTTTAAGGTTGTTTAGAGTTCTGTTTGTTTCAGCAGAATACTTACATGTAGTTATGATTTTTTCTACTTATCAAAAATATTGCAGTAACTCTTACAACTTTTTTTATGAAATACCAGATTTTTCAGTGATTAATTTTCCCAGTAGAGATTATTTAAAATAGAAGAGTTGACTTTAGTATTCAGAGAATGATAACATTTTAAAAATTCCTCTCTTTGTGGCAGTTTTAAAACATATCCGCAAATTTAGTTATCTTCCTTTGAATGGAGACTGGCTTTAGTGACTCAGTTCTAACAAATATGTTGCCACAGACTCGTCAGTGCCTAGGTTAGGTCTTAAAGAGCTTAGTAGTTTCCATAGGCTCTGTCTGTCTCTTTCTTTAACTTTCTCTCTCTGGAGACACCCACCTTTGGAGCCCTGAGCTTGCATGTGAGAAATCTGACTACCCTGTAGCATCTTGAGAGACCCCCTCCCAGCTGTCTGTGTCTTCCAGTCAGAATTGTGAGGGGGGTCTAGACACAGTCTAGACTCAAGATTTTACTGAAGATCTTTTATACTTCTAGGTGTAATATTCCAGACTGAATTAAGTCAATCATTGTAATATTGCACCATTCTACTACTTTATTTCTATAATATTAATTGACTTGTAACTTTTAACTTTGAGTTAGAGTAGGATTTTCTTACTTTTGAATTTTAATTGAAAGATACACTATTGTTACACAGTGCTGACCAGTGTTTTTAAGATGCAGATTTTAAGGCATAATCCCATATCAAAGGCATTCAGATGTGGAAAAGACTATCTCATAAATGGATGCAATATAAGATTTAATATTGCTACTCTCATATTCTAGCAAAGAATCTTGAGAATAAACAAAATTTCAAAATAAGCTCAGCAAGTGGGGCATGAGTTGGGTCAGTTTGTTCTAGGGCCTGACTTTTATTCTACAACATAGAACTTAAGTCGTCATTTACGCAAAACTTTCTGAGGCAGCTGAATCATAGTACCCCATATCCATAGCGGTCTTTTTCAGACGTCCACATGTATCAGAATCTTTGCTGGGAGAGCTCCTAAGTCATAACGAAAGGCAGGTGTTCATTTAGGGGGCCTGGGCCTCTGTATTTTTACCAAATCTCCCCACAGACTTCACTACACACCTGTTTGGGAACTGTTACTCTAGAACATGCTTTCCTTCACATCTGGCAGAGAAAACGTAAAATAAATGTGCCTGCTGCTTTCAGAGTCCTTAAAGGACAGCTAGGGGAATCTAAAAATGTGGAGATGGCAGAAAAGGAGTCCCAAGAAGCGTAAGTGAGTCCCAGGAATTGGGACTTTGGTGGAAGTGAAGGCCTGACTTGTGGAGAATTATGAAGCTTCTCCGTGGGGAGAGGAAAATATGTGAGATCTGAGGCTCCATCTGGCATGGTGGGAAGTGCAGTTTCTCTGAGAAGGGAACATGAGGATACAAGGGAGGGAAAGCATGAAGAACGGGAGTGGTGCTTTCAGAACAGAAGCTGTGTGTAAAATTGATTGTCCCCTCTTGGTGAGGGGGCCAGAGTCAGGAGGACAGTAACCGGGAGGTAGCCTGAGCTCAAGGCAGTGAGAGCTGATCATAGACAGTGGCTATTGTGATGAACAAGAGGAAGGGGCCTGGAAATGTTAATAAGAGCGAAAGTATTATAAACTTGACGGTTTTCCGAATTGATTATGTCCCAAAACGTGACCCGAAATTCCAATAACTGGTTGGACTTTGAGGATATCCATGAGCAGAAATTGTATACATTATTTTCTCACTCTAGAACATGTTGAGCCTTTGAGACAAAAAAGATTCAAGGAAAGATTAAGCATCCTTCAAGAAAAGCAGAAGCAAAAACCTCCTACTTCTCCTCCAAGGGATCTGATTGGTTCCGAAAGATCCCCATACTAAAAGAAGCCAAGGCAACACGGATGGAACCAGTTACTTAAAATCCAGCAGCTAGGCCAGTGGCATGACCATTCGGTTATGAATTGAGATTTCGCATTGCCACATGTCACAGTGACTAGTCTTTCCTGCCTTCTCCTATGCTGATTAAAAAAAAAATAAAATAGGGGCGCCTGGGTGGCGCAGTCGGTTAAGCGTCCGACTTCAGCCAGGTCACGATCTCGCGGTCCGTGAGTTCCAGCCCCGCGTCAGGCTCTGGGCTGATGGCTTGGAGCCTGGAGCCTGTTTCCGATTCTGCGTCTCCCTCTCTCTCTGCCCCTCCCCCGTTCATGCTCTGTCTCTCTCTGTCCCAAAAATAAAAATTAAAAACGTTGAAAAAAAAAAAATAAAAAAAATAAAATAACCTAATTTGCTGAAGATTCCATAAAAGCACTAAGGTCAGGGGATGTTACCAGCTTTGTTCCTCAAATATTGATCACTGGAACTAATGTTCTAACTACATACTTACAATTTAAAAAGCATGTTAGACAGAAGCCAGTTTTAAAAGTTTAGCTCTTATTTCTTATTTGGCCCCATCTATGCGGTCTTTATGGGAGGGTAATGACTGCAAGTGACAGACAGCAGGTCATTGGGCGCCAGTGGTTAGGGTGAGAGGAGGGCGCCCAACAAAGGGAGGAGGGCATTTATTGGTGGAGGATCTGTTCTGTGTCTTTGTGGTGAAGGGTGGTGGCTATCCAAACTTATACATGTGTTACAGTTTATAGAACTGTACACAAAAAGTTAACGTTACTGCCTGTTAATAAATACATTTTTAAAAACATGAGACCTAAAAGTAAGGGAGAAGATGGAGTCCTGATAACAGTTACACGAAGGCTTATTCTACAGAGAGGCTGTGGATGCTTTGGGGGAAATCCACAACAGTGAATTTCCAAACTTCTCTGGACTTGCAGAAACGTATCATATACGTGTGTATGTGTAGGATATGTACATATAGATATATGCATGTACGTATATACACAGATGTGTATATCTATTTCCAGTTGAATGACAGTCGATAAAAATGGTATGTGACTTCTGAAAGTGAGCATTTTATAGTCGGTATCAGGTAAAGAAACATCTCATGATCCTTCTGACATGCTCATGTGCTCCATGAATAGCTACGGTTCGCATGCTGTTTTCTAATAATGAACATGTGGCATGACATCCACTGGATTCTATGATGAATAATCTTACGGAGATTCTTTACTAATTAAGAGGGACAATACAAGGAGTGAGTGCTGCAGAAATCCTAGCATCTGGTTTCGATTTTACTTCTATGGAGGTACATAGGCTCTTCACTGGTTTCTATCTTAAATATTAGATTAACTTAATTTAATTTAAATGAGCTCCTATTAGATATTGTGTCAGAACAATTGGCTGGAAATGAATTCTTTTAAACAGGTAAATTAATTTATCTTCCAAAGGTGGTGTTGTCTTTTTATTATTATTATCAATTACTGATATTAAATTGCCATTTATCGTGTTTAGAGCCCACTACGTATTGAGTGGATTCTGGGAGTGTTACAGTCTCACTTGAGAGGGAGGAGGCCCAGTGCTGGGGGCCGTTAAGGTTGAGCGGACACCGTGCATAGGGCAGGATAAGCCCAGAGCCCAGCGCAGAGAAAGTGCTCAGCGCATTCTTCTTCTCTTCCTCTCCGTGTCCATCTATGTTCAAATGCTCTGTAGTTCTCAGTTTCCGACAAGGAATGTAGTGTGAAGAGGGGAGAAGCAGAAAGACCTGTGAAATGAGATTTGGAAGGTCTTGTCACCTGTGTTTGTACTTCTGGTTTGTTTGTTTGTTTGTTTTTATGTTTACTTTTAGAGAGAGAGAGAAGTGTGAGGAAGGGAGGGACAGAGAGAGAGGGAGACACAGAATCTGAAGCAGGCTCCAGGCTCCGAGCTGTCAGCACAGAGCCCGACGCGGGGCTCCAATTCACGAACCGGGAGATCATGACCTGAGCTGAAGTCGGACACTCCACCGACTGAGCCACCCAGGTGCCCCTGTCCTTCTGGTTTCCGGTGTGGGAATCAGAATTTATTTCTCTGTGATTTGACAAAAGACCACACACACTGGATCCAACTCAAGGCCCTGTAGGACACACGGGTATTCATGTATTCTGATTTAACTGAGGCCTTTCCGATTACTTTTTATCCTGTTTTGGGAAACCAACCCTGAACGCTTTCTTGTTTGGGCTTCTCATGGTATCCAGGGAAGAAAAATTGGAATGCATAGGAAAAAGCTGTCGATTCCAGTGCTTATGGGTGTCGTAGGTAAAAGTAAACATGGGTGACCCGGGGGAGAGAAAAGCAGAGGGAGAGATCATGATGTTATTTTGTAAAGTATTTATTTTCAAATGCATAGGTTTACTAAGGGCCTGTCTTAATAGTTTTGCAAGGATTTTGATGGTGCAAATATTAAGATTGTTAGTTTTTCATCATTGTGCCTTATTTTATTCCCCAAGGTCCTCTTTTTCTTAGATTTTACCTCGGGCTGCTCCCTAGCTGCTCGGAGAGAGCAGACTACTCTCGTCCCTCCTTTTGGGCTTCTGTGCCTCTCCCACAGATGTTTAGTTTGTGCTGCCACGGTCCTATAGATCTGCCGTGTGATTAATGTGTATTTTTAACTCAGGATTGTTTCCGGATACATTGAAGATTTGGTGTATAACATACATACAATAAAACTCATATTTTAAGTTGAAATCCAACGAGTTTTGGCAAACGTGTAGTGTTATAGTTGCCACCCAAAGTAAGATACGAAACAGTTATCGTTACACAGAGCGTTGTCTTACCGCATCCCTGCTTTCTGTCCCCAGCCCTTGGCAACCCCATCTGATTTCTGTCCTGGTAATCTTGCCTTTTTCAGGGTCTCATGTGAGAGGTTCATATTATGTGTACATAACCCTTAATGTCTGGCTTCTTTTGCTCGACAGAATGCATACGATTTTGTATCTTGCATCAATAGTGGAATAAAAAATTGCTATTTGGTATCCTGTTTGGATGTATTCAGAATCTGTTTATTCATTCACTAGTTAAATGGACTTGTACACTGTTTCCAGTTATTAACTATTGTGAATAAATTTGCTATACATTTTTGCATGCAGATACCAGACATATGTTCTCATTTCTCGAGTATGTAGATGCCGGGGGTGTGTGGAGGGGTTGGTGGGTCATACGCTTAAGTGTGTTTTTTAATTTTTCAAAAATCACCAAACTCTTATAAAATTGCTGTGCACTTTTCCATTCCCACCATCAATGTTTAAGAGTTCCCGTTTCTTCACATCCTCATCAGCACTTTCTTGTTTCAGTAGATTTCTACTTTATCCATATCAGCGGGTAGGTAGTGGGGTTTCATTGTGCATTTGTTTTGCCTTTCCCTAATAGCTGCAGATGTTGCCCTTAGTATACCAATTGCTTTTTCGGCCAAGTGTCCGTTCAAAACTTTCGCCAGTTGTTTTAGCTGTGTTGTTCTACTTTCCAGAGCAGTAAGAGTTTTTTCTATCTGCTGGATACAAGTCTTTTATCAGTTACATACTTTGGAAATATCTTCTCCCAATCTATGGCCTGTCTTTTCACTTTCTGGATAGTATATCGCTCTCAAAGACTGGAACATTTATATTTTAATGAAATTCTATTTAAAATTTTTCTCTTTGATGACTCACATCTTTTGGGTCATTTGTTAGCAATCTTTGCCTAACTCAGGACTATAAAGACTTTCTCTTGCATTTTCTACTAGAGTTTTTAGCACATTAAATTTTACATTAGGTTTGTGATCCTTTTAGTTCGGTATTTTATATATGGTGTGAGGCTCTTGTTATGCTTAAAAATACGTCGAGTTTCTGTTGTTAAGAGGATGATTTTCCTATCTCCAGTGAGTAACGTTGGCACATTTGTGAAAAAGCAGTTGACCCACGTATATGAGTGGGCGTATTTCTGAATTCTCTTCTATTCACTCCTTCTCTGTTTCCATTCTTATGTCAAAGAGACACATGGCCCTAATTATTGTAGCTTCCTATTAGGTCTTGAATGAGGTACTAGAAGTTCTTCAACTTTGCTCTTCTTTTAAAACAAAATTTTTTTAAGTTTTTTAAAGTTTATTTATTTATTTTGAGAAAGAAAGAAAGAGAGAGAGTGAGTGAGCCAGCAGGGGAGGAGCAGAGAGAGAGGAAGAGAGCGAGAATCCCAAGAAGGCTTCTCACTGTCAGTGCAGACCCCAACACAGGGCTCGAACTCGTGAACCTTGAGATCATGATGGGAGACAAAGTCAAGAGTCGGATGCTCAACGTACTGAGCCACTGAGGCACTCTTCAAAATATTTTTTTTTATTAATCTCGGTCCTTTCCTTTACCATGTAAAATTTAGTGTCACCCTGTCAATTTCTACAGCCAAGACTGCTGAAATTTTGATTAGGATTGCATTGAATTTAAAGATTAATTTGGAGACATATGATATTGTGTCTTCCAATCCATAAAAAAATAACATTTAAAAAATTTCCTACTTCGTTGCTTTATAATTTTCACTGCATAAGTCTTGAAATTATCTTATGACTTTTACCCCTACATATTTCATAATGCTTTGATACTATGAGTAGAATTTTTAATTTCAATTTCCAATTGTTCATTTTTTTTTTTCTGTAGTAAGCAGAGTCCTGCAGTCTTGCTAAGGCAACTTATTCTGGGAACTTTTTTTAAAGTTTATTTATCGAGAGAGAGAGAGAGAGAGAGAGAGAGAGAGAATGCATGTGCGAGCATGAGCAGGGGAGGGGCAGAGAGAGAGGGAGAGAGAGAATCCCAAGCAGGCACGCTATCACCACAGAGCCCGACGTGCAGCTTGATTTCCAAACTGTGAGATCATGACCTGAGCCGAAATCAAGAGTCAGATGCTTTGCTGACTGAGCCACCCAGGCATCCCTAGTTCCAGTAACTTGTATGTAGTTTCTTTGGAAATCAGTGCATAGCCAGTTATGTTGTCTATGAGTATTTACTGTTTCATTTCTGGCTTTGGAAACAATGTATCCTGTATTTATTTTTCTTATTTTATATCACTAGCTAGACTTTCAGTATAATGTTGAATAAAAGTGGTGGCTGTACATTCTTACTGCGCCTTCACTCTTAGGGGAAATCGTCAAGTCTTTGATCATAAAGTGATTTTAGCTGTAAGTTTTTTTCTAGATCTTCTTTATCAAATTGAGATTGTTCCCCTCTCTGCTTAACGGGCAGCAGGTTTTTATTATGATGTGGAATTTGGTCTAGTGCTTTTTCTTCATCTGCTTCCTGTGGATGGTACGACGGAGGGTCACCTCTTCTTCTCCTCCTCAAGGGAGACGCATTTTTCCCCCTACCGCTGCCAGCACCTCCCCTTCTGTCCACCCCGGAGTGAAAGCATTTGCTGACCTCCCTGCAATGCGTTTACTTCCTACGTGAACAGAGTGTGGCATGAGGGCTGTGTTGTATGCCTGTCGGCTGGATTTGTGACTGTGGTACTAAGGACGTTTATGGAGTGACTTCCCATTGGCAGAAACAGCCATTTCTGTATAACTCATTTCTGTTCGAGTCTGGATGGATCCTGAGGGACCTGGGGACAAGGTGACATTATAATTGTGACATTATACATATTTCCTAAGACTGTTAGAACTCAGAGTGCAACGGTATCTATCGGCGTAGCACCCCTCTTTGCCTGTGTATCAGGATACGGGCGATGTAACCACTTCCTTGCAATTACACTGCTTCTATCCCTTCCTTGTCTGTTCCGAACCTTCCGTCAAGCTCGCCTGACATATTTTATACTTCTCAGATGTAGCAGCTTTAAACACCTTTCGTGTACTTCTCTATCAGTATAAGCACCGTTTTAAAAAGTTATCATTTTAAGAATTATTTAAGCCATGTAGTCCTACTTGCTGTACTTAGAGATAATAATTGTAACTCATCAGTTGACTATCCAAAACAGGCCAACAGTCAAATGATACAAACAGACAAAACGCCCACTGGTGCCTTTCTGTCCATGTGTCAGGTAGAGGGACGCTACGTTTGGCTTGTTTTGCTGAGTATCCAGGTTGCATACTGACGAGCGAGTATCCATCAGGAATGCTTGATGGCTTAGTGATTTTCTTTCTGATGATATCAGTTTTTTTTTGATATTGCCAGTACTGTGTTGTTATTTTGCTATTGATGTTATTGTGAAAAGTGCTTAAGAGAGCAAAACTTTGTTTCACTTTATGCTGTCGTGTGTATCCATTTTAATGAAGAGATCTGTGATGAGGATGCCGGTGACAGAGTGTAGCTATATAATCTTTGGAACTTAGTGTTTAGAAATGCCTCAGATTGTGTATGACACTTCTCATGCAAGCGTTTGCCTGGATGTCGTTCATAATTGCCACCAAGATACAATTTTAAAAATACTATAGTGTAATATGGCACTGAAGAAGTACCAAATAGCCTAGAAACATTTATAGTTTATCATGAGTTATGCCTTCATCCAAACTTCTCACTGATATGAGTATATCCTTCTACCTTATGAAATTTTTATTTTGTATATATAACTTTAATTTGCTTAATGAAAATAAGCCATGTAGCAGCTAAAAAAATTGTTTTGTTTTGTTTTTTACTGGCTGACAGTTACACTTCGGTTTTTATTCTCTTCAGATATGAAAACATCCTCAGTGATTAATAAATTGGGTAGGCTACTAGTGTATTTCAGTAACCATGGCTGTAATGCTTTTAGGAATACGCTAAAAAATAAATAATGAGATATTTTCTTTGCAAATATTTGAGAATAAAATTGAGTCAACAAATTGCTGATTGACTCTAATAATCTAATGTAACCCAGCCCAAACTCAAAAAGCGCAGTAATTGGGGAAAATTGCATGCTTCATTTGTGGTTTTCCTTAATTTGATCTTTTCATCTTCCTTTTGGAGGGCACTAAGCATCAAAGTTTGAAATATTCACCATGTGTAGCTCTTTAATTTATCTCCTATTAATCAGTGTTCTACTTTTGAATATAATCCTCATTAATTTAGTTCAATATACATGTCAATTGTTGATACAAGTATTAAAATTATGCACAAGATATGGATTGAAGGAAATTAGGATTTAATATAATCATCAGTAGTTAGAATAATTGAATTATTTCAACGGCGATATTGTATCTATCATTGCATTGTAATAAAAATGCAAATTTTAGCAGTTATGGAAACGCACTGATCATCTTACAATTTCTGTGAGTAAGGAACTGGGCATGGGCTGGATGGACCTCCTGTTTCATCGTCTTTTACAAGGACTGAATCATGATCGGTAGTCTCATCTGAAGGGTTGACTGGGGAAAGATACACATCCATTTTCAATCAGTAGTTCTTAGTAGACTCTGAGTTCCTGGCAGGTGCCAGCCCGAGGTCTTCGTATCCTCATTGGTTTTTGGCCAGTGACTTCCCTCAGCTCCTTGCCAGGTTGGTCTCTCCAGTATGACAGCTTGCTTCATCACTGTGTGCAAGCAAAGAAGCCATAGAGAGTCTACTAGAAGTACAAAGTCACAACCTTTAACCTATTCATGGAAATGACATTGTATCAGTGTCTCCTGTTGTTGGTTAGAGGGAAGTTATTCATGGAGAAGGGATTACACCGGCCATGAATACTAGGCTGTGGGGCCTATCAGAGAGGCTGCTTGCTATCCTGAAACAATCATTTGTGACACAAACCAGGTACCGTTTGAATCTTTGCTTAGACTGTGGTTCTTTATCCTAGAATTCAGTTGCTTTGGCAAATTTGAAAGTCATACACCGTTCATCATTTTTTAATCGTGTCACCAGAATGTCTTCTCGGCTATATTTCTTCTCGATTCAAATTGTACCATAATTTATGACAACCTTCCAAAACATAGTGTTGGAAATACAGACCAAGACAGTTATTAAGGAACTGAATGGAAGACGTGTAACATAGAGGGCAGGGTATGATTTAATACAAATTCTCTTTCTGCTACTTACTACACGTTGCTGAGGCCCATTTCTTCTCTTTCAAATGGAGATAACAGTGCAATCATATTGATAGTTTTTAAAGTTTACATAAAGTAATAAATGTAAAATACTTCTAAGGCTACAGATTAGGTGCTACATAAATGGGCTTTATCAGTATTATATATCATTACTGGACAAATGAGGAATCTTCTCCTAATGAGGAAAAACTTTCAACACCGTTACTAAGCTCAATTTTTTGTTTTCTTATTTTGGGTCACTTGGTTAATTTAAAGGTGTATTTCAATGAAAATAGAATTTAAATGGCTGACGGTTAATCAGTTACTGAATTGTGGTTTACAAAGGAGCCATGTTTTATCCGGAAGCTTCCATAGATCAATCACTGTGGTCATATATTTCAGTTTAATACTGTTAAAAAGTCCATACTGTCCAAAGTGCAGTTTCAGTGCAATCCCTATGAAAATTCCCAATGGCAAGGGAACCTGGGTGGTTCAGTCAGTTGAGTGTCTGACTTAGGCTCAGGTCATGATCTCACGGTTTGTGAGTTTGAGTCTCACATCAGATTCCCTGCTGTCAGTATGAAGCAAGCTTTGGATCCTCTGTCCCCCTCGCCCTGCCCCTTGCCCATGTGCGCGCTCTCTCTCTCTCTCTCTCTCTCTCTCTCTCTCAAAAGTAAACATTAAAAAAAAAAAAAAGAATTGCCAATAGCATTTTTTTGCAAACACAGAAAAAAAAAATCCTGAAATTTGTGAGACCACAAAAGACTCTGAACAGCCAAAGCAGTCTTGAGAAAGAGGAAAAAATGAGGGAGGCATCACAACACCTGCTTTCAAACTATATTACAAAGCTATAATAAACAGAATAGTATGATACTGGCATAGAAACAGACAAATAGACCAAATGGCACAAAATAGCCCAGAAATAAACCTGCACTTATAAAGTCTCAACTCATCTTCAACAAAAGTGTCAAGAATATACAATGGGGAAAGGATAGTCTCTTCAATAAAAAGTCCATGGGGCGCCTGGGTGGCTCAGTCGGTTAAGTGGCCGACTTCGGCTCAGGTCATTATCTCGCAGACCGTGAGTTCGAGCCCTGTGTTAGGCTCTGTGCTGACAGCTCAGAGCCTGGAGCCTGTTTCGGATTCTGTGTCTCCCTCTCTCTGACTCTCCCCGGTTCATGCTCTGTCTCTCTCTGTCTCAAAAATAAATAAACGTTAAAATAAATAAATAAATAAAAAGTCTTGGGAAAACTGGATATCTAGATGCAAAAGAATGAAATTGGACCTTGTCTTATACCCAATGCAAAGACGAACTCAAAATGGATTAAAGATTTGAATTTAAGACCTGAAACTGTAAAACTCCTAGAAGAAAACATAGGGGAGATGTTTTTTGACATTGGCTTGATAACGAATTTTTTATGTGACACCAAAAACACAGGCAACAAAAGCAAAAGTAAATAAATGGGACTATTTCAGTCTAAAAACTTGGTGCACAGCAAAAGAGACCAGTGACAAAATGAAAACACAACCAAATATCTGATAGGGAGCTAAGAGCCAAAATATATAAGAAGCTCATCAACTCAATAGAAAATAAACCAACAAACACACACAAAAAAACCCAAACCTGATTAAAAAGTGGTAAAGGACCTGAATATAGATTATTGCCCCAGGTACTTGAAAAGATGCTTGAAATACCGAATTATTGGGGGAATGCAAATCAAAGCCACAATGAGATATAACCTCACGTCTGTTCAGATTATATCTGCTAAGTTATCAGAAAGTCAAAAGAAAGCAAGTGTTGGTGAGAATATGGAGAAGGGGAACCTTTGTTCACAGTTGGTGGGATTATGATTTGGCACAGCCCGTATGGGAGCAGAATGAAGAGTTCCCGAGAAACTAAAAACAGAACCACCCTATGATCTGGCCGCTCTTCTGATTACATATGCAAAGGAAATGAAATGAGTACCTTGAAGAGATATCTTCACTCTCGGGTTCATTGCAACATTATTCAGTAACTAAGATGGAAATAATAAGCGTCCATCAACAGGTGAATCAAGAAAATGTGGATAAATGTATACACACACATAATTAGATATTATTAAATCTTGAAAGAAATAGGGAAATCTTGCCATTTGTAGCGATAGGGGTGAACCTTATAGAGGTACATTATGTTGCGTGAAAGAATCCAGGCACAGAAAGCCAAATACTGCACGATCTCACTTATATGTGGAATCTAAAAAAGTTGAACTCAAACTGAGAGTAGACATGGGGTTACCAGAGGCTGGATGGCAGGGAGAAATGGAGGGATATCGGTCGGAGGCTACCAACTTTTAGTTACAAGATGAGTAAGTGCTGGAGATGTGTGTGTATAGCATGGTGACCATAGTTAGTAAAAAATGTTGCTTGAAATTTGCAAGTGGATCATCTTATGTGCTTTTACCACGCACACAAAAAGAGGCATATATGGAAAAAGAGACAGTTTTAGAAAAAGGTTTATTTGTCCAAGGAGAGAGAGAGCAAGCAGGGAGGGGCAGAAAGGCAGGGATAGAGAGAATCTCTGTGCTGTTAGTGCGGAACCTGCCACGGGTCTCGATCTCACAAACTGTGAGGTCATTACCAGGGCCGAAATCAAGAGCGGGACGCTTAACCAACTAAGCCCCCCGGGCACCCCAGAAGCAAGAGACAGTTTAATTTAGACATATTCTTTTCTTAAATTGTTGCTGTGAATGGAGACAAAGTGAAATAATAGGGTAACTTACAATAAAGGAAAGGTAAGTTGTGGGTGTTAAGTACTCTATATTCACTATATATTTAAATACTTAACAACTTATGAACACTATATATTTAAATACTTATCAATACTTTAATGCTGGTTGCATATCACCAAGTAGGACTTAGTATTTCTTTCTTAGGTAAAAGTTATGTAAAATGGCACAAATAAACTTAAGTGTACCATTTAATAAGTTCTTTTTTTAAATTTTATGTTTAATCACTGCATCCAGTGTGGGGCTCGAACCCACAACTCCTGGTACAAGAGTCTTAAATGCTCCACTGGCTGAGCCAGACAAGCACCACTGCCCCGACCACCCCCCCCCCCCCCCCCCCCCGTCATTTACCAAATTCTGACAAGTGAGTTTTAGGCCTTTAGTTTATATGTTACATATGTTTAAAAAAATCAATATGAAAATAACAGAGAACAGTGTTTTGACAACTGATCAAAGTTATATTATCCACAAAAAAATTCATATGAATTAAAGGTGTACGTAGATATTTTATTTTTATAATAACATGGAAAACATTGTCAGAGAATATCATAGACATTAGTATTTTGCCCAATAAATGGTGGCTAATTTGTGAATTGTACAGCCCTCTGAAAGCTTAATTTACCATGGAGGACGATTTCTGTTGCCATGGTAATCCTGGGGCCGTCAGACTATTGCCAAATAGCCCATAAATGAACTGAACCTGGCATTTAGTGCAAATATAGAGAGTGAGTATCCTTTAAAACCCACCTCATACAATGCCTGAAGTTTTGAGTGATTTACTCAAACTTGTTTAGCAGAAAAACAACAACTGTCTTAGTGCCACATTCACAGAAGACTTTATATCAGAGTAAGCACATTAATTTACAGACCAAATAGGAAGAATCTAAATTGAAACAGTTCTGTAACCAAGAAAGTAAATCCTGTATGTAGGGTAGATGGCCAAGAGAATTTCATCTGAAAATCTGAAACCCTTCACGAGCACATCCTAGAGAGTTGGGACTGTTGTCACAATACAAATTTACCATGACATTTTGTAAATACAGGCAGTGCTATTAATTTTGGGACAGAAACTAATATCATATGGGTAATATTTTGCAAATATAAAGGTGATGCATTTTAACTTCCACCTGCAGACTTGTTCCATTCCACTATCTTCCTTCTGTTTGGGCTTTAAGGTTTCTAGTTCCAGGGAAGGAGATATTAGATACACCCAGCGTGGAGAATCAGCTTTGGCCCTCAAGTAGACTTTCTTCATCTTTTAGCATGACAGAATCATGAATGCCATGGGATGGATAGACATGAAAGGATTTTCCTTGTCTGTAATCCCCTGTACCACACTGATAACAAGGATGGGCAGATTAGACTGTAGAGTTTCATATCTGAGTCTGGATCGGATGAGAGGTTGGGAGCTCACATCTTCTGCATCGGTCAGTGTAGGAAAGGGGCCCTGTGTCCCCTCTTCCATCCAGAAGTTCTGAAGTGAGGGACCATGTTAGATAAATATAAGAAAGAGAAAGAGAAAGCCAGTGGCTGAGGGCTATTGAGGGCTCTTTATTTAGCAGTAAGAGAAGAGCTGGCTTTGCTGTGAGAGACTGTAAGAACAGTCTCATCAAAGTAAATTGTGAAGAGTGAAGGCTTGTGTATATAGCTCTCCCATGCCACCTTGAGATCCCCTTAGGGCGTGAAGTCATGAGCTGCCATGACAGGGCCCAGGAGTCTGCTGAGACTCTTCCTGGACAGTTTGCCGAAGGTGTCGCCAAGGCCAGGTAGAGGGGCCCTGAAATCCAGAATGCAGCAAAGATTGCTTTGGTCTGGATTCATCCAGCCCTCAAGAGGATTGAGAATACCTGTTGATTCATCTGAGTTGCAAGGAAGATAATCGAGCCTTCCTAACCAGAGACTGAGAAGAGATTGTGAAGTTTCCCCAGCCTCCAGCTTCTGTAGCAAAACCTGACAGAATGCTGAGGGAGAGCACCAACAACCCTCAGCTCCCCAGCTGGTGAACAACACCCCAACAGGGGCTGTCAGAGTGTTCAGAGTCCATGTCCCCTAGCCTTGCACCCAGCTCACGTACCAACTGGGCACCATCTTGGGAAGGAAGAGGGGTAGGTCAGACTCTGAAATACCAAGTACCGATGATAGACATACAGGCAAAGACTCCATTCGACTATTTAAATTGTTTAATCTGGCCAGAGTCACCTCATCGTAGTAAAATTCAATTTTCCAGCAACTGATCGACCAATGGCTTCAGCTCAGGAAAATAAAAATAGTTACGGGGAAAGAGGATATATATATATATATATATATATATATATATATATATATATATATATACATATATATACACACACACACACATATACACATATGTGTATATATATAAATAGTCACTCTAGTATTTTTGTTATTCCTGTAGTTTGATTATTCAAAGTATATTGTATTGCGATAAAAACTGTAGCCAGTAGGTTACATGGATACACCCATAGTCTGTGAGAAACAGGGCAAATCCTTTTGAAGTCTTTGCTTCACCTGCCTCCACTCCTCAGTGTGTCTTCAGTCAGGCCCAAATGGAGAAGAAAGTCGTAAAAACTTACTAGTTGCTGCCTCATAGCTGCAGAGACTGGATCCGCTAGAATTCAGACAGTTCCCCACAAGTTATCAGGAGAGAAAACTACTTGAGGTTGTGCAGTTATTTTTCTCCCATTAAGAAGATAAAGACAGGCACTTGTTTCTTTTAGATTCTGTATTCCTTCTTTTCTCTCACATTCACAAAGCCTAGCATAATACTATTAATTTTTTTAAATTTAAATTTCAGTTAACATGCAGTGCAATACTGGCTTCTGGAGTAGAATTCTGTGATTCCTCACTCACATAAACACCCAGTGCTCATCATAAGTGCCCTCCTGAGTGCCCATCACCCATCTAGGCCATCCCCCACCCACCTCCCTCCGTCAACCTTCCATTTGTTCTCTTTCATTAAGAGTCTTTTGTGGGGGCACCTGGGTACCTCAGTTGGTTAAGTGTCCAGCTTCAGCTCAGGTCGTGATCTCGCGGTCCGTAAGTTCAAGCCCCGCGTCGGGCTCTGTGCTGACAGCTCAGAGCCTGGAGCCTGCCTCATATTCTGTGTCTTCCTCTCTCTCTACTCCTCCCCCACATGTGCTCACTCCTCTCCCTCTCTCTCTCTCTCTCTCTCTCTCTCTCTCTCTCTCTCTCTCTCAAAAATAAAAAATAAACATAAGAAAGAGTCTCGTGGTTTGTTTGCCTCTCTCCTCTTTTTCTTCCACTTCTCATTTGTTCATCTGTTTTATTTCTTAAATTCCACAAATGAGTGAAATCATATGGTGTTTGTCTTTCTCCAACTGACTTATTTTGCTTAGCATAATACATTCCAGCTCCATCCAAGTCATTGTAAGTGGAAGATTTCATTCTTTTTGATGGCTGAATAATATTCCATCATATATATTTACCAGATCTTATTTAGTAAACTATTTATTGAACTCCAACTCTACAGACATTGTTTGAAGTAGGGAGTCAGTAATGCACGTCCTTGCCCAACATTCTTGGAATAAGTCTTGGAAACAAATCCTATCTCCTGCCCTGTGCTCATTACCTCCTCATCTACAGTTAACCTGCTGAGGAGAGAAAACATGCTATAACTAAATACCTGGCATTTTCATTTTTAAGTTGACCACGTATGTACTCAAGGCTTTGTTTTAGCTGACATATGAGGTTTCCCTTTTGGATGTGTGTATATCACACACACACACACACACACACACACACACACACACACACACACATTCTTTGGTACACTCATTTTATTGAACTTGCTTATTCTAGTATTTCCTTGCCACTTCAAACCAACAGAGCTTAGAGGTGAAGACTGTAGGTACTTTAGCCATTTGGCCTAGTTCAAATGAGATGCCCCCTCTCTTTCTAGCTGTGGGAACTAAACACTGGCTCATGGGGCTCATACACAGTTGGTGGAATTAATACTCTTAGCGAATTAATGAATTCATGGGCATCACTATGTTAATGCTAAAGCCCTCGCAATAATGTCTAGACACATCATAATCAGTACATTTCCTTATCTCCATCTATCTGTCCGTCCCTCCCTCCTACTTTTTCATTATTGTTAATAGATTTCCATGTTGTTTAATGAGTTGGCATGTGTTTAAGAACCATGATAACCTGCCAAATTTATGATGCTTCTGTCTTCTGAAACATAATATGCTTTGATAATGGATGGAGAAGTGCAAAAAAAGAAAGTCCTATAATATATATATTTCCTTAGTCAAATTTTGAAACTCTCCAGAGACTTTTTCTTTTTTGAGTGCAGTTATAGTTTAGTCTGTGTCCTCAATTTCTGTTTTCAGCTTATGTGCTTCTTCCCAAGCATTAATTTTCTTATTTTATAATAGTGAGGTTTTTTTAGGCATAAAGAACGTGTCTGTACTGCTGGTCTACGTAATGCCCTAGACCTGCTTGAGCTGCATCGTGGTACCCAACATAGTAAACGGGCCCAAATCCCCAAGGTCAGAGCCTGTGCCTCTCTGTAGCCTCTGCCTTCCAGCATGCCCCATGGAATCCCCTGACCTCTCTGTGGAGACATGGCGTGGAGACTCCCGGTCTTTTCAAAGAGAGAAGCTGTCTGATTTTAATAACCACACACAATTTTCATGTGTTCAGTCCAGCTTGATTCTGAATTTCCATCATAGATACCCGGCAAAGCGCTCTGCCCCCCGACCAGTGGGATGG
Source organism: Neofelis nebulosa (assembly GCF_028018385.1). NCBI lineage: Eukaryota > Metazoa > Chordata > Mammalia > Carnivora > Felidae > Neofelis > Neofelis nebulosa. Next base: position 9,554,231 of record NC_080782.1, on the reverse strand, counting down.
AGTTGTGCCGGTGAATCACCAGCCCAGCTGGCTGGCTGCTGTCTCCTCCCTTCTCACTTTCTGCTGCCCTTGGCTTCTGCAGTGCTGGGCCCCTGGGAGAAGGCCTTAGAGGCAGAGCAGTTGTACTGATGTCAGCCAGCTGCAGGCCTCCCGTAGGAGAGGCATCCCAGAGGCTAGTTCTGCCTGAACCCCTGGTCCCGGTTCTTTTCATGTGTGACACATTCACGAACTGCTGGGATTCTCTCCCCTAAACTCTCCTGTGCACAAAAGACCCCCGAGCACATCTTATTTCTGTAGTCTCCTTGCCCCAGCATGCAGGCCTTTGGAGCAAGATCCCTCTGAAAGGCCCGGGCAACTTGTGTTTTCGCCAGGTAGCTGATGGGAAGTTCACACCTTTCTCACCAAAGAAAGGATGAACAGACTTCATCTATTCTCACCCGGCCCATGGTGAGTCTCCCACACTGTGTATGTTTTCAGATTTCTCCAGGCATGAGACATGTGCCAGCCCCCAGGTGCATGTGCGGCCCCGGGCCCAGGGACACCTGCCAGGCCTTTGCAAGGGCACTCTGTGCACGCTCTATGTGGATACCAGGGTGGGCTCTTGGGCTCATGTGCTCAGCTGGCCAGCAGGGGGCAATGAGAAGCTGTGTCTCCTCCTTGCAGGTACCCCCTTATATCTCAGTGGGTACCTTGGAGATCTCATCAGTCACATGAGGGGTGGGAGGGAGACTTCCCCTCTGCTTTCCCGAAGTTAGGACCCCACCTCTTAACAAGTCTTGGAGGAGGCTGATGGCAGCTATTCAGCACTATTCAGCTGCTCTCATGTTCTGGGCTTTTGCTGAAATGCTCAGAGGGCGTGAAGAGCTCCATACCTTGTCCCGTCGTATTAACAAATTGCCGGCACAAGTCTCGTTACCTGAATGGCATAGTTGATTTGGTTTTAATTAGCATTTAATGTTAATTTTAATTCATTGGTACAGAAGCTTCATATTTTTCTATGGTTTTCAGTTAACTTAAATTTCTTTTTCATTTTCATTTCACTCATAGCAATGTTCACGTCATTTCCACATCTGGCTGTATATCACTCCTTAGTGATATCTGTCCTCTCTTTATGAACGTACATTTTGGAGGGATTTGGGTTTTTATATATAACTTGCAGGCATAATTCCTGCAGGTATAATTTCGCAAGTAGGATCCTGGCATCCACAAAATTCTCATTAACGAGAATCCTACAAAATGAGAGAAGGGCTTAAAAATAAGTTCATAAATAATGTTTACCTTTTACAGTAGAAGTCTGTTCAATCCGCCCTGGTCAATCATAGCTTAGTGCCAGTTGATTATAAGAATGGAAACATCAACTCATTTATCTTGTTTAGAAATCTTAAATATAAGTCTACATTGTAATCTCACAACCAGAATTATAGTCTTACTGCTGCTATACTTTGATTTGATATTTTATTTTGATGAAAGGCAAAAACCTTGTTTGGGCTGCATTGCAGAGTCCTTTTTAGAATGAGATCTGAGAATTTCTAGCAAAATCCTTGACATTTGCCCATTAAAACTGCAGCTTGGATAGGATTCAAAGTAGCTTAGCCTCACCCAACAGTAGCTCATCATTTCCTGTGTAGCGTTTCCTCTTTTCACCTGGCCGAGTGCCATTCACTTTCCTTTTCCACACATACTATGCTCCTCTCCATCCCATGAGCCTACCATGCTGTCACTACTGCTTGCAAACTTTAAATTTGAGACAGATTTGCCTTCCTGTCATAGAACTATTTAAATTAGCAGCCCATGATAGTGTGAGTACATCCAGCGGTGATATCCCACATACACGGACTAGAACTTCTGTCATCTACCACGTCTTTTAATTAAATGCAAGTCCACTGGGGACTCTGTTCTGCAACGTCAAGATGTCTCTATGCTTATATGTGAGATTTCTAGTTGTGTAGGTACACAAAAATGCATTCTGATTTAAAAATGCATTTAACACACATCTTAAAATCTGCATTGGCATGATTTTAAATGTTTTAGGCAGCAGCTAATTGAAGTTGGAAATGTTTCACTTTCATCAGTATTAAAAATGACATATGCTAGGGGGCACCTAGGTAGCTCAGTCGGTTGAGCGTCCGACTTGGTCTCAGGTCATGATCTCATGGTTCATGGGTTCGAGCCCCGTATCGGGCTCTGTGCTGACCGCTCAGAGCCTGGAGCCTGCTTTGGGATTCTGTGTCCCCCCCGCCTCTCTGTCCCTCTCCTGCTCGTGCTCGCTCTCTCTCTCTCTCTCTCTCTCTCTCTCTCTCAAAAATAAATAAATATTAAAAAAAGACTTTTTAAATGACATATGCTGGTAATCATAGATGTAGAAAATAAATACACAGATGATGAAAATACATGTCAGATACATAAGCAAGCATAAACTAAAAAACCAAAAAAATTATAACAATAGCATAATTCCATTAGCAATTTTATGGTAACTAATAGATTATACTTCTCAAATAATTATTGAGAGTATTAACAGCATTTACCTGGAGCAGTGAGTAAGTGTGCTTACAGTGACTTGTGGGAAAGCATGAAAATCATAGCCTCATTGTAAAGCCTTGTTAACATTTTGATTAAAACACTTATTTAAATGTTTGTTCTAAAACAGATGTGGACTCTTCTGGAAATTGGGTGCTGACATAAAATGAGGTATAGGTACCACCAAAAATATCAGTCGCTCGGGAAGTATTTGGATATGCGTGTCAGTGCATACAAGACCCAATTAACAGCAGAAATAGTTGAATATACTTCTGTAGTAAGTGGTGGAGGACGAGAGTTATTGCAGCTATTAAAATGATAAATTGAAGAGAATACTTCATGTTGTGAAGACGTTCCAGGGTGGCTAAAGCAGAAGTATGTTATTTCATTTTATTCTGGAAGACCGTAGTACTAATGAGATTTTTAAAAAGCCCAATTATGCGGCTTCATTAAGGTGTACATCTGCATATGTGTATACTTTTTTGTGTGTGTTTGCACATGGCAGTTCATATTGCTTTGACCCTGTAAAGCAGGGAAAAAACTCACCCAGCATTAAATAATCATAAGAATTTATTGTTTAACATATCTGAAAAATCTACTGGGATTGTAGGTTTCAAGCGTGGTTTGATCAGGGCTCCATAACATGCCTATGTAATTCACTTCTCTCCTAAGAGGAAGCTTGATTCCAGGCTCTCTTCCATTATCAATAAAACAAAGGCTACAACAGTTCTGAATGTCACATTGCCAAATACATCTGCTGGAGAAAGGAATCTTCCTTTTTCCCTTTTGTTTCTCACCAAAGGTACTCCGCTTTGCTTTTATTTTCCTATCTTAGGTTTTGCCCACATCTGAGTTGTTCAATGAGGTCAGTGAAATGACCTGTTGGGTCTGGTTAGATCTGGGTTACAGACCAGTTACTATGCCAGGTTTTGTTACAGTGTGGTGATCAAGTCAATTCCACACACAAGCCTTGGCCTCTGAAAAATGGACTAGGGAAGGGAACACGTGTTCGAGAGAATCCAACAGAATCTGCTCTTGGGGAGAATATGAAACAGGAGACTGGAAAGATACATAGGGGCCAAGATAGTTTTCAGGCTTGCAGTTAGAGAAGGACAGAAGGACTTTGGTATATTTCCAAAGTGACCTCTTTTCTAAAGAATATGTTTCCACAGAATTAAAAAAATGTTCAAATAGAGGGGCACCTGGGTGGCTCAGTCATTAAGTGTCCAACTTAAGCTCAGGTCATGATCTCGCCGTCTGTGGGTTTGAGCCTTTGTCAGGGTCTGTACTGACTGCTCGGAGCCTGGAGCCTGCTTTGGATTCTGTGTCTCCCTCTCTCTCTGCCCCTCCCCACTCACGCTCTGTCTCTCTCACTCTCAAAATGAATAAATGTTAAAAAAAAATGTTCAAATAGAATCTAAGAATAGAAGTAGGGCTGCAATAGTAAGGATTGCAAACACAGAGTGGTGATAATGACATGCAGTTCTAATTAATGTAATTAACTTGATTCCTGCCCTCAGGTGCCTTCTCATCTTCATTCAGATGTCAGTGATCTTAGGGAGGACATGTTGATCCACTCCATTTAAGAGAGCGATATCTCACCCCACAATTTCAATTCACTTTCTCTGCTTGGTTTCTCCTACTCAGGTGGACATCTGTATGGTACTAGCTCATTTCAGTATTTAGTGTTTTTTTCTCCCTGGTAGATGATATGCTCCACAAGGGCAGGGATATTGGACTTTTTGAACATTTGATTGTAATGGGGCTTCCATTGGATAGTGTCTAATAAATACTTGATAGATACATTACCCTGTGTGCTTTTATTATGTTTTAGTTAGCACTTCAAGTGTATGAGGATGGCCATTTCACTAAAGATTTTTTTTAAGTTTATTTATTTTGTGTGTGTGTGTGTGAGAGAGAGAACAGGAGTAGGGGAGGTGCAGAAAGAGAGGTAGAGAGAGAGTGTGGAGAGAGAGAGAAAGAGGGAGAGAGAGAGAGAATGAAAATCCTAAGCACTCCATGCTGTCAGCACAGACCCCAATGCAGGACTCAGTCTCACAAAACTGTGAGATCATGACCTGAGCTGAAATCAAGAGTCGAATGCTTAACCCACTGAGCCCCCCAGGTGCCCCCTTCTGAAGATTTTTAAAGAAGCTAATGGAACAGGAAATCAACCCACATAACTCTCATGATGCCATGTTTGAGGCTGTTGCTAACCTAAGACATTGCCAGCTTCTGCTGTTCATCCAAGGACAGTAAGTTAGTTGATTCTGGCTGCTGTAACAAAATACCACAGACAGGGTGGCTTAAACAACAGGAATTTATTTTGTCACGGTTCTGGAGGCTGGAAGTCCAAGACCAAGATTCTGGTCGATTCAGTTCCTGGTGAGGACTCTTCCTGATGTGCAGCTGGCCACCTTCTTGCTGTGTCGTCACATGGTCTTTCCTCCGTGCATGGGCACGGAGAGAGGAAGCAAGCACGTGTAAGCTAGTTGTCTGATGTCTCTTCCATTAAGGACACCGATCCTATCAGGTCAGGTCCTCTGACTTCATTTAACCTTAATTACCTCTTCCTTCCCTCCAAATACAGCCACCCTGGGTTAGGGATCAACATCCAAATTTGGGGGAGGGGGAGGAGGCACAAACAGCCCATAACAGCTTACTTGTGGATCCGGTGTCTACAAAGAAGCAGGGTTATTGAGCCTTAAATTATATGTGATTTTACTGATCTGATCTTCTCATCATTGAAATGGGGGGAATTCATGAATAGTTATTTCCCTTCATCTTTAAATGCCACAATGAAAATAGATCAGAAGCTTTGTTGACTTCTTAGCACTTAAGCAATGCATAATATAAAACCAGGACTCAATCAGACCCTGTGTAATATAAACTGAAATTTGGTCGATCTAGCTTTTAATGTTTATTTATTTTTGAGAAAGAGAGGGAGAGACAGAGCACAAGTGGGGAGGGGCAGAGAGAGAGAGGGAGACGCAGAATCTGAAGCAGGCTCCAGGCTCTGAGCTGTCAGCACAGAGCCCGATGTGGGGCTTGAACTCATGAACCTCGAGATCATGACCTGAGCTGAAGTTGGACGCTCAGCCAACCGCCTGAGCCATCCAAGTGACCCTGGATCTAGCTTTTAGATGCACCCAAGAAGCATGTGCCACCTTACATGTTGACTTATGCAAAGAGAACTTCTGGTAGCCGATTACATTTATTTGTGTTCATACATCATCTTATTTCACGACAGTCTTTAAAAGAAAAGTCTAGTCTAGAATCAGCCAGTTGTGCTACCTATGTGCACTCAGTCGGGAGACTCACGATGGCAATGAAATAGCCAAATCTTATCAGCAGTTGTACCGACCCATTAAACTGAGCACCGGAGATGGTAGTTTAAGTTCCCCAGGCACTATTTAACTCCCTTCTGTGTAGTTAATACAAAGTAGTCAGTTCTCAGTTAAGCAGACTCGTTGTGTGGTGGTGAGAGCATGGCATTTGCAGTTGGAAGGCCAAGGTCAGATTTCAGCTCAGCTGCAAACTGTGTGAGGAAGTCTGTTCCTGTGGTTCCATTTCCTCCCTGTCTCAGACCCCAAGAGTGGCTGGTTCCTGGGGAATCCAAGTATTTGTTGGCTGAATGTAAAATCCTCATTTTTCTAGTAATGTTTTTTTTTTAAATGCAGACTTTTCATTTTTAAGGTGATTTCTTATGGCTTAAAGATACTGTAATTTTTAGCTCACTATAGAGTACATCTAACAACACAACCTATAGCAAAGCTCAGACAATCCATACAAAATATAGTAACATATGTAATATAATAATATAAAAACCATTTCACCACTGCATGTCACAAAGTATGTCTGTCTGTAAAAAATAGGTCCTTGGGGCACCTGCGTGGCTCGGTCAGTTAAGCGTCTGACTTCAGCACAGGTCATGATCTCACGGCTGGTGAGTTCAAGCCCCACGTAGGGCTCTGTGCTGACAGCTCAGAGCCTGGAGCCTGCTTCGGATTCTGTGTCTCCCTCTCTCTCTGCCCCTCCCCCACTCACACTCTGTCTCTCTCTCCCTCAAGAGTAAACATTAGAAAAAAAAAAAAAAAAGACTAGGTCCTTAAGTATGGACTCCAGGTGTTGGCTAATTTACCTGAGGATTTTAGAATCACATTGAAAGTGGCGTGACAGTACTTAATTAACTGATTTAAGAGGTTCATTGCTTTTCATTTTAATCAATAGCATACCTGTATATACTCATACACCCACATACACACACGAGTAATTTTGTTGCTCTCCAAATTACAATCATGCCTTATAATAAGCACTAGAAACAAAGTTTTTCACATTAATGATTTTCCTGACGCAACACAATTGATGTGATTGCAAATTATATTTTATAGTAAATGAAAAAAGTGCCCATTTTTAATTTAGAAATCAACATTTGTTAAAAGTAGTAATCCACATTTAAAAATTTAATGCAATGCACATTTAATTTTCAAAACATTGCTCTAGGCAGTGGTTTGACATTTCTTATAATTTACCAGATTGCTTTTTAAAATTAAGCTAAAAATTAATTGACTCTAGTAAATCCTTGAAAAAATTATGAATATCATCCCAAACTCCACAACCATCCTTAATGAAGGCCTTTCTTCTTTTCCATCATCAGTGTCATAGTTATTCTTAATTGCTTTTTAGCTTATGTCATAATCTTGGCAGTTTAACTCAAATTAACATGATGGCTCAGATGGCAACTTTAGCAAACGCTCAGGAAATGTACATAACACCATTTAAAACTACTGTGCTAGATACTAGATATGGATTTTCTGCGTAAAGCAGAACATATTACATACAAATATTTCATATGGTAAAGAATACGAAGTTCCACTTGGGGACATGTGGTGTTGCATTTAGTTCTTATATTTAGGATTCTGAGTATCTCTGGGCACTTGATTGTCCCAATATTTATAAAGTAGGGTACTGTCAGGTTCAGAGACTGATACTTTCTTTGTTTTTGTTTGTTTGTTTGTTTGTTTGTTTTTGCTTCAGAGACTGATACTTTCTTTGTTTGTTTGTTTGTTTGCTTCAGAGACTGATACTTTGTTTGTTTTTTTGCTTCAGCGACTGGTACTTTCTTTGATTCATTTGCTGCATCCTTAGTGCCAGTGTTTGTAGACCATACTGTTCCTTGAGTTCCACTCTTCCATTGGGAACTCGTACACGTTCTCCCCCCTGATGATAGTGACTTCTCTTATAGCCTGTGCTCTTCAACCATCATCGATTGCTCCGTGCATTTGAAACAAAGATGCCTTTAATTGGTTCCAGTTGTTTCTGGTTGTCAGCCACTAAACTGTGAGCCTTCCGTGAACCATGACCTGTTCCTGTATGTTGGTATAGCACAGAACTTTTCTTTATCCTTGTGTACACATGGTGATAAATCAACATTTGGTGATGCTGAGGAAATATCATTTGAACGTGGAGACCTGAGTCTACCCTGCCTCAGTTATGTGTGTGTGCCTCCTTTCCCTGGCATAAGGTACGCATTTCTACCATGGCTCACCCTTCATCATTTGTGAGATTCATGCTTGAAGGGTATCCAAAGGAGTTGACTAAATTCAGTTGGGTAATGAAATTAGGAGCATTTTCTTGATTTTTGAAGTAACCTTGTCAATATAGAGTCTAAGAAAGATGACTCAGTTTGAATCCCACCAGTTTACTGTGACACACATATACTTTTAGAATTTAGAATGTCCTGAAAATTCATCTTTTTATGTTTTATTGTGTGATGTATGGCTTTACAACACTTTGAAAGTGATGTATTTCCAAAGAATGCTAGAATAAATGGATAGCCCATTTAGAAGAATTCACTTGTGTGAAGAGGCTTAAAATAAGGTTGCCGTAGTTAAAATCCTGATCATGAAAACATCCAGATTTCCCATCTTATCACAGAAAAGCTTGTGCTTTTACAGTTTGCTTAAGCATTTAGAAATTAGCTCCATGCTCAACCTGCATCATTTCCAGGGAGTTAAATTCCAGGAATCCGCCTTCCGTGATGACCACAGAGTGAAGTGTTCCTAAGTGGTCTCAGAGGTGATCATTCCAACCACTTTCTCCTCTTATTGGACTCGGGTCATTATTGGGCTCAAGTTAATTTCCTTTGTATCTTTTCAGATGTTTTAGTGGTAGTTGTCAATACTCTCATTTCCACTTTCGACATCTTTTGTAATAATGCATATGATGCAGTTTATAACCACTGAGCTTCTGGTCACAGACATGTTGTGATGAACGTGAACTTTGCATTTCAGTAAAATCAGTTCTGAAATGTTTGTCAACCGTGTTCCGATGGATACATGTTCTAATGGATTGGAATAAATAACTGAAGGAGGATGAAACCATTTTAAAGAAATCTCAGTATCAGATCTGGCATGTGTGGGTGATTGTTAAAGAGCCAAATAGACTTGATGAGTGCAAGTCCTCAATGCCTTACCTGTAATTTGGAGATGCAAAATGCCCCAAAAACCAAAGTTTCTTTCAGGCGTTCATGGAAAAGTCGTTGGGGAACAACAACTAACCTGGACTGAGGCACAGTTATATGTAATTATCGTTTCTCTCACTTAATGTGAATATGCCTATCTTGGCTCAGAAATATCAGTAAGTATTGAAATTTCTCAGTACGTTGGTTGGAGTTTTCTATAGAAACGGTAGATGCATCTTTCTAAATCCAAAAGAAATTGAATGTGGAAGCACATATAACTCCAAGGATACAGATAACCAACTGGGAAGCCTCTAAAAGGTGAAAGTTAATAATTGGTTCTGCTAAGAAAATGATGGGGTCATAATCAGGCGTAGGAAACGGTGCTGTGGGTAGGGACATGCACAGATGTTGGTTCGTGTTGCTAACTCCACAGTGAATGGCTTTGATTTCTATTTTCCACAGTGTTAGTGCCTGTAATAGAGAGATGAAAGAAACCAGTGCAGGTGAATCCACGGGGCTGGACAGACCAGCTAGGAGGGGAAAACATTAAGGAAGAAATCAACTTCTGGTAGCTCTGAAAAGCTCCACAGAGCAGTTGGCATGAAACTGCCTGAAAGCCCAGAGCTGCAGAAAAGTCCTAAGAGGATCCAATTCTAAATGAAAGAATTCCCTGTGAAAGTTAGGGTTAGTTTAAGCAGTGATTGATCTCAGTACTTATTGGTCTGCATTGTTAGTGCCTGTTTATATCTCTGTGCCCCACTAGACCGCAGGCTCCGAGCGCGTAGCACTTTTCATCTCTGTTGTTGAGGGAGGGGTTCTCAGCTCCTGGCACATGGCCCGCCGGGTGGTGGGTGTTCAGTAGATACTTGGAAGTAAGTCAGTGAAATATGTTTAGCTGTGCTCCAATAGCTGTAAGTCTGCACATTATATTTGAAATCTATGATGTGTAATGTGGTACATTGGAGTAGGGCAAGGGAGAAAAGTGGCCACGTGTTTCTAGAATCCCTTCCTTTGGACAGAGACATGGGGCATATTTTCAGACTGCAGCACATATACTATCCCATCTGAATTCTAGGGCACCCCACATCTGATGAGAATTTCTATTGTAAGGAGCCTTTCTTACTAATGGAATATTTCCTGTTTTTCTTTTGTACTGAAGTGAAACATAAGGGTGAGAACCACCATAGAAAGCAGCATATAACCCACTCAAACACAACCATGAATAATATAAGTTAATTCATAGGCTTAACAGTTCTAATAATAATGGCTGTGTTAATATATATTTGATAGAAAAAACGTGGCACGTGTCTCCTTTTGGTTAAGCGAGCCCATGGGAATATGCAGACACTACTTACTGGTATGCTTGTGTTCATGGGTCTTGGTGCATGCAAATTGCAGACTGAGTCCCAAGGGGAAACATAACATGGTTTTCATTTGGCTTTTGCACACACAAATCTATAACGATCACACGGTTAACAATTCTAAAGTTATATTAGAGATGAAGTCTGCATTTTCCCGGATTTCCAGTCAATTCTATCGTGTAGATCACAACTCTGAGCTGTATGTTATATATCCTCATTCCTCTGGCTATGGTGGCCTCGGTGCCATATTTGTTGAAAGTAATACTGGGACAATTAATGGCAGTCAAGTTTTTGACACCTTCTTTATTATCTGGCACCACAAGATTCTCCAGGCTCATCTCGTACAGTCCCAGCCATAGTCCTTAGACTCCACGTGTCTAAGTGTCTAAGTCTAAGTGTCCTTAGACTCCACGTGTCTAAGTCCTTAGACTCCTCCGTGTCTCCACGGAGCCCTGGTTTCTTTTATTGGAGAACAGTGTGTGTGTTCTTCACTACTGGGATACCCTTGTTTTAGGCCCGTTCTGCTGACTGGGAAAGGAAGCACACGTGTGTATACTGAAGGTATATACCTATCTATAAGTGTTTCTATATGTGACAGTCTGTATCTACATGAAACTATGCATGAGTTCCCTTTTTGTCTCCTTCCTTACAGCATGGGTCATTCTACTTATTTCCTTGCTTGTGTATAACGGCCTCCTCCACATAAAGAGAAATCCTTCAAACCATCTGCCATCCATTTACTTAATTACAGTTTACATTTAGACCAGGAGCAGAATTGTTAACCTGTAGTCCTGTGGAAAATTACAACTGGATTGCAATGCTTCAGGACAACTGATCTTCCCTGTAGTCCTACAGCAGCAATGCTCTTCCACACTTGCTTAGGTCACCATGTCTTTACCCTACCGCCCACAGTGACATTACTCCACGTTTGTGATGCCTGTAGGTTGCTTTCTCATATTCTGCATTCCACTCCAAGATGCCCTGATCTCCTCAGTGAGCTTTAAACTTTGTATACATTAAGCATCAGACTTGTGCTGTAATACTGCATTGAAAGATGCATATTGAAAATGAATTGAAAAATTAATATTATCATGTCTCCACCATTATAGTTTCATAGAGAATATTTTCACTGCCTTAAAATATCCCCTGTGCTATACTGTTCATCCCTCTTTTCCTCTCAAAACCCTTGGCAACCACCAATCTTTTTTTTTTTTTTTTTTACCATCCCTATAGTTTTGCCTTTTTCTGAATATCAGATCTTCCTCAACTTATGATGGGGTCACATCCTGATAAATGCATTGTAAGTTCAAAATATACTGAGTTGAAAATGCATGTAATACGCCTAACCTACCAAACACCATAGCTTAGCCTCGCCTACCTTAAATGTACTCAGAATAGTTACCTTACCCTACAGTTGGACAACAGGTAGAACACAGAGCCTATTTTGTAACAAAGTTTTGGCGATCTCATGTAATTTACTGAATCCTGAAAGTGAAAAGGACAATGGTTGGTTGGGTACAGATGGCCATCAGTGTATCACTTGTTGGCCCTTGTGACCACCTGGCTGGCTCACTGCCACAGCCCAGCATCATGTTAGCTTGCAAAAAGATCAAAATTCCAAAGTATGGTTTCTATTGACCCCATGTTGCTGTTGTACCATTAAGTTGAACCGTAATGAGTCTGGACTGTCTGTGCTTAGAACATATAGTACGTAGCCTTTTCAAACTGGCATTTTTCCCTTGTAACAGTAGGCATTTAAGATTCATCCATGTCTTTTCATGGCTCGATAGCTCATTTCTTATTGCTGAATAATATTGCATTCTTCGGATACACCACAGTTTGCTTATTCACTCACCTACTGAGGGAGATCTTGGTTGCTTCTAGTTTAGGTAACAATGAATGAAGCTACTATACACATTCACATGCAGGTCCCCCCGCCCCCTGCTAATTTTACTGAGATATAGTTGACATACAACATCATATAAATTTGATGTCTACCATGTGAGGACTGGACACATTTTTAAATAATTTGTGTATGTAACTAGGAGTGTAATTGCTGGATAGCATAGTAAGACTGTATTTAGCTGCCAAATGGTCTTCCAGAACGGCTGAACTATTTTACAGTCGCATCAGTGATGAATGAGAGTTAGGTTGTTCTGTATCTTCAACATCAATTGGAATTGTCAGTTGTATTTATTTATTTTTTAGGCAATTCTAATAACAGCGTAGTCATCTCTCTGTTTTAAAATTTTTTTTTAAGTTTATGAGAGAGAGAGAGAGAGAGAGCGAGCATGAGTGGGGGAGGGGCAGAGAAAGAAGGAGACACAGAATCCGAAGTAGGCTTCAGGCTCCAAGCTGTCAGCACAGAGCCCGACATGGGGCTCGAACCCACAGACCACGAGATCATGACCTGAGCCGAAGTCAGACGCCTAACTGACTGAGCCACCCAGGCACCCCTCTCATTTTTGTTTTAATTTGTAACGTATCTGAAAAAAGGAACCATGGCTTGTATTTGAAATCGCGTCTACCTAGAAGTCCCTGAATCAGAGTCTTTGCCAAACTTACTCCAGAAAGTATGAAGACTTTGAAAAAGTGGAGAACTCCTATGAATCCTCAGAATAAAAGTTAGCAGTTAAAATTTAGTAAAACTGTTTTTACAGATTAGACTGGAGCAGAAAAAAAAAATGTGTGAGAGAAGAAAAAAACCAACAGCAATATAGCAGGACCAGATGGGGAAAGGTGGATACTGGCCAGAAAACATTGAATTCTAGGAGGGCTGGTATAAAATTGTATAAGTGCTGAGATCTCCCTTTGAAACAGTAACAGAAACAGGTTGTAGAATAAAAAATAAACTCATCTCATGTTGGAAGGACACTAGACAATGACAGCCAACAATGCCCTGAAAAATGGGCTGTGGGAGTCAGATGTGGCAGAAAAGGGTTGTTCTCTTCATGTTTCACTTGCCTTCAGTTGGGTGGCTCTTTCTCTCACCCCCTCAATCTCTGAGTCACCAAGGTGTCTGTTGGGCCCACCTCTGAAAGATCACTCAACACCAAGTCAGTAACTGGGTGATGGCTACAGACTGTTCCACTCAGTCTTGGACTTTTCAGGTCTGTTTCCCTGCTGGAACTGGAACTAAAATGGTCTTTCAAAAACACAAAGTTAAGTTGCTCAGTGGCTCTTTGTTCTGCGAATGTTAGAATGTCTTAATTGGGTTGAAAGCCTTGTGTGAACTCACAGCCTTCTTAATAAACCTTTTGTGTATCAGAATTCTGTCTTCCTTCTCTCTGTGTTCTCGGTATCTTGAAATGTGTCAAGGTCCCTGGTTTTTGGTGCTCCAGGGCAAATCTAGGCCACTACACTATAAGTTTTTGAGAACAAAGATTGTATTTATTGTGAAATTGCCCATACCAAGGACTCAAATGTTGCTAATTGAATGAATACATATTTGACAAAATGGTCTTCATTATAATGCAGTTAATAGTAAAAAAGTAATATTATCCAAATAATCATAGAAAGTTGTTAAATGCATTAGGATAGAGCTATATACTGGACTATTATGCAATATTAAAATCATATTTTGCTTGTACCCAACTTGGTAAAGTATGTGCACTTAAACAAACAATAAATAAAGGTGTTTTTACAGTATTTCAGCACCAGACACATAGGGACATAGAGATGAGTTTGGGAAAAAAGTGTTAAAACATCAACACATTAACATCTCATGAGTGTCGAGTATTTTCCTTTTTGTGCTTTTTCTGTCTTTTCCGAATATTCTATAATTACAGAATGACATATTTTTCCAAAATTTGTTATAAAATATATTTTGTTATTTAGATCACAATGTTCAGCTCAGAATAACTGATTATTGTTTACTGATTTGATATTGTAGGATTGCTTTGACAATAGGAAAGTCCTAGTTTTATACTGACACACTTTAGGATAAAAGTTTCACTGCTAAATATATAATATAGTTAAGGGTATATAAGCAGATGTGAAAATAAGAAAAAAGCCCAAAACAATTGCTGCCTATGGAGATTCCCCAATTATATACCTGGCATGTGCCAGCCATTCTCATTTCAAACGCTTTTAGATACAGTGTCCCCCCAGAAGCCTTGCAAAAATGGAAAGTGTAATTGCCCGATTATCATAGGTGAGAAACAGCTAGCACTGAATTTAGACATCTCTGTACCTGCTCAAATTGGGCTGCTCATAAGTGAGCAAAAGCCCGGGTTTTGTTATTAAACACAGAGCCAAAAACAGATTTGAGATTTAAAAGAGATCCAAAAGCAACTGTATCACCGATTCAATGCTTTGTAGCTAGTCAATGCAGTTTTCGCCGTTCCTCACCCTAGGTGTGTAAGAGTTTGCTCATTATTACATCTGTTCTGTACTGGCTCAGAAAATAAAACCACTGTGCAAACTTAGACAAAAGCTCTGTGCTTAACTGGTACCCGTCAGCTACCAAGACATTTTGCCAGTGTGCTGTTTAACTTGGGCAACAACAACAATGAAAGAATGTGTTCATTCTGGAAGATAAAATAGTAAAAGATAATTATGGAAGGACACCCTTGAAAGTGTCCAAACCATTTATTATGCCTGTAGGAAATTAGCTTCTTAAATACCTTCTTTCTTTTAGTACTGGTAGATACAAAGAACACCCTCATGAAAAGCAGTCGTGAAACACTGTATGTACTTCCTCATTAGGTAATTAGTGGGTTGATTACTAGTCAGCAACTGAATTTTCTGAACGTCACGTAAGGACAAGAAGGGAATTCCAAAATGTATTTCATGCCAAGTGTCAGGGCACCTGGGTGGCTCAGTCAGTTGAGTGTCTGACTTTTGATTTCGCCTCAGGTCATGATCCCAGGGTTGTGGGCACGAGCTCCATGTTGGGCTCTGCACTGAGCTTGGAGTCTGCTTGGGATTCTCTCTCTCTCCCTCTGCCCTTCCCCTGCCTATTGCTTGCTCTCTCTCTCTCTCTCTCTCTCTCTCTCTAAGAAAAAGTAAAACAAAACAAAACAAAACAAAACTTATAAAAAAATGCAAAGTGTCTGCCAGTTTATATTTGAACTTTAAATATAATACTAAATTTTGATTAATTATTTCTTCCAGGATTTTATTTAAATTCTAGTTAGTTAACATACAGTGTAGTATTGGTTTCAGGCATAGAATTTAGTGATTCATCCCTTACTTAGAACACCCAGTGCTCATCCCCTCCTTAATGCTCTTCACACACTTAGCCCATCGCCCACCCCCCGCCCCTCCAGCAGCCCTCACTTTATTCTTTCTGTTTTCCTTTTATTAAGTAAACTCCATGCTCAACATGGGGCTTGAACTCGTGACCCCACGATCAAGAGTCACATGCTCTACCAACTTAGCCAGCCAGGCACCCCATAATATTTAATTTTAAATGAGAATGATTGGGCTTCCTATTAGCTGAAGGTATGCGGACAGTGTTATTCTGCTAAAATAAATTGTTTCTGCCTGATTATCTCAGTTTATTCCATTTTTACCAATTGTTTCATATACTGAAGATGAGTCAAATTAAAATACTGTTATAAAAGCTTCTTCGGTTGGCTGAAGAATATGCCATTTTTTTCCACTGTAACCCGGATGCCCAGCCGAGTGTCTGGCACGCAGTAGGACCGCAGTAAGTGTCCGATGCATGGATGAATAAATTAAGGAATTTATACTGGTCAGTTTCTTATTCTGCTAAATAAGGCTCAGTAATTTCCTTAATATGTACTGTGTGATTCCATGACTGCTTAGTATGTCCTATCTAGATGGAATTTTGAAATGTATATCTCCAGGTGCTTTATGTCATTAAGATTTTGAATCGCAGAGATAGTTTCCGGTATTAGGAGCCCAGAGGCCATAACATATTGAATCATCTTTGGTTTCAGCTCCTCCCAAAAGTTCTATATTTGCTAACAGGTGGCTACGTAGGGAAAGCCCAAACTGATATGCTATAATGTGAGTAATTATTTGATGACTTAAATTCCATTTAACAACATTTACTCAACACCTAATATGTATCATGCTTTTTTTAGTGTTTATTTATTTTTGAGAGAGTGTGAGTGGGGGAGGGGCACAGAGAGAGGGGGACAGAGGATCAGAACTGGGCTGCGTGCTGACAGCAGTGAGCCTGATGCGGGGCTCGAACTCACCCACCACAAGATCATGACCTGAGGTGAAGTCAGATGCTCACTTATCTGAGATACCCAGGCTCCTCGCAGGCTTTTCTCATACATTTTATATCATTAAGTCACCTCAGAAGCCCATGAGGTTTATTTTATCATTCAGATGTGGGGGAAACATGTTACTGAGGCCAAGAGACATTAATTCATTTGACTTACTAGGTAGCTGAATGGACAGCCAGTCCAAGATTCTGTTGTATCAAACTCTACCAAGCTGGTCCGTCCCTCTTGGAAATGATTTAGCATGGAGTTTGTTGTACTAAACAATGTTTGCAGTGTTTGGACATGAGTCTGAATCCCTACTTTGCTGTTCATTCTATGACTTCGAGTAAATTACATAAACTTTTTCAGCCTCATTTTCTTTACCTTGACTAGCACAATTTAAGTGTCACGTAAATAGCATCTGTTACTGTCTGTACTGTTAGGACCTTGTTTCATCATAAAGGATGGCTAACACATAAACAACATTGAAAAGCCTCCTCTCTATCCAAGTAGAGATTTGGACAGAGAGGGGGGATATTTCATAGTAGAGGTGTAATATAGCACCTTGTATCTTCTCCCATTAAATTCTGCATAAAAGTCTATAATTTGCCTGAAAGAAAGTAAGTGCATTGAAAATAATGTAAGTTAGCAGCACCGGAGTGGCTCAGTCAGTTAAGCAACTCACTTCAGCTCATGTCATGATCTTGCAGCGTGTGAGCCGTGTTGGGCTCCGTGCTGATGGCTCGGGGCCTGGAGCCTGCTTCTGATTCTGTGTCTCCCTCTCTCTCTCTGCCCCTCCACTGCTCATGCTCTCTCTCTCTCAAAAATAAATAAACATTAATTTTTTTAAAAAAGAAAATAATGTAACTTAAAATGGGGAGAAGTTCATAAAAATTAGTAGTTGATGATTTTATGTTCTGAAAACACGAACACACTTCAAAGGGGGGAAAACAGTAAAAATGTACAGATTAAGTTATGAAATTCTACCACAAAACAAAGACATAGAAGCCAGCAAAGAATCTAGACCTTTACTCTAAGAGATAAGAACAAAAAAACAAACAAAAACAAAGAGGGGCATCTGGCTGGGTTAGCTGGAGGAACATATGATTCTTGATCTTGGGGTTGTGAGTTCTAGGCCCACATTGGGCATAGAGGTTACTTAAGTAAATAAACTTAAAACAAAATGAAACAAAAGAAAATTAGCAAAGCAGGTGGTAAACAAAACCAATATGGGATTAAAAACATCACCAGTGAGATAAAACTACTTTAGAAATTAAAGGTAGAACCACAGAATGGGAAATTAAATCAAAGAAGTAGAAGATAAAGTCATGGCACACCTGAGAAACGTGGGCAAACATTAAAAAGATAGGACATATGATGCATGATGTAGGACATAAAGGAAAAAGCACAGAAGTCTAAACTGGATACACTAGTTTCCAAAGCGACTGAATGTATGTCACATACTAAGTCGCTAAATACTTCCAAAGTGAAAAGAGGGATTGAGTTTCCAATTGGAGAGACATTATAGAGTGCCAATTTAAAAAATAATAATAATAAAAGCACAAACCAATACAAAGAGAATTATTCATAAGATTTACAAACATTAGGGGAATATTAGTATATGGCATATATTGACAAGTGTGCAGTGTATAGAAATCAACTATTTTGATTGTTTGCCCTATAGAATATAGTGTGAAATATATCACTAAGTAATATACACATATGTAAGTAATAGTATATATAAGATAAATATATATACATATATGTGTATATATACATATTTACATACACATACCCACACCAATATATTACTGAAATAAAATGATGTTATAGAAATGAAAAGTTCGCCTAAGTGTTTCTCCACAGATTCAGGACCACTTTCATTATTGAGTGGAAGGCTGCAGTATTGGTATGGAAACATGGAAATGATTACAATTAGTGATCTGGACTGCTTTTATAAACATGTCATTCATTATATAAGCACCTAGGGGAACAAGTGAAATACTTAACAAACAAAAAGAAACTATAAATTAGGAATATCTTAAATATTAATGTTCAACAGGTCTGTGTCATCATAGGGAAAAAAAAGGTGAACATTCAACACACTACCCTTATGGACTGAATGTTTGTGTCTTCCCCAAATTCATGTGTTGGACCCCTGTTTCCCCAGAGTGATGGAATTAGGAGTTGGAACCTTGGGGGGTGGTTGGGATTAAATGGGATTGGTGCCTTTGTTAGGGTCAAGAGGGATATTATTTTCTTTGTTCTCTGCCATGTGAAGAGATAGGGAGAAGATGGCCATCTGCATGCAAACGAGGAAGCAGGCTTTCTCCAGACACTGGATGTGCTGGCACCTGGTTCTGGGACTTCCAGCTTCCAGAACTGTGAGAAATAAATGTTTGTTTAAGCCACTCAGTCTGTGGTATTTTGTTATAGCAGCCCACACTGACCGAGACAGCCACCAGAAGGAATCAGATACTGGCATCAAACAAGCCCACAACTTCTTCTGCCTGATCAACTATGAAGTCATGTAGTGACTTAGTAGAGGTGTTACCTGTGAAAGAAGAAAGACAACTCGTTTATAGTGACTAGAACATGAAGTAATTGGTAGTAACCTTTAATCCAGTGGGTCATGTGATCTACTTAAAGAAAACTAAGAAATTTTGAGTTTTGCTGGTGGTCACACCATTTGTATTTATTTCTACCCAGATCTACTGTGCTTCTATCATATGCCTTGGAGAAAAGGTACAATGTCATGCTTAGGAAATATTTTCTTGACTGCGTGAATGAAGGCTCCGAAGCAAGACCCATCTCTCCTGTGGATAACATTTCTGTTCCAAACTACATACGTTCATTCATCTTTGAATTCCTTGGAACACATTTACTTCTAGCACACGGTTAATTTAAGATCTAGTCATTGTAGTTGCATTGAAGTAGCCTCCTTAATAATAATGATATAATTATAAGTACCTTGTTTAGGAAAATGAAACAAAATGGAGATCTCACATATTTGAATTTTACAACATGAATTATGTTGAAATCTAGGCTTGCTTCTTAGGGAAGAATTCCTTCTTTACTGTTAACGTAATCAACTTGAAATGTACAATAGTAGTTTCAATGTGCGTAGTGCTAAGTTCCTCAGGGAACAATGATAAAAATACAATACATGAGGGGAAGCTAACAAACTTAGATTTGAATGCTGCTATTAATATTTTAGGAGAAATTTTGTTTTCAATGGTTTAATAGCATATCAGTTTAAAAAAAAACATTTTTGAGTTTAAGCTTATTTTTCTGTGGCAATGCGTTTCCAAAATATAAGCAAGTTTGAAAATATGTTGTCCCATTTTTCCAGAATATCTTTCATAAATTGAGGACTACTCCTGTTGGAAATATTGGATTTGAAGCATAATTTCGCATTTAATTGGATATTTTAGGATAATATATTTCATAATTTATATTACCTAGAAATGCTCCCTTAAATCTTATATTATTATTATTCAAGTTTACAAGTAAATGGTAGTACACTGAAGATTTTACAAATGAGTAAATTGAGGTTTGTCGAAGTTAACTTACTCAACACTCTTTAAGAATCAGCCTCAAACAATCCCAAAATTTGTGCAGAATCACAAGAGACCCTGGAATAGCCAAGGCAGTCTTGAAAAAGATGAGGAAAACGGAGGTGTTAGAATTCAGGACTCCAAGTTATATCACAAAAAAAGTAGTAATCGAGACAGTATGGAACTGCAAAAAATAGACACATAAATTAATGGAACAGAGTGGAAGGTAGAGATAAACTCACAGTTATATGGTCAATTAATCTTCAACACAGGAGGCAAGAATATACAGTGGGACAAAGTCTTCAGCAAATGATGTTGGGTAAACTGGACAGCAACATACAGAAGAATCAGTAAATTGAGGCTTAACCTTAAACGTCGCTCCTTATCAGGGAAATACAAATCAAAACCACACTCAGATATCACCTCACACCAGTCAGAGTGGCCAAAATGAACAAATTAGGAGACTATAGATGCTGGAGAGGATGTGGAGAGACGGGAACCCTCTTGCACTGTTGGTGGGAATGCAAATTGGTGCAGCCGCTCTGGAAAACAGTGTGGAGGTTCCTCAGAAAATTAAAAATAGACCTACCCTATGAGCCAGCAATAGCACTGCTAGGAATTTACCCAAAGGATACAGGAGTGCTGATGCACAGGGGCAGTTGTACCCCAATGTTTATAGCAGCACTCTCAACAATAGCCAAATTATGGAAAGAGCCTAAATGTCCCATCAACTGATGAATGGATAAAGAAATTGTGGTTTATATACACAATGGAGTACTACGTGGCAATGAGAAAGAACGAAATCTGGCCCTTTGTAGCAACGTGGTTGGAACTGGAGAGTGTGATGCTAAGTGAAATAAGCCATACAGAGAAAGACAGATACCATATGGTTTCACTCTTATGTGGATCCTGAGAAACTTAACAGAAACCCATGGGGGAAGGGAAGGAAAAAAAAAAAAAAGAGGTTAGAGTGGGAGAGAGCCAAAACATCAGAGACTGTTAAAAACTGAGAACAAACTGAGGGTTGATGGGGGGTGGGAGGGAGGGGAGGGTGGGTGATGGGTATTGAGGAGGGCACCTTTTGGGATGAGCACTGGGTGTTGTATGGAAACCAATTTGACAATAAATTTCATATATTGAAAAAAAACTTGAGGCTTAACCAGGTTAACTTACTCAACTTTCAGCAGGGAAAAAATAATGGAAAAGCAGGAACCATTGTCAGATATTTCAGATTTTTTTTTTTTAATTTTTTTTTTTTAACGTTTATTTATTTTTGAGACAGAGAGAGACAGAGCATGAACGGGGGAGGGGCAGAGAGAGAGGGAGACACAGAATCGGAAGCAGGCTCCAGGCTCCGAGCCATCGGCCCAGAGCCTGACCCGGGGCTCGAACTCACAGACTGTGAGATCGTGACCTGAGCTGAAGTCGGACGCTTAACCGACTGAGCCACCCAGGCGCCCCAAGATATTTCAGATTTTTGAGGTAGCATTCTCTTCTATGAATGAAAATGCTTGTTACCTTCTTTAAATTCTGCAGATTAAAATAATGATTATTTACACTATAACATATATATATTTATGCTATTATATATACAGGTATGAACATTTTCTATGATTTATACTGTGTTTTATATGCTTCATTGAATGTATTCAGTATGTTTTAATGCAAAACCTCTTATTTCTGCTGAATACTTATTGGCCAAAGATGTTTACAACCATATAATTCCACCATATTTTTAGAAAATGTAATTAAAATATGTAATGTAAGCTTATACACACACACACACACGAACACACACTGGTTTTTACAGGAACAAAAGAATTCTAACACACAAGAAAATAGTTCCCAGTAAAAGAAAATAACATTTAAAGTATTTAAAGAAGTATATTAATATGTGCATTATTTTCTGGAAGCTCTAGTGGGTAATGTGGTTCCTTGCTTTTTCCAGCTCCTAGATGCTGCCCACATTTTCAGTGGCTTCTCAATGCTCATAGGACA
This sequence comes from Neofelis nebulosa, assembly GCF_028018385.1. Taxonomy (NCBI): domain Eukaryota; kingdom Metazoa; phylum Chordata; class Mammalia; order Carnivora; family Felidae; genus Neofelis; species Neofelis nebulosa. The sequence continues at coordinate 9,532,153 of NC_080782.1, read as the reverse complement.
AAAATTTCATCTCTTTAAAGCCTGGTAAATCTTGTTTCTAGAATTTCATTCCTTCTGTGTGGTTTGTATCCTGACCTGTTAGTTTGGTGACTCCGTTGTTCTTTTCAGTGCTCAGCTTTAATGTCACTTCTTCTAGAGACCTTGTGTGACCTTCTAAATAAAGATGACCTTGGCATTTGTAACCTCTGTCTACTTTTCCAGAATGGCGGGCATCAAGTTTACTTGGCCTCCACAGGATCATAGCCTATAGGGCATTGTCTAGCACAGTAGGATCACTCTGTATTTGTTTCAAAACTGGGTGAGTTAATGAAAGAATAAGTGAACATTTATTCTCCTTCAAGAGTATTTTTTTTCACCGAGTTGAATAAGTTTGTCAAAAGAGAGAAGTCACAAATGCGTGAGAAAATATGAGACTGCTAAGTAGAAATACAATGTTTGGAAAGAGAATAATAGTGAGTTTCTTTCCAATGGGGCTAATGACATGAGTTTTCCTGTGTTGGGCCTCCTAATAATGAATACAGACGTTTAAACCATTATGGATGCCAAAGGGCACCCAACTAGATATTGCTTACCCAGAGAGGCTTGGGCCATGCAAATGGGGAAAATGGAAAACCCACCTGCTTGGGTCCTAACATTATATCCTTTCCTTTCAATCATGCATACACTGGAGAAAGATGGTATTAAAATCTCATTTTGTAAATGACTGGTGTTTATAATTCTTGCTTTCCTTGCTGGTTTACAATTTATCATCTTCCCATCCTGTTGAAAAATCAGCATTTCGTGTGGACAAAGATGTTTAAGTATGCTTCCATGTTGTAAATTAATTCTAAATACTTGTAAGATATCCTGAACAGAGATGAGTCTACAGATGACAAAGCAAACCAAAGAGAGAAATGCATCCTCACATAGCAAGACTCCAGTCCTCTGACACACTCTCATTGATCTAAGCCTCCTCTGATCTATTTTAGCAAGTAACATCTGTGTGCACAATTTAGCACCTAATTACTCAGTGACTTGTATCTGTAGCTGTTGCGTTTCCGGTTCATAAACTATTTTTTTCCAAATTCAGCTCTGTTACTAAAATTTCAACAGACTGATTAAAAAAATACAAACCCAATGGATGTATTAAAAGACAGTAAGAAATGATAGTGCTTAATAACTTTGAGGACTTTATTTGACTTGCTTGATGATTCCTGTTTGAGAGGGCAAACTCTTTGGGGAACAATTAATATTGAAAACTTGGCTGTGAATAAAGAGGGCTCGAATCTCGGAGAGACTCAGGAAAGCACAGCCTTCTGAAGGTGTGATCACCTGGTATGTTGTCATGCAGCAGGTGGACAGGCTTCCCTGTGGTCCACCAGCAAGGATGGAGGGAACAAAACAACAAACTCACATCTTTTATTATATTTCTTATCTGTCAATTTAAAAGAAGTACTGGAGGGGCACCCGGGTGGCTCAGTTGGTTAAGCACTTGACTCTCGGTTCCGGCTCGGGTCATGATCTCATGGTTCATGGGGTAGAGCCCTGCATCCGGCTCTGCGCTGACAATGCGGAGCCTGCTTGGGATTCTCTCTTCATCTCTCTCTGCCCTTCCCCTGTTTACTCTCTCTCTCTCTCTCTTTGTCAAATAAATAATCTTTTAAATAAGCAGAGTCAAGGTAAAACTAACACTACTTTGTTGAAAACTTCTTCAAGGGAAGTAAAATCTAGGAATAACCCTAGTGTTTGAAGAAAAACATTTGCAAGTAATTTTATGGGTATGCGGAGCCAGTAGGTTTGGCTGATGGATTGACTGTTCTTAGTTTGCCAGGCCACTGCCATTGAGTACTGCATACTAGGTGACTTCAAACACCAGAAACTTAATTTCTCATGGTTTTGGAAACTAGAAGTCTGAGATCAAGGTGTCAGTGGGGCTGTGCTCCCTCTGAAGTGCCAGGGAAGGATGTCTTCCAGGCCTCTTTTCCCAGCTGCTGGTAGTTCCTTGGCTGGCGGCAGAACGATTCCAGTGTTCACATGGTATTGTCCCCGTGTGTGTGTGTGTGTGTGTGTGTGTGTGTGTGTGTGTATGCCCAATTTCCCCTTTTTGTAAGGGCCCCAGTCATATTGCATTGGAGGCTCACCCTACTTCAGTATGACTTCATCTTAACTAATGACACCTCACTCGATTCTATTTTCAGAGAAGGCCGTATTCTGAGATATTGATGGGGACACAGTTTAACCCATAACCAATCCTGTGTGTGAAATAAGAGTCAAGAATGAGTCCAGAGTTTTCAGACTGGGCAAATAGAAGAACGGAATTGCCATTCATGGGAAATAGGTGACAGAGAGGAGCTGGTGTATGGGGAAAATCAGATACGGCGCCCCGGAAGGATGGATTTCGATGGGTCCTTGTGAAGGGTGTATGTTTAGAGTGAGGATCAAGGGTGTATGTTTAAAGTGAGGATCACCAATAAAACAAGAAATCACAAAATAGTTGTCTAATTCTCCAGCTTTCAAAATTTATATCAATAGCTCAGCATGTGGAAAAATATATATTGATTGCATAAGATAATTTTTAACTACCCAAAGCATTTGTAGTTTTTCTTAAAATGCGTCATGGGTTCATCACTGTATGTATTAAAGAGTCCTGCAAATGTGGACTTCTTTCCCCCTAAATAAATGTAGCTTAGGCATTTTATCCGAGTTAGTTTATCATTTCAAGTCTTTGTTGGCAAGAGTTTGCTGGCTGTGAATGGGATCTGGCCAGGAAGCTTTCCTTAGGGAATGAGGAAATGGAAGCACAATAGAAGCATTGTGCACTGCTAGAATATTCTTCTTTTAAGAGGACATTGCTGTTTTATTGGTGGAAGTAACCATGGAATTTGATAATTAAAAGAAAGAATAAGCAAAATTCCAGGCGACAAGAAGTGAGAATTTTATAAAAAGCCATGTCAAGCATGAATAATATCTTGAATACTCAATTCATTGGCCTTGATATGCTTCCTCTTAGACCCCTGCTGTAATTATATTTAAATTTATGAAAGCTTTCACGCTTGTACAAAAATATACAGGGAAGAAGTGTCTATGGACTTTTTCTTATAGTCGCATACCGTGTGATAATAAAATATTCATGTTTCCATTGAGTTAACCAATATTTTTGAATTGTTTAAAAATGGAAAGAAAAACACATGTCAGAACTAATTTGATAGTAACAAGTTTGTGCTAATAATCATTAATGATGGATTTTAATGGATACACATTTAGATAGTTAAAAAATATCTGCATATATGTTTTAAAGAAAATTGAATCTTGGTATTTAAACCAATCAGCATTGCCCTACAATTTTTGAGGGTAGAACTTGCAATGATTATCATCAGTCCTTCCTAACTATGCGATTAGAGCATTGAGGTTGGCAGGAGTCCTGTCATTTAAATTGATTATCATTGGAGAATTAAAACTTTGAGACCGCATGGTCTGGAGAAGAGAAAACTGATGGTGAGAAATTCTGGTTTCATTCCCAGATTTAGAATTGCTTCATCATATGACTTGGAGAGTAAGTCAATTAATTCTATTTGTAGAATGTTGAATGCAGCCACCCACTTCTTATCATTGCTGTTCACATCTTTGATCCCGTTTGACCAGAGTGAAACCAGCATGACTACATTTTGCTCATCTGGAGTTTCTGATCAGGGATAATCATGATCAGTTTAGCTCTTGTCATCAATTATAAAATAGAGAGTGATGAGGAAGATGCAATTGTGAAAGTTGACATTGACACTATTAAGAAATTACATCTAAGAAAGTTTGGCAGTAATGAATGGATGAGACAAATGGGAGTTACAAGGCAAGGGAGTCCCAGTGCCCAGGATGCTTTTTCATGAACTGTTTTTGTGACAAAGGTAATTGGAGATTATAAACTGTTCCAGGTTACTATGCCCCAAGAAGTTGTGTTTCTTTGGCAACATTTGTTAAACCCATTATCAAATATATTTTAGCAGTTAAAATGGTACCTGTTACCTAGTGAGTTAATGAGCATCTGATAGAATTGTAGTTACTCTTGACCACGGTTCACCATTATGGCACAAATGGTTGTATTCTCTGCTCTCTTCTAGTTTTATTCTGCTGGATGCACAGTTCAGTTCATGTTCCTATTTTTGTCCCAGCTCAGATAGCATCCAACTTAAAAATCAACACTTTCTTCTTGCTGGCTCTGTGCCATCTTTCTCTTGGTTTATTCCATTGACAGCCTGAACCTCCAAGCCATTCCCTGCTTCTGATGCCCAGGGGGACCATTACAAAGTAACAGCAACTGGGTGGCTTAAACAGTGGAAATTTATTATCTTAGAGTTCCACAGGCTAGAAGTCTGTAATCAAGCTTTTGGCAAAGGCTCCTTCTGAAGTTCTGAAGAGAATCCTTTCTTATTTCTTCCAGCTTCTGGTAGCCCCAAGTGTTCCTTGGCTTGTAGATGCATCACTCTAGTCTCTGCCTCTGTCATCATGTGGTGTTCTCCCTGTGTGCCAGTGTGTTCACATCATCTTTCCTCTTTTTATAAGGACACTAGTCATGTTGGATTAAGAGCCCCTGCTTACTCCAGTGTGACCTCATCTTAGCTAATTATATCTGAAAAGATCCTATTTTTAAATAAGGCCACATTCACAAGTACTGGAAGGAATAGGTTCCCAACATATTTTCGGTTGGGGGGGGCACAACTCAACCCAGAACAATCACCTACTTGGGCTGTTGGCCCTACCACATGGTTTTCATTTCCTCCACTGCCTTAGGATCTGTATCTATTTTCTGACACCAATTTATTCTTATACGTCTACCAGTAAGCTTTCTTTTATGAATGATATTTGTGCATATCCTATGTCAACCCTAGGTATCACTCGACATGCAAAGATCAAGGCTGACATATTCAAAGAAAAATGTTTATGTTTACATTCATCAAAAAATCACGACCTTTGTTATTTATAGAAAACCTTGTATATATCAGATACTCTGTGAACATTAACTTATTCTTATAACTGCATGCAGAATAGCTATATCCATCCACTTTACAGAGGAGAACATGGATCTCAGTTCACACAGTACTGGACCACATGGGGTCTGACTCATTCTGCAGTTGTGTGGCATTCCCACCCAAACCAGGGGGCTTCAGGACTGCATAGTAAAATGTTCTTTGAACAGGCAGTGATAAGCATATGGTTGGTACTAAGTGGGTTAAATGTAACCTGGGTGGGGGAGGATAGAAAGGCCGACAAGCCAGCAACAATGTAATTTGAGTTGCTTAACCAAAGAAAGATTATGTTAAAGAAATTTAATTTTATATAAACAATACGGGACCCCACTGCCTACGCCAGAAATGAAAGTATAGCTCAGCTTCACTTTTAAGCACTGGAGCAAAAATCATATGTAAAATTCAATTAGCTAAGTATAAAATAATCACAGAAAAGTGAGTTTTGTTTCAGATATGCAAGGATGGCTTAATGTTAAAAAACTTGTTAATGAAATCTAGTATATTAATATTAATCAGAAGAAAAGCCTATGGCCATCTCCACAGATGTCCAACATCTACTTGAAAAAGTACCCTATCATAACTAAAGGAGAATTCTCTTATAGCTTCCAATCATGGAATGAATAAGTTACAGGCGTAAAAGGCACAGCATAGGGCATATAGTCAGTGGTATTGTAAAAGGGTTCTGTGATGACGGATGGTAGCTACACTGAGATAAGCACAGCGTAACACATAGGCAAGTTGAATTACTATGTTGCACACCTGAAACCAACGTAGCATGGGGTGTCAACTATGCTCAAATTAAAAAAATAAATAAATAAATAAATAAAAGTTAAAAAATCTCTTAACAGAACACAGAAGGGGTGTTCTTCAATTTCTCAGGGAGTTACCAGTCAGGTATATCATATTTAGAAGCTTTATAAATATTAAAAACATTTCCAAAAAAATGGAATTTTATGCATCATGTCATCTATAATATTTAAAATTATACTTGGGATACTAGGCAATGCTAAGCATCATAAAAGCGAAGGGAAAAGCAAGAGACATGCCATTATTTGTGGACTTCACAATTATATACCCAAAATACACGGGAGAATAACATCAAGCTGTTATAACTCATAAAATGAGTCCGTTATCCAGATATAATCTCAAAACACAAAATTCCATAGCTTTCCTTTATACCAGCCATAAATAACTAGAAAATGTAAAAAGAAATGCAATCCAACCTATAAAAACAATACAATGATAAGATACATAGGGTAAAATCCTAACAGAAATATGCAAAATGTTTTGGGAGAAAAATACTAAATTTTATATAAGCTCAAAATGACCAGAGGAAAAAGAGACACGTGTCAAGCTCATGAATGAGAAGGTTCACTATAGAAGCCTTGAATTTGAAGGAGAGGACTCCTCCCAATAGGCTCATTTAATGATCTTGCATTCAAAGATTCCAATGAGATTTTTCAGGAGTGGCAAAAAATTGATTCAGTAAATCACATGTAAATATAAATGACCAACACAGCGCAAGACAATTAACAGAAAGATTACAAGAACAATAAGACAAAGCATGCACAGGCACTATGTTCTTTTTTAAATGCTGATTTAATTATTTTGAGAGAGAGGGAGAGTGAACACGCAGGGGAGGAGCAGAGAGAGAGGGAAAGAGAGAAGCCCAAGCAGGCTCCACTCCACACTCAGCACAGAGCCCGAAGCAGGGCTTGATCCCCCATGACCGTGAGATCATGACATGGACCAAAATAAAGAGTTGGATGCTTAACTCACTGGGCTACCCAGATGTTCCTATGCTGTTTGGTTTTTTTTTAAACATGAATTACCTTAAGTTCTTAAGACAATAATATAAGTACTAGAAGTAGACTCCTACTTGGATAAGAATTTCATATGTGGGAGGGATATATAGAACTTTTCAGTTCTAACTTTTCAGTCAGTGCAATTGTCTGAATGTTATATCCTTGGCTGTCTATATGGAAAATGAAGTAAAATTCGATTTCTGTCTATACACCACAAACAAATTCTGTGTTGAATAAGGGTCTACATGCTTTAAGAGTATAAAAATTAGGTAAAGTTATGGGAATGTTTATTCATGTTGCATATTTAATGTCTTTATGGACAACAAAATAAAGTATTGAGAAATTTGCCCATATTAATCCTTAAATCTTCTGGAGAAAAAAAGTCTTCATAGCTAAGGTTAAAAGTCAAGGGATATGCAAAATAAAGTAACAGTGAGGTAGTACTGTACATCTATTAGAATGGCCAAAATCCAGAATATTGTAACACCAAATCGTGGTGAAGATGTAAAACTGGAAATCTTTTTTTATTGCCCATGGGAATGCAACACGGTACAGCCACTTTGGAAGACAGGTCGGTGGTTTCTTCCAAAAGTCAGCACTCTCTTACCCTGTGAACCAACAGCTGTTCTCCTTCACGCTCACACAAAGGAGTTGAAAATTTATCTCCACGGAAAAACCTGCACACAGTTGTTTGTAGCAATTTTGTTTATAATTGCCCAAGCTTGGAAGCAACCAAGGTGTCCACAGTAGGTGGATGGATAAACTATGGTCCATCCAGACAATGGAACAATATTCAGCACTAAACAGGAATGAGCTATCGAGCCATGAAAAGAGATGGGGTAAACGTAAAAGCACATTGCTAAGTGAAAGAAGCCAATCTGAGAAGGCAACATGCTGAATGATTCCAGCTATATGAGAAGGCAAAAACTATGGGGACAGTAGAAAGATCAGGGATTGTCAGGGGCTTAACTGGGGGAGTAGGAATGAATCAGTGGAGCATTGAAGACTCAAAGGGCAGTGAAAATAGTCTGTATGAGATCATAATAATGGGTACGTATAATTATTTGTCCAAACCCAGTGAATATACAACACCAAGGGTGAACTGTAAGGTTATCTGTGGACTTTGGGTGATTTTGATATGTTGATTTAGATTCAATCATTGTCACAAATGTACTACTTCGGTGGGGGATATGGATAAAGGGAGAATGTACTTGTGTAGAGCAGGGAGTATATGGGAAATCTCAATACCTTTCCCTCATTTTTACTGCAAATCTAATAAAACTGCTCTAAAAAAGTAAATTTTTAATTAAAAAAAAAAAGCTAAGGACGGATGGGAACACACACCTATAGAAGCAAACAGTAAATACCATGAATATGTAAAGAAGTCACATGAGTGAACTTTCAAAAGTCATATATACTAACGTCCCAAATTTTGAAGAGGAAAGAAAACGGAAATGGACGATATATGTAAGACGAGATGTTCAACCTTGCTGACATTCATAAAGTACAAATTAGAAAGACATACTGTTTTCAGGCATCAGATTGGCAATAATTAATGTTGGATAATATAAGGATTAGCTGTACGTGTGGGAACCTTGGGATTCAAAGTGGAGAATAGCCATCTGGGAGGGCACTTTGGCAATATTATTTGAAATTTGACATCAGCATTACTCATCCTCCAGCAATTTCCTAGAGCAGATCAGTGATTCTAATAGTGCATCTCTATTCTGGTAGCATCATCATCACCTGGGACTATGTTAAAAATGCAAAGCAGGTGTCCCAGGTGATCCAAATGCCAAAATTTGACAATCACCATTATGACCATTGTTAGGTAACTAAGGGATGACAGAACCATGCGATGAAACACTGTGCTACAATTAAGAAAATATGGGATAGATCCATATGCCTCGCCACACCAAAATATATTGTCAATAAAGCAAGCTACAGAACAGGACGTGATAGAATAGCCATTTATGTAAGTGGTTCAGATAAGACTTGAGTCTTACCTGAAATGACTCCAGTTGTTACAAAGGAGAAAGTATTACATGCCATATATACACATTGAAATGAACGATAATGAAAGGTCTTGCTAGAATGACCTGCAAGTGTAGACCAAATGGAGCCATCATTGCCAGGCGGGCCATGTCTGGTATGGTTTCCAAACTGGGGTATGCCTATGCCATTGAGTGCATGTTGGGCTCTCGGAGAATATATTAGCTCTACTATACTGCTTGTGTGTGCAGTTTTTACACCCCCAAACCAGAAAAAATAGAACTTTATTAGTTTTAGTTATGGATTGACATAGGAGCCTTCACTCTTTCTATACATCTGATGGCCATACGAGATTCATAGTGAGCATATAAACTGAAGAAGTTGGGATTCTGTAATGCAACCATGTGCCTCGGTCGTTGTCCATTGTCAGTCCATTGTCTTCAATTTATTCAGTTTAAATGGTGTCATAGAACGTGTTCCTTTCACATTACTGAAACTTAATGATACTTTGTAATGGTGACTGAGATTAAAAAATTATATCCGATAAATGTGAACAGCTTAAACTATCACTAGTGGAAAAAAATGCACAACTTATGGACTAAAAAGGTTTCAAATTTTCCTCATTTTTTTCTGTGATGACAGGTGGCTCTCTACAATATGCTACATATTTGAAAATATATTTGAAACGAAAACACATTTTAAAAGGTGGATATTTAAAGGTGGCCTTTAAAAATCAAGAGTAAGTTAACTGCTTTTATAAATGAATTATGCGCTAGAAAGAACATTTTGAATGTTTGAAAGAGCTTGGAATATGTGATTAGTCATTATGTGACGTTGTTGCTAAAATCATGTAAGCTGTTGTGTATTTTTTCATATTTGCTTACTTAACAAGTCCTGAAAAATCAATGTTGTAAGCATTTTTGATTACTCGCACAGTTTCTTTCTTTCTTTCTTTTTTTTTTTTTTTTTTTAATTTGGGCCCGGTTTGCTCCAAAATATTAACATGAAACAACTGGACAATTGCACGACTGGAGTGGAAATAAAAATTACTACCTCAAGTTCAACAAAATATTCCTTAATAATAATTAACTTTGGTCAATTACAAATGTAATTTGTCAAGCATGTGCAAAAAGGAGCACCCCATCTGTGACTGTGGCATGGTTTCCTCCTTCTTTGCTGTTCAGCTCTGTATCTGCTACCTATGAAATTCATCCCTATGATTCTCTATTTAGGTTTCCAAAAGCTGCCTCTTGCCTTCCTTGCCTGTCCTGCTCATGCTTCTCTCATTCTGGCTGACTTTGTGGAAGTTGTAAAAAGGGGATTGCTGTCCTGTGCATAAATCCAGTCCAAGGAGTGGTTTCACAGTGACCATGGTCACCTGTTAGGGCTTCTCAAGTGCTTGTTTCATGTGCATTTGTTACAGGGTGCAGTCATCATTTTCCACAAAGCTTATTTCATTCAGGTTTTCAACAAACACAAATACCTAAGGTGAACAAAGTATAATTCCTCAAAGAACTGGTGAATTAGGGAGAAAACAGGTAAAACAAGTGATGCGGAGAGTCTTGGACCATATGGCTTATCTGAGCAGCCAGAAGGATAAAGGAATTAAAGAAAGGTTTCAGCAGGGGTAGTATTGGCCAGGAGGAAACAGAGGACATTCTAGGAACAAGTAAAGGCAGGAAAATGTAGAACAATATAGTTTTGAGGTAAAATTACTGCAGTTTGCTTTGCTTTGGTAGAAAGCCTGTCAGCAGCTGATGGAATCTCTCCTAGGAAAATTTTTTATTACTAAATTATAGATTTATGGTTCTTAGCGTGGGCTATGCATCAAAGTTGTCTGGGACCTAACCCAAGACTACTGAAACAGAACTTCAGGTTGGGACCTCAAGCACTGTATGTTTTTTTGGTTTTTTTTTACAAATTTTTTTACAAATTACAGTTAATTTTGAGGGGCTGAGAAATTTGTGTACAACGTGTCATTATTTAATATTCTTTTGATGTTGCAAGACCTTGCAACAGTGATGTTTATCTATTTCATTAGGTATCTGCTGCATCGAAAGCAATACTCTCATAGATTTAAGCGGAGTCCTTAGGGTTCTTAACACTGTCTCAAACATAAAGTTATAAAGTAAGGGAATAACTTTAATAACAGATTGTGAAAATTCTGAATACCGTGCTAAATCATTTAACATTTTAATTGGTTAAAAAGGTGGATAATCATCGAGCAGAACTAACTACACGTAAAAATTAGTTGTGGCCAATGGAACATTCTCCATGATAGATCACGTTAGCTCACAAAACAAGCCTCAGTTCAAAAAGGTTGAAATCCTATCAAGCATGTTTTCTAATAACCACAATGTTTTGAAACTAGAAATCAATTACATGAAGAGAACTGGAAAAACCACAAATGCATGGACATTAAACAGCATGCTACTGAACAACAGTTCAGTAGGGTTGTTGAAAAACAGTTCAGCTGGGTTATTGAAAAAATCAAAAGGAAAAAACATACTTGGAAACAAAGTGGAAACAGAAAGCCAATGGTGGAATCTGTGGGATGCAGCAAAGGTGGTTCTGAGAGGGACATTCTTAGCAATACAAGCCTACCTCCAGAATGAAGAAGCATCTCAAAAACTCTAACTTTACACTTAAAGGAACTAAAAAAGAAGATCATAAACAAAGCTTAAAGTTAGTAGAAGGAAGGAAATAAGAAAGATCAGAATGGAAAGAAATGAAATAAAGACTAAAAACACAATAGAAAAGATCGATGAGACTAAGAGGTAGTTTCTCGAAAAGGTAAACAAAATTGACACACTTTTAGCTAGACTCACCAAAGAAAAAGAAGTTTCAAAAGAATAAAATCCAAAATGAAGCTACAACTGATACCACAGAAATACAAAGGATTATAAGAGACTAGTGTCAACAATTGTATACTAACAATTGGACAATTCTCGAAGAAATGGATATATTCCTAAAAAATGGACTATCTATGTAAGACTGAATCATGAAGAAATAGGAAGTCTGAAAGGACTGATTACTACTAAGGAGATTGAATCAGCAATCAAAAGCCTCCCAACAAACAGAAGCCCAAGACCAGATGGCTTCATTGGTAAATTCTACCAAACATTCAAAAAAGATTTAACACCCATACTCAAATTATTCCAAAAAGTTGAAGAGGAAGGAATGCTTTTAAACTCATTTTACAAGTCCAGTCTTTATCCTGAAACCAAAAGCAGACAAAAACACCACACAAAAAGAAAGAAAATTATAAACAGTATCCTTGATTAGCATTGATATAAAAATGCACAATAAAATATTAGCAAACTGAATTCAACAATATATTAAAAGGATCATATGCCACATTCAAGTGGGATTTATATCAGGGATGGTAGGATAGTTTATTTCTACAAATCAGTGTGATACACTACTTTAACAGAATGAAGGATTAAAGTCATATAATCATCTCAATAGATGCAGAAAAAGCATATGACAAAACTCAAAATCCATTTATCATAATAACTCTCAACAAAATAGGTATAGAGGGAATGTACCCTTAATATAATAAAAACCGTATATGGCAAACCCACAGCTAATATCATACTCAAGGGTGAAAATCTGAAAGCTTTTTCTCTGAGATCAGAATAAGACAAGGATGCCCACTCTCTTCACTTTCTTACTGATGGGAATCCTAGGTACTGCAATTAGGCAAGGAAAGGAAATAAAAGGCACTCACATTGGAAAGAAAGAGGTGAAACTGTCACTGTTTACAGATGACATGTTACTGTATACAGAAAACCCTAAAGACCACCCAAAAACTGTTAGAACTAATAAATGAATTCAATAAAGTGGCAGGATACAGAGTTAATATACAAAAAGCTGTTGTGTTCCTCTACACCAATAACAAAATATGACAAAGAGAAATCAAGGGAATAACAGCACATACAATTACATCAGAAAGAGTAAAATATCTAGAATAAATTTAACCAAGAAGGTGAAAGATTTGTACACTGAAAACTGTGAGACATTGATGAAAGGAACTGAAGAAGACACAAATAAGTGGAAAGATATTCCCTGTTCATGGACTGGAAAAATTAATATTGTGAAGATGTTGATACTACCCAAAGGAGTGTACAGATTAAAAGGAATCCTCATCAAACTTCCAATGGCAGTTTTTTGCAGAATAGAACAAATGATTCTAAAATTAGCATGAAACCACAAAGACACCAAATAGATAAAGCACTCTTGAGAAAGAGGGACAAAGAGGAACCACACTCTCAGATTTCATACTATACTACAAAGATGTATTAATCAAAACAGTATGGTGTTGGTATAACAACAGACCCATAGATCAGTGGAACAGAATACAAAGGCCAGAAATAAACCCATACATAGGTGCTCAATTAGTTATGATAAGGAAGCCAAGAATATGCAATGGGGAAGAGAAAATTTCTTCAATAAATGGTGTGGAGAAAACTGGGAAGCTACAAGGAAAATAATGAAATTGCACCAGGATCTTATACCACTCTGGATAACAGAATGGAGTTCCCCAGAAAGTTAAAAATAGAACTACCCTACAGTCCAGCATTGCACTACTCGGTATTTACCCAAAGAACGCAAAAATCCTAATTCAGAGGGCTACATGCACCCCAATGTTTACAGCAACATTATCTATAATAGCCAAAATATGGGAACAGCCCAAGTGCCTGTCAACTGATGACTAGATAAGGAAGATGTGGTCTAGACATACAATGGAATTTTACTCAGCCATAAAATGAATGAAGTCTTGCCATTTACCAACATGTGGATGGAGCTAGAGGGTATTATGCTAAGTGATGTCAGTCAGAAAAAGCCAAATACCTTATGATTTCACTCATATGTGGAGTTTAAGAAACAAACAAGCAAAGGGACAAAAAAATAGAAATGGAGGCAAACCAAGGACAGACTCTTAACTATAGAGAGCAAACTGATGGTTACCGGGGGGGTCGGGGGGAAGGGATAGGGTAAAATAGGGAATGGAGATTAAGTATTGCAATTGCTGTGATAAACTCTGGGTGTTGTATGGAAGTGTTGAATCACTGTATTGTACACCTGAAACTAATATTACACTGTATGTTAAGTAACTGGAATTTAAATAAAAACTTAAAAGGCAACTTACTGAATGGGAGAAGGTATTGGTAGGTCATATATCAATAGGGGGGTTAATACTGAACATATATATGGAACACATGCAACTCAATAAGAAAAACAACAAATAATTTGATTTAAAAATGGGCAGAGGATCTGAATAGGTGTTTTTCCAAAGAACACATACACATAGCCAATATGCACATGAAAAGGTGCTCAACATCCTTAACCATAATTAGAGAAATGCAAGTCAAAACTACAAACGGATATCATCTTACATCTGCCCCAGTGGCTATTATCAGAAAGACAAGGTTTAACAAGTGTTGATGAGGAGGTGGAGAAAAAGGAATCCTCATGTTCCATTGGTAAGAATACAAGCTGGTGTAGCCACTAGTGAAAACAGTATGGAGGCTTCTCAGTCACTAAATTCTACATCTGAAACTAATATTATACTGTGTGTTAACTAACTGGCATTTAAATAAAAATGTAAAGAAAAATGAACAAAATGCCCCCTCAAAATAGAAGTATTATCTGATCAAGCAATTTCATTCCTGGATATCTATCAAGAAAAGGAAAATGCTAATTTAAAAAGACATATGCATGGCTACATTCATTGCAACATTATTTATTAGGCAAGATATGGAAACAATGTAAGTGTTCATGGATGGATATACACAATGGAATATTACTCAGCCAAAAAAAGAATGAAATTTTGCCATTTGCAACAACATGGATGGATCTAGAGGGTATTATGTTAAGAGAAATAAGTCAGAGAAAGACAAATACTGCATGATTTCACTTGTATGTGGAATCTAAAAAATTAAAACAATTAAAACCCAGACATAGAGATAAAGAAAGCAAATTGTTAATAGCCAGAACAGAGGTGAACAGGGAAAGGGTGGGTAATGGGTAAAGGAGATAAAAAAAATACAGACTTTCACTGGGCACCTGGGTGGCTCAGTCTCTTAAGCCTCTGACTTCAGTACAGGTCATGATCCCACGGTTTGTGGGTTTAAAACCCGTATTGGGCTCTGTGCTGACAGCTCAGAGCCTAGAGCCTGCTTCAGATTCTGTGTCTCCCTCTCTTTCTGTCCCTCCCCCATTCACACTCTGTTTCTCTCTCTCACTCTTCTCTCAAAAATAAATAAACATCAAAGAAAAAAAAATTTAAAGTACAGACTTACACTTATATATTAAATAAGGCATAGGAGGTAATGTATAGCATGGGGACTATAATCAATAATATTAATCTCGTGTGATGAGAGATGGTAATTAGACTTATACAAAGGTCAAATCACTATGTTGTACCCCTAGAACTAATGTAATATTGTATCTCAACCATACTTCAATTTAAAAAAAAAACTAGATGTGAGCGTCAGCTAATGATGACCTCAGCTTCGAAATCTTCTGAAAAATACTTTTAAATATGGTTTGAATAAGAGAAATATTAGATTTTCCGCATATCTTCTTCAAAAGCAGTAAACTTGAAGTTCTACAGATGAATATCTACTGTGTATTTGTTGGGAAATCAGTCATTAATTGATAGAATTCTTTGCAGTTTAGGGTAAAAGTACATTAAAGATGATTAAACACATTCTCAATAGGAATTGGAAGTAAAATTATTCCCCCAACAAAACTCAACTGTGTTTTAGGATTTGCTTTCACTTTTCTTACGGCAAGTCACAAGATATCTGCATAAAATAATCTTCCTATAAATAATCTTCCTGACTCATCTTAAAACTAGAGTCTATATTGTGTGGGCATGTGTACACATGCTTGCACACACACTTGCGCACACACACTGAGAGCCCTTTATTAAGTGATGGAAATTTGTGCTAAAATCCAATGATTTCTAATATAAACAGTCAAAAATGTTAAGTGGAGTTTCAATAATCCTTTATGTTAATTAAAAATCTTAAGACGCTCCAAATCCAGCCTAGTAAGAAGGAAAAAGTAAACCTCACAAATACTCTGCATAATTAGATCGATTACAGATGAGATTAGAAATGTCATCACTGGGGAGCCTATTTCTTAGTGCGACTGTGGTGGCTAAGTAGTGGCATATAAACGAGTCCCTAGAAAAGTGGCTGAATTAAATGAATAAATAATGTGTAATAAGTCATGAGTTACTGGTTATTAGTATTGTTGCACTTATTTTACTTATGGTTTATGTTCATTCTCAAATCTTTTTCTGAGTTGGTATTACAGTTGGAAACGTTTAGCATGTCTAAACTCTCAACAGACTTTTTAAGCTAGGTGTACATACGCATAACAATTTTGCTTAGCTCTGTTTAACCAGAACAGTGTGTAAAGATATCATTGTCTAATTTAAGAAACATTATTAGTATTAATAAAGACTTGCATTTTGTTAAAAAAAAATAAGGTCTTTAATAACTTGCCTACTGTTGCATAGTCCAAAAGTCCTATATTAGGATCATGGGATCATTCCATCCATCACATTCCACAAATTGATATCTGATTTCACCTCTGGAGGATAACTATGTTATTGTTCTGATGTGACTTTATTGTTTTAGCTATTTTGCATCTCTGTGGTGGCTAAGCATTAGGAGGGTGAAAATTCTCTTCCTCTGGCATTTTCATGATCTGACTTCTGGCTCCTGATTTTATTCTGATACTTAGAGAAAATGAAATTATTGTGCAATAATAAATTAAATATGGGGATACACCCTAAAAATATCACTGAGAGTCTCAAGCTCATTATATTAGCACACTGTTAGAAAGTTGAACAATTGAAGATAAATGTTTATGCACAGAAGTTATTTAGGAAAATATACCCAACTTAGAAGGAGAGAGATTTTGAGGAATTCTTCATTTTTACTTTAGTGTAAACTACTTTTCCTTCATGGCCCCAAGATAGTATTATTTCATTTATTAAGCACTTAAAAATTATTTTCATGGTGCCTGCATGGCTCAGCTGGTAGAGAGACCAACTCTTGATTTTGGCTCAGGTCATGATCCCAGGATCGTGAGCTCGAGTCCCAGGTTGGGCTCTGCTTTGAACATGGAGCCTACTTAAGATATTCTCTCTCTCTCTCTCTCTCTCTCTCTCTCTCTCTCTCTCTCTCTCTGTCTCTGTCTCTCTCTCCTTCCGCCCTGTCCCCCCACCCACATGCTCTGTCTCTCTCTCCCAAATTAAAAAAAAAAAATCACATTGTTTATTACGAAAATTTTTATTAGTACACATTTTCCATTTCTCTGTTATTTTTCAATTGTCTCTGACTTCCATGAACATTTGTTTAATGTTCTGTATGTTTTCAGGTGTGTCAACTCTTTTTTTTTTAATGTTTATTTCTAGTTAGTTAATAGTGTGATATTAGTTTCAGGTGTACAATATAGTAATTCAGGACTTCCATACATCACCCTGTGCTCATCTCAACAAGGACACTCCTTAATCCCCATCACCTATTTCACCCATCCCCCCCCCACCTCATCTGTAGTAACCATCAGTTTGTTCTCTGTATTTAAGAGTCTGTTTCTTTCTTTTTTTTAAGTGTATTTATTTTGAGAGAGTATGCACAGGGGAGGGACAGAGCAAAAGGGACAGAGAGAATTTCAAGCAGGCTCCGTGCTGTCAGCACAGAGCCCAACATGGGGCTCCATCACCCGAATCATGAGATCACGACCTGAGCCAACATCAAGAATTGGATGCTTACCCTAGTGAGCCACCCAGGTGCCCCAAAAGTCTGTTTCATCACTTGTCTCTCTCTTATTTTTTTCCCTTTGCTCATTTGTTTTGTTTCTTAAATTCCACATGAGTGAAATAATATGGTATTTGTCTTTTCTCTGACTTGTCTCACTTAGCATTATTGTCTCTAGCTCTATCCATGTCATTGAAAATGGTGAGATTTCATTCTTTTTATGGTTGAATAATATTCCATTGTATATTTATATACCACATCGTCTATGTCAACTGATGGACACTTGAGCTGTTTTCATATCTTGGCTATTGTAAATAATTCTTCTGTAAACATTGGGGTGCACGTATCCCTTTGAATTAGTATTTTTGTGGGGTGCCTGGGTGGCACAGTCGGTTAAGCGTCCGACTTCAGCCAGGTCACGATCTTGCGGTCCGTGAGTTTGAGCCCTGCGTCAGGCTCTGGGCTGATGGCTCGGAGCCTGGAGCCTGTTTCCGATTCTGTGTCTCCCTCTCTCTCTGCCCCTCCCCCGTTCATGCTCTGTCTCTCTCTGTCCCCAAAAAAAAAAAAAAAAAAAAAAACAAAACACGTTGAATTAGTATTTTTGTATCCTGTGGGTATATACCTAGTAGTGCAATTACTGGATCATAAGGTAGTTCTATTTTTAATTTTCTGGGGAACTTCCATACTGTTCTCCAGAGTGGCTGCCTCGGTTTGCATTCCCACCAACAGTGCACAAGAGTTCCTTTTCCTCCACATCCTCGCTGACACCTGTTATCTCTTGGGTTGTTGATTTTAGCCATTCTGATGGGTGCGAGGTGATAGCTCATTGTAGTTTTGATTTGTATTTCCCTGATGATAAGACATCTTGTGTCTGTGGGCCATCTGGCTGTCTTCTTTGGAGTAATGTCTGTTCATATCTTCTGCTCATTGTCGGCTCTTATCGTCATTTTGCCATAGGTTATGTCATTTTCAACAAGGCAACAATAAATGTTATAGTATCAACTCTGTATGTATCCACTGATCCCAAAAACAAAGTCTACAGGATCCCCAGGGTTTTCTGTAAGCCATTGTCTTTTCTGTTCTGCTTGAAACCAGCAGTTTTGTGGAAGTGGTATGCAGTCTGTCTACGGAACATGCCTGTGGCGCCCTGCTGAGGGGCTTCGCAAATCTCCTGTCTTACTCTTCCAGCTTCTCTGAGAGTTCCCTGTCTTGGGGTGGGGGGGGGGGGGGAGCAGGGAGAGCCATCACACAGGAAGTCCTGGTACCGGGACAGTAACACTGGCATTCAGGGTCTTCCCTGTCTGTGGTGGCCCTGGGAAGGAAACGAAGAATCCTCTGAGCAGTAGGGCAGGACAATCGTTTGTTAGAAATAGAACAGAAGACATAATTGAAGGTGGCAAATGAGAAGAGCCGCCAAGATGAAATAATAGTGCATATTTGCCAGTTCCTAGTGGAGGTCATGACCGGATCTGCAGTATACTTGCTATGTGCCTGTGGTGAGGGAGAAACTTCTTTCCCTGGACCTCTCTTGCCACAGGAAGGCACACCAACTAGAGAAATCTTGACTTCTCTCAGCTACCTCTCTCATGTCCCCTTGGGTGATTGGGGAGCCTAGGGAAGGGACTTGGCATGTGTTGATCCCCTTCTCCCTCCTCTTTGGGGTCTGCCTCTGTATTGCTCTGCTTTATAATTCATTAAGGTGGCTAAAGCAGCCTCAGTTGGTCTGGCTGTGTATGTACTTCAGTATCCGCGTTCCTTCTGGCCCACGGCTATAAGCCACATTCTCCAAAGTCCACGAGACTAGCACTAAGAGTGAATTTTTTATGTCCATTTTTTCAGTCTTGCATCAGTCTCTTCCTTGGTTCTAAACTTAGGCTTTAAGCAGAAGTGTGATTTACTCAACTCCCTAAAATATTAACATCATAGATATTGGTGAATTGGGTGTAATCAGAAGAAGGATCAGCACATATATGGGAAATACATTCCTAGTATCATAATGGAATATGGTAATGAAACGTGAAGATACTGAAGTTTTCATAGTAAACTTGGATAGTTCGTAAATGAGGGTTAAATTAGGCCCAAGCAAATGATTCCTTTTGAAATGTTGCTGTGGTATGTAAACACTTTTAAAATAGTCCAGCAGTATATAACAAAGCATGAAACTTTATATGAAAAACACACACATGTTTACGCTTGATTTTATAGACATTGCATGTGCTTGATAGAGAGTTTAGATGACTACCAAAGTCATTTTATTGTCCTCATGAGTGGTTAATTTAGGGTTGGTCTTCAATCTTATTTCTTATAAAGGAAATTCTAAATATCATAAGGTTACACTTTTTTTCTTACTTAGTTGAGCAGTTTTCTTTTTTTTTTTTTAAAGTTTACCCATTTATGTTGAGAGAGAACATGCATGTACCTGTGCATGTGGTAGAGGGGAAGAGAGAGGGAGAGGGAGGGAGGGAGGGAGAGAGAGAGAAAGAGAGGGAGAAGAGAGAATCCTAAGCAGGCTCCTTACTGTCAGCACGGAACCCTCCAACCCACAAGCCCTGGGATCAGACCCTGAGCAGAAACCAAGAGTCAGATACTTAGCTGTCTAAGCCACACAGGCATCCCAGCAGTAGTTTTATGCTACATTGAAAATTGCTACGTTGCTACACTTTAAAATTACCATCCCCCAATCCAGTCCACGCTCTGGCCTAGTTTCTTCAGAATTTTCTGGGGACAGGAGCCCAGGTATCAATATATATTTATTAAAACCCAAACGATCCCAAAGTATAGACACATTTAAGGATTATTGTAGCAGTAATTTAAAAGTACGTTGGCACCCCCCCCCCCCCCCACCCTCATTTGCAGCTTCGCTTTCTGGGGGTTTCGGTACCTGTGCTCAAACGAGGCTGGGAACGGGTGATCGTCCTTCTGACCAATCTTGGCACATCACTGATAGCCTAATGCTGTACTTACAGTGCCTATCTCAGTCACCTCCATCTCATCATGTATGCATTTTATTATCCCACATCATCACGAGAAGTTGGGTGAGTTTGGTACAATAAGGTATTTGGAGAGAGAGACAGAGACAGAGACAGAGACAGAAAAGAGAGAGACCACATTCACACAACTTGTATTACAGTATGTTATTATAATTGTTCTATTTTATTATTAGTTCTTTTGTTAATGTCACAACTGTGCCTAATTTATAAATTCAGCTTTATTGTAAGTACATATGTAGAGGAAAAAACATAGCGTGTGTAGGGTTCAGTACTGTTGTGGTTTCAGACATGGAGGTCTTCAAACATATACCTCTCAAAGCGGGACTACAGTAGTACATTCTTTTTTTTTTTTTTTAATTTTTTTAACATTTATTTATTATTGAGAGACAGAGAGAGACAGAGCATGAGCAGGGGAGGGGCAGAGAGAGGAGGAGACACAGAATCCGAAGCAGCCTCCAGGCTCTGAGCTGTCAGCACAGAGTCCGATGCGGGGCTCAAACCCACAAACCACGAGGTCATGACCTGAGCCGCAGTCGGATGCTTAACTGACGGGCGCCCCGTACAGTAATACATTCTTTAGGAAAATAATCAGTTAGAAAGTAGAGAGAGGTGTGAGTACCAGTTATATGCCCTGTGATCAAATGTGATCGTTGTGGTGCATTGTGAGTGTCATTCAGTGTGGACAAATTCAAAGGGAAAAATAGCAAATAAAACTTTTTTAAGTATAGATGATTAATCAGTTGTAAACCTGATTTACAGGTGTTTACACAATTATCCCTTGTGTAAATTATCTGTTAAATAGATTTCAGAGAAAAGCAGATGTTTGCTCTTGTATGCTACTGTTTATTTCAGAACCCATCTTAATATAGGTTATATTCAGAAAGTACCTTGTGCTTTTATCAGATATTCCTCATATTGTAATATTTGCTGCAAAAAGATGAAGTGAAATAAAAAGCAAAAGTGAAACGGTGGGGACGAGAGGTTCTCAGCATCGGATTGTAGGCTGCCTGACTGCAGGGCTGGGTGTAGTTCATTTCTCCACATTCCTCGGGATCCTCAGGACTTGGTTGTGGCTTTGGTTAAATTGTCAGCGTTTGGTGAGTGATCACATTAGGGAATTTGTAGATTAGAATGACAGTGGAAAAGCCAGCCAGAAACTGGAAAGGCACGGACTTTTTAAATTTTTTTTTTTTAAACGTTTATTTATTTTTGAGACAGAGAGAGACAGAGCATGAACGGGGGAGGGGCAGAGAGAGAGGGAGACACAGAATCGGAAGCAGGCTCCAGGCTCTGAGCCATCAGCCCAGAGCCCGATGCGGGGCTCGAACTCACGGACCGCGAGATCGTGACCTGAGCTGAAGTCGGACGCTTAACCGACTGAGCCACCCAGGCGCCCCAAGGCACGGACTTTTTAAATTCAGCTGGGCTGGAGTTCAACAGTGTTTCTACTTAGTTCCCTCCCCTGTAAATGAGATTAGTGTTCTCTCTCTTACCTACTTGCTGGCAAAGTTGAAATGATGTTTGTAAAACACCTGGTGACTGTAATAACTGGTATGTGTTGAGGTACTTGTCCTCTTCTACACCTGTAGTGAAAACAGTTAATATGAGAGTTAATACAAGAAGTTGCTGCCGGCAAGATCAAAGAGGTTTTTGGCTGCTTTCTCCTCGAGGATTTTGATGGCTTCCTGTCTTACATTGAGGTCTTTCATCCGTTTTGAGTTTATTTTTGTGTATGGTATAAGAAAGTGGTCCAGGTTCATTCTTCTGTATGTCGCTGTCCAGTTTTCCCAGCACCACTTGCTGAAGAGACTGTCTTTATTCCATTGGATATTCTTTCCTGCTTTGTCAAAGATGAGTTGGCCATATGTGTGTGGGTCAATTTCTGGGTTCTCTATTCTGTTCCATTGATCTGAATGTTTGTTCTTGTGCCAGTCCCATACTGTCTTGATGATTACAACTTTATAGTGTAGCTTGAAGTCCGGGATTGTGATGCTTCCTGCTTTGGTTTTCTTTTTCAAGATCGCTTTGGCTATTCGGGGTCTTCTCTGGTTCCATACAAATTTTAGGATTATTTGTTCTAGCTCTGTGAAGAATGCTGGTGTTACTTTGATAGGGATTGCATTGAATATGTAGATTGCTTTGGGTAGTATCGACATTTTAACAATATTTGTTCTTCCTATCCAGGAGCATGGAATTTTTTCCCATTTTTTTGTGTCTTCTTCAATTTCTTTCATAACCTTTTTATAGTTTCCAGTGTATAGATTTTTCACCTCTTTGGTTAGATTTATTCCTATGTATTTTACGGTTTTTTGTGCAACTGTAAATGGAATTGATTCCTTGATTTCTCTTTCTGTCGCTTCATTGTTGGTATGTAGGAATGCAACCGATTTCTGTGCCTTGATTTTATATACTACAACTTTGCTGAATTCATGAATCAATTCTAGTAGTTTTCTGGTGGAATCTTTTGGGTTTTCCATATAGAGTATCATGTCACCTGTGAAGAGTGAAAGTTTGACCTCTCCCTGGCCAATTTGAATGTCTTTTATTTCTTTGTGTTGTCTGATTGCAGAGGCTAAGACTTCTAATACTATGTTGAATAACAGTTGCGAGAGTGGACATACCTGTCTTGTTCCTGACCTTAGGAGGAAAACTTTCAGTTTTTCCCCATTGAGGACGATATTGGTGTTGCACTATCAACAATAGCCAAAGTATGGAAAGAGCCCAAATGTCCATGGATGGATGGATGGATAAAGAAAATGTTGTGTGTATATATATATATATATATATATATATATATATATATATATATACAATGGAGTATTACTCGGCAATTAAAAAGAATGAAATCTTGCCATTAGCAACTACGTGGTTGGAACTGGAGGGTATTATGCTGAGTGAAATCAGTCAGTCAGAAAAAGACAAAAATCATATGACTTCACTCATATGAGGACTTTAAGAGACAACAAAGATGAACATAAGGGAAGGTAAACAAAAATAATATAAAAACGGAGGGGGACAAAACAGAAGAGACTCATAAATATGGAGAACAAACTGAGGGTTGCTGGAGGGGTTGTGGGAGGCGCGATGGGCTGAATGGGTAAGGGGCATTAAGGAATCTACAACTGAAATCACTGTTTCACTATATGCTAGCTAATTTGGATGTAAATTTTAAAAAATTAAAAATTAAAAAATATATGAGATACTATAAGTATAATTGGGAAAAAAAAAGAAAATGGAGCAGTTGGTTTGCAACAAGATTAAGGAGGTTATAACATTTAAGTTTGAAGGAAATAGTGAGCCCCTTATTGGTTAAAGAAATTCTCATGGAAATCCATGGACCTTACTGTCCTTGTTCTCCACCTACTCAGAAATGACTGGTTAGCTTTGGGTGGGCTCCTTGGGCCATTGGTGACATCACTGGCCTGTCTTTTTGAAGGCCTGGCCCTGGTGAAGTCATAGAGAAGGAAGGCACCATCTATATTAAACATCTCTGGCGTCAGCTTTTTGTGCCAGTGTCATCGCTCCGTGGAAAAGCCTTTGCCAACCTCTCCCAACCTCCTCATTCCTCTCCTTGTTGGATACCTTGAGATAATGTGTAACCGGGGGTGGGTGTGCTAGGTGGGGACTTTTCCGGACTTGGGGACGGGGATCTGTGGATTCAACGACATTCTACCATCACAAGTTTGCTGGCTGTGGGCTCTCACTTAGGGGAGACAAGAGGTGCCGTTTCATTGAGTGGTCACCATAGACTCAGCACTCCCCGGTGAGAGGGCAGATGGAGGATGCATGGTGGCTTTGGGGGCAGTGCAGTGTGAGCAGAGGCAAACTCCCCCCTGCCTGAGTGAAGACTGGAGGCTGTTCCCTTCCTCAGGTCCTGCCAGTCACTGGCAGAGTTGGGGAATGCTAAGCAAAGAGTGAAGGACCACATCTCCTTCCCTGGGCTTACTGAACTTGACTATGAGAAAGAAGTATGGTGGCTGGCTGGCATTGTGTTGAATTTCTCGTTTCTGGGAAGTATGAGAGATGGGTCCAGCCTGTGCCTGGGAGCTCAGAACTGTGCAGCAGGGGCAGATGAGGGTGGCTTTCAACTTCCCAGGGGCCCTATGGTGTGGTGTTCCTAAACAAGTGACTTGGAAGTCCAGAGGGGATCATCTGGAGGACTTGGCCCTGGCTCCAAGGGTCTATTGATGGCCAAGGCAGATGCTGTGATCTGAGCAGCTCTCACAGGTGCTTTCCAGGAGCTTAATGAGTGGGAGCCCCTTACAGGAAGGAGACCTCACACTCAACAGGGAAAGTCACTTGAAGCCCCCCCCCCACCCTTTCCTTATCCTTCTTTTGTCCTCTCCCAAATCCTCAAAGTGGAAGAGAGAGGAGATAGGTTACAGGGTATGGCCTCCACCCTCCTTAATACTAAAAAAAGGGAGATTGACTTTAGAACGATGTTAGAGTCTTAAAATCCACAAGTATTAACTCCTCTTAACTGAAATTAGACAGTTTAAGTAGCCAAAAATCACTGAAAATTTAATAAATTTAGACAGAACTATTTTTAAGGAAACCAGCCACCTGGCAGGAAAGGGAAGGTTGACAAATGATCGCAGGTAGAAGTAACTGGGAAAAAATAAGACCATTTGATATTGAAACCTCAAAAAGTAGTGATTCCCCACATAGCCAAGGTAGATATTTGAATTCCAAGAGAAGCCGTGATAATAGCTGACCTCCATCTAAGTGACTTATTAAGACTGCCAACTCATAACTGATATAACCTATATTTTATGTGGACGGAGGCCAACAGCTTCCTGGGTGCTGGCTCTCCTCGAGGCTACCTATGGATTCTTCCCCAAGGGCTTGTTTGTGCCTGTTGTGTTCCCATGAATAGGTCATTTAGCTGAACAATACATAAAGCAATGGGATGGGAGGGCAAGGTGAAACCTATTGTTTCAGTGGGAGCCACCATACATGCTGGAAGGTGAGAAGAAAAAAGCTGTTGTATCCTTTGGATAAATACCTGGTAATGCAATTGCTGGGCTGTGGACTAGTTCTATTTTTAATTTTTTGAGGAACCTCCATACTGGTTTCCAGAGTGGCTTGCTGATTCGAATGGGCACATGCCCCCAATGTTTATATCAGTGCTGTCAACAATAGCCAAATTATGAAAAGAGCCCAAATGGCCAATGACTGATGGATGGATGAAGACGATGTGATGTAATATATACACAATGGAATACTAATTGGTGATGAAAAGGAATGTAATTTTGCCATTCGCAACAACATGGCTGGAAGTGGAGGGTACTGTGCTAAGTGAAATAAATCAGTCAGAGAAAGACAGATATTATATGATTTCACTCATAGGTGGAATTTGAGAAACACAACAGATGAACATAGGGGAAGGGGAGGAAAAATAAGATAAAAACAGAGAGGGAGGGAAACCGTAAGAGACTTTTAAATACAGAGAACAAACTGAGGGTTGCTGGAGGGGCGGTGGATCGGGGGATAGGTTAAATGGGTGATGGGCATCAAAGGGGACACTTTTGGGGATGAACATTGGGTGTCATATGTAAGAGATGAATCACTGGGTTCCATTCCTGAAGCCAAGACTACACTGTATGTTAACTAACTTGAATTTAAATTAAAAAAAAAAGATTCTGGGGAAGGTGCAGGTATCTGCTCATCCTGCAGCCACCTAAGACAAGCCACCAAGCCCCTTGTATAGGTTTTCTTGCTTATAAAACGACCACATACAAAAAAAAAAAATAGCTGTTGGATTAGGGTATGTTATGAAGGCAATAAAAAGTATGGTAAAAAAAAATCATAAAAAGTCCAAAATTGGTCTGCACTCACTCTGTTTCACAGTTTTGACATTGAATTCCCCACACCTCTGATAATTAACTAAAATGTGTGCTTATAGAAGATGCAGCATGTATCACAGGTCACATGTGAAGATGTTGTTGCCTTCTGATCCGAGGTCCAGACCCCAAAGGGACCTGTCTTTCTATGGAAAGATGGGAGAGCGAGTGTACATCATGTTGTAAGTTTAAAAAAAAAGTTAAAGGATTCTATCAAAATTTGTCAGTTTTTTTGCTTTAACTGGTTTTCTCGCTTTTTTTTTTTAGTAAACTTTCTTATTTTAGAACACTTTTATTTTTTTATTTTTATTTTTTTTCAACGTTTTTTATTTATTTTTGGGACAGAGAGAGACAGAGCATGAACGGGGGAGGGGCAGAGAGAGAGGGAGACACAGAATCGGAAACAGGCTCCAGGCTCCGAGCTATCAGCCCAGAGCCTGACGCGGGGCTCGAACTCACGGACCGCGAGATCGTGACCTGGCTGAAGTCGGACGCCTAACCGACTGCGCCACCCAGGCGCCCCTTAGAACACTTTTAGATTTACAGAGCTGTGAGAAAATAGTTCAGAGAGTTTCCATATGCTTCACACTCAGTTTTCCCTATTATCAACATCTAACATTCCTGTGTTTCATTTGTCACAATTAATGAAGCAATATTGGTACATGATTACTAACTGAAGTTCATAGTTTATTCAGATTTCTTCAGTTTTTTTCCAATTTTTTTTTTGTTGTTGTTGTTCTGGGATCTCATTCAGGATACCATGTTACATGTAGTAGTTATGTTTTCTAGTCTCCTCTTGGCAGGGCGGTTTTCCTGACCTTCCTTATTTTTGACGACCTTTGATGGCCGTGGCAGTTTTGAGGAGGGCTGGTCAGGTATTTTTTAGAATATCCCCCCACTGGCATTTATCTGAAGTTCTGATCATGATTCAACTGAGGTTATGGGGTTTGAAAGGAAGACCACAGATAAAGTACCATTCCTGTGAAGGTTACTTCCTGTCAACATGACTTCTCTCTATTGATGTTGACTTTGATCCCTGGCTGGGGTTGCTGCTCAAAGTCACCTGGAGAATCCACTGACCATTCGCATTTTTGGGCCTGGAGATTTTGATTCCAAAATTAAAAGATACATTTGGCAACTGGTTGGTTAAAATAGTGCAAGGAATGTCATAGGTAATAAATACCATTAGGATCTTTGAGCTCTGAAATTCTTTTATTCTGGGGCAACCTTAAAACCAAGTATCAGGTGCTGAAACTTACACTGGTATGGACTAGCAGTTCTCAACTGCTTAGGTATATCAGAATCAAAATCAATCAGAATTGTAGAGCTAAAATAGAAATACACGAAGGCCAAGGGTCATCGAGAGAGTCAGGGCCTGGGTGTTTGTGTTTACCAAATTTTTCAGGTGAATTCTGACATGACAGACATTTGAACACTAAAAATGAAAATGTTGGCTGCAGGACACTTTGGGGCAGGGGGAGAGGGGGAGAAATCTGTTGTGTTTTCTTGTCTTACATCCGGTTCTCTACTTTAGGTATAGATCCTAATGCTTGTTAGTGAAGCCCTTTCTCATTTGTATGGTTGCTTCTGTCTAAGACTCAGCAGTGAAGCCTGACTCAAGCTTGGTCAATGAACCAAGTCCGTTTTCCTGATTTCAGAACTTGATCAGGGCTGGAAACATGAACCAAGTTGACCATGTTAACTGAAGTGAAGCAAATGAATGGGAAATATGAGTATGAACATTGCATCTAACAAATTCAGTGTTTTGAACATTGATGTACGAAATGCCAAGGTAAACTTGACTCAAGAAGTGTTTTGTAATCAATAGTCAATGAACTGATTATCGAGTTATGGGCAGAATGCCATCTTTGAATTAATGATAGATGGCTATTGTTAAAGTAATTGTACACAAAGGCCCTGTTTGTTGAAGAGAAAGGTGATTCATTTGTAGCTGAGAGACAAATTCACATGCCAAGAGATGTTTCCTGACATTTTGTTCATGTGAAGGTCAATTATGGTAATTTATTTAAGCAATTCATTGAGTATATTAAAACAAAGTGATTGAAAGTGAGGATGTGCTTATACAATTAAGTTTTTGGAACAAAAGGATGCCACACCTATGTATGTCATGAGTGTTACATATTTATTGAGACTTACTTAATGAAGATACTTACTTTTTAACGAGCAGTCATCCCTAGATTATCCTTTTTGACAATCTAGATTTTATATACTGTTTTTATTGGAAGCACCGATAGCTAGTAATATAACTTACCTAATTTTTTTATTATGGGATGCCTCATAGTTCTCAATTATTCAGTTATTTTGATCATTATCATTAAGGACTTGTAACTGAAGAATGTTTAAAAATAAAATATTTCTATCCTCTGCTATTCAAGATTATGCCCCACTCCCTTTATGAATAAGGAACAGGCAATTTTTATTTGCTACATGATTAACTTGGGGACATCTCCCTGGGATAAAGCATCCTATCGTAGCTAAAGTCAGATATATTTTGTGGGGAAATCCCAGATTAGTCGCTCCTTAGCTATTTGTGAAGTTGAGTATGTTCATCAATCTAAGTCATAGTTTTCTCATCTATGAAATAATTGGGATATTTGGTATCCCATTTCTGATTCTGCAGATTAAAAACAACATAGCAATAAGCCTATCACATAGTACATGTTCACATTATCGTGGCTGTTTTAGAGTCCATATACTGCATCTGTTGCTTCCTTGTGTCTCTGTTCCTATAGAAACACTTGCATGTCCGGCAGAGGAGGCACATGATTAGGAATTAAATTAATAGAAACTATTATCGACAATACATTGTTGGTAGAATGGGAGGTGACCATTTCGAACCCTAGTGTTTTCAACACGTCTTGCTAACTGGCTGAAGAAGGGGAGGTCTTTCCTCCGTGCTCTGCCCTGCTTTTTCATGACCACAGCAAAACCAAGATTTGGGTGTCTTTCCCACTCCCCGGGTGTATTTGTTCCCTAAGGTTGCTGTAAAAAATGACCACAAACTGAGTGGCTTAAAGCAATAGAAATCTGTTCTCTCTCAGTTCCGTGGGTCGAAGTCCTAAGTGAACGTGTCAGGAGGGCCAGCCATTCCCCTTCTGAAGACTCCAGGGGAGACTCCTTCCTTGTCTCTTCCAGCTTCAGTTGGTTGCTGGTAATTGTTGACATTCCTTGCCTTGTGGCGGCATACTCCAATCTCTGCCTCCATCATCATATCGTTTTCTTCTCTGTATGTATGTCTGTGTCCAAATTTTCCTCTTATTAAGGACACCAGGCATTGGATCAGCTCACACCCTAATCCACTATGACCTCATCTAAACTTGATTATGTACGCAAAGGCCTTATTTCCAAATATCACATTCACAGGTTCCAGGTTGACAACTTTTGGGGGATACTACTCAAAACAGTGCACCAAGGCTTCCGACACATGCTCCATCCCTTGTCCCTTCTGGAAACCCTGGCTTCTCACACACTTTGCCCCTCTGAGTCCCCTGCAAGCAACAGCAGCCCCCCTGAGAACAACCCGTAGCCCTCCCTGAGGTTCTACGGGAACGGAAAAGGCCAAATTCTATTTGTGATATTACCTGCATTGACTTATTAGTTGTAAATATCCCAAGTTGTAAATTTTCCATGGGGAAATATTCTCCATGGGAGAGTGATATCAAATAGCAAGAGAATTGGGGAAAATGCAATGGAGGGACACTCGTAACGGGTACTGAGCGTCCAATGGTATGAAGGTCTAAACCCGCCTGAGCTCATCTCACGTGAGGATAGTGCTCAGCATTCTCTCAGTTTTACAGGTGAGGAAATGGATGTTTCAGTTACATGACTTCACCAAGGTCCTACAGCTAATACATGGCAGAGAGAATTGTATGTCCAGTTTTCTCCAATGCAAATGTTCAAGTCCCTTCCTCTTCTCCAAGAATTTAGGATATGTATATATATATATATATATATATATATATATATGCAGATATATATATATGCAGATATATATATAATATGTATATATTATATCTGTATATATATAAGCATATATATATTAATATGTATATATATATCTATATATCTGTATATGTATATATGTGTGTATATATATATATATCTACATATATATGTATTTACATATATACGTATATATATACATATATATATATATATACACACACACACATACATACACACACACACACAAACTTTTTTCTCTTTTAACTGCCCACTGAATTTCTATGATATTTTCTTATGATGGAATAATTCCTGAAAAGACATTGTGATGAAAACAGTGTTTTCCCCTACCCTTGTAAGTGCTATTTGTCACACACATATATCACACATATACTCTTCATCCTCTTTATTTTGCTGCCTTTGATAACAATGCTTTCTGACCACTACTTGCAACTTATTCAAATGAGATGTGCGTCCTGAGGGGATTCCAGAAGGCAAGCTAGGATGGATGTGGATGGAAGAAGCGAGGGGCTGGTGACTGCATTTCCAGCTAAGGAGTATTATAGTCAGAACACTGCAGCAGTTGAAATTAGTTGTTAGGGACGGTCTCCTCGATATGCAGAAAAAGACTGTCGGGTAACACAAAGTAGAGTAGTGTGATACAGTTGGAAAAACACATCCCTTCAGTCAAGACGGAGGTATATTTTATTTCCAGTTTGCAAATGACAATTTAAGTGACTGCTCACCAACATGGCTAGCGTGTAACCGGTGATTCTGACAAAAGCCGGCATTATTTTGTTCTCTGTCTAGAAATAAGCAAATTGACTTGACTTGAAATATATTCCAATGAACTATGCTGTGTGTTTATCGAATAATAAAAGACACAGTAACGTTAAGGCTTATTCAGTTGTTGTTGTTGCTGTTGTTGTTGTTTTGTTTTAAGCTAATACTTGAATTGCCTTCTGCTCAATAGTTTTCCTGACCACATTCAGTCCTACAGATTCATGTACTGTCTCTTCTTGCTTGACAACATATTCAGTATTTTATCTCCTCTAACAAATTGTTTAGAATAGCAAGTACAAAACAAAAAGAGAAAACAACCCTATTGTGCATTCTCTGAGTATTAAAAGAAAGAATTTAATGGCTTCTACATAATGACTTTCTTTTAATATTGATTGGGTATAAATTTCCATGTTTTTCACATGGTTCTTTATTTGGTCCTGATTTGTGGAAACTAGTTGTCAAAGAAAACAACATTGTCAGAGCTCTGTCCTAAAACAGCACCTGGAGTGAAGGCTGAGTTTGGCATAACTGATTCTGCATTGCAATAGCTTTTAAATCAATTGTCGATATTATGTATTAACTAAAAATGAACTGTTTGGGGCAATATTATTACTATTGCCCAAAGTAGGAAACCTAAAAAGAACTGAATTTTACTGCTTGAAAAAAAATCATTATATTTGCGTGGGCTTACAAACATATTTAAATTCACATGTGGATGCAATCTTTTTTTCTTGTTACATTCTACAATGGGTACGTGAACTCGCAGATTAAGTGGGTCGTGTCCAGTGGCCTCCACTGCTATTTGAGGTTGATTTCATGGTGGGCAGACACTGTTCAGCACAAAAGCTCCCTCCGTGACACTGTCAATCCAACTTGGCACTGACGCCACAGGGTCTCGTATAGGATGATGACTTGGGTCATCTTATAGTCAGTTCTTTGAGGCAAGGGTGCATCTTCCTTAACTGGTCCACTACATGATTTATTTCAGTTTCTGTAACCATGGCAAATTTGAGTTATGATAAATCATTCCGAGAACTTCAAATAAATGGTAGAAGATGAATTTCATGACACATATTTTGCTCTCTTGAACCATATTCTAATAAGATATTATAAAATTCTGCTGCAGATTTCGAGGCTCTCCAATGCCTGACTTAATAGAAACTTTGCTATTATCTGTTGGGCTTTGTGTGACATTTCACTTAAACAAAGGTTTCAGTGGCCAAAAGATCAGGCAACTATGTCTGCTCTTCTGAAATTAAAAGGAGTTCACCATCTTTTTAAAGAAAAGGACCCCTGTATGTTTCATCTGTATTTAACTCTTTAAAGCAAAATTCTTCACCATTTAGAGTTTATATACCTATTTGAGAATTTTATATTAAGTTTGAAACTTAGATAAATTTACAAATGCATAGGCATGCAGTTTTTCAGAGATAATTTAAAATATTCAAAGTTTACTGTAAGCCCTTGAATGCCAAGTTAACTCTTACCTAAATTTTATGTGATTATTAATTTTACCACCAGAAAACCTGAGACAAAATGCCTGCTACTGGCCTTTATATTGTTTATAAAAATGAATTCAACAGAGATATAACTTTAATTCTAAAAATAAAACTTTAGAAATAGTTAAGAGAGTGTATGTATAGAATATTGGAAAATCAAAGGCAGACATAATAAAGAGTCAACGATTGAATAAAGATTAAAACATTGAATTTCTAAATAACAAAATCATTGTAAAATGAACTTTTGATGACTAATAGGAAGAAAGTAACTTGATACATACATATGCTAGTTAGATAGTTCATCTTTTTCCTATATAATGAAAAATATATAAGAAAAGACTGTCATGATGGTAGCAAAATGGAGAAAGGCCCTGAATGTGCAAACCTTAATAAGAAATAAAAATGTTCAATGAAATGTTCATTTTCCCTAGTAATTAAAGCCTAATGTAGCTGTTTGTTCTTCAGATCAGCAGACTTAATACAAAAAAAAAATCCCGGTACCCAGCATGGCATTCTGATGTGCCTACTGAGCCCATAAATCGAACAACCTCCCTGGAGTGAAATTTTTCAGTGTGTTTCCAAAGCCCTAAAATGGTACATGGCTTGAGGCAGTAATCCCATTTCAAATAATTTATTTAAGAAAACGGACAAGAAAGCAAAGGTTTCTGTTGCAACCTCTTTTAATAGTGGGAAATGGGAGACAACTTAAATATTCTAAAAAGCAGATGGAGTAGGTAATTATAATACATCAGCTAATTAGATATGATTGAGTCATTAAAATGACATTGCATAAAATGATTACTGATATAGAAGAGTGTCAGAAGAAAATATTAATTGAAGACTGCATATTACAAAGTAACTATAGAATTTTGTTTGTATGTGTTATGAAAAAAATATATATATGTATGTATACATACATATATATAAACATACTGTTTTTTTTAATGGTAGTATTTTAAGTATTTTAACTCTGCTCTTTTCAAATTACATTGCTTATTGGTATTTTCTATTTTCTGCTGTCCTGCACGAATGGAATCTGTTCCAAATTTAAATTTTAAATTTATTTCGAAATCTAAAAAACAATGCTGAAGGCGTGGATGTATGAAACATGTAGTTATTTCCAAGATGATAAGAAGTTCAGATTCCTTTCCTTTTTTATATTTTAAAGCTTTTAATTACATATGTGTATATATGTGATTTCATATATATTTACATCATGTATATATAGTGATTTTATGAGGAGATTAGGGATATTTGGTTCTGACAGAATCCAGCTCATACATGTTGAAGAAAAGAACAAGTTCTTGTTTTGTTTTATGAGGAGACAGCTTGGGTCTCTGTTACCCAGGAGGACGAATGTGACTTTCTCAGGAAACCAATGATACTAGTCACCTCTCTGCTCCTTTTTGGGTACTTGCTGTGCTCTCTCCCTGTCTCTTTCTCATTCTTTCTCTCTCCCCTCGTCTTTCTCTCCATCTTTCTGCTTCTCTGGTCTACATGATGGGAAGTGCAAGCACTCAGTATTCTCAGACCATACAGTGGTAGAGCCGTAGTCATCGGAGAGAGATTGGGTAACCCCAGTGGACCCCAAATCCACAGTCCCAGGTCGGACTGTGTCTGTGGTAGCATGGGTCAGATGCCCGTGGCCAGAAAGTTGGCTCTGGGGGAGGGGTCCAGCAGGGTAGAAGAACATGTCAGCTCTCTCCTGTTCCCTGTGGGTCACAGCGCACAAGTTCCTTGATTATTGGGAAAAACTCAACTGAATTAAAAATGTGTATCTGCCATCTTGAGCAGTCTTTTTATTATTTGTTTAGTTTTCTGCAGAACACCTGACAAACTGAATGTGAATCTTCACTAGGATTTCAAGATCCTGATGTATTATAATTATGCGTTGTTTTGTGTAGTATTAGTTCAGTACCAAGCACTGAGATTAAGATTAGAATATAAAATTGCAATCAAATTCCACAGATGCTCGTTCTGTGTTTTGGAAAGTACAGAGACCAGGTGTCAGTGCATGTGTGTGTCCCTCAGTCTGGCTGCTGGGGAGGGTCTCCTGATAAGCTTCAGGCAGTCTCTGTTTCGTCTTGTCCAACACATGACTGTGGCTTCTCTCCAAAGACTTCGCCAACCGCAGAAGTGTAGGGTGTTTGGAACAATTTAACCCACGGTGTTAGTTTACTTGAACTATTCTCGCAGGCTGATGACGTCCTTTAAAATTTTTAGCTACTTAGAATTTTATCGTTTTCCCCAGAGTTCTAGCAGAATCCAGTCCTAAAAATATACAGAAAGTTATTAAACCTGGAATTAGGCTGCCAACATATTTTCAAATCGAATGTTTAATTTCATAATTGGGAAATGATACATCTGCCTGGAGAAAATCAGTGGGGTTGGAAAACAAATTATGTGTCGACAGTGTTGGTGCAGAGGAATTATACATATTTATGAATGGCCAAATCATCTTGTTACTGGAATTTGAAAATATAATTATCAATCATTTATGAGGTAATGATTTCAATTGAATGCCTTCTCCCGGGGCATGTATTTTATGTGTGTGTGAATTGACACACGTATACTACTCATGCACAGTCTCCCTGGGTACTATCTCATTTAATCTTTACATTTTTATTAATAAAATTCAGAATCTACAGAATTACGTGTCCACTTCACTGCTACTGCAAATAGGTACTGTGTGAAATGATTAGTAAAGTAAATTTCCATTTTAAGTTTTAGGAGAATGCTAAGCGTCACAGTATTTTAAATTTTTTTTTTGTCAACATTTTTTATTTTATTTTTGGGACAGAGAGAGACAGAGCATGAACGGGGGAGGGGCAGAGAGAGAGGGAGACACAGAATCGGAAACAGGCTCCAGGCTCCGAGCCATCAGCCCAGAGCCTGACGCGGGGCTCGAACTCACGGACCGCGAGATCGTGACCTGGCTGAAGTCGGACGCTTAACCGACTGCGCCACCCAGGTGCCCCGCGTCACAGTATTTTAATATTTATGTGTCACATACACCTTAAGTACGTTGTGTGATTCGTTCAAAGACCGTATTAAACTGAGATCCTTTAAGGATTTTAGTTTTGTACTCATAAATGTGAAAGGACAGTGTCTTCTATTGATGTGTGGTTATTGTAGTTTGCTATAAATATAAATGTGTTTTCCATGTCACTTTATTTTGATACTGTGGGGATTGGATGACATCAGTCTGCAGGAAGATACTCTGGAGGTACCATCACCGCCCCCCACAAAGTTGCCGTGGAGACAACCTCGCCACGGTTTCTGTGTCTGGGTTTTCAAGATGAGGTATGGGACAGGCGGTTCCTTCAGTGACCGAGGCCTGGATCCCGGAAGGAATTCCAGAATTTGTAAATCTGATTTTCTGGTGTGCTGCTTAGAATTCTACATTTTTACCAAGGTCCCCTGTGATCTGCTGCATATGGATGAGTGAGACCCACTGACTTTATTCAGAGGGGGAAATACATCCGTTATATAACGTGTGAAAGTCAAAGCAACGAAAATGCTCTTTCCTCCCCTTTAAGAGAAATCGACTTTATTATGTTAGCTGGATGAGTTCTCTCCTGCAGAAACCTAAATCTGGGGAGAGTAACTCCATGCAACATTCTATTGCTGAGTTCTGGAAAGGCAGAGAAAGGACCCAGGATCCTGCACATAAAGGAATCGGGGCCTTTAGGGCTAGTATGTTTCTCGTGGGAGGATCTCGTGATTCATCTCTGACACTGGTTTGTCCTCAGAAATGACTGCAGAGAGTTCTTGTCAATCATTTGGAGATAGTGTGCTGCTGAGAACTCTAAATGCCTAGTCGGGCAACCTGGATTCTGGGTCTAGCTTAGTCATTCGTTGGTTATATGAACTTTGGAAATTCTTAAGACCCCAGATTCTTGGCTCTTTAGCAATATCCTGATTGAGAAGGAGGCTCTTTGAGTTGTGGGTGGCCCTCACTGCCCATGGCTTAGTATATTACATCCATAATATAGTTCTAGTTGTTGTTAGAAAGACTAATTAAGAGACCACAGAAAACCAGGTTCATTTAGTTTTGTAGAGCTTCATGCAAGAGTTTTCTCATGCTTCATACTGTAATTAGGGAAAAAAATTGGTATGACAAGTCACGTCAACCTCTATCTTGGATTATTAGTAGAAATGAAGGAATCTGCAATTTCAACCTAGAATTTTTATATTTCAGTTAAGAATTTCGTGAAACATTATTGGAATGTTCTCTCTTTTTTTAACGTTTATTTAAACATTAATGAGAGAGAGGGAGAGAGAGCACAAGCCTGGGAGGAGCAGAGAGGAAGACAGAGGATGCAAAGAGGGCTCAGTGCTGACAGCAGCGAGCCCAATGCGGGGCTCAAATTCATGAGCTGTGACATCATGACCTGAGCCAAAGTCGAACACTCAAACAACTGAGCCACTCAGGTGCCCCTTGGAATGTTCTTTTAATTGACCGATAAAACTATGGACTGTTATGTGTCATATCTGTATCTGTCATATAGTTTTCCCTTTACTTAAATTGGCAAATACTGTCCAAAGAATGTACAGTGGAGTAGATGGGGTACAGCCACAGAGACTGTCAACAGAACACACAGTGTTGATCAGATGTTTGCCAAATAAGCTTGCTTCACTCTGCCTTTGGCACTCCTACCAAAGTGATCGTCAGCGTCTGGTCAGTGGGAAACTTGTGCAGACTCAGGGAGAATCATTCTTCATGGCAGGTTGCCTCGATTTGCGTCCTCTAGGAATCCATTGTCAGTATTACGTAAAAGAGAGGCTAAAATCATCCTGGAGGTTTACCAAAAGACAGTAAGATAAAAACGGGCATTCATCTGACTCACTCAGCGGCAGGGATAGAATTCTTGTTTGTGGCTCCCTTCTAAATCGGCTCCTGAGTGTAGCATATACTCAGTAGTCCTTTGTCCTAGAGACAGGTGCTCAGGCACAAGCTGTGCATTTTTGGAACTGGAGTTGGAGACATTCGTTGGGTGTATATGAACAGACAGAGACACGGACACAGCACACACACACTCTCACACCTGCAGTACTATGGCATCTTAGTAATTAACATTGTGCGGCCACTGGTTTTCCTGCCATCAAAGTATTTTGAAACAGTGGCAGTATTGGTCTGTCATGTACAGCTGCACAGGATGCACTCTGCACAACTCTAAGGGATGCTTTCATCTACCTCGGTGCGTCCTGTTACAATGCTGATTCCATTCAGCTTCGCGTGACAGCCAGTGCTGCAGGAGTAGTGACTACATTGAGGAGTGTGCCCCCAGACAACAATGTGGATGGTACCCTCCAGAGTTGCATGATGGGGCAGCCCTGGGTTGGAGCCAGGCTCGCACAACTGCCTGCCACAGAGAACCGTCAGTTTCTTGGTTCTTCTCATAGCTGGTACGTATCACCATGAATATTTCAGACTCACAAATCTTCCCCTAAAATACAGGGTAGGTTTGAGATTCTATGTTACCGTATTTTAAAAAGCAAGGAGAGGAGAGGAGAAGTAGGATTTATAGCCCATCAGTCCACAGGTGACAGGCTTTCCTCCATGACTTGTAGGGGGCTCCCCAAATCCTCGTGGGCTGAACCTCTGAGGGACAATTAAATGGCCCCAGACTTCCCACTGTGAACATGAGGTGGCTCTGAGCCACTAATACTAATGTCATTGTGACTTGCCTTATTATCCCTATGTAATGCTTTCCAGCATTTCTTCCTATGGGATGTGCATTCGTTCAGCCAGCCAATGGCATATTGAATCCACAAATATCTGTAAACAATTTATTACAGGAAATGTGGTTCAGTTATTCAAAGTAAGTGTAATGGGAAGATAAAAATCATGTATA
This sequence comes from Neofelis nebulosa, assembly GCF_028018385.1. NCBI lineage: Eukaryota > Metazoa > Chordata > Mammalia > Carnivora > Felidae > Neofelis > Neofelis nebulosa. The sequence goes on along the minus strand of NC_080782.1, from coordinate 9,493,643 downwards.
AGTCGAATTCTCATTATAGGAGTGACATAGTTAAAATGCCCCATATATGTGCCACGGGATTTCCCCAAATTGAGTATTATAGCCTGGCGTCATTGTGTGTCTTTTTGAAAATCCAAGCCTTTGTTTCTGTCTTCTGTGATGATTCTAGTCACTAAGAAATCATGCAGAATCCACAGTGTATACTCGATCTATTCTGATAAAATGAATAGATAACACTCACTATTTGAATATTTGTTTTTGATTGAAATATATTTTTGATTTTATTTTTTTAAATTTTTTTTAATGTTTATTTATATTTGAGACAGAGAGAGACAGAGCATGAACGGGGCAGGGTCAGAGAGAGAGGGAGACACAGAATCCGAAACAGGCTCCAGGCTCTGAGCTGTCAGCACAGAGCCCGACGCGGGGCTCGAACTCACGGACCGCGAGATCATGACCTGAGCCGAAGTCGGCCGCTCAACCGACTGAGCCACCCAGGCGCCCCGAAATATATTTTTTAAATGTTTATTATTTACTTTTGAGAGAGAGAGAGAGAGAGAGAGAGAGAGAGAGAGAGAGAGAAAACACAAGTGGGACGGGGGCAGAGAGAGAGGGAGACACAGAATCTGAAGCAGGCTCCAGGCTCTGAGCTGTCAGCACAGAGCCCAACGCAGGGCTTGACTCACAAACTGTAAGATCATGATGTCAGTCAAAGTCAGATGCTTAACCGACTGAGCCACCCAGGCGCCCTTGATTGAAATAGTTTAATAACTTATTATTAATAAATTATTTAAATCATTATCTGACCCAAAGTAGTTTTGACTCGTTTTGAAAAACCCACATCCATCAAATGGACTTCTAGATGTTTATCCTGGCATCTCCAATCTTTCCTCTTCTCTCCATCTCATTTGAACCCATCATACACACAGATGACTGCAAGAGTCTTTATAACGGGGCTCTGCTGCAATTCCTACACAGATAATTTTCAGACAGTTCTCAAAATTAAAATCTGACCTCAAAGGTCATTACCCCATGTATAAGATCCTCGAATTTATTGCCAGATTCTTTAAGATAAAGAGGACAAGCTCAAAAGTGTGGACTGCAGACCTTCTGTGGCCTGGACCTCCCTTTCTTTCCAGTCATATCTTGTAAGGTTCTTTTCTGTGGGACTTCACTCCACTTTTCCGATCGCTGTGGCCGCCTGGAGACTTGCTGTATGTGTGACTGCCTCAGACAGAGGAGCACACATGCTCCCCGAGACTGGCGCTCCCTCCCCTCTGTGCTCCCTCAGCCCCACTTCTGCTCGTCCTGTAGGGCTCCGTGTCCTGTTCCCCAGGCATGCTCCTGGCCTTGCCATCCTGCCTCACCCTGTCACAACATTTGTCTCATTGCAGAGATGATCTCTTTAGTCAGCTGCCCCCACTGAGGACCACAGAACGCCAATATCTTTTGACTTTGTTTCTCTGCCTGGTATTCCCTGTGCTTAGTGCATAACATAGAGGCTTCATGAACACCTGCTATATAAGTAAATTGAAGGAAAGAAGAAAGAAGGAAGACGGAAGAAGGAAGGAAGGAAGGAAGGAAGGAAGGAAGGAAGGAAGGAAGGAAGGAAGGAAAGAGGAAAGGAAGGAGACAAGATAGGGAAGAAGGAAGAGTGGGCCCTACCTGAAGAGAGATTTAGTGACTCATTTTTTGTGTGTGTGCGTTTTTATTATTTTTATTTTATTTTATTTTATTTTATTTTATTTTTTATTTTATTTTAATTTTTAGAGAGAGGGCACATGAGCAGGGGAGAGGGGCAGAGGGAGAGAGGGAAAGTTCTTAAGCAGGCTCCACATGCAGCATGGAGCCCAATGCGGGGCTCGATCCCATGACCCTGGGATTATAACCTGAACCCAAATCAAGAGTTGGACGCTCAACTGACTGAGCCATCCAGGCTCTCCTGGTGACCCACTTCTTGAGGATGGATCTTACAATATTCACCGTGACCGTGACCGTGACCAAAAGAATCTTGACAAGTTTACAGTTACAGTTTGTGCCAGTTAGATGATACTCCTTGGTTTTTAGCATGATATCTTCTTCTTTGTATGAATGTAGCTTTTATTTATGTGAATTGTATCTATAATATTGGCAGCTAGAATGTAAGCACTTTGTAGTAGAAACTGCTTTTCTTGTTGACTTCTTGACCCTCAGTGCCTAGCATAGAGTCTGGCCCTTGGAAAATAAATTTTAATAGCACAGTCAACCAATGGTGTTGCTACAAACAGACTAGGTAGCTGACTGAATGAAATATATCAGGATCACTGATTGCAAGTCTAAGAAGCACTGGTTTGCTTTGAGGAGGAAGAGGCATTTGTTGGAACTATGTGAGATGCTTGTAAAAGAAAAAGAAATGTCCAAAAGCCAGGGTTTGTAAAGGGCAGGATCCAGGAGAACTCCAGGGGTATAAGAACCAGGGACTAGTAGACAGGGGCTTTGGAGTGCTCCCAGGGACAGAATAAAATTCACTGTTTTTTATTCTTGTTTCAGATCCCAAGAGGAACCCATTAGATTAGAGACATTCCCACAATTGGCCAGGAAAGCATGGGGTGTTAGTTTCCTATGGTTGCTGGAACAAATTACCACAAATTTCATGGCTGCAAACAGCACAGATATAATATGTTATAATTCTGGAGGTCAGGAGTCTAAAATGGACATGTTAATAGGGCTGCATTGCTTTTGGAGGCTCTAGAGGAAAATCCATTTCTTTGCCTTTTCTACTTCGAGAGGCTGCCCACATCCCATAGCTTGCTTCTGTCTCAAAGCCAGCAATCACATCATTTCATCTGCTTCTATTGTCACATCTCACCTTCTTTTCTCTTCCACTAATAAGGATCCTCTGAATTACACTTGGCTCACAAAGGTAACACAGGATAATCTGCCCAATCAAGAGCAGCTAAGTAGCAACCTGACATCCATCTGTACAAACTCCCCCTTGCCCTGTAATGTAATGTCCTCACAAGTTCTAGGCATTGGAATGTGGACTACTTTGGGGGCCATTATTCCACCTCTCGTGGATTGGAACCCTTGATTGTGAACCCAAGCAATGTCATGCAATCTAAGGTGGGTAACTCCCTCCAGGAAAATCAAGGTTCAGTTAACAAAAGCAGAGAGAAGGACTATAGGTGAGACAAAAGCAGGTTTTCACTGCACAGGTTGCAGATCATTTTGTTAATTTTTAGCACTGAAAATTACATTCTAAAGATGTTTCTCCTTGCAGTGAAGATGTTTGAAGTTAGGTGAGTGGATTTGCCATATGAGATGTTTGAAATAGCGTTGGAGTGAGCCATTCCCCTCTTCTTTATTACTTACTTTGGAAGCTTTTGTAATGTCAGTTGACCAAGTGTGGCACACAGTTAAAGCTAAATCAGTGTTTCTTCTGTTTCTCCTACAAAACCAGTTGCCCTAGTCATTTGACCCATAGGTTGTTGGGACATTAATAAGCCAAATGACCAGTACAGTACGGGTCACTATCCTACAATGAAATGTTCTAAAGGACTTTTAATCAGTTTACTTGTTTTCATAGGCTTGGGTAATTGGGCAGAACATAACAGCTCCGAGGAAAAGTGTGTTTCTCTTATTTCTGTTGGCTTTTATGAGCCTTTACTAAAGCCAGTGGAAAGGGCTTCCATATCCTAGACAAAGAACAATTGTCCAGGCATGATTCAGTTGGTGAATTCTCTTCTCTTTGCAAATTCAAATGTGTGATCTCAGATTCACAGATAAGCGGGGTAAAACAGGACACAGGACAATGTTTGGAGTTGACTGGCCCAACAGAGGATGTACTTCTTATATGGAAATGTTCCTGTGCATTCTAGGTGCATTCTAAGGCAACTGAACTTGTAATTTAAGATACCCTACATTAAACTCTCAAGGTCATTACAAAGTACATGATAAAAGCAAGCAAACGAGAAATATTTTGAACACTGTCATTTATCTTAAAGCAAGCTGCCACTTGGGAATAGCATGCGCCTTTATTTCGTCTTTCATTTACTTTTGGAAACAATTTTTTTTTGAATCATTTCGTGTCTTGGATAAGCCAGTGTTTCCTATTACACACGTGAGGGTTGTACAGTGCCAGTGACTTCCTTTTGGTTCATTGTTCAAGAGCATAAGATTGGGAGCTTACTCTAGACATTACGGTATGTATTTAATAGCCAAAACTTATGGTTTCGTTCTCTGCTCTGTTAAAGACTCCGGGTCTGACCTTGAAAATGTAACTTAATTCCTATATGCCTCATTACTCTCCCATTTATAAAATACATCTGCAGAGAGTCCTCACTGTCCCTTGGGCTACTTCCTCAAGGGCTGTTCATGTGCTTCTGTACTGTTGGCTCTGTGCCAAGAAGGAACATGTAGAATGGATGTTGTTATTGTAGTGGCTTCTGGAAATGATGACGTGAAATGGAGATTTTGGCTAGTCATACCAACAAATACTAGTACACTATTTTCATTTTTTTTAAAGGTGCAATTTATCTTCCACGTAAGAAATAATTAAACATATTCAAAGTCACGTATGCATGCGGCTAACAGAGTTTTTCCTGTTACTGAGTTGACCAGCACCACCTGTCTCTTTGTGACTCAGTCCCCGGACTTTTCAATTCTCACATTTTTCTAATCATGGTAGAGTTCACTGTTCCAAATTTGCCTATTATGTTAAGTAATGGGGTCAATTTAAATTTTAAATTGGAGGATTTCTTGGTGACGGATATAAGCTACATTTTTTTTTGTGTGTGTGTACAATTGTGTATGTGGAAGACCTTGGTTTTATATCCTATAAATGCTTAGATGGCAACTTGATAAGGTCTTACCCAGGCTAAGCAGCTTGTTGTATTCGTACTAGGCTCATCATCTATTCTGAGGTTGTTTGTTCCTAAATCATTATATCATAACTCTAATAACTTGAATTTAATGATGAATCTGTGCAGTATGGTACATACTTAAATATATAAAATTGAAATTCAATACATTATTATTCAGTTTTCTCTAGTTACCTATGCAGTGATTAAAACATGACTAGGTATTGTATCTTGAAAATGAAATCTACAAATTAATTTTTGATTAATGTTCTTCACCCTATTTTGTTCAATTCATTCAATATATCAATAGAACTTTAATCCCGTGTTCAAATTTCAAAGAGATTTTATTTTTCAAACAGTTAATTGAGAGACAGTTTTTTTCTCAATTGTTAAAATTATATATGTGGTACACAGAAATTCGATAATGGTTTTCCAATCAGATGACATGTAGATTTATTATTCCAAACTGAAATTCAGTCACTTGTGTAATTTACATTTAGCATCATTCTTAGAGTACTTACTGTTTCATAAAAGCAGCCTATCGGACTGCATTGCCTCATGTGGATGCCATGAACAGACATAAAGTCACAAGGGAACAGAGGCAGAATCCATGGAAACAAAAGGTTCTTTCAAAACCCAGCATCGTTTTCTTTGGTGGAATTACTGACATCAACAAGTAGCACTAGCCACTTGTTTCTTAATTAAGTTAATAAATGACTAATTGATCCAGTAAGTAAATGATTCCAGGCAAAACAAATGCTATACAAAATGAAGACCACTAAATAATCGCTTAACAGACAGAATAGGTTAAGAATGATCAGTTTAGGGGCGCCTGGGTGGCGCAGTCGGTTAAGCGTCCGACTTCAGCCAGGTCACGATCTCGCGGTCCGTGAGTTCGAGCCCCGCATCAGGCTCTGGGCTGATGGCTCGGAGCCTGGAGCCTGTTTCCGATTCTGTGTCTCCCTCTCTCTCTGCCCCTCTCCCGCCCGTTCATGCTCTGTCTCTCTCTGTCCCAAAAATAAATAAAAAACATTAAAAAAAAAAATTTAAAAAAAAAAGAATGATCAGTTTACTTACTGTTCATTCATTCATTCAATCACTCATTCATTCATTCACTCACTCACTCAGCAAATAAATACGGATACACTGGTTGCTTCAAAAACTCTTTTAATCAAGAGATTGAACCAGTCAGTAAAGAGGTCATTTAAAATAGGGAATCATTTTTTAAAACTATTTAAAGCTGTATTCTTTTGGTTTCAATTTAATTGTACTGCTGTTCAGTCACCTTATAGAACCTGCGTCATTTATTTAAGTATGGCGCTGCTCGTAAGAGTGCTAACTAAATATTCTTGCAGAGCTCTCCCCAGCCCTACTCTCTCCTCTTTGCATCTTCTATGATTTCCCATTCCATCTCTTTAAAGCAAGTAAGGAATCTAAGACATTTTTGAAGCATTTTGAAGAAGGAGTTTCTCTATGTGTTTATAATTTTTTCCTTAAACTCTTTATAATCATCTCATCTATAATTCATTCCATAGCTTTTTAAAATGGGTTACCTTCAAGGAGTTTCATCAAATCATTCATAAAGAAATAAAAACTTACTCTTGATGCAATTAGATCTCCTTGGTTTACGTATGTTTAATAGAATTACAAGTTAAGCTGGAATGAGTGGATTTGGAGGCAACATAGCTAGCTTCCGGGAAGCTGCTCCTTGAGCAGTGAGGGCAGGAGGACCCCAGTCGGCTGTGGAGTGGACAAGTGACCTCAGGTCCAGTGGGAGTCAGGTAAGGTTACAAAATGGAGCCAGTTAAAAAAGCTTCTTGAGTGCATGCTGGTCATTGTGCTAGACACTGGGACACCAAAATAAGCTTTCTGAAGGCATTCCCATTTATAAACTTTCCCTCTTCACAACAAAGATCCACATTTTATTTATTTTTGTGTTTTTTTTTTATTGAGGTATGATTAACGTATGGTGTTTCAGGCAGACAACATAATTGTTCATCCATTCTATACATTACCCAGTGCTTACCACTGTAATAGTCACATCTGTTACCAGACAAGGTTATTACAGTCATACTGACTGTATTCTCTGTGCGGTACTTTTCATCTCTGTGACTTATTTTGTAGCTGCAAGTTTATACCTCTTAATCCCCTTGATCTGTCTCACCCATCCCCCATCTAACTCCCCTCTGGCAACCACCAGTTTATTCTCTGTATTTAAGACTCTGGGTTTCTTTTTCTCTTTTAACTTTGTTTGTTAATTTGTTTTCTTAAATCTCACGTGTGAGTGAAATTATATGGTATTTGTGTTTCTCAGACTGACTTATTTTACTTGGTGTTACACCCTCTAGGTCCATCCGTGTTGTTGCCAATGGCAAGATCTCACTCTTTTTTTATGGCTGAATAACATTCCATTGTATATATTTGCCACATAGAGATCTATACTTTATATCCGATTTCTGTATTCATTATTTCCGCCCCATGACTCCTCTTCCCCTTCCTAGTTTTCTTTTACATCCAATGTTCAATGCCTTGTGCTGAGCCTGGCACATGCTGTGGTCAATGAATTATTTTAAAGTAATGAATTATTTGCTAAATTAGTATCAGTATTAAAAGATGTTGTTTAGATTAGCAACACATAGTGATTGAGAACCATAGGTTGTATGGCTTCAAACAATAGCTCTTCCCATGTTGCTTTGGGGAGGTTAACCTCTCTGGACCTGAGTTTCTTTTTGGGGAAAATGGGTATAATAATAAAAGTATAGCACAGGGTTGTTGTATTAATTGTGTCAATAATGGTGAAGAGCTTAGAAGAGTGTTAAGTACATAGTAAGCATACAATTAATATTATTATATTATCTTATAAAAATATTCAATTGTACCTTAAATTTTTAAATATACCGCCATATAATTAGGTAATATTCTTTTGTATACCTGTGAGGACTGGTATGATACTGATACTCATTGTTTATTGTTTTTTCATCTAAGAAAACTGTAATTAATTGAAAAGAAACCTGATTGTAGGAAAGGTCAATGTAAGAGAATATTTATGATTTTTCTACCCAAGATCTATATGCTTAAACAGTATTTATATAATTGGGATTTTTAAGAAATCTGTTGATTCATCTTTGAGTATTATTTTCTTAAGACCCTTGAACTTTGTAAAAGACAAACAAAAGCTTCAATCTCAGGTGCTTTTTACTGTGTTTCTAGTAATCCCTGCACGTTGCTGAGGTTTTTACATTAGATAGATCTTTAAACCTTTTTCCCCTTTAAAAAATATCATCTTTCATTAATTGGGATTTCATCTTTTGGAGATCATAAAACTTTGTCAACAAAATAGAGGCATAAAAAAGTAGATTATAATCCAATTTATTTACTTTTGGATCTCTCCCTCCAGAAGGATCACGAACTGCACCAAAATACTGCCACATAAAAAGTACAAGCGTCCTACTTAATTGGCAGAAATGTTATTTTTCTGCTGGACACAAAGCCACAGTTTATTTTTATAGAGGTTATGCGTATTTGCTTTAAATTTATTAATATATTGGGGCGCCTGGGTGGCTCAGTCAGTTGAGTGCCGGACTCTTGATTTCAGCTCAGGTCATGATCCCAGGGTCGTGGGATTGAGCCCTTTGTCAGGCTCCATGCTTAAGATTCTCTCTCTCTCTCCCTCTGCCCCTCTACCCTGCTTGCACGCATTCTCTCTCTCTCTCTCTCTCTCTCTCAAATAAAACCAGAAAATTATATATTCTAACTCTTATAATTGACTAATTTTATAACTAAATACTAAAAAATTTTACCTCATTTGGGAACAATTTGTGTATTAAAGAGTGGTGCCTGCTGATCATGGGAGATGTTGAAAGTATTCAGAAACAGGAGAGAGAAGAAAGTAGGAGGTGGGAAGCCTAATGCTGGAAAGAGACTTTTTCTCAAACTTAGAATAATTTAATTCTGAAAAAAATTGTTTTAAAACATAAAGTAGAAACATGATACAAATGAACTATAAAATGTTAAACATTATTTTTAGATCAGGAATATGATATCATTATAAACAAACCTATTTACATATGTCCGAGATTTAAAATACAGTATGATAGCATACAGTAAATGGAAACATAGAGAATTTTATTTCAAACAGCTTTGCTAAAATTTGCCTTTGGAGATCTGAACAAGCTTGGTCTGGTAGAGAATAACGGGCTTCACAACCCATTAAAGATGTTGGCATCATGATGCTTTCAAAAGAAGGCACCCTCTCTTCAAGATCTCCATAGTAATTAGTGTCTTAGTGTCAAAACCTAAGGATTTATCTAAAATTATCAAAACAAAAATCTTTCCCAAAACCAATGAGTGTTGTTTGTAATCAGATTTCCAATGTAAAAGAACTGTTGCATTTGAGTATCAAATGTCAGCTATTTGGGTGAAAATCCTTAACCACTGTTGTCTTCTGCCTTCTGAGACTGGACTTGCTTTTTGTTTTTTTCAAGCCTCGTTGTTCTCCATTTGTAAAATGAAATTACTTTTTATATTTTATATTATTTTATATTTCTATATTATTTTATATTATTACTTTGTATCTTTTTATATTTTTATATTACAGTAAAATGGATTAGGTGTGATAAGGGCAACATAACACTTATGTGACAACTCACAGAGTGAAAGATGACCTGTGTTTCTCCCTGGTTGGAATCAGCTTTTTGTCTGATAGATTCTATAGTTTAAATGTCGTTTTATGGACGGAAGAACTGAGTAGACGTTTTTCCAAAAAAAGATACAAATGGCCAACAGGTGCAGGAAAAGACGCCAGTGTCACTGGTCATCAGGGAAGTGCAGATCAAAACCACAATGAGATATTACTTCACACCTGTTGGAATGGCCACCATCCAAAAGACAAGAGACAACGAGTGTTGGCAAAAATGTGGAGGAAAGGGAACCCTGGTGCGTTATCGGTGGGAATGTAAATTGGTTCAGCCACTATGGAACACATTAGGAAGTTTTTAAAAAAATTAAAAACAGAATTGCAGGGCGCCTGGGTGGCGCAGTCGGTTAAGCGTCCGACTTCAGCCAGGTCACGATCTCGCGGTCCGTGAGTTCGAGCCCCGCGTCAGGCATCTGGGCTGATGGCTCAGAGCCTGGAGCCTGTTTCCGATTCTGTGTCTCCCTTTCTCTCTGCCCCTCCCCCGTTCATGCTCTGTCTCTCTCTGTCCCAAAAATAAATTAAAAAAAAAAAAAAAAAAAAAAGTTGAAAAAAAGAAAAAAAAAAAAACAAAAACAGAATTGCCATATGACCCAGTGGTCCCACTTCTGAGTATATATTGAAAGGAGATGAAAATAGGATCTTTAAGAGATAGCGCCCCATGTTCATTGCACAGCATGACTTACAGGAGCCAAGATACGGACACTTGGGTGAATGGATAAAGTGTGTGTGTGTGTGTGTGTGTGTGTGTAAAATATTATTCAGCCATGAGAAAGGAAATCCTGCCATTTGTGACAACATGGATAGACCTTGAGGGCATTATGTTAAGTGAAATAGGTCTGACAGAGAAAGACAAAATATGATATCACTTATGTGTGGAATGTAAAAATGATTACTCATAGGAACAGTCTAGTAAACAGAAAACAAATTGACAAAAAAAAAAGTAGGGTTATGGATTGATAGTCACCTTTTTGTAATATCCAGTCATTCATCCATTTAAAATTATTTATTGATCACATGCCAGGATATTTGAACTCCCAGTGTGTATTTAATGAATATATATTCCAAAAAGTAAGAGAGATTCTTTGCTATGTAACCTTCACAAGTAAAATGAAACCTCTACACACATGATTTAGATTTACTCTCTATGCAAAGTGTTACCTCTTCCGTGAAATGTGTGTTATAGTAAGGTAATTATATCATTTAAAATTACACAATTTCTTATATGTGCGTAAATATTCAACATAATTTGGTAACTATCAAAAATCATCATGACTATTCTGATTTTGTCTTATGTAATTGTTTTTCTTTTAAGGCTAGTTGATTTGTTGAAAAGATTTCTAAGTCAGTAGTAGCAACTAAAGTTGTGAAGGAGTAGTTGAAACTCTGTTCTAGAATTAAATTTAAAACACTGATTGACAGTTTCCCTGCTTTGATGAGTTAAACATGTTTTCTAAATTGGGATGCTACAGATGCTTACTTGGAGTGCAAGACTGTCTTTGGTTGTCCATTGATAGTAATTCTGGAAAAAAACAAATGTGTGGTTGTTCTTTAGTATCTTGAGAAATTGTCGAGTGGCAGATACGTATTTGGAATCAATATGAAGGGCAAATTGCCGTAATTTGAATGGACACTTTCAAGTACTATGAAGTGAGAGCATGTTGCAGGCCAGTGTGTGGCTGGCATTTGGGGACTTTCTGTTTCATAGATTGTGACAATCAGAGTTGGTAGTTCACAGTAGTGAAACTGTTGCAGAGTGGCTTTGTGACTTGATTTTTTTTTTTTCTTTTTATTTTGGTACCAGATTTCATCATGTCAATCGGTGATTAAGTAGAAGACCTCAAAATGGAAAACTGCGTATTTGTTTAAAACGCCATTAGAGAGAGTGTTTGAGAAAGCACACTGGTTTTCACTTGCAGGCTTAGAGGCTATTGTTCAGCATCTTGCAAAGACACAATGTAGGGGATGGTGGTGAGTCCAGTGCCTGGGGCATTTGGCAGTGACAGCGTGTTCTGGGCAGTCGCTGTGTGTGAGCAGTACTGTATTGGGAGCTGTGCTAAGCATGCTTCTTTGAAGTTTCAGCCAGAAGAATAGTCAGTCTACCGCTGAGCCTCTTTATTATAGAATGTTTTAGAACTTTTCCTCCTATTCAGGGAGAGCCAAAATTTCAGGTATTGTGCCTGTTTCAATTCCTCCTCAGCTTACAGTTACTGTGATGGATCTGTAATTATAGAATCTCAGACTTTATTTCTCTGGTGTGAAGAGAAATGTCCCTCTAGCTTAGCAAACCCATGAAATTGGCTGGTGAAACATCCCTTGTAGTGTCTGAGGGAGCTAGGATGGTTATAGATTTCAGAAGTGGGTCACTGACTTTTCAGGGAAGATCAGCCCTGAAACTTTATTTTGTTTTTATCACAAGCATTAGTTTCATCAGATACATTCCTGCTGTAAAAGGAGACAAAGGTGGAATTAGAAACATACATGGGTGGGCTACTTTTGTCTGTTACGCAAGGTCATTAATTTGAATGTTTCTATTTTCATGGTCCCAAGCGTCCATTTCTTCTTCTCTGCAGTCTTTCTAAACAATTCGACAATGCAAATCCCTTCCTCCTCCCTGTCACCTTCGTAACGCGAACCTTCCTCAAGCAGTGCATTTATCATGATGAGCTGTAATGATCATATGTCTTCCAGGATTGAAAAAAATCTTTTAATGTTTTTGAAATTGGGATGCTTCTTAATGTGACTGTTGCTCCCTTTTTCCTTGAAGCCATTTGGGATGGATTTTCTGTCACTTGCAAATGAAAGCATTATTAAGTCCCAACAGCATGGCAGCTGCCTCCAGTTTCCTCCGTCTCAGTGTTTCTGGTCTCGCCCTCGATGCTCCCTGATTGCCAGCCCCGGTGCTTCCTGCCTTTCCTGCCCTTCTTACCTCACTTTATAGATCCATTCTGATCCTTTTCTCTCTGCCAGCAACCTCTGCCTTTCCAGTGTCCACCAGTCAAGCCACTGTCTTCTCTCTGCTTGTCCCTTCCCTCAGGTTTGGGCGCCCCGATCATGGTTGAGGAATCTGTGAGATCCCACTCTTAGCTTCTTGCCTGTCGGGATCTGGCCTTATCTCTAGGTGGCTGAAGCGCCTGCCCTCGTTTCCCCTCCAGATTATGAGTGTGGCTGGGACAGGAGGGGCAAGTACTCACTGTCATCTGCAGGCCCCTTTTCCAGAAGCACTGCCTTTTCAGTACTTCTTAAAATGTTGTATTTATTTATTTTGAGAGAGAGAGAGAGAGAGAGCGCACATGAATGGGGGAGGGGCAGAGCGAGCAGGGGAGAGAGAATCCAAGCAGGGTCCGCGCTGTCAGGGCAGAGCCCTGAACTCATGAACCGTGAGACCATGACCTGAGCGGAAATCCAGAGTCAGACGCTTGACCGACTGACCCAACCAGGCACCCCACCAAAACTTTTTAAAGAAAGATAAATTGCTGACATAATGTCATTTATAATGTCATAATATCATAGGTGAAAATGCCTGAGATCATGCTTTAGGAAACAGGACCGTGAGACACCCAGGGAAGACCCTCTCCTGTCCTCACTGACCTCATTTTGGTAGAGCTCGGCTGATTGTACGACTGTCCCAAGCATGAGCCCTGCCATTCCTCCTTGCTCTCCAGTCTCTACAGAAGCCTTCTTTCTAACTTCAGCCACAATTTATGTCACCAAGAATACTATTCAGGTGGGCTCTAAGTCTGTGGCGCTGTTTAGGTTGGTCCCATCCTCCTCAACGAAGTGGACTTTTGACTCTCTCTGTTGTTATGTCCAGCTTCCTACCGTTCCCACTTGTCTGCACACACAGGTAGGACACGCATCCCCTTGTGTTCGACATGTGACTCTAACACTCAGATCCCATGTCTCTCCGCCCTGCCGTCCTATCTTCCACTGTAGGGACAAGGGACCTCATGCCTCTGATTCCGTGAGCAGCGTCTTATTCTTCACCCCAAACTATCAGATAGAATAGGACATTTCCCTACCTCCTGGTTTTGCCTGGTAGTTGCATATTCTGTTTATGGCTCACTACTCCTTCTTCCTTGCTTGGTGCTTTCCATAAATATTGCCAGATTCCATTTGCAAGTTGGGAGTTGTAGCATCAAGTCCCGGAAGCTCCAGATCCCGCTTAATTGACGGTTCTGCCTAAGAAGCCAGCAACCCTGGGTGTATGTTCCCTGGCATTTGACTGAGGAAAGGCATGCACTCGTCCTAATAAGGTTGAGAAAAAGCAGCTTTCTTGAGTCAAAATTAAAAAGTGTCATTTCAGGGACATCGCAGTGGCTCAGTCGGTTAAGTGTCTGCTCAGGTCATGATCTCACGGTTCCTGAGATCGAGCCCCATGTCAGGCTCTGCACTATCTATGCAGAGCCTGCTTGGGATTCTCTCTCTCCCTCTCTCTCTCCCTCATTCTTTCCCTCTCTGCCCTTTCCCCACTCGCACTCTCTCTCTCAAAATAAACATAAATAGACTTAAAATAAAATGTGCCATTTCAAACACCATTCAGAGAAGTGTTCCTTATACAAAGCCCATTTTACTTATGTTATGTTCTCTACTAAGCAACCATTATTGATTTTGCACTAATAGTTCATACATTACCTCAACAAATACTTATTGACTGGCTGCTATATATTAGATACTGAGCCAGATACAGGGAATTGAAATAGACCAAGACGGATTGAGTTTCTGCTCTAATTATGTTGAGTTTTGACAGCTATTTATTATATTGTGTATGTTATTAGGACAGGCTGTGATTTTAAAAAAAAATTTTTTAATGTTTATTTTTGAGAGAGAGAGAGCATGAGCAGCGGAGGGGCAGAGAGAAGGAGACGTAGAATCCGAAGCAGGCTCCATGCTCTAAGCTGTCAGCACAGAGCCCGACACAGGGCTTCATCTCACAGACCGCGAGATCATGACCAGAGCCGAAGTCGGACGCTTAACTGACTGAGCCACCCAGGTGCTCCAGGACGAGCTATATTTCAAAACTTCTCTTTAAAAGGAAGAAACAGGGATGGATATACTTTTATGCGTGCAGAGTGCACCTGAGAACAATGCTGTGCCTATTTCTCTGGGCCGTGACCTATCAGTTGCAAATACAGAATTGTGGTCTTGGTGACCAGAGTGATTACACAAATGAGGTGTTCGGTATTGTTTTTCATGTCACTAGTTTGTACGAATCGACACATTCTCTGCAACCTAATGTTAATAATATGCTTATGCTGATTCTTCGGTTTTACATGATCTCTTACATGTCACCTGTGGAGTGGAAGGTTATAAAAATCGCATATATATTCAATTTAAAATATCACATGGGGGTGGGGTCCGACTGAGTGGTTCAGTCGGTTAAGCATCTGACTTGGCTTGGGTCATGATCTCATGGTTCGTGGGTGGGAGCCATGCGTCAGGCTCCGTGCTGATAGTGCAGAGCCTGCTTGGGATTCTTTCTCCCTTTCTGTCTGCCCCTCCCCTGCTCTGTCTCTCTCTCTCAAAAATAAATAAATATTTAAAACATCAAATTGGATACATAAATGCGTATGTATTTGTTTATATATATATATATATATATATATATATATATATATATATATTTAAATTTGTGTATGTATGTATATACATATGTATTTATTTTAAGAGGTCATCAAGAACTTAAGCAGTTCTCATATAAGCAGTTCTTAAGCAGTTTATATATATGTGTGTGTGTGTGTGAGAGAGAGAGAGAGAGAGAGAAAGAGAGAGAGTGTGACAATTTTTTGGCGTATTGTAATGGCCAGTTTCCTTCCTCACTGGGCTGCAACCATAATGGAGAATTATGAAAGTGAGGCCTAAGGATAGGCAAAGCTACAAGTCAGTCTATTTTGTTTTGTACTTTAGAAGATAGGATCAAGAACAGGGTGGGGCACTGTCTTGAAGAGGGTGGGACATGTGAGGGAAGGAAATAACTTTAGGTGTGGCCGCATATGCATGGGATGCATTTGTTAGTTTGGTGTGAGGGTCAAGGAAGTTAAAGTCTAAAAGTCTTAAGTTGAAGCCATTGACTAAAGCCAAAGGAAGATGAGGAGAATTCTAGAAATTTCTAGCAATTCTAAAGTAAAAGATAAAAAGGGACCTGCCTGAAGAAAAGGAAAAGGGGAGAAAATGATTTGATAAGCAATGTTTAGAAATCATCAATCTCTACATTACCCAATACATATCAAAGTGTAGTTTCTGGCTTGAGCTCGTCTCAGCTACCCAGATGTTAACAGCAAAGAAAAATCACTGATAGATGCATTTTGGGTTGTAAGTTTATATGCCAGGTCACCTTCCATTTTCTCAAATATGTTTTACTCACAGTGTCAGCATTTTGGTTAATGGCCAGTCACTCAGACCAAACCCTGGAATCATCTAGACTCTTCTCTCTTTGCCTCACTATTGCATGCAACCTGTCAGTAATCCTGACAGTTCTCCCTTCAAAATATGTTTATAAGCTGATCCTTTTTCATCACCTGTTCCCAAGGACTGAAGCTACAGATAAAAGATTACATCAAGGCATTGACTGTTGGGTATAGATCAAGGCTATCAATAGAACTTTCTGCAGTGATGGAAATCTACACTTTTACTATCCACTACAGTAGCTACTGGCCACATGTGGCTATTGAGCACTAGAAATGTGAACACTGCAACTAGTAAACTGGCTTCTTAATGTTATTGAGACTTAAATAGCTGTATGTTGGTAGAGGCTACCATATTGGACAGTGCAAGTCTAGCTAATGAAATAAGTTTTGAGTCCCACAGTATGCAAGGGATTTGGAGATTCTGGAATTTGAAGTAGGTGGGACCTGCAGCCTGGGAGAAGAAAGAAACAGGTCTCTATGACAACACAGTCTGAGGGCCTGGGTAGTGACAGAATGAGAGGGCACTTGAAAGGATGAGAGGTCATGGGTTATAGACAGAGGGTAGCCAGTTCAAGAGGAGCAATGACCTCATCGTGGCCAAAGGGGCTTATTGCTGAATCAGAGAGGAGGAATCAAGTAACAGTGGCATGAGAAAACTAGGTGGCTCATTGAATTAGATGATGGTGTGACACCAGAATCCATCAGTTAATTTTTTGAAGGTGGCAATATCTGATGTCAAAGTCTGTTGGTTTGCAAACTGGAGCCCATACTCAAGGGCAGGGAGGGACTGAAGAAGGCAACAGACCACTCTAGACTGGTAGGTGGCAGGTTTAATAAACAAGAGAACTTATTTACAAGGCTCACCTTGGGTGGCTATGGGACAAGTAGATTTCTGTACTGCCCACTGGCCAGAATCTTAAAAGTTTCTATAGGCCTTAACTGGGTTCAGTCACATACCCTAACACCACATTTCTTCCACCGGGCTATATTCTTAGAGAAGCTTCTGGGAGTGGGGAAGGTGAGCAGACACGCATTCATTCCAAGGACAGGGGAGGGAGTATGGAGCCTGTAGTTGGCCGGATCCAGCTTAAGGGTTAACTGGTTTTCAAGAACTATTTAAGTTCTTGATGACCTCCTCCAGTAAAGTCATCGGTTGCTGGGCAGCAGTGACTAAAGAAGGAACGAGTTTGAATACTTACAAAATGTAAAATAAGAATTTTATTTTCTTTTTGTGTGATGGAGGTCAATAAAAGATAGCGTTGAATGTGGTCCTTGAATTGAAAGCAGGAGAATTGGGCCTTCTAAAGTGCACATAAGATTACAACATGTACGTTTATATCCCAAACTCATGTTTGGGAAATGAAAGTTTAGAATATTTATTTGGACCTCATGAAATCTTATTACTTATGGTCATAAGAGTTCATATTGGGAAGGATGCTCTGTATATGAGGGCTGCCTGCTTTTGGTATTTTTCTCATCCCAGCCAACTTTGCTGAATTTCTTGTTGCATCATCTGTGAAAGTCCCATGGAGGTTCTTAAGATAGTGTTTTGTTCCATAGGCTTACTTCACACCAGTGGGGCACAGCCCTCTTACAAGCTTTGGTTTATCCAGGTTGCTGATTTGAAGCAGCACATGCCTTTTCCTGACATCTGTAGTTCATCTTGGATGTAGGCGTCCGCAGAGAGGACGTATCAATAATACGTGATATTACTGGCCTGCTAACATCGGTTCCCCAGTGCCCCCATACTCGCCTCCCCGGGGGAGGTAAGAGAAAGAAGCTGAGAACATCCAACCCCAGGCTGCCTTAATAAGATGCCACAGACAGAGGGGCTTCAGCAGCAGAAATATATTTTCTTACAGTTCTAGAGGCCAGAAGTCCAAGATTGAAGTTGTTGGCTTATGTTTTTGCTGAGAATGCTCTTTTTTGGCTGCTCGCTTCTCTCTGTGTCCTCACAAGGTGGAAAGAGCTCTGGTCTTTTCCTCTTTTTTGTAAGGGCAACAGTTCCACCCTTAGAAGCCCCACCCTCGTAACTGCATTTAACCTAAATTACCTCCCTGAAGGCCCCATGTCCAAATATGGTCACCTTGGGCATTAGGGCTTCAGCATATGGATCTGGGGCAGAGGTGGGGCCAGGGATGGGAGTATGAGTCAACACAGTTGAGTCCGTAACACTCATGCATGCGCAGGTATAGCACAGCACGACTTGTGGTTTTGTATTTTCTGGACATAGAACTTGTTAGTACCAAGTTCTGCTAGAGAACAAACCCACTAACATGTGACAGTATCTGTCCCTCATTATTGTCCCTTTTTCTCATGTCGAAGATGCTTCCGTCTAAAATGTAGTTTAGATATTTGCCGATTAGCATGTGACTAGCGATAGAAAGACTTCCTACACAGTTGTTGTATAAAGAGAATAAGAAGTGTTGTACTTAGGATCAATAAATCTGTAGGAAAATGTGCACTGTACTTGTTGCCAAAGAGAAAACAAACCAAAGGGATGCATTTTTCTATATCAAATCGGTAAAAGCGGGAGAAGATAATAGAGGCCAGTCTTGTTCACATTGTGGGGGGTGGGGACATTCTCATGGGCAGATATGTTGAACCAGCCTGGCGGCAGGGAAACTCGTTCTGGCTCTCCAAAGTCTGAAACCTGCACTGGTTCCTCATTCCATCAACACCACTTTGTCTATTGAAAATGTCACAGACATAACAGTAGGGTAAAAGTTACAAATAAGAGATAGTAAATTATGATGCCTTATGAATACTAAGTATTCGTGACATTTTAAAACTGTAGAATCATTTTTGTTGACATAAGACACAGTTCATGCTATGATGGTGAACAAAGTTTAAAAACACATCGAGAATATTACATTAGGACTCCGTTATGTAACACTCATTACATAGAATGTGTTCAATCAGAAAAAAACATTCTGTCAGAGAAGCCTAAACCAATACACCAACGTAAATATACTTATCTCGGGTGGCAGAATTACTGAGGATGCCTCTTCCTTGGTGTTGGGTTTTTTTTTTTCCTTACTGTCTCTCTACATTTTTCAGATTTCCTGGATTTAACACAGAATATCTCCTCATTTTGGTGGATTAGTTCTAATTAAAACTAAAGCACTTGGCGATTTACTGCCAAGTCAGAAGGCTTAAAGCTTTTTACACTTACCATTAGGCAGTCCACAGCTTGGTTGCCGTAGTCTTCACGTGGCCCTGCCTCTCTTCTTGTGCTGTGAGCTAAAAGGATTAGGAGTGGAGGTCGGGCAGTCTTACTCATACACAGGGATGGCCAACGGTCGAATTAAATCTGGGTGTGAAAAATCACGAGCCACGGAAATGATTCCCAGTCATTTCCATTCAGGCACAGTGGCTAGCCGTGACTCTGGATGGTGGGCCTTGAAGGCCTTGAAGCATTCACTTTTTTTCTGTCGTTGCTGTAAGGAGAAAGGGGGGGAAGTAAACAGACTTAATTATTCCTTACAGTGTGTGGGTCAGAGTTGTCCGGTGCCTGAGGATTTACCTTGATTCAATGCCTATTAAATCCCACATTTTATTATGACAGGTTACCCTCCTACTTCTAAGAGTAACATTTTAGAGAAATTGGTGTGTAGACTAGCATTTATGAGGCAGCACCACAGGTAATGGGAAATAGGCCAATGCATCACAGGACTCTAGGAGTAAAGAGGGAGAAAACCCGGGTTCTAGGCCCAATTATATAAATAACTTAGAGACTTTAGACAATTTCTTTGTCAAAAAATATATCGATAATAATGCTGGTCCAAAATCTAGATTCACATGGACCTGACAAAATTGGGAAAACATGAAAGTTAAAATAATTTAAAATATGTAAGACTCATCCTTTCCCATCTTGAGGGCGTCCCCTTTGGAAGAGGTAGAGTCCCCTTTGGAAGCCAGTGACATGGATACAGGCGGAGATGCAAGGCCGGGGAGGGGGGTGACTTTGCATGTAAGAACTGCCATTTTCCTTTCTTCTTGCTTTCTGCCTTCCCCCCCTTCCCCCCATTCTCACACTTTTCCTAATTAGAAGGGCTTGGCTTCCAGGCTCTGTTACCTGGGCACAACATTTGTTGATCTGTTTATCTAAATCCTTATAATTATAAGGCTTGATCAAACAGGATACTACGTGTGAAAGCAAGTGGAATATAAAACTGTGCTTTATTATTATCTTCTCAACCCCACCACCATAATTATTTAAATCACTTTCTTTCATCTTGTTAGTATCCATCACCTAAAATACCTTCTGGTTTTTAGCCATGGTTACGTTTTGCCAAACTATGTTTAACTTGATCTTTACTCTTTGCTCGAATCTTGCTTGCAAATATTATTTTCCCGAAACCTCCTATAAATTCTGTTTGTAACCGATTTATCTTTTCAGTGCTATTCTAATCGTCGTTGATATTATTATTACAATTTTTACTTAAAAAATGACAACAAATCAAAACTAATTTGGAAAGTCCAGTGAAAAAATTAGATGACCACCTTTTTCATACATTTTAAGGAACATTCTATAATAGAACCTGTTTCAGATAGCATAGCCCTAGTTAATAACTGCTAGCAAATATAGGTAATATCACAGTGCAAGGGTTCCTATGAAAATGATGTTGTTGACTGGAAAATCCAGGCTGCTCAGATACAGTAGAACAGGAAATACTCTAACATTCACATAGCACTGGTTCCCGGAGGGGCATGTGATATGATAGTTGGAGGCAAGAAAACCACCTTTATTTACTCCCAGACTTTTATTTGAATAGTGGTTTTGTAGTGCTCTGGTAAAAATTGTTATTGGTTAATTATTATTTCCCCTGCTGATGAGCACTGCTAGATTATATATATAATGAGTACTTTAGTCTTATTTATTTGTTAGGGAAAGATAACGGGAAAAAATAACTTTCGGGATGCTGTTTTTAACCTGTACAATGGTGTCCATTTATGAATTGAGCTGATGTTATTTGAGTTTCTTCTTTCTTTTATAAACTCAGAAAAAAATGAACTGTGGCAAATGAGCCTTGGCAGCTTTAAAAAGCTTTCATCTGCCGTAGGTCACAGAGAGGGAACTTGGTAAATATTTGTGGAGTGGGCTAGGTATTTAGTATTCACAGTACTAATCTTCTTATGTTAATTCATGAATTCCCTTAATTATTTCTAAATTATTGATCATTTATTTTTGTGATTTCCTTATAAAGGGGAATATTGAATAGATTTTCTTTGAGATGGAAATACACCAATACACAAGTAATAAAATTATGGAAAACAGAAATAAAATAGTAGATCAGCTGGCTTTTTTTTAAAAAAAAGACTCAGTACTTCATTTCTTTTCTCTTTTTTTTCTTTCTTCTTTTTTTTTTTTTTTTTTTTTTTGCTTCTTATTATTTCTTCTTCCACTTACTTCAAATACAAAACAGAAAATTGTGAGTGTATCTTAGAATTTGGTTGGGGTGAGAAAGGAGACACGATTCCGTTTACTTGTATTGTTTCCTATTCTATAATGATGTCGTGTGCCTTCTCTGTAGTTCATAATTTTCATTTTTCCCAAGGGGAGTGCTTAAGGTTCCTGACAGTTGTATCTGTTTGCCATGGCGACATCTCACATCGCATTCAACGTGTCCCTCTGCATTGCAGGAGCTATGCCTGTCCCAGACCAGCCTTCGTCCACCTCAGAGAAGACCAGCTCCCTGAGCCCTGGCCTGACCACCTCCAATGGGGATGGCTCAGAAACGGAAACCACCTCCTCCATCCTCGCCTCGGTCAAAGAGCAGGTAGAAACATTCCACTTTGTGACCTACTTATGGGCGCACTTTAGAACTTGTTCTTTCAGGTGAACCCGTGATGACTCAGCTGCATTGGAAGAAACTTACGATTTTCTGGCCAAATGTTGGTTTTTAGCATAAAAATATTAAAATTGGGTTATAATTGCCATTGGAAAGTGGATTCATATGTTTTATGTTTTCATTCATGATTTAGGCACTTTTCGTTGAGAAATATTCCACAGGGGGTAAAAAACAAACAAACAAACAAACAAACAAACAAAAACACTTTACAGTCAAAATTCCCTATATGGGTGAAGTTTTGGAAGATTTGGTGATGGACCTTTTATTTAATACTGCTAAATGCTGAGGCCAAATAATTGGTCTTTAGAAAAGATAAAGTCTAATCAACAATCAAAATATATCCACAAGTCTAAAAAATTAGTATATGTGACAGCAGATGAATTCTGTGTTGGGTCAAGGCGAATTGGTCTTTCCAGTATCTCTGAGATAGATCTGGAAGAACTGTGTTTTAGAACTTTCCCTATAAAACTAATTAAAATCTGAATGCTTCTTCCCCCGACATTACTTTGCCTTAAAATGAATAAGTAAATAAAGTCTGAAGTCTTAGATCAAAACAACAACAACAACAAAAAAACCGTTTCAGAAAAGTTATGTTTCTTGTAAATAAAGGGTGGCAAATAATCAAAGAAAGCTGGAAAACCAAGATTTTTTTCTCACTTCTTTTAGCATGTGCTAGAATATAAATCATAATTTTTTAAAGAAATTGAAAAAGCATCCTGTGTTTGGTTTATATGATTCAGGGATGCTGAATAAGCAGCAGAAGTGGCCAGGCTATCAATAGAGTAGCTGAGGAAAGATCCATTGACAGAAGGGATCGATGATGCTCTCAGTCAAAGTGTGCCCTCGGGTCAGGAAGTGTATGACTAAGTGGGTACACAAAGCAAGTTGAATAGAGTAATTGGATAATCTGGTTTTTGAAAATGGTCTGTAAGCAGGAAATTGAGGCACAGGCCGTATTCCTTGATGAGTTTGCTACCAAAAGCACACTCATGAGCGTGCTGACTCTTTTTAAGGAGTAATTGAAGAAAGGAACGAAGGTTCATGCCAGTTCCCATACTCAAGATAGTGCTTTGTTAAAGTTGGTCTATGCCACGGTTTCTTACTCAGGTATGATCTGGAAGTCTTTCGGCCAGTAACATTGGACTAGTGACAAAATATAAAACAGGAGGAATAAACTGAACAAGAAAATGACAAGAGCTGTCTGATGAAAAGTATAGCATTTCATCAGAAGACATAAAGTAATTAGGAATAAATGGCAAGGTATGCTATGATCCATAATAATATCACTTTCTCCCAAATAAAGGTATAAACTTTAGGCTATGGTAATAAGGATCTTACGGCTGATTGTCTCTTTGACAAACTGGAATAAACTATTGTAAAAATTACATGGGAAGGATAAGTATATGAGAGTTACAAGGAAATTTTTGGTAGAGAGATTTTACCTTACCAAACATACTCATCACTATAGTGTCCAGTGGGTCCAAAATGTTCTCTCTGTAGGACATAACTGAGGGTTCAGAAACACAAGGACACATTCAACATAAAATCGTAGAAAAAATAGGCCAAGAGAAAATATGTGCCAAAAATATGATGAAGTGTTGATACAGTTAGTATATTAATGCTTCCTAATGTCGATGAGAGAAAAAGAAATACAGAATAGAAAAGTAGGCAAAAAATACGAACAGCAATTCACAGAAGAAAAATGCAAAAGACCAATGAATACATGCAAATGTTTTATACTCTACCGATCAGGGATATAAAATTCAAGATAGAAATGATTTTCTTTAATCTACCAAACAGACAAACATTAAAAAACAGTATATATTGTAATCTACCTAAGGGTTAAGGTTTGAGGAAATTCACATTCTTTGTCACTTTATATGGAAACGTGTATTGCTGTAACCTTTGTTTAAAATGAAATGTTGCTATGAATTGGCATTTACAGTGTTCAGTAGCCTTTGATTTGTTGTGCCTAGACATAGATAGTATAGAAATGGGTGACCTAGATCATAAGGTTTTATGTATATGGGTGTTTATTGAAAAATTATCTAGGATGGAAAAAATAGAACAATAATGATAAGTTGAAAAACAAGGTGTATCTTTTTTAATGTTTATTTTTGAGAGAGTGAGAGAGCATGAGTGACTGGAGGAGGGGCAGAGAGAGAGAGAGACACACACAGAATCCGAAGCAGGTTCCACGCTCTGAGCTATCAGTACAGAGCCCGATGCGCGGCTCAAACTCATGAACCGCGAGATCATGACCTGAGCCGAAGTCAGATGCTTAACCAACTGAGCCACCCAGTTTCCCCAAGGTGTATCTTTTATATAAAAGCTATATCCTATTTTTATGTAGTTATTAATAAAATGAGTTGGAGCTATATATTATATCTTTGAAAAATTCCGTGAGGACTTTAAAAAACAACATAATAAATATTTTTGTTTATGTTTATGAACATCTAGAAAAGTGTAGGAGGAAATAAATCAAACTATCAACATTGGTTACCATATGTGTTTCCGAATAGATGGAGGTAGAGTATAGGGAAGACAATCACAAATGAGAGAAAGAATTGGGAGATTGGAATAGATATTTGTTGGATACTAGGAGATGCTACTTCTGCTGAGATAGTGATGTTTGTAGTCGAGAGAGTGGGTAAGCTGCTTGAAGCAAAAATACATTGCTATAAATAACATGGCCTCTCCAAATCCTTGATGAGGATTTAATAAAAACTTACTGTGAAGAGTTTTTTCAAATAATTAAAATAAGTGCAGCATTCATTTTTGGATGGCAAAGGTTAGATTCTTTGTGGCAGGAAACTAATGTGAACAGGTGTGACAGTCTGTCCTGGAAGCTGAGTAGAGGATCTGGAAGCCTCCGCATCAGAGGCTCAGGCATCATCAGGTCCTGTGGGCAGCGTGTGCCCATGTTAAGGCCAGATCCACCAGCAGCCAGGTCCATGGACTTCCTTGGGTGGCCTGGTGCAAACAAGCAATTTTTTTCTTCACTGAAGATTTTCGTCCTAAATTATTTTTAAGGTTTGCATCATTTCTTTTCCTGAGGTCTAGGCTACTATCTATGGAGCCAAAGCTAAGTTAAATATATCTGAAAAAAAAAAAATTAGCTGAGATGAAAGAAAACTGACTTTGGCCATTAAATGTCTTTTATGATTTTAATAATTATGTACATAACATATTTATAAATATCTTCATTTGCTTATTGCTTGCCTGGTCCTCTTTGGTGCTAATGGGAAATAGCTTTCTTGACTAAAAGTCCTATTTATTAAGTTAGAAAGTTTGAAGGAAGAAATTTTATGGCATCACTCTTATGTGCTACCCCAGTGCTGTCTCCTTGGACATCAGTTCTGCAGGAGAGAAGTCGTTCTTTATCACAGCAGGCATGTATTCTGAGCTAACTGCCAAGTGATAGGTTGCATAATTTATTTACTCATTCATTAAACGTATTGAGCACTTTATATATGCAAAGTACAATAACGATGAAAGAAATACATGTATAAAGAACACTCAGTTTGACAGTTTATTGGAATAAGTTGTTATGGAGAGTAATAATGTAAGTTTTTAGACAGGCAGTTAACATTGCATAGAAACAAATTCTGGTTTATAACCACAGAATGAGCTTAAGTCATGCCAAGCCCTGTGTCATGAAATGTGTCCACATGACATGTATGGCATGACTAAGATATTTGTAATCTGAGTCCTAGAGACCTTGCACCCAAGCAGTCATGGGTTACTCCATTAAAAGGTGTTCATTGATTTATTTCTTTGTTCTAATTTCCCATCTTGATTGCTTTTAGCTGGTAAATTTTACACTTTCATATTAACATAAATAGAACCATGATTTATGTTATACTCTATGGGTAATTTTCTGTATTTCAGACACATCTGTCTCATTTCCAAGTTATCAAGTTTCTCTATGGGGCATTAAGAGAGAGGGACCTAATTCCTATTTCCTCTCCTGTAAACAAGCGTCCTTCATCGGAAGAGGAGGGGGGTGGGTGGAGGACAAGCATGTGATGACTTCGTTCATGTGATTTGGATACATAACTTAGAGCAGGTGATTGATAGCCATTCATTATATATAGCAGCCCCAAACGTGGGGTGTCTTAAAGGGGTGAGAACAATGAAGGGATTCTTTTTTAAGGATGGTAGGTATCCCTATGATGATGGCAGTGACTTATAGAAAGTGAAATTTATGATGCTTGAAAGGGGGGAAATAACAGGGAGAAAAGTTACTGGGTAGATGAGAGTGAATGGATCTAGTACATCAGAGAAAAGAATGGCTTTTGGAACAAAGACAGTTCATCCATGAGAATGGAAAAGAGGCAAAGTGCATGGTCTCAGGTCACCCGATGGCTTGGTGTTGGAAACTGTGGTATTTCTTCCCCTCTCTTCAGATGAGCACAGTCATCTTGTTTGAGTTGGACTTGTTTGGAGTGAGCTGGGCTAAGCAGAGGTGGGGAGGGGAGGCATTGGAGATGAGGGATGCGAGACAGCCATTATAACGATGGATCTTGGAAGTGACATAGAGTGGAAGCGGGGAAAGAGAAATTGTTAGTGACAATGCATTCGCAGTGAGTGTGCGCAGATGGTGATAGCTTGAGAGCTGTGTGCTCAAAATCAAGAATTAGAAAGTCATGATTGTTAATGTTTAGACCTAGGTTGTGACTCTTTGAGATGAGATCAAAATGAGAAAAGAGAGCAAAATTTTTTTGACTCTGGGAAAGGTGGTGGGGAGTCATGACAATGCCAGGACAGTGGTCTCCAGGAGAAGGGACGGTGCTCGCGTCGCCCATGTGGAGGGGTGTGACTGTGAGAAGCACAATAATGTTCGCTTGTGGTTGCCTAAGAGTGGTAGTCCTGGTGTTCGCCCGTGTGTTTTCATTGCTTTTAATTGTCACAGTGCTGGTCTACACAATTAGATAAGAATTTATATTCGTTTACACTATGTAACCTTGTCTTTGTATTTTGCCTTAAATCAACATGGTACCCCTTTGCTCTTAAGAAAACCATGACTCTCCTAAAAATATATTCATTTCGAAAGAATATTTCTTTTCCTTCAGGTAACTATTGTTTCATTTGATCATCACACAATTCCAACGCTGGCATCCAAATAGTCTTCTCGTATAAGCTAGAAAATTACGGGGCATTTTAAAGAGCTTTAGAACTCAGATAGTTCATTGATCTTTGTAAATTATGACTCAGATAAGTGTGTTTTTTGTAATAATTCAACCAGTGAAGTACATTTAAAAATGAATAGGTTACATAGAAATTGTAGGTATATAACAGTATATGCCAGTGTCTCATTTCATTGTATTTTTCAGTAGTGTTTATCAAATGCCAACACTGTGCTTAGAACTAACCTTCCCTGGGTGATGCACAAATCTGAACTCTGACCTCTACTATTTAGCAGTGCAGTTAGAAGACAAACCTATATAGAAATGTATAAAACATTTAAAAACTTATAGACAAAATTTTAAGGAAACTCTCTAGGCTATTTACTTAAAAACTCCAAGTAATTTATACTAATAAGAACATTCCTTAACTTGACAGTATTTATAACCCTAGACACTATTGCTACAGTAATTTCTCTTGTTTTTTTTTTGTTTTGCTTTGTTTTTTGTTTTTACTTTGCACAAGGATTGCAATCATGTTCTTGATTTTAGAGGAAATTTTTGGTACCATTATTTAAAATACTGATTATTTTCTAGGTGGTAAAACAGAAGATTTCTTGCTTTTAATCACTTTTGTTATTATTTTTAATAGAGGGGAAAGTAGGAGTGAAGACATTTCTGACCTCCCACTATGGGCAAAGCTACTGCACAGAGTACTTTATACATGGTATGTCCTGTGAAGGCACGAAACAAGCATTTTAAAACATTCTTCTTACACAGAATCTAAAGAAATCTTGATATTTTACATTGACTCATGGTGAGGATAGCATGCCTTTATTTGTATTTAGTTTCTTTTATTTATAATTAAAAAAATTTTTTTAATGTGTATTTATTTTTGAAAGAGAGCGAGAGAGTGGGGGAGGGGTAGTGAGAGAGGGAGACACAGAATCAGAAGCAGGCTCCAGGCTCCGAGCTGTCAGCACAGCGCCCAACACGGGGCTCGAACTCACGAACTGCGAGGTCATGACCTGAGCCGAAGTCGGACGATCAACTGACTGAGTCACCCAGGCACCTCTATTTATAATTTTTAAATTCCATTAGCTCTGTATAAAAAACATATGATTGGGAAAGAGCACATTATAAAATCCTCCTTTAATTAGTCTTTGTCCTGTGCCACATGTCATTGCCAAGTCTTTCAACATTGGTAGTGTTACTGTAATGTGGAACAGTAGTTTCTGATAACATGATGTGAAAAATGACCTGTGATGATTAATCACTTTCCAAACTATGTCTTGGGAAAGCATCTTATGAAGGTAATGACACAATTATCATCCATGAAAAAGAGGAAATTAAAACACCTTTGGGAAAGGTCAAGAAGATAGGGAAGGATTATCTGCAAAGACTAGTGAACTTTATATTCATGTAGTCAGAGAAAAAAGAATTCTATGTATCAAAGTGCCACAAGTGGAACTCTTTCCATATATTAAAATGAGAATTGCTCGATGATTTTGAATTGATTTCTTGTTTCAAGCCAGATGTAGATTGAAAATGGGGGGAGAAAGCATATTTTCCCCCTTGCTTTCATTGTTAGAACATAAACCATGGTAGGAACAGTCATGACCTTTTTCGAGATGTGAACTGAGCTATGAAGTTGCAAGCCAGGAGTCTGTAGATCTGGGTCCTGGTAGAGGGTGTGGTTTGGAAGAAGGAAGGGCAGATTCTGGAGTCGGCAAGGATCAGAAAGCCTTGTGGATGGATATCGCTTGCACAGACATGGTGCAGACAGGCTGACCAGACTAGGTGTTTAGATTCGCAGCAAGCTAAAGAAGGAAATTAAGTGGTGTATGTAGCAGTGTGGAGCTCCAGGTAGGAAGGAGGGGGAGTGGTCAGGTGGCAGCGGGTTGATGGAACTTGCTGGGTATGAAACAGTCTATTTCTTTGTGGATCCTGGATCTGTTACATTGCAAAAATGATGACTGAAGCTTGAGAGAGCGGAGCAACGAGTGTCCTAAACCGCTTGTCTAAGGTCTTGGGAATTGGTGCTAGGAGTTCTAGTCACTGGTGAATATTCTGGAAGTGTGGATGGGTCATCTCCCTCCCTTCCTCCTCCTGCCTGCCATGCTCTTTTGTGTATATTCTGTTCTTGCCTGTAAGTTATTTTGAATTTTTCCCTTAAAATTTGACTTTGTAACGCTTCTCAAGACACACATATACTTATCTACCTTTTTAATCACCCCAAATTCTAAGAATTAATTCGTTTGGATGCTGTCTGTTCTGTTTCCTTTGAAGCTATTAGGAGTTGGGTTTTTCAGGCACTGGAGGCTATGATGGGAAAAGTAAAAATGGACTAAGCTTTTATATGCTAAATTAGAAGATAAGCTCTTAGGGGCGCCTGGGTGGCTCAGTCGGTAAGGTGTCCGACTTCAGCTCAGGGCATGATCTCACAGTCTGTGAGTTCGAGCCCCACGTTGGGCTCTGTGCTGACAGCTCAGAGCCTGGAGCCTGCTTCAGATTCTGTGTCTCCCTCTCTCTCTGCCCCTCCCCTGCTCATGCTCTGTCTCTCTCTCTGTCTCAAAAATAAATAAAAACATTAAGAAAAATTTAAAAAAAGAAGGCAAGCTTTTAATATGTGGGGTTTTGTAACATGACATAAAGTGCCTTTCTAATGCCTCTTTTATATTTATCATTAGAATTCATTGCTAAATATTCATATGTGAAATCACATTGACCATTTTAATATGATATTTTATAAAGTTTCTATGAATTTTCCATTATAAAGTAATTCATACACATTGTAAAAAAGTATAAAAACTCAGAAAGGAATGAAGATAAAATTTTATTTGGGAGTCATATTGCAGCTAGAGATTGGTGTAAATATTTGGGAAGGGCCCTTCTAAAATTTTTATATGAATATGTAATTATTTATACAACATTTTTATTTTCTTTTATAAATTTTTTATACTTCCTCGTATACTTAATATTATAGTAAGACTATTTTTCATATCACTATTGTATTAAAACCTAAACAGATACACTGTGAGTTAACATTATAATTTTATTGAACCTTTCCATCTTTGTTGATCTCCTAGGTTGATTCAATTTTCTCAGAATGAAACAAAAATGCCATGTCACACTTCCTTGTACATAAATCATTGGGTCTACTTTGACAGAACCTGCCTGGAGCAAAGTTTTGAGAAAGACTTTAAAGACCCTTACAAACTCACTGGGAAAATATGTCATAATTAGTTACTGATAAGAGCCACAGGCAGGACTTACAAAGCAGGAGCTTCAGGGGTCTTAGTGCCCTTGTACAGGGTTTGCAAAGTAGGAAATTAACAAGCAGAATATTCTAGAGGGAATAAATGGGGGAAACATGTTCAGTATTCAGAACAACTGAACCAAATATGGTGGAAACAGTAAAGATAAACATATAAAATACGATAGGACAAGAAAACATTGTTAAATAGTATCTCAAAATCACAAAAATGTTTTTAATATAGACACTACATTTCATTAAAATGTACATATTTTTTATAAAATATAAATGACATACTTCTGTTAACTCTTTATGTAAAACTTATTTCATGAGATCTGTAAGTAATGACTGTTACTCTAGTAATTATTTCATCCAGTGTCTTCTGTTGATGACCAAAGAAACTCATTTTAAAATGGTATTTAATTTGCTTACCTCAAGCCATATAAGAAATTGCCATAGAATTGAAATGAGAAAATTAGCTTGTTTTATTCTGAATCCAGTGCTCTTTTCACTGTACTGCATTCTCTCTCAATTCAGGTATAATAATGGGGCTTCAATATATTGTCTAATATTTCTCCCAAAAAAACATTTCTCTATGGCCAAAGTTTGCTGAGGTCAGGTTAAATGATGCCCCTGCCTGCCTTGCTCTCATTTAACTAGGAAAAGAGAGGCAGACAACTTCACATCAATTTGATCTGCAATATATTTTTGCAATCTGAAGGAATCATGAATGAGATTCTAAACAAAAGGAATTCACACGCCTAGGTGGCTCAGTTGATTAAGCGTCCGACTTGGGCTCAGGTCATAATCTCATGGTTCGTGGATTCGAACCCCTTGACAGGCTCTGTGCTGACAGCTCAGAGCCTGGAGCCTGCTTCGGATTCTGTGTCTCTCCCTCTCTCTCTGTTCCTCTCCCCACTCACGCTCTGTCTCTCTCAGTCTCCCAAAAATAAATGTTAAAAAAAAAATTCAAGGAATTTACGCACCTCATTGTTAATGTGTGTAGAGAAAATGTGGTATGAAACAAGAACTGTGAGCTCAATACCACGGCTTTCTTTTCATTGAACATTCCTGTTTCCAAGAATCAGTGGTGTGGACGGAAGTTTTCTCTAGCATGCATCAGTGACACAGGTAAACACGCCCGCGGCAGCCCATCGATCATGTTCAAGTTGCTGTCATTCAGCTGCAGTCATTAAAGGAAAATGTGCAGGTTCATGCCCCAGGCTCTAAATGAGCTGGCTCCATGGCCTGCTGCCATAAAAAGACCCTGAAGATCAGCATCCTCCTCCTTGATAATGACAAGTTCTGATTTTCACATTCTTCACAGCGTCTCCAGAAGTAGCTGGACCACTTGCCTAATTACTAGGAGACAGAAGGACTCAACAAGACCAAAACAAACAAAAGTCGCTTAGGACAGGTAATCCTCAGCATTTAGTAGCCAGTTCTAAAGAGCTGCATTCAGCAGTCAATAGATGTTACCTGGGGGTGCATTTTACAGCTTAGACGGGTATCCTGGAGAGTCTGCTAGGTGCAGGAGTTATGTTCAGAATTAAAAATTAGAATTACATTGGGGCGCCTGGGTGGCTCAGTCGGTTAAGCATCTGACTTCAGCTCAGGTCACGATCTCGTGGTCCGTGAGTTCGAGCCCCACGTCGGGCTCTGGGCTGATGGCTCGGAGCCTGGAGCCTGTTTCCGATTCTGTGTCTCCCTCTCTCTCTGCCCCTCCCCCGTTCATGCTCTGTCTCTCTCTGTCCCAAAAATAAATAAAAAACGTTGAAAAAAAAATTTAAAAAAAATGACATTATTTTGTCAATAATATGAGTAACAATAGTAATAAATTTCATTCTTAGCCACCAAAGTTGAATTAATTATGTAAAATCCATTCCAGGAGTTCTGATGTTTCATTGCTATTGGGCTATTTTATGTAAGTGAAAGGAATGCACCCATTTTATTCAGATTTGGGGAGTATTTAAGAAAGTGTTAATGGTAAGTTTGGTGAAGCCTACTTTCTGCCTTTTCCAAAACTCTCTATTTGATAACAGAATTTCTACTATCGAGACTCTAGTACTTTCTAACTTAATAACTGATGGTGATTCAATTTTAGGTTGAATGAATGAATGGGTAGTAAAATAAATAACAATGGTTAGGAATCGTACGTGGAGAGAGAAATTAGATGAAATTTGATGTATTTAGATAGATCAAGAGTTGCAAGCTCGTGATGTGAATATTTCAGTAGCAATAATCCTCACATTTAATTATGAAAGACTTTAACCCAAGTAAATTATCTTCTTTATTCACAATAATGTGAGATGTCTGGGTGTTTGCTTGATTTTTACCTTTTTATACTGTGTACATAAAGGAATGAGTGAGAAATTGCATTTTCACCTTGTTAACTTCCCTCGTTTGTGATTTCATTATTTAAAGTAATTAGCTATGTGCATGACTAAATTGCAATCTTTTTGTTGCTAGGATTTTCATTTTTTTTAGGCATTATGACTTTATAATGATGCAGTGTCACTTTAGGCCTCGTAGAAAGGAATCTACAGTACACTTGTAGGAGATGAGACACATTGGCAGTGGCTGCCAGGCTCACCCGAGGCCCCTGCTCTGAGGACAGTGCCAGATACCCCGGGTTTGTGCCATCCGCAGGGGATTGATGGCCCCCAAGTGGTGACTTGAATAGATACGGACACATCAGCACGTGTCTCTGGGTCTTTTTGTCCCAGCGCTGCATGTTGAGTAGAGG
Organism: Neofelis nebulosa; assembly: GCF_028018385.1. Classification (NCBI taxonomy): domain Eukaryota; kingdom Metazoa; phylum Chordata; class Mammalia; order Carnivora; family Felidae; genus Neofelis; species Neofelis nebulosa. The sequence continues at coordinate 9,460,743 of NC_080782.1, read as the reverse complement.
CTGATGGTCTAACAGATGAAATTTGGGTAATTGGTGACCTTGTTTTCTGACCTGTGAAGAAAGCCAGAATGCTTGGTTCAACTTTTTGAAAAATCCAATGAAACATCCCAGCATCATTCCAATATATTACTTTTTTTTTTTTTTTTTTTTTTTTTTTTTGTCATTGTTTCTTGCTTAAACTCGTTCAAATTGAGCTTCAGGTCACTTAAAACCAGATGAATCCTGGCTAAATCATGTATTTGGGAATTGATGGGTAAAATTTTAAAGTCAGGCCCATGACTTTTTTCCCTGTATCTTCTGACACATTTAAGATGCTTTAAAAAAAAAGAAAGAAAAGAAAAAAACCACTGTGAGTCAAAGCATTGCAGACTATTGACTCCTGGCAAGACCTCTCAAGAACTGAATTCCTGGTAAAGAACAGCGTAGAGAAGTCTGCTCTCCACGTGCAGCTGTGATTTGGACAATCTTCTTTGGTTGGTTAGGGGAGATGTTCCTTAGGTGAAGAGACATGATCAGCTAACAGGAGAGTTCTGGAATTAGCTATTAAGTCAGTTATTTGCGAATATTTGTACCAAAATCATCACAAGGAGCCAGTCAGGGTTTATTTACTCACAGGGAACCATTACAGTCTTTCTTGATGTTTCTTTCTTTTCTTTCTTTTTCTTTCTTTCTTTCTTTCTTTCTTTCTTTCTTTCTTTCTTTCTTTCTTTCTTTCTTTCTTTCTTTCTTTCTTTCTTTCTTTTTAAAGTAGATTACTATACAGATAAGTGCAGTGACAGTCTGAAGATGTAACGCTTCATGATGTCACTAAAGCCTTTGGCAGTCTCTTGTGATATTCTTGGGTACAATGAGTCTGTGAATGACAGTACAGTTCACATCTGCACTGGCCGTGGTTAATAAACTGTTGCCCAGAGACTATTGGATATTACATTGGGCTTTTTCGTAAAGAAAAAAAAAATCAGTCTGCCTGGACTTAGGGCAGTAGAGGGAAATTCAATCTAAGACCGAAATTCTGTCTCCAAAAAGCTTAAGATATTTCATTTTTGCATGGCTACTACTGTTGCTTTTGATAGTGATAATTGTAATAATAATAGCTAAGACTTACATGCCATTATTAATGCTAGTGAAGTTTTATTCTTTATCTTCCTGGATCCTTACAATTTGCATGTGAGGAAGGTTATGTAAATCCGCATGTTAAAGTGAAGATGAGACCATGAGCGATTTTGCACCTTGCTGGGGCTCTGTGGTGTCGCAGGGAGGGATTTGAATTAAATTGCGTTCCCTTTAAAGCAGGCTCCCTTCCACATTCCCCTATAAATGTGCATACATGAAGGAAGTGATCAAGGCCACAAATGTTATGCTCTGTGACTTGCCTGAGTAAGGTATTAGAGAAGAGAGAGAGAAGTACCGGCAAGGATCTTTAGAAGAATTCAAAGATCTTGGGGGCACCTGGGTGACTCAGTCAGCTAAGTGTTTGGCAGTGCGGAGCCTGCTTGGGATTCTCTGTCTCCCTCTCTTTCTCTGCCCCTTCCCTGCTCTCTTTGAAAAATAAGCAGACATTAAAAAAAAAAAAAAAAAAAGAAAAATTCAGAGATTTTCATTTAAAATCGTCATTATTCCCAGGAAGATAAAAACATTTAAAGATTTATTGATGCATTTCTTTCTCTGTCTGGAAGATTGATTCTAGACAGTTTTTGCTGGGGTTTCCTTTTTTCTTTTTCTACCAATTTTAGCTCCACAAAGAACGCCCCTTCAGTCAGATCCATTCACTTTGTTTTCAGATACAATCACAAGAAAAACCTTTCAAGTTCTCCTTAAAAATAAATTAAGCCATCACTCACAGCAAACATGACCTCCCCGCGTACGGAAATTAAATATAGAGGGTAATTTACAATTAAACTAATATTTAACTTGCTGTCAGAGCCACAGCCTTGTTACAGACTGATGTGTTTGAGTGGGTGGAACTCGGAATCCCATGGTGCCCCTGCGTCCCCTCTGCCTTGCCTCCAGGAAAGCAGGTCAAGACAGCAAGCTTCAACGTTAATGATTGAGTTTATTAAACCACTTATTTCAGTCTTAAAATCCATCCAAATTTTCTTGTCCTTTGTACCCTTAGAAAGATGCGGAGTCGTACCTGTTAATATTAAATTGTATTTCTCCCTATTGGAATGGAGCTGATTTTTAAACCCTCTAATGATACTGAGGTTGTTGGTGAAGAAATCTCGTCTTCCTAAGGAAAGTGGGAGACGAACTGCTCTGAGTGTCTGCACGTTTGCATTTCTTATGCATCGAGATGTGAATATCTCCCCAAAGAATAAATAATTTGTAAGCCAGCCTTTCTAATAAACAGTAGTAATAACAACAACAACAAATGGTGTTGATGAAATTGCTCAGTCCGGCTCATTTCACTCCTCCTAAAATAAGAAAATAAAATACTAACTAAGTTTACTATTTCTGTCTGGCCATAGCCAATATTATTTTTAATAGAAAGATCTAAATATCCGAAGTTCTCGTTTTCTCTTCTATCCAATTAGCAACACTATGTACACACCATTTTTGTAACAATGGGACGATAACTTTATTTTATTTGTCTTCACCATGATCCCTAGGCTCATATAGAAGAATTGATTATCCAGAAATAACCTTATTTTCATAGGCTTCTGTTCCCTACCATTTGCCCATTTCCCCTTATATGATTTTTTTTTATTATTTAAAAGTTTGTTTATTTATTTTGAGGGGGAGGAAGGGCAGAGAGAGAGGGAGAGAGACAAACCCACTGCACTCATGGTGCAGAGGGTGACACAGGCCCCATCTCATGACCGTGAGGTCATGACCTGAGCCAAAAGCAAGAGATGGATTTTTTTTTAAATTTTTCAGTGTTTATTTATTCTTGAGACAGAGACAGACCGTGTACAGGGGAGGAGCAGAGAGAGAGGGAGACACAGAATCTGAAACAGGCTCCAGACTCTGAGCTGTCAGCAGAGCCCAACGTGGGGCTCAAACCCACAAGCTGTGAGATCATGACCTGAGCCGAAGTCGGACGCTTAACCGACTGAGCCGCCCAAGAGATGGATATTTAAATAAATGACTGACTCACACAGGTGCTTCTAAAAAAAAAAAAATTGATCTTAGGAGCGCCTGGGTGGCTCAGTCGGATAAGTGACCGACTCTTGGTTTTGGTTCAGCTCATGATCTCATGGTTCGTGGGTTCGAGCCCCAAATCAAGCTTGGGATTTTCTCTCTCCCTCTCTCTCTGCCCCTCCCCTGCTCGTGCTCTCTCTCTGCCTCTTAAAATAATTAAACTTAAAAAAAATGATCTTATTCAAACTTTCCTTCTGAAACTAGTATTTTTGGTTTTTTCTGAAAGCCTATTTTAAGCCATTGAAAATTTCAGCCATGTCCACATTGAAAATTGTGGAAAGTTTCTAAATTCCAATTTCCAGAATGAATAGCTGTTTAGTGGTACTTTATTCTGTTTGCTGTATGCAAAAGCAATCCTTATATCCCAAATTTATAAAAGTATTATTTAAATTATACCCATTTACTCAGCATCATTGGAAAGTGAGTTTCAAATAAATAAGAGAATTTACATTTAATTTGGGTTTGACCTTTGTGCACACTATAACAATTTTATTTAAATTATCTTTATAAAGTTATTTTTATCTTAACATTGCTCCATCCTTCAGCAAATTAAGGACAAACACTGAAAACATTTCAAAGTTTCCTTGATGTGTTGGTGTTGTTACTAGGAGCACTAAATTTATTGTGTTTCATCTGTAATTATAGAAGCAGGGCTATGAAACTTTGGAGAGACAGGCCTGTGTCTCAAGAAAATCTCTGAGAGTTGCTTTGTTGAAGAATTCCTGAAAGCCTATTTTTTAAAAATTATCTGCCATTTTGCCATTAAACACATATAATATATATACATATATAAAGTAAAAATATGTATTTATATTTATATGTGTGTGTATGTATATACGTATGTATATATATACGTATATACATATATATACGTATATACGTATATATACGTATATACATATATATACACGTATATATACATACATATATACGTATATATATGTATGTATATATACATACATATATATACATAAATACATATATATACACACACACATATATACACACACACACACACATACACACACATATACACACACACACACACACACACACACATATGTATAAGGTAAAAACATTTAGCCATGTGATCTCCAGGGCCCTGAAACTTTCTGAAGTGGTAATTACAGAATAAAAGGTCAAAGCAATTTCCTCTCAGGTGATTTAATGAAAATGATAGTTTGTATGTGTGTAGTTCTTTCCAGTATACTGACTGCTCTGCAAACATTAATTTGATCTTGCACTGCATGATCTGATTGGCAGGGGACATTTAGCTAATCTCATCTACAGGTAAAAAACCAGAGAAACTCAGGGCTTTCAGGTCTTCTCCAACAGTACACGAAATATAAGCTTCAGATCCAAGACGAGAAGTCATTGTTTGAATTCCTACCAATAATAATATTAACTAAAAATCATGGATGGCTTACCCTGAGCCAGGTACCTGTGCCACACACATGATCTTAATCCTTTCCACGAGGAACCACCTGCAGTCGTAATGCCCATCTGACACATGAGTAAACTGAGGTTTAATAAGATAAATTAACTGGCCTGATGCCATGTGGCTAGCATGTGGCAAAGCATGAATGCTTAAGAGGTAAAGGTTATCCATAAATAAAAGTATTGTAAAATACATTTTATTACATTATTCAACCTCTCTATGCTTCCGTTTCCTTATGTGTTAAATTAGGGTTAATAATACTGTCCACCTCGTAGAGTTGTGAGGATTTCAAAGTGAGTATATGAAGGGAGCTTAAAAACAGTGCATGATATGTAATAAACACAAAATAAATATTAGCTACTATTTTATGTTATAGTAGCCTAGGAATATGTTTTTTTAATTATTATTTAAAAGGCAATAGCGAAGCCTGGACATTTATGTAATATAGCTTGGAATTAAACTAGTTGGAACTGACAGATATGTTTCCATATGTAAGTTGCACATAATGAACGTGTGTTACAAGTTAAAACTAGGTCTTGCCAGTGAAACCAAAACCAGTGTCATCAAAATAGTCAGTCATTGGTAAGAGGAATGTGAATCTCAATGATACATGTTTAAGATCTAAGTTCATAAGAAAGATATTTGAATAGAGTAATGTCTGTGCAGTTAATGTGGAATAACAGGTGATTAAAACTTGTTTTCCTTCATAGGTTTGTTTAAAGTTACTAGGCAAGGAATCAGATTGCATTGGATTTTGTTTTGCCATGACCAACAGTAATTTAGCAAAGGGGTGCGTAGGTGACTCAGTCGATTAAGCATCCGACTTCGACTCGAGTCATGATCTCATAGTTTGTGGGTTTGAGCCCTGCATCGGGCTCTGTGCTGATAGCTCAGAGCCTGAAGCCTGCTTCAGATTCTGTGTCTTCCTCTTTCTCTGCCTCTCCCCTGCTTGTGCTCTCTCTTTCTCTCTCAAAAATTAATAAACATTAAAAAAATTTTTTAAAGAAGAGTAATTTAGCAAAACTTTAATGCTAGTACTTAGCTCAATCCTAACCTTCTTCTATCCACTGATGCAGCTATGAGGTGGTCCTGTCCTGAACTTCATCTGTAGCTGCTGAAGGAAGGAGCAGGCTAAGGCATTTGGTGAAAAGACGAGGTGCATAGAGTTAAAGTTTATGATTGATCTTCATCAGTTGCTTTTAACCAGATCAACCCTCGAGGAATTCCATACATAAGTCAATGAAGGAGAAAGTGTAGACACCTTTCATGTTGTCTTTGCTGTATGTGAGATCACTTCACAGAAAACTGATTTAGGCTTTTTCACAACTACTTACCCATCAACTCCATTTTTAAAATAGGTTCCAAGAAGTATTTAGCTTTTCACATAGACACAGTCCTGGATTCCTATCTCAAAGCTAGGGAATAAATTCTTTAGAACTATTGAAGGCTCTACCCAGTTAATATTAGACGTAATCCCTATAATCTCTTCAGATTTATTGGGCTAGGATTTTAAGAACATCTACTGGGAAGCTTTGTAAGAAACATGCTAAATGAGATCTTACAGTAAAGGGATAGCAAGTTAGGTATACAATAGGGTCTTGAGAAAATTTATTTATTTTTTGCATTCAACTGTATATAGATTCACCCAATCAACAAACATGTATTGAACTATTCTATGCCAGAACTGGAAAGATTAATGAAAAATTGTGCGTCTTTCAAGAAGTTTAAATAGTAGAGCAGGAAAGAATGTAGTGAATGACAACAGCATGGGATAAAAACAGAAATGCGTTATAGGACAGCATAGAAAGGAAAATGGTGAAGCCAAGCCTTGGACAGGTAGGAGAGAGTGCTGTCATGGAATATGGGTCTTGAAGACTTAGTAGACTTAGTAGGAGCAAAGTGTTGATGTAGAACAGGAACTAAGCAGCCCAGGTACATCCCTAAATTGTTTCCCCTCTAGTCACCATACAGGTCACATAGATTAGGATTTCTTTTGTATAGGTTTGCTGAAATCAAAGAAATAATCCTAACAATACTATCTGAAAGAATGTTTGTTACCTTTACCTGTAAGTGAACCTGCTACAACAATAAAGCCATACATGTCTCCATGGATAATATCCCCTTGAAGTAGAATCAGTTGACTATGAATGCTTCCCCAAATAATCCTCTCTTCTTGTTATTGTCTAGTCATTAGTGTTACAGTGTCTGACCACCAGGATAGAGGCAGTGAAATGAACTCACAGACTGGCAATCTAAGGGTGAAGTCTATAGTCCCCAGAGAGCCAGCAATCCCTCTGAAGTTCCCAGCAGGAATGGTGGGGAGTTTTCTCTGGCCATCAGGAGTGTTCTAGGACAGGCAGTGCCACTCTGTAACTGCATGGTGTCACATCGGGCATGGTGTCACAGTGGGCATGATGTCATAGCGGGCATTGGAATGAGGGAGATACAATGGCCCAGGAAGAGAGGACTTAGGATCACTACTTCTCCAGTTTTGGATCTTAGTTTTCTAGATCACCGTGTCTATCATTCCATATTGAAAATGGGGCCACTTTTGGAGCTCCTGGGTGGCTTAGTCAGTTAAGCAGCTGACTTTGGCTCAGGTCATGATCTCACGGTTCCTGAGTTCAAGCCCTGTGTAGGGCTCTGTGCTGACAGTTCACTGCTGTGCTGACAGCTTTAGATTCTGTGTCTCCCTCTCTCTCTGCCCCTCCCCACCCTGCTCATGCTCTGTATCTCTCTCTGTCTCTGTCTCTCTGAAAAATATACATTAAAAATTCTTTAAAGAAAATTGGTCCACTTCCCTAGTAATAGTGAAAGAAAGTGACTTCAAACACAAGGAGTTTTGATTTTGTTTTGTAGACAGTGAAATATCACATCTAGAAGTGGTGATGCTTTGGTTTTAAAGCAGGGGGATGCTATAATCAGATTATTCTTGGGGCGCCTGGGTGGCTCAGTCGGTTAAGCGTCTGACTTCGGCTCAGGTCGTAATCTTGTAGTTCGTGAGTTCGAGCCTCATGTTGGGCTCTCTGCTGACAGCTCAGAGCCTGGAACCTGCTTCAGATTCTGTGTCTCCCTCTCTCTCTGTCCCTCTGCGCTCTCTCTCTCTCTCTCAAATATAAATAAACATTAAAAAAATTTTTAAATGTTTATAATCAGATTATTCTTTAGGAAAAAAAAATGACCCCAGCAGCTTTGTTGAGAATCAGATCAAGGAGCTAAGAGCTTTCACAAGACTCCAGGGGAGAGGGGATGGTAACCTAACCCAAGGAGGTGATCTGGGGAATGGACAGGGACATGGGAGAGCTGAAGGCATTGAGATTTGGTCACTGGGTAGATGTGCACAGTCACAGGCAGGAAGTAGGGCATCCTTCTAGATCGAACCTTCATGTGATTTAGGAAATAGAGATGAAGCACAGCAGTTCAAGATCCAAATGAATTGTTCTTGGATCTGTAAAGTTTCCTTAAGGAGTTAATCATCACTCCTTTGCCTACACCTCTCTTGGGACCCTTACTGTTTTCTAACTGGTATTACAATTATCTGTGTTTGTCTCCCCCTCCTAACTAAAGTGAAAGATCCCTATGGGTTCAGCTTAATCCCTAAAATGAAAATGTTTTTGTATTCCATGTATCACAGAATACGTAGCACTCAAGGACTTTGAGTGAAACACTGTAGGCATTTTCATAAATAACCTCTTGGTCATAATCTACCAATACGATTTTGGGGGTATCTCCACTTGTTTTTATTTAAATGAGTATATTTTCTATTTTTAAAATATACTTAGATAACAGTTTCATTATAGGATGCTTTAACTAACAAAACATGGGTGCAAATATTAAAATGTTGTTCTTTACAAAATCTTACTATGTTAAAAAGAGCCCATCTTCTTCTTACAACATCATCTGCATTCTTTTTACATAATCTAAATACTTTGTCTACCATTTCAAACATGATGGAAGGAACTGTGTGCTGGGCTTTTTGCCTTCTGCATAACTTTTAACTTTGTACATTGTTTCTGTAGCTCACCATATGATCTTAGGAAGCAGGAAAAAAATTAAAATCACACAGAAAGTGTTCCACATTATTGTGTACAATTTTAGAATACAGTATTAGTTCATCATCTTATTTTATCTGACATTTTGACAAGTGTCTTAGCAGATCAGAGAAAAGAGAGGCTTTTACATGATTAAATTATACTAAGAAACACACACAGCATGTCACAAAATAGTTAAGAATTTTCGCAGAATCAGTAATCACTGGATAAGAGGTAATTCACATCTCTATATGACTAGGCCTGGGAGTTATCTCTAACTGCTAATGTCCTTAAGGAATAATTACCATAAAAGCACTTTGGACTTGTGAAGTGTCTTCCAGACACTGTAGATTGGCCAAGTTCAACCATCTTCCACCATAAAAACAGAAAAGCTGAATTTTATCGTCCAGTCTTTTTTTGTAGCCAGGTGTGTCTGAGGCACAGAGCTGGCAAATAAAAGCAGACACCGACTATGCCTTTTGAGACAGCTCTTGCTTTCCTGAAAATGGCTGCTGTGCTGCCCTTGCCCATTATCCCTGCCTTAAATGTGCACAATGCTGTGAACTATAATAGTGGCTTATAGTTGTGAGTTGGCCGGTGACACGCACAGGATGTGAAAGCATCAAGAATTACGGAATCTGGGTCTTCAGCCTCTTTGAGCCACACCACAGAATTCCTGGACTAAACACCTGCAGACTCATCATGCAAGAAAAATAAACCTCCAGTTTTTAGACATCATTACTCAGATTGTACAGAAGGGCACATCCTAGCAAATACAATAGTATGTAAATAAGTCATGTGAGTATTGTAATTATTAGAAATACTCAAATCTCTGTAATGTCTAAAGAGAGCCACAATTAAACCCTTGCAGCAGGATGTAATCTTTTCTTAAAGCCTTTCACTGTGGGAGACTTTTCCACCTCCTTTGGTAATGTTTAATGGCTTTCTTTCCTTAATAAGCTGAGGCACATTTTATATTATTCTAAAAATGAAATAAAGCTGATTATGTTCCACTCGCTGTTTTCACATTTTACCACTCATGGAAAATACGCAGCTATTCCTTAGGTTAAATGAAAAATCATCTTTTAAAACATTTTAAATCATGTTAAATGTATTTCTTCTGGACATATATGAGTTATTATTTAGTGTCATAATTAATGTCCTAGAACTAGCAGAATACAGAAGTTAAGAGTTAGAAAGTTCTGAGAAATATTTATTTCTGTATCTTTACTTTTTTTCTGCTTACTAGTTTATTTACCTTAAGGTACATACAGTTATCTACTTCTTTTTTCCTGGGGAGTCACGGCCAAAGTGGTCATAGGTGAATTTTTTTTTTAATGTTTATTTGTTTTTGCGAGAGACAGACAGCATGAGTGGGGAAGGGGCAGAGAGAAAGGGAGACATAGAACAAGAAGCAGGCTCCAGACTCTGAGCTGTCAGCACAGATCCCTATGCGGGGCTCAAACTCACGACTTGTGAGATCATGACCTAAGCCAAAGTCAGACGCTCAACCGACTGAGCCACTCAGGCACCCTGATCATAGGTGAATTATTTAATCACAAGATGACTCATTTTCAATAAGACATTAATTCATATTATGGAGATGGTGAGGATCCAAGAGTCCTAGCTCTGAATTTAGAAATATTAAATTAAAACTCTAACTCACTTTTACTCATATAGATCTGTTAATATAAAATATAAATAAATTGTGATGTTGTAAAAAGGAGGAAAATTATTTTCCTTAATTATTTTGTATCAGCATTCACAATTTTCCCACTTAGCAAAAGCAGTAGGTAAGCTTTGTAATAAGCTTTGAAGTTTGCAGAGTTCTTTCACATAAATGGACTCATCATGTCCTTATGTTAGCCTTATATCAGTTCTACAAATTAGAAAGTATGACTCAGTAATGTTCAATGATTGGCCCCAAAATATATCACAGAAATCCTGACAGACTGAAGTTCAAATTCTAATGTCTATCTTTTTTTTTTAACACCATTACCAACTTTGCTGTGTTCTGTGTTAGATCTTAGGCATTCTATATCTTATACCTGAAAGCAGTGTTGTTTCAGCAACCTGTGTTTCCCCCACCGCCACGCCACTGGGAACAAGTTTTCTACTGTCTGTTTCTATGAGTTTGAAGTTTGTTTTTTTTGTTGTTTGTTTTTTTGTTTTTTTGTTTTTTTAATTCCATATACAATTGATAGCATGCAGTATCTGTCTTTCTTTGTCTGGCTTATTTCCTGTGGCATGATGCCCTGAAAGTCCATGTTGTTCCAAGTGGCAGGATTTCCTTCTTTCTCAAGACTGAGCAATATTCCATTGTGCGCACACCCACTGGTGGCCACCGTTAACCCCGTAATTCTACCTGTTAGCATATGCCTTCAACAGAGATGAGCCTCCAGTTGTTTTCCAACAATGGAGATGAACTTGCTGATCTGGCCAGTTCTCTTGCCAAGGCTCCCTGGTGAACAATAGCTTCTATCAGAGCGCGGTAGCTACCACAACGATGAGGCCCTGGGGCTCCTCTCACAAATGGATATAGAAATGTTGAGAACAGGGATGCCTGGGTGGCTCAGTCGGTTGAGCTCCAATGCTTGGTTTCAACTCAGCTCAAGATCTCATGGTTCATGAGTTGGAGCCCTGCTGAGGGCTCTGTACTGACAGGGCAGAGTCGGCTTGGGATTCTCTCTCTCTCTCTCTCTCTCTCTCTCTGCCCCACCCCTGTTCACTCTTTTTCAAAGTAAATAAATACCTTTAAAAAAAATGTTGAGAACGTCTGCTACAAGCTGTGCTGTGGGTCCACTGCCACCTGCTGACACTTGCAGGACCTCTAGTACCACGTCCGGAGCACCAGCTCCCCTGACGTGAGGGCGGTGCCACTTCCTTTTTCCAGTCCCTGTCCTGCACAGGCCTGGGACTTTGTAGCTCCGCCCAGCTGGCCGGGTGGGGACAGTCAGCACCAGAGACAGCTCCGACAAGGTAGGTGCACAAATATCACGGCCCCTGGCCTCTCACTGCTTGGAGAGACAGCCTTTCATTGAGCCTCCGGAAGCCAAACCTGGAAGCTGTCTCTTTACTTTGAAGATGTAGAAGTGGAGGCTCCAAGAGGTTAGTGAAAGTTGCCCACAGTGGTGGTGTTTGAAGACCTTCTTGGCTTTTATGAAGCTTTCCTTCTATGTCTGGTTTTCATTATTATTTTTAGGGAGGCCCCTTTTCAGTTTATAGACTTTGTCATTGTAAATTGTTGCTAGTCTCAAATCTCGGCTTATAAAATGAGATTTCCATAATAGAATGAGTGGGAAGAGAGCATTAAAACTTCTATTTATATTTAGGTTGAATCTTAAAAATAATGGAACATCTACCATTTAGTATATATGGTGGCAGTCACCTGTACCTCTGTTCCCAGTTTGAGGCAGTGGCCCACATTTCAGGTGGACAGAAAGAAAGGATAGAGGGATATCCTGCTGGACTACAGAGACAGGAAAGGTAAAAATAAATTTTCCAGAGTCCTTTTCATTTAGACATTGAATTTGTTAGAGGTTTTTGCCAGTTGGATTGCTTACTTGAGATTAAGAAGGCAGCATTGAGATGGGTGCCGTCCTTCTGGCTGTGTGTGGGGATGGGGAGATTTTCCGAGGGACGTCATTAGGTTTGTGCACATCAAGAGGAAGACGGGTCTAGCAGGACTGCTCTGTTCCTGAAGTCATCAGTTGTCACAGGGGATAGCCATGGGATGCCTGCTTTTCACCTTCTTATCGGAGTGGCATCCCTGGTGAGCAAGTTCAGAAATAAATAGAAGCTAGTTATCAACCCATGCAACAACTGGATGGATCTCATAAGCATTATGTCACATGAAAGAAGACAGACGTGCAAAGCTACGTAATATATGATTCTACTTATAAGGAATTCACAAAAAGACAAAACTGTGGACAAAAATCATATTGGATATCTGGGGGTTGGGGGAGGGGGCAGATGACAAAGAGGCAGGAAGATACTCTTTGGGGGGAATAAAAGTATTCTATATCCTGATTGTGGTGGTGCTTGTGCGAGTCTAGACATTTGTCATTTTTTTATGCCTAAGTAGGGTGAATTTTATTGAATGTGAAGGTTACTTCAATAAGCGTGATTTTCAAAAAATGTTGGGAGAACACAGGTCTTGAGAAAATCTTCTCATCCCTATTCCCTGGCTCGCCCATGTTTTATCACCATGAATCTGATCACGCTAATGGAAATGGTTTTAGGGTTTTATTTTTATTTTGTTTTCGATCACACACAAGATTTCCTGGTTTCTACGGGTCAGAAGTCCAGATACAGTTTAGTTGGGTCCTCTGGATATTCCACATGGTTGCAACCAAGGTATGGGCTGAGTTGGGTTTTCATCTGAAGGCTCAACTGAAGAAGAACCTTCTTTTATATTCACTCAGGTTATTAGCAGCATTCATTTCCTTGTACCTGTGAGGCTGAGAGCCACGCTATTTACTGGTTAGAGACTGGAGGTCGCACTCAGCTCTTAGAGCCCACCTGTGGTTCCTTGAGATTGCCCACAGTCCCTGGCCATGTTGGCTGTCTCACTGTGGCTGCTTATCTCATCAAGCCAGCCAGGAGTCTCTCAAGTGAATCTGTTAGCAAGATAGAACCTTAAATAATACAGTATAAGCACAGCGAGACATGCCTTTACTTTGCCATATTCTGGTGGTTAGAAACAAGTCACAGGTCCTGCCCATGCTCAACAGGAGAGGGTTGTGCAAAAGTGTAAACACTAGAAGACAGACATCATGGTGGAGGCACCCTAGAGTCTGTTCATTAAGGTCAGGAGAAGGATATAGAGGGATTCACCGGTTATGGTAGAGGATCAGTTCTGGGCATGGTGGAATTGGTTGGGAAATGGGGGGAAGTTGGGTCAGGAGCGGGTTCAGGAGCAGGGAATTGCTGAGCTTGTGAGGATGAGGGTTTGTCAAGGGGCCGATAAGGTAGAGGGTCACGTTTGACACCACACTGAAGTATTTTCCTAGAGAGAGGTCTACTCTCTCCAGAGACAAACCAAACTCAAATTTTTCAAAGATGGTATTTTAAGAGAATCAAAATGTATCTCTATGAATAAAATAAAGAGTAGAATTTCATACTTCTTCTGTCTCATAACTCAGACATGTACCGGTTAGATTTTTAGATGTCTCACCCCAGATATTATTGTATTTATCTGACTACATATACGTCTATTTTTACACAAACGGGACCTGGCTCTCTATGGTTTTGTACTTTATTGCATTGTTTCTCCCATCTGCCTTTTGCTTTTTCCACTTTATATTATTTCATCTTTTCTTTTTCTAATAATGCTTCTTTTTCTTCTTCGATTAGAGGTCTGGCTCATGATTTGCTCAGGATGGCATTGGGCAATAGGAGTAGTATTGGCTAGCACACTGCACAGGTACATTCTGTCTCTCCAGACATCGTCTGTAGCATCCTTAGTTGGGAGGCAAAGGAACTGACCATCCTGGCAGAATGGCAGTATGGCAATTGTTTGCTTCTCATAGGCATTGATTAGCTATTTGGGGATGATTTATCCCTATACCATTGACAAAAGCCAGCTCTTCAAAAGCTCACAGCTATTTTCTCTTTTTTCCCCTCTGGCTTCATCTCCAGACAATTTCTCTAGTTTAATTGCAGAAAATGGATCATTCAGTGATATACCGAGGATTCTCTCACTTAATTCCAGAGAAATCTACCTTTTGCTTAAGCTCTGGAGAGAAACGTATTGGCTTTGTGTATCCTCCATAGAGGTTCATTGGGTTTGCATTTTTATGAAATTTTCCAGTTTTATTATGCATGATTATAATAATGGTGTTCCTTCATTTCAGCAGATTTCAACAGAAAGGGGCCAAGTAAATAAATACACTTTTCTTAGGCAGCTTTTCCCCTTTTCCTAACTCTGAGCCATAACCAAGCTGCAGCAGCTATATCATCGTTAGGCTGGACATAAGGTCGCCAGAGGAACAAGCTGGAAGTGTATTCATTTAGATGTGAGCTTAAGTGCATTTGGGTTAAAAGTTAGGATGCATCCATTAGAGCTGATGTAAATGGACTCCACCAACACATTCCGTTCCAAACCTAAGTGTCCTTCACTGGTGTTTGCTGTCACCTGGAAACCGACTTTGAGCTGCACCTCTGATGCTCAGGGCCTGGTCCAGGGTCCCTCTGTGTGGCTGAGGTGCCTTTAGCTCTCTACCAGCTGAGAAATCAGAGGTACTCACTCATGTTTTCCTCAGGCCTATGTTAAAGTTAACCAGCATCTACTCTCTGTCATCTGTCTCTTGACCTAAGTGAAAAATGGTATGTGTCACTTCAGTCCTCATTATGTAGGCACCTGCACTCCGAGAAGTCTTCTTAATTAATCTTCATGAAGTGAATGTCAGCCAAGGCCATGTATGGAATTGTTCTGAAGTGTGAGCTGTCTTCCCACCTTTGTAGGTGGTCCTTTGAGGTCAAGCCCGAACAAGATTGATAGGAGGGTGCTGTTGAGGCTTCTTAGATAATTAATTTCAAAGGAGTTTGACTACATCTGGTCTTCTGGTCATTGCTATTAAAACAGTATGTTCACATTTCTGACTCAAAAGCCATTTCCTTTCTTCTTTTATACCCTCCTCATGAAAGATGCAGAAATTGTAGGATTGTGGCCTAGGCCTGACTCGAAATGAAGAGTCCAGTACAGGTACTGGGACACTATATACTATGTTTTAAGATTCCATGACAACCAGTCAGGCAAGATAAAATTCTTTTACTTTTCTCCCTTGAGGATAATATTCCTTTGCTGCTTCTTAACTATTTTAGTTACTGATTGGTTCTGATCAAAGACACTTGGTTCTGATCAACATATATTTTGCATACTTATTCCAAATTCCAATTTTTTGGCAACTATACAAGAAATCCAGATAAATAATTAAATCCAATTTAATTAAATCCAACTGAAAGCCTTATTTATTTATTTATTTATTTACTTATTTATTTATTTATTTATTTATTTATTTATTTATTTATTTATTTCACCTATGAAATTACCCGTCTGCTCCCTGAAAACAGAGATGATGTTGTATTCCACTCTAAATTTTTTTTTTTTTTTCAACATTTTTTAAATTTATTTTTGGGACAGAGAGAGACAGAGCATGAACGGGGGAGGGGCAGAGAGAGAGGGAGACACAGAATCAGAAACAGGCTCCAGGCTCCGAGCCATCAGCCCAGAGCCTGACGCGGGGCTCGAACTCACGGAGCGCGAGATCGTGACCTGGCTGAAGTCGGACGCTTAACCGACTGCGCCACCCAGGCGCCCCGTATTCCACTCTAAATCCTTGAGACAACTAGAGTAATCCCTTGAGTATAACATTTGCTGAAACATTAGAATGGGAGTTTCTGTATTATTTCAACACATACTTGACGTTGGTAGGAGATGTAACTCTACGGCAACGACACAGATTTACCTGTGTAGCTTGTGAGTGCCTCTGTGTTACACTGTGACCCTATAAAACCTATCTAAAGGCAAGATGGGAGTGTGTTGCCCTCAATAAATAGCATCGTTCAGATACTTCACAGATTTCGTGATTGTAAAGACAGTTTTCCTACGGAAAAATGCACCAAATAAATCAGACCCTTATGGTTGCCATCCCCTGATTCAAAGTTAGCAAAACTGTAGCCTAGATATATAGATACAGATGTAGATATAGATAGATATAGATACAGATATAGATACAGATACAGATATAGATAGGTATAGGTATAGGTATAGGTATAGGTATAGGTATAGGTATAGATATAGTTATAGATAGATATTGATGTAGATGTAGATGTAGATTGTTTGGATCATGTTAAGAGTTTTTTTAAAAAGGATTAGTTGCCAACTACATTCCTTTTTTATTTCTTTTGAAAATTTGGAAGTTTGAAACTACATTCTCCTTGGGTAGGATTGGCTAGAAATTTGTAGAGTTTCTGTAAATCTAGCTTCAGCCTAGCCCGCTCTGCTCATGTACATTACCTACCTGATCCTGTTGGAATTTGCTTTTGTGGTTCCTGAAGGCTTTATCCTAGAATTCCCCTGTGCAGGTTTCTCCTATAGCCATGTTTTGGGGATAACATTGAAGCATCTGGGTGTCAGGGAAGCTGGTTACTGAAGTCGACATGATCAGGTACCTAGGCTCTTCTCCAAGTTAAGTAGGGAACCTGGCTCTCTGGCCCAGTGTGGGGTCCTGAAGTCAGGGCTGGTTTGTATCTGTGAAGATTAGAGCAAGAATAAATGGAAGAAACATCCCAGGCAAAGAGTGACTCAATACTTTTTTTTTTTTTGAAAAAAAAATTTTTGTGTTTATTTCTGAGAGACAGAAACAGAGCATGAGCAGGGAAGGGGCAGAGAGAGAGGGAAACACAGAATCCGAATCAGGCTCCAGGCTCTGAGCTGTCAGCATAGAGCCCGATGTGGGGCTCGAACCCATGAACTGTGAGATCATGACCTGAACCGAAGTCGGATGCCCAACAGACTGAGCGACCCAGGTGCCCCATGGTGACTCAATGCTTCTGGATAGAGAGAAGGAAACTGTTAACTTCATTGATTTACAAGAGTGCTCAATGGAACGTCCCTCATATAAAAAGATTGTATTCACAGCTAGACAGAAGAGTTAGACAAGGCCTTTGCCTTGGATTTCCACCCGCAGGATCCAATGTAATAGTCCCTGACCTTTGGAAACTGTCGGAAGATGGTGACCTAGCATTGTCTTTGCAATTGTATGTGGAAGGAGGAAGAGAAGGGCAATGTGGGTGGGTAGGTAGCACTAGATGATGTGGAAGAAGCAGAACTGGGTCAAGGAGAATGATTGGTCTTAACAACGTGGCATTTTGTTGGCAGGAAACACAGTGAAACACGCACTCTCTCAATACTTCCTTCATGCATTCTCTGTAACTCCTGGGCTGTGGATTGAGGAAATTGGCATGTGTATGCATGTTGAAACTGATTTTAGATAATGTCCATCAAAACAGGGAAATAAACTAGAAACTAAAGTCAGACCCCAGGGGATTGATAGCTGTATAAGTCATCCCTTACCACAGTAACCCCGTGTACCAATGACCACTAAGCTTCAGTGAGAAACAATAAGCATTTATTGTCTGCAGCACTGAGGTGGTTAACTCAGTTCTGCTGGCTTTGTGCTCATGTGTCTGGATGCAGCTGGATGTCACCTGGGGCACATGAGCACCCGAGTTCTGCTCACTGTGTTTTATTATCTCATAGGCTAGTCATTGCGTATACGCATAGCAGTGTTGAGGCTCGAGATAGAGGACAAACCCAAGAGTAGAAGAGCCGTTCAAGCCTTTCCTTGTGTCATGTTCGCCATGACTAGCAACATGACCAAGCCCAGAGATACAGTGGGAGGGCGCTGTAAAATTAATCCTCATTGATCTCTTGTGGAGTTAAGCTACTAAAATTTCCAGGGTGTTTTTACTGCAGCATAACCCAGCCTACCTTGACTGATAAAATCATTAAATATCTTCTCAGCGTAATTTTTGCATCACAGGTGAAAAATTATATAGATGACAAATACTTGCGGTCATATATTTTTCAAGGATCTATAACAGAAATTCCGTACTTACACTATAGAGGGCTTATATACTTTATAAGGGGTCATACTATTCCCTTATTTGTTATACTTTCATTCTTATATGCATGTATATTTTTGGTAAGTTTTAATACCGCAGTTATAGTAAATGAAGTTGGTAGAATTGTGTCCTCATACATTGTCATTGCATATACAATCATGTATAAACTTATCAATAGCAATTCTGTGTTTCCTAGTAGCATTTCAGAAGTTGAGCTGAAAGTAAAATAAACATAAATATCAAATATATAGAAATTCTTTGAGATGTTTGTGTAATCACTTTGTGCCAGATGTTTGTTGACTGATTTTGATATTAAGTTCAGTTTGGACTTATCTATACTGTGTTCACAGACTTCTGAACATTAGGCTGTCAGTCCAGCAGACTGGTTGAAATGTAGCTGTCATCTCTGATACCCAGTGATGAAATTCTCTATGTGGGAGGCTCCTAGCTGGTGGCGTAGTCCTGGGGGACTCCTCTTGGGATGTTTCCTCACGGGAACTTAGGTCTTATTAAAGGAATGGACACTCATAAGGCCTGCTGTGCCTTCAAATAAAGGGGAGAAATCTTTACCTGTGGCCCACAGTTATCTTAAAAGCCCTTGGACGATTCCGTTAGAAATGCAAGATTATTCAATGCAGCATGGTCTCAGCTGATCACAGAATATTTAACCAAAATGAACATCTGTTGCCTAAAACAACTGCCATTTGGTAATGTCTGACATCAGTGAAACAGAGATCTTTTTAGAGTAATGCTGAATTTACACAGATTCTATTTTCACTGACTTCAGTATTCTCTAAGCAGAATAAGTTGACAGTGCAGTCCCGACGTTCTAATTTCAAGTAGATCACTTGTTTTAAAAAGGCCTTTCTCCCTCTTTCGTCACTTGTTCAACTGGACTCTTGTGTCGGGGTTTCTTTTCTCTTCTTCACCTTTCTGACACTTTTGTGCTGCCTAGAAATTCCTGAGATTTGAGAATAATCTTCAACTCAACCAGTACCTCTGTTGACCTTTGGCCCCAGTGAGTGGATAGGTAACAGAAAAAAGGATGCCCACCTAAGAGGATGCCACAAAATGCAACCCTCAGAGCGCATACGAAAAGCTCACAAATGTGTGTCACCGTGTGGCAGATTTCCACCATGGGTTGTCTTCCCGTCACACTTAAGAAACCAATTAGAGGTTTAGCTCTTTAAGTCATTCACCCCTCAGTAAACAGTAATCTCCTAAAAGTCAGGGGACTTCCTATTAATAATTAAATCTTTTTAAGTCAAAGATTAACTTTCAGTAGATACTGATATGTTAAGCGCGCATGCGCGTGCGTGCACGCACACACACACACACACACACACACACACACACACATTTAAAAACCCAACATATAAGTGATTTGGATTTGGACAAAGCCTCCAAGATGAGTAAAATGGAGTTTCTACAAAGCACTCAACTTCTTCTGCTGTAAAAGAATGAAGCTGTACCAAAAAGGGAAACCACTCTGTAGGAATTTGATTAAATTTACAGTCTGGTGTATTGTGCTCATTACAGGCTTACCCTTATAATTTCTAAGTTTGTAAAGAACTAGTTAAAATTTTGCTTAAGCAAATATTTTTATTTTGGAAAGAAGCTCATGGACTATACATATGTGCACGTGGTAAGAATTTAACGAGAGAAAAATAAGAGGAAGAGGAAATGGTCCAAAGTATTTTTTTGGACACTCCTCTTTCTCGTCTTGTTCTTTAAATATTCCTTTCATCTTGGCCCTTTTCTGTCCCTCTCACTGTATCTTCGAGGAATGTTACCCTTCTCCCTGTTTTCACTTACATTTCTGAAGTTTTGCAAAAGTTTGGCTCAATACTCCCTTCAGTGATTTAGACTTTTTCACTCAAGTGCTCATGCCCTAAGAACATTCTACACTTAGCACACACATAATATATCTAATTTCTCCTTTGCCCCCAACCTTCTCTTGTCGTTCTCACTGTAAGTCCTTGGATGACTCAGACCCCCTTCCAGTTCTCAAGCAAAAGGCTTAGGACCATGCCACACTTGTTTGTTTACTGCACACAGCCAGTTAGTTACTAATTCTTCCTTCTTCCTTCTTTAACATCTGCTCCCCTCTATCCCTATCTCCACTTCATACTTCTATGATTCCTTCCTCTCCACTTTGTTTTTCAGAGGGCTCTTGGCTATGCCTCTGATTTGTTCCAGCCCTTATCTGTACAATCACAGTGATGTCTCTGACTGTATTGTCCCAGTGCTTCTTATCGTGATTGACTATAACAAACTATTCCACAGATACTCACTTGAAAGGTATTGATGTAATTAGTGTCAACTTTAAAAAGGTTTCTCTCTTTCTAAAAGAATAATTATATAGTTCTAAATATTACATGGGTCAAAGAAGAAATCCCAAGAGAAATTTTAAAATATTTTTAACTATGTGAAAATGAAAACAATGTATCTTGTATTTTATGGGATAGAGTGAAAGCAGTGCTTAGAGGGAATTTATAGCATTGAATACATACATTATGCATATAGGTATATTACGCATCTAATGATCTAAAGTCAATAATCTAAGTTTCCAGCTTAGGCAAATATCAAAAGAAGAGCAAAATAAATCAAAGTAAGCTGAAGAAAAAAGAAATAGAATTAGAACAGAAATCAATGCAATTAAAACAGGAAATAAATAGAGAAAATCAATGAAACCAAAAACTAGTTCTTTGAAAGGTCGATAAAATTGATAAGCCTCTAGTCGGGCTAAGAAAAAAAGTGAGAGGACACAAATTCTAAAACATAAATGGAAGAGGGGACTTCACTGTAGATCCCATAGAAATTGAAAGGATTATAAAGGAATACCATGAACAACTTGATGACTACTAATTTGATAGTGTGGATGAAATGGCACACTATATGCCAAAACTCACACAAGAACTCACACACAAGAAGAGAAAGATCTAATAAAAATGAAGAATTTAATCAATAGTTAAGAATATTCCAAAACAGAAAGTTCCAGGCCCATATGGTTTCACTGGTGAATTCCACCAAATACTTACGGAACAAATTATAGTAATTGTCTACAATCTCTTCCAAGGATAGAAGCAGATGAGATACTTTGTAATTCATTCCATTAGACCAGCACCATTACCCATATGCCATAATCAGACAAAGACATTACAAGAAAACGACGACCAGTATCTCTGATGAATATAGATGCAACATTCAACAAAATATTGCCAAATTGCATCCAAAAAAGTATATGAAGAATTATAAACCATGACCAAGTATGCAAAGCTGGTTCAACACTTAAAAATCAATTAATGTGATCTGTCATATCAACAGACTAAAAAAGAAAAGTTGCATGATAATATCAATATATGCAGAAAATATACAGAAAAGTGTCTGACAAAATCCAAATCTTCATGGTAAGAACTATCATTAAACTAGAAATATAAGAGAATTTTTTTTCCAATTGATAAAGACTATGTACAAAAAAAATCTATACCTCACATTGTACTTATTCGTGAGAAACTTGAAACTTCCCCTGGGAAACTTTAAGTTTCCTTGTTCCTCATGGAAGGGATGTCCCTGTCACCATTCCTTTTCAGCATCATCCTGGAAGTTCTTGCTAATGCGACAAAACAAGAAAAGGAAATGAAAGGAATATAGATTGGGAAGGAAAAGATGAAACTGTCTTTGTTCAGGGATGACATGATCATCTCTATAGAAAATCCAAAACAGTCCACAAAAACCTTCTGAACTAATAAGTGATTACTGCATGGCTTCCAGGTACAAAATTTAATATACAAAAATCAGTTGCTTTCCTATGTATTAACAATAAGCAAGTGGAGTTTGTTACTGAAAACACAGTACCATTTACATTAGCATCTGGAAAAAATAAAATATTTAGGTGTAAATCTAAGAAAATATTGGGGGCGCCTGGGTGGCTCAGTTAGTTAAGCGTCTGACTTCAGCTCATGTCGTGATCTCACGGTTTGTGAGTTCGAGCCCTGCATTGGGATCTGTGCTGACAGCTTGGAGCCTGAAGCCTGCTTTGGATTCTGTGTCTCCCTCTTTCTGTTCCTCCCCCACTCATACTCTGTCTCTGTCTCTGTCTCTCTCTCTCTCTCTCAAAAATAAAGATTAAAAAATTATTTTTAATAAAAAAAGAAAATATGTACAAGATACATATGAGGAAGACTATGGGCTGGTGAGTGAAATCAAAGAACTAAATAAATGGAGAGACATTCAATGTTTATGGATAAGAAAACTCAGTATCTTTAAGATGTCAATTCTTCCCAAATTGGTGTATAGATTAAGTACAATCCCAATCAAAATCCCAACAAATTACTTTGTAGGTATCAACAAAGTGATTTTAAAGTTTATATGGAGAGGCAAAAAAACACAAGAGTAGCCAACACAATATTAAAAGAGAACAAAATTAGACGGGTTCTACTTGACTTTTCGACTTACAAAACTGCAGTAATCAAGACAGTGTGCTATTGGTGAAAAAATAGACAAATAGACAGATCAATAGAACAGAATAGAGATCCAGAAACAGACCTTCATAAATATAGTCAGTTGATCTTTGTCAAAGAAGCAAAGGCATCGCTGTGGAGCAAGGACAGTCTCTTCAACAAATTGTGCTGGAACATCTGGACATCCACGTGCAAAAACATGAATCTAGACACAAACCTTACACCTTTCACAAAAAGTAACTCAAAATTGATTGTAGACCCAAATATAATATATGAAAAACTATAAAAGTCCTATAAGAGTACATAGGAGGAAGCCTACATGACATTGGGTATACAATGGCTTTCTAGATGCAAAACCAAAGAAACGATCTGTGAAAGAAAGAATTGGTAAGAGGGACTTCATTAAAACTTAAAACTTCGGCTCTGCAAAAGGCAATTTATCAGGAGAATTTGAAGACAAGCCACAGACTAGAAGAAAATATTTGCAAAAGACACATCTGATAAAGGACTGTTATCCAAAAATACATCAAGAACTCTTAAAACTCAACAAGAAGAAAATGGATAATGCAATTAAAAATGGGCCAAAGAAGATGTGTAGATGGAAAATAAGCATATGAAAAGATGCTCCACATCATATGTCATCAGGGATATACAAATTAAAATAACGAGATACCGGGGGCTATGCAAATTAAAATAACGAGATAAATGCTCCCCATTTAGAATGCACAATTCCGGAACTCTGACAACACCCGATGTTTACAAGGATGTGAAACTATAGGAATTCTCAGGCATTGTTGGTGGGCATCACAAAATGGTACTACCACTTTGGAACACATTTTGGTGGTTTCTTACAAACCTAAACATACTCTTACCAAAGGATCAAGCAGTCACACTCCCTGGTATTTATCCAAAGTAGTTGGAAACAAGTCCTCACAAAAAAACTGCACGTGGATGTTTATGGCAGCTTAGACATAATTGCCAGAACTAAGAAGCAACCAAGCTCTCCTTCCGTAGGAGAATGGACAAATGAACTATGGTCCATCCAGACAATGGAATATCATTCAACACTAAAAAAGAACTGAGCTATTAAGCCTCGAAAAGATATGGGAGAAACTTAATACTGCTGAGTGAAAGGCTACATACCATATGATTGAATTGTATGACATTCTGGAAAAAGTAAAACTGTGCACAATAAAAAGATCAGTAGTTGTCTGGGGCAGAGGTCAGAGAGAGTTAACTAGTCAGTGCACAAAGGCTGTTTAGGGGAATGAAAATACTCTCTATGGTAATATTACAATGAATATTGTAACTTTTTCTAAACCTATAGAATACACACCACTATAGCATGAACTATTAATGTAAACTGGAGTTTTACACTATAGTGTAAAATGGAGTTTGGGTGATTATGATATGTTAATGTAGGTCCATCTTTGGCAAAAAAAAAAAAAAAAACCCGAAATGTTTCATTTTATTCAAAAATGAATAAGTTAAAATTTTTTTTAGTAAAAATTAAAAAAAAATGTTCTGGTGGTTTTTTTCTTCTCCCCAGTGTTTATCCTGCTTTAAACCACTCTTGTTTCTGATCTTCAACAACCTCACTCATCTCACCTTTTATACTCTCGTCCCCCAACCCTCATTATCAATTTCTGCATAGCAACCAAAGGCATTTAAAAATAAGATCTGACCTGTGCCTCCCCTACTTTCAACCCTGCAGCGGCTTTCTGTTGGCTTAGAATAAATGCCAAGCTCCTATCCCTTGGCTTCCCATGTTCCAGGCATATCTGCTTCCCTTCTGTTCCAGGAAATCTCCTTCCAGACTTAGGATGTCAGACATGCCCCATTTGGGATGCTTGCCTTTTTCTCATGGATGATTCCTTCCCACTTGTCAGGCTTCAATTTAAATTACCCCTGCTCGGGCAGGTCTTCCCTGGCAGTGCATGGAGTAACCCCCACCCCGACCCCAGAATTACTCCACCACACTCGGAAGTGCAGAGATTAAGACCACAGACTCTGGCTTCAAATGACCTGTGTTAAAACCCCAAACCAGCACTTTAAAGTTGTATTATGTCAAGAGATTCTGTAATTCCTCTGTCCCCCAGTTTCCTCATTTGAAAGGAGGGGATAATATCAGAGTTAACTTATCTGATAAGGTTGAGGTTTTGAATGGGTTGATACACATCATGCACTCACTGAGGACAGTACCTGGCACATAGAAATCCTTATGTTAGTGATTAGTACAGTACGTCGTTATGGTCTTATAAAAGAGAAAAGAATTTCAATGCATTTTAATTGCTTATTTTTTATTCCCTCTTCTCTAATAACAAGGCAGGGACTATATCTGCCATTTCCCCCCCACTACTATGTACCCAGCTATTCCTGGCACATAGGAGAACATCAGCAAGTATTTATTGAAGAATTGTGAATTGGGATCAGACTTTGCCAAATTAAATTAAACCATATTGCTGAGGCTCAGCTTTTTTTTTTTTTTTAATTTTTTAATGGTAGGCAGTGGAGTGGCACCTGCTAATACTTAGAATTGGGTGAGACTTAGCCACTTCCCGACAACCTGTATCTAACTGCCTTTTTTGCCATGCCTGCAAGCATTTATAAAGCAAGCATTGATCCTCAAACAGGCACGAAAGAGGATCCAACTGTCTGTGAAATCAGATAGAATCCTTTGAGGCAGGGCTGATCTTTAGCTATTAGGCACTGATACGACCATATTGGTTGTTGACTACTAGTGCTTATGTTGCTTGGCGTGTAATTCCTGTCCAGATTCCTAGAGTGCCTCTGACCTTCTTAAGCATCTTCAGGAGCTCAAACTGCCCAAAAAAGGGTTAAAAGCTGTCTCTGAATACCACTAATTTCACCCATGAAAACTCATTCTGATTCAAATTATTGAAAATAGCTCTTGCTGATCAGATGTAGAAATAGATCAAACTCTGGTAGTAGCTTCCCTCTGGAGGAAGGGGCTAACTGGAAAGGGAGTTGACCAGTCCTGGAGCGTGAAATCCTTATTAGAGCATTTGACTAAATTTGCAGTGTGGCTTATACTAGAAATCTGCAAACTGTAGCTCTAAGCCAGACCCAGCTGCTGCCTGTTTTCCTACGGCCTGTGGGCTGAGAAAATTTTTTTACATTTTTAAGTGGTGGGGAAGAAAAAAAAAAAAGAAGAAGAATATTCTGTGGTGTAAAAATTTTATACGATTCAGATTTTAGCACCTAATAAAGTATTTTTGGAACAGAGAATGCTCATGTTTATGCTCTGTGTATCACAGCTTTGGCCTTTCCATGGTGGAGGTGAGTAGTTGGGTTGGAGACCTCGTGACACAGAAATCCAAAAATACTCACTGTTGTCCCTTGACAGAGTTTGCAATCCTGGCTTACCCTAACAAATGAGCTATCCGTGCTCAATAGTTTAACATAAACTATACATATCTATAAAAAGTGTAAAAATACTTACAATAAATGTGGCAAAAGGTTAAATGGTTCAGCTATTATGGATAATGTGAACTGTTTCTGGAAGACTGTTAAGTGACACTGGACAGTACTCATGTATTAAAAGGAATGAATCAGGCAGAGAAAGACAGATGTCATCGTATGTTTTCACTCATATGTGGAACTTGAGAAACGTAACAGAGGACCATGGGGGAAGGGAAGGGGGAAAATAGTTTCAAACAGAGAGGGAGGCAAACCATAAGAGACTCTTAAATACAGAGAACAAACTGAGGGTTGATGGGGGGGGCGGGGGAGAGGGGAAAATGGGGGATGGGCATTGAGGAGGGCACCTGTTGGGATGAGCACTGGGTGTCCTATGGCAGCGATGAATCATGGGAATCTACCCCCAAAACCAAGAGTGCACTGTATACACTGTGTGTTAGCCAACTTGACAATAAATTATATTAAAAACAGAATAATAATAAAATGGGGAAAAAATCTAAAACTATATAATATGATTGCAATTTTAATATTTGATATATGTAATATTACACTGGTTTATAATGAGAAAGAAATGGAACAGATTAATGGGTAACAGCTTACTTTTCTGTATTTATTGCCTAAATAAACCTATTTATTCTAAATAAGCTTGCATCAGTTTTATCAGTTTTCAAATAACAAGACTAAACGGCAATGCAGAACATCAAACTCATGGTAAAGCTAAGTAAAAGGAAGTTTGCATAGTCTTCTTCATTAGTGAAATGAACATAAATGTGCCATAGTTCCAGAATAAAAATATTCCAGTTATTCTCAAGAGATAGGAAAGTGTTTTATAAATGGCAAAATGTCTCTTAATCACTTGTTATCACTCCATTCCATTATAAAATAAGAAAAGAGAAGTGGTGCTCTTTCCCTAGTTCTTAATGATCCATAGAGAATTGTACTCTTTTTTTTTAAGTTTATTTATTTATTTTGAGAGAAAGAGAGAGGGAGAGCAGGAGTGGGGGAAAGGGCCTGGAGAGAGGGAGGGAGAGAATCCCAAGCAGGCTCTGTGCTGTCGGCACAGAGCCTGACTTGGGCCTTGCTCCCACGAACCATGAGATCATGACCTGAGTCGAAATCAAGAGTCAGCCGCTTAACCCACTGAGCCACCAAGGCATGCTCAGAAAATAATTCTATTCTTGAGCATGAAAGGAAGGAGAAGTTTTAAACCAATACAGAGGGCATAGTGCTATCCAGACAAAAAAAAATCCATTCTCCTCATTGCTTGCCACTGAACAATAGCTTAGGTAGGTTATGATAGGGTATTAATTTCTTCTAAGGCCAGTTGCTAGACATTTGTCATGGACCATAAGTGATGTGACAGGATATAACCGAATCGGCATCTTTCATAACATAGTACTTCAGTCAACTGTGTGCAATCCTTCTTCTTCTGGGCTGCCTCTTCCTGATCGGACCTTTTTATGATTATAACTTCCTATAGTCCCTGAATGAAGCTAGTGATTTTCTATCAACTTTCTATTTCCTCAACCTCATCTAACATAGTTCAGTTTCTTCTAACTGTTCCCCAGCCCAGTAATGTTCATTTGAGGCCATACCTTTGTAAGCGACGTCTTTCAGAATGATGTGCTGTATACAGTATCTTTTGGATGACCACTCTACCAAATATATTTAAGATAGTAAGACAAGTTGTGAGGTTCTTAGTCCTGTTGCGTAGTTTCCACTGGACTAAAAATCCCCCAGACGTGCTCATTTTCCTATTCAGCAATCAGTGATTGGGAAAATCTGTATTTAAGATACTGTTGTACAAAGGGAGAGGGGAAAAGGTGCTGATACACAAAATTAGAAAGGGTGATCCTTATCAGAATATCGTATATTTCCTGTTAGATATACAGTCAATCCTCATTATTTTCAGATTCCATATTCATGAATTTGTCTACTTGCTAAACTTTGTTTGTACTCCCAAGTCAGAACGCATGTGTCTTTTGTAGTCATTCATGGGACTTGCACGGAGTGGCAAATGATTTTAGTTGCCGGACATGCACATTCCCAGCTGAGATCAAACAAGGCGGCATACCACCTTCTTGTTTTAGCTCTCCTACTGTAAGGAAGGGCTTATTTAGTGCCTTTTTTTTTCTTCACTTTTCTGCTTTTTTGCTCTGTGTGATTTTGCTGTTTAAAATAGCCCCCGGGCACAGTGCTGAAGTGCTGTGTGATGCTCCTCAGTGCAAGAAGGCTGTGATGTGCCTTATGAAGAGAATACGTGTTAGACAAGCTTCAGTCAGGCATGAGTTATGGTGCTGTTGGCCATGGGTTCGATGTTAGTGAATTGACAATACGTATTAAATAAGGTGCCTATTAAATAAGCTATATGTTGACAGGTTGATGAAAATCTGTGGCCAGAGGCTTACAGGAACCTCACCCTTCATGTCCCTAGGAGTAATGCTTCATCTTTCACTAATTTAGTGTTTGGGTTGACTTTGTAGAACGTAGCTAATGACGAGCATCTACTGATTGTGTTTGGGCTGGTACTTAAGTTTAGAGAAAAGTCTTGGGGTAATTATTAAAATAACGATGGTTATTCATTCAGCATTTACTGAGAATTTCTGTGTATAAAATGCAAGCAATGATCAAAAGACACAAATATCCCTGCCCTCAAACTTCCATTATAGTTAAATTTCTTGGCTTCTGAAGGCCTGTGCCACACACTTCATGTGCATCATGTAACACTACTGCGAAGTGGGTCTTTTAAGGCCCATCACAAAGGAAGCTGTAATTCAAATAATTTTAAATAAGTAGCCCAAGATAAAACAGAGTGTCCCCTCCAACAAGGTTTCAAACCCAAGCTGACTTGATCTAAACCTCTACTCTTAAATACTATGCTGTTGTCATGATTTACTTTTAAACTACCTAAAATGGTATAGTGAGACTTGGTCATAGAAAATCCACATGCCTACTGAATATTTCCATTTTATGAATTCAATGCTACAGGATAGCACTTCTTCAGATTCAGTAATTTAGGTGAATATTACATCGTGGGTCTAATCTCGTTTTGCCTTTGGTAGATTCTTCATCATCTTGTTCTTCTTTGGAAATTGGAGTTAACTTTGAAAAACGCTCTTGGTCTCTGGACACTGTGAGTTTACATGTAGCATTTGGTGAAAATGGACATGGCAGACATTGTTAGGATTAAACTTTGAAGAGAGAGGGGGATTTTCTGTTAACGTTTTAGGGCGATAAGAAGAAAACATTTTATTAAACATCGCATAGTGACATTCTAAAAATCTTGTTTCAACATCTGCCTAGTTTTCCAGATTTCACTAATGGCACTTATCATTCTCAGCTTCATTATCTTTTGTCCCTCACACTCTCCCAGCCTCCTCTTGAGCCATTCCACCTCCTGGAGACCCTCCTCAGCCCTCATGACTTTTGCCAACATTTGGTTTGTCAGCTACCTGATAAGACAGTCTAGACAAGGAGATTTCAGCAGAGCTCATGAGTGTGGCAACAATCTCATCGCGCCTCTGGCTGGTTTCATTTTAACATACTATCCTTCAATATTCTTCCAGTTTGGGTTTTACATTTTTAAGGTGGCTTAAGAATTTTAGTTCTTTATTTGAAAAATACTTTACCTTTTATTCTAAAATTTCCACCAAAATCGTTAAGAGAGAGCAAATTAAAATGTCTGGCAATTACATGTTCAACATGAGCCAAGATTAAAATTCAGAATTCAAAATTCAAAATAAAATGCAGCCATGTTCCCGAATTATTAAATATTCATCTGCTAAAACATGGTGAGGCAGAAAAAATTATTTACTGGTGTTTTTGAGATACTAGGTAGAGTGAACTTGTTTTTAATCAAAGTTTCACCTTATACTTTTTTTTTTTTTTTTGGTACATAAACTTTAGATTGTACAGAACCCCTTTAAAGAAAATGTTAATGTAGAGTATGGGGAAAAAGCACTAAGCACATTTTAAAAATACAGTTGTATGATTGGAAACCAAAGGATTCCTTACCTTTTTTTTATTACATACTTAAAGTTTCCTTCAAATACAATAAAACTTGTGTCTGGACTATGCATCTTTAAGATAAAAGCCACTTTTCAAAACAGAAATGCTTCCATTGAGGGTTCATGTGTTTGGGGAAACATATTTTTCAAAACTCACACTAAAGGCTGCATTCTGTGATGTATTAGCCAAACACATAATTTTGTTCCTGTTACTAACTTTATTCACATTCCTTTTTCCTTATCTCGTGGAGACCCGCTGTCCTGTGGATTATTAAAAAAAAAATGCCAAAACAATGCAGCTGTTGCCATGGTCAGAAACATTACATTCTGTTAACTGCGGGTTTCCTTTTTCTTTCCACCATTTTTCAGGTTAGTAAACTCTGATTCCTCTATGTGAAGTTGTTAATTTCTTATTAGCCCCTCGTACATACAGCAGTGATTTCTGTCACAGTTAGACATAATGAAGCTTAGTGTTTTGGAAAGGCAGTATAGAATTGAAGGCATAGATTTCTTAAGTCAGAGCCCGGCCTCTTGAGTGAGTTATCTAGGCTTTCGTACTTGATTTTCACTTCTCCCTGTGACTAGAGGACCATGCAATTTTCAATGGACATGCTTCCTTATTCGTTTATAACATTGTTTGACAGATTTTTTTTTTTTAATGTTTAGTTGTACATTAAAAACTGCTGTGCTGCTGCTTAAATATTTGTCAGCTGTTACACGATCTGGAAGTCCTGTGTATGCCAGCGGGCTGACACATTAGATTCCATTCTCTTCCAGCTCAGTCCTGGCGCTGGTTTTTATTTCCCCATCAAAGTGCAATTTTCTTTGACTTAGTCATTTTCACTTAAGTCATTTTACAATTGCAGCAATTTGGAAATTGCCAAGCTTGGAATGATAATCTTTTAAAATTTAAACTCAGGTTATAAGTTTCCCCCTGACGTGTGAGTGGTGCTAAATATTTTCACAATTTTGTGTAGGAAGGAAGAAAAACGGCGATTCATTCACATCGTTCATTGCTATCCTAGAGTCAAGCCAGGGATGGTGACACTGTTCTGACAAATTAACTTCGCTATATTATACTAGACACTGTTGAAAAGAGATGATAGGATCAGTCATCCTCATAGTAAGGCGGACGAAATAAATTTCCTTCCTTTAGCTTGCTAGGCAATTTGATGTAACTGTTCCCTTACCTCTTTCTGATCACAAACTCTTACAGCTTCTCCTCGTCAAATATTAAAGTAGCACTATAATAAAATGTAGACATTGCATTGATGAATAATACACCTATTAGACTATTTTGGTAATACGGTGATTATTAGCTACATGAAACTGTGACACAATGTATGTGGGGGAGAAAGCAAGTCCCACCGTGTTCTCCAGTGGCATTCCGAAATTGACATATTTACTCAAAGGAAACACTAAGATATGAATGGTGGGTGCCTGGGTGACTCAGTCAGATGGGCGTCCAACTTCAGCTCAGGTCATGATCTCATGGTTCATGGGTTCGAGCCCCGTGTCAGGCTCTGTGCTGACAGCTTGGAGCCTGGAGCCTGGAGGCCGCTTCAGATTCTGGGTCTCCCTGCCTCTCTGCCCCTCCCCCACCTGTCTCTCAAAAAAATAAATAAACTTTAAAAAAAGATATGAATGGGAGTGGAGTATGATTCTGGATTCTGGTTTTAGGTGTCGGTAGTTATTTAGATGGTAGAAAAGATTCTTGAATATGTCTTTTATAAGAAACCCAAAGCTTAGTAAATTATCATGTAATTTTAAGACAACACAATCCCCAATATACAGGGAGCGAGATTTATATTATCTCTCACCTTCATAGAACACTTCATCATTTTTAATATTCTACCATATTATTCATTCTGCAACAAGCCTCTTACAAAGACACGGTCTCCCCCACTTTGCAGATTAAAACACTGGGCCCCAGGACCGAGATAAGTAGCAGTCCGCGATCTCACGTGCAGGAAAAGCAGTCTCTCCCGGATCTGAGCACATGCTCTTTAGTCTTTGGTGGATGTGCTGCGGCTGCTCTCCATCACGTAGCACACGGCCCTGCTGCTTAAGCGTAGAAGTTCATGAAGATACAACATAATAAAGCAGTGATTTGGCGAATCGACACCGCTGGTAGCAACTTCGGTGTAAATACTGTCTGTTTGAGTCATCTTGACAGCTCCCCTTGTTTTGTGGTCCTCACCGCCTCATCCGTCCAAAGGATGGCTCCATCCGCGATTAGTGAGTACAGGATGGGCTTCTTTCCCGGTGAGGGTCTCCCCGCTCACGACGAGTCTTGCTTCATCATCCGGGTCTGTTGTTAATGGTGTTTCTGCCCCCCTCAGCTCGCCGTGCTGTGACCATTCTGATGGGATCCTCTGCTCGCTCTCTGGGCTTAAGCGGCTGCTCCGTTCCATGCCCTCCTCACAGGACATGGGTTCCCGGGTTCGGGGACTGAGCCTGCCATTTGCTGCTTCTTTGGGGAAGGGAGCTCAATTTTCTTATCTGGAAAATGAGATATTTACCCCGGGAAAAGCACAGGGTTGTTTTTGAGACAGATGTAAACAATGCATGTAAAAATTTTGCAAATTATAAAACAATGATTTTATTTTTTTATAAATGTTTTTCAAGTTTTATTTATTTTTGAGAGAGAGAGACAGAGCAAGTGAGAGGGGGAGGGGCAGAGAGAGAGAGAGAGAGAGAGAGAGAGAGAGAGAGAGAGAATCTCAAGCAGGCTCCGCACTGCCAGCGTGGAGCCCATTGTGGGGCTCGAACTCACAGGCCACGAGATCGTGACCTGAGCCGAAACAAAGAGGTGCTTAACTGACTGAGCCACCCAGGCACCCCTAAAACAGAATAATTTTAGCGAAGTAGCCTAGTGTCTCTGAACCCCATTGCTGGAATTGTTGAAAATTCAAACACGATGACGGTGGAGGACATATGCTTACTTTCCATGTCTGTCTGCAGGATCTTATATGGTAGGCTCGCCTCACTGTGGCGTCGACCCTTTTCATTGGTCTTCTGAAAGTGTGTTGCTTGGTTTTCATTTTCATTTTCATTTGAAAATGCGGTCACTCTTTACTGAACGGCCCCTGCATGCTTGTCAGCCCCCACAAACCGCTGCAGATGCTGAGATGAATGACTGGGCCTGGGGAGTTGCGGGGCTGGGGGGCTGCTTTACCAAGAGGCTTGGTGGAGGTGCCAGAGGCCCCATGGCAGCAGAGACAATGGGCTTTGCTCCCAGCCTGGAAGATTGGGGTAACATTTCCCAGGAATATCAAGCGGTAGAGTGAAACCAGCATCCTTAACGTGGCCCGCGAACCACCGCACAACATGGCCACAGCCCTTGTCCCTGATTTCAGTCCGACGCTCACCCAGGCATGCCGGCCTTCAGCCTGGCTTCTGTGCCCTCTAGTCCCGAGACTCACCTGCCACGTCCCACCTCACAGTCCGTGCTTTGCTCCCTTCTCTGCCCGAATGTGCTTCCCCAGATGCCCGTGGGGCTCACCTTCTCGTCTCCTTCATGTCTTTGATCAAAGGCCACTTGGTTCGTAAGGTCTTTTCCCCCCTGCCCTGCTTAAAATAACACTCCAGGCTAGCCCTGCCTTAACTTTCTTCACAAGAGTTTTTTACTTCCAGCACACTAAGTATTTATCAATATTTTAAATTACCTGTCTTCACTGGAATGTGTGCTCTGTGGCTCCCCCCACCCTTGTTAGGAGTTAAGTATAAAGCATTCTTAGCTGTCAGAATAGGGGCCCGCGAGTATTACTGGGGAATGAGCCACACGCTGCGTGGCCAGCTTTACGTGCGTTATCTCATTCGATCCTTACAGCTGAGCTGTGAGTTAGGTCTAATTGCCTCCTTCGTATTGCAGCAGAGACCGTGGCTCTCAGAGCCACAGAAGCTTGCCCACGCCTCAGCTGCTGAGTGATAGAAGTAGGCTTTGAATCGTGGTAGAAAGCCTGTACACTGAATCTTGACCCTCGAATCTAGACAGGAAAGAGAACCCGGCATATTTGCGGCACTGCTTCATCTACCTGTGACTTGGGAAGTGGCTGGGGATGTGGTGCCAGGAATTGAGGCTGGGGAGGCAGTAGGAGATCCTTTGTCCGCTTTGTGACAGTCTGGTATTTCCATGTGACAGTTATTGAAGGATGCCGAGCAGGGAGTAGGGTGACAAGACTGCTGTTCTAGGAGGATCACTCCAGCTACGGAGTCATGAATATACGTTAGAAGGAATCGGTGTTGGGCTTGGGAAGCCAGCTGGGAGGTTATCAGAGTAGCCCAGGCCAAAAAAAAAAAAAAAAAAAAAAGACAAAAAACTGAACCAAGTGAATGACAGTGGAAATGGAGAGGTTGGAAGGCAAAATGGGCTGATGTGTGTAAAAGTAGATATGGAAGCAGGTGAAGGAGAGTCTTGGATGGTACATTTCTGGGACAGATGGGAGATGGGTGGTGCTGCTCTCTTACCTTCTTGGATGAGTTTTCTACTTTCTTTATATTAAGAAAATAAAATATATATTACTATATTATATATAGCTATTATATATATACATTTTATTGAATAATATTACAATTATATATATTACTTCCAATAATAAACCATGTTGTGAAATACACAAATGTGCTAACATTTAGGAGTATATAACACTCACACAGTTCATTAACTATCATTATCTCTTGAGGAGGAACCAGAGATACGAGCCCTGGGAATTCTATCTGGAGCTCACAAACACTCCAGAGAGAGCCCTTTGATTTTGGCACAAATAAAAATAAATGTAGTAATATTAAGTAATTCATAATAAGTAATTATGTTCATAATTCATAATAAGTAATAGTATCATCATCATTGTTACACATTTAATAGCACATCCTCCTCTTCGGCCACCTGTCAATGAGCAGCTCACTCCTGCCCCCAAAGGCTGTTTTCCTAACTCTGCCTGGAAAAGAGAGATTACTGAATGTGAAAGTAGGCTGTTGACAATAACCAGTGCAGTGGCCTGCTCTTGGCAGGTTTTTTGCTTCGCCTGGCAAAGTTACCCACAGTATCTTATTAGGTACTTTATATTTAAATCACAGTAGAATTTTCCACAGTGCCATCCTTCATATAACTAAAAAAAAAAAAAATTGTTAAGCTTGTTTACATAATGGATGTAATTGTTAAGAAGACTTCTTTTCAGGGAGCATGAGGATTTAAGATAAACACCTCTGATCTTCATTGCCTCATCTTTAAACTAGGGAAAATAACCCCAACAAAGGTTTGATGTGTGGGAATTACATGAGATAATGTTTATAGAGTTTCTCAGAACAGAGATCAATAATATTCCAAGTGTTCTTCAAAAAGCAGTTAGTAGTAATGGGATTGGTATCATCATTAAAATGATTACTGTATTATGTATTGATGTAATTTAGCCTAGGAAAACCTTTTAGGGTCTGCATGCAAAGTGTGCTGTCTTTAGAATTTCGATATTGGGAAGTAAAAGGTTGAGTTTAAGAATGATCTCAGTTGGGACGCCTGGGTGGCCCAGTCAGTTAAGCGTCCAACTGTGGCTCAGGTCGTGATCTTGTGGTTTGTAGGTTCGAGCCCCACGTTGGGCTCTGTACTGACAGCTCAGAGCTTGGAGCCTGCTTCAGGTTCTGTGTGTGTCTCTCTCTCTCTGGCCGCCCCCCCCCCCCCACCGCCACTCATGCTCTGTCTCTTAAAAATGAATAAATGTTAAAGAAAAAAAGAATATGATCTTTGTTTGGTAAATGAAGCCATAGTTAGACGAATTTATTTGAACAATCTAAAATTCAAAGTCTATGTCACGGCAACTAGTGGGCCATTATAATCCTTGTTTGATAGTTTATGCACAATCAAATATGGCCTGGCTCAAGTAACCAGAAGCTCAAGTAATTCTAAGCCCATTGTAAGAAAGTAACAAGGGATGGGATTGTGAGCTGTCCATGTGTTTGGTATGATAGCTGCCATTTTTATTTCATTTTTTATGAAGATGAACCAACTTGGGCCGACCATGTATTCCTCGGGTCACTTTGGTCCCCATGCTCACGGACTTCACACGTGCACTTAATCTGTTGCTCCTTCTTTGAATGAGTGACTCCAACTTTAGTGAAGAAAAGTATCTTAAGGGTCAGCATAGTATTGATATTCCTATATACTATGCTCTGGTGTTTGTAATAACCTGCTTTTCCAAAAACAAGAATCCACTATGCTAAACCATATGGAATTGCTGAACTAGACTGTTCTAGATCCACAGGATGGCACTTTTATTAGGTTCCATCACTAATAAGACGAAGGCAGTGAGTTAGTTCCTAACAGTAAGTTAGTCTACCGAAGCGTTCATGAGAGTAATCCGTAGGCCATCAGTTAACAGGGAATAGGGAGGGAGTGGATCATTCTCTGCTCCTACTTGTTGAACTGTAGGTAGTAGGAAGCATTTTGAGGAAGGAAGTTCAAGTGATTTCAGAAAGGTGGAAAATCTTCCTGTCTTTAAGGCCGTTGAATAAAGAGATGATTCACATAGAAGTCTTGAAAAGCATGGATAAGGTGACTTACCAAAGTGATATTCTGAGCACACAGTAATTAGAGGAACAACTGGTAGGTCGTGTTAAGACATTCGTGGTAAAAAAGCACTCCAGTACTGTCACACTCCGCAACATCAAGCCTTTTTATAGCCCACCTTGATTGTGTTTTAACTTGACATTTGGGATAAGCCTCTAACACATTCTCCTTCTTTTTCATCTTTATGTGATTTGCGCTTCCTTACTGTGGCTTCTTCTCCAGTCTTCCTTCTGTCTTTTTGTTCCAGTGTCCCACTTAGTAAAATCAAAACCGTGAATGCATAAAAAAGTTGTTAGTCAATCCTCCCAGTATCCTTGGTCAGTATAGTAATCATAACTGTGGTTTTGAAAGCCACCTTGGCATTTATAAATAGAGAGGATCTTTCTGGCGCGAAGATACCTCCATCTGTCTAAACATTAAAGTTCTGTTGACATCATACACCAACTCTAAGATAACTTCTCTCTGAAAGCGGGATTGCCGTGAAAAGCCCATCATGCCCTGGGACATACTCTTTAGTGTGTTGAACACAGGTCAGTCTGAAATAGTAAGAAACAAACCCATACAGAAAGGCACTATTCCTTTGCTTGTTCTTTTTCCCAGAGGTGGCACAGCTGAAGAGACCCTTTAACAGCATGTCTTTGTCTTCCCTGAAATCACGCAATCCCGGCACTTTGACTGTCATAACGTGTTAGACCCTTCGAGAGCTCAGAGTTTATTTCCTCCAAACGCTTCATGTTACACCCGAGGAAATGGAGGCATACACAGAAAGTAGTGATTGGGGCTTTGACCTAGAGTCACTGTGAGTCTGTTGCTCAGTCATGATGATGGAAATACACCGTCATGCTGCCGGGAGCCCTGTTTGTTGTTTCTCCAGGGGGTCTCAATAGAGATTTCTAGTTTACCCTCTGTGATTTTAAGTTTTTTGAAGCAGAGAGATGGGAAACTCACTTCAGCTGGGTGATCTGTCTCCAGGAGCCTTTTGCCATGACATTTCCACCTCCTGGCATGTATTTAGCCACAGTGGGAAATTCAGGAGGATATACATTCATTCTGTCTTTGAGCACTCTGTAAAGAGCAGTCTTGTAGAAGAGAAAAGAAGAATACTGATTATTGGCAAAGTATCGTGTAAATGCAAAGACAGCCTTCAATAATTGGAGGACCACTGACTTAAATTGTGCGATGAACCATTAAAAAGATAAACGTGGGTTTTGGTAAAAAACATCATTGTCTTTTACTGGATTGTAG
This sequence comes from Neofelis nebulosa, assembly GCF_028018385.1. NCBI lineage: Eukaryota > Metazoa > Chordata > Mammalia > Carnivora > Felidae > Neofelis > Neofelis nebulosa. Next base: position 9,422,785 of record NC_080782.1, on the reverse strand, counting down.
ATATTCTATTGATGACTTCATGGCGCGTTATAAATCACAGTTTAAGTAAGTGATGAAGGAGAAAGTAAATCTCGGGAGTAAATGAAGCCTGCTCATTTTCTGCTGCTTGATAAATAGTGTGTACAGTGCTCATAATACTTAAAATGGTTTCAGTGAAATTGTTATCGTCTCTTTAGAGTTTACATTTTGACACGAAAACTTGATATTCTGTTTAATGCACTGCATATAAAAGACTTTTTCAGTGCCATGTATCTCCACTGTGGGCCCATAGATTTCTGAATGACACACAGAGAACGTTAAGTACGAAATGGTAGAAACTAGTTAGGTAACCCATAAGCGCATGACACGTTAGCACTGCAAACTGAACCGTAAGAAAATCCAGGTGATATAAATCAAAGCACGATCGACTGGGAAATAAATGACGTGGGAATGTCTTGTAAATCATGTTATGGGGCTACATATTCTGTTTCGAGAAATTTAATAGTACCCCTTATTTAATTATTATGTGTTCTGCACACTTACTTTGTAAATTTCAATTCCCCCTCCCTTTCTTTTCTTCCTCATTTATAGGTGTTTATTTTTGGGATGTTTCAAGTTGGCAGGGTTGTTTCGGTGGTTATTTTTAGATCCCATTCTGAACATCACACTATCTGCCAACATATTTAGCATCTTAGTCTGGTTATTTGTTGCATTTCTATCCAAGAACAAGGACCCTTTGTATTACCTGCACTTAACACAGTTCCTGGTGCATTTTAGCTGTTTAACAATGTCAGTGGTGCCATTGAATACAGTAACTGTCTCCTTATACTGTTCACCTTCTGTTGATTGTAAAACGTGTTAGGATTTACATAACACCAAATTTGTTGACCTTTATAAACATAGTGAAAGGATTAGTGAGAAAGAAGGTAAGGGAGGATCCTTATTTTTTCTCTGAATTTCACACACACACACATACACACACACACACACACACACACACACACACACACACCCTTCCACTGTATATTCCATGGGTTCTTTTCATTTTGAACATGTTCACCATCCAGAATAGACATTCTCTTATTTTTATGGGTATGTCCAGATGCCATTAGTGTCATATGCAAATGGTTCTGAGTAAATCGTGTTGGGATCATCCGTGGAATATTGCACATCAGGGCGCAAGGGTGCCCTCGACACCTGGGCCTGTCTCTGTCATCTTCCTTCCATCTGTTGGTTCTAATAAATATTGTCCCCAGCCCAGTAGAGGAGTCCAGGGCTTCCGACGCAAAGGCTAACTTTAATATAAAGAGCCGAGTGTCTAGGAAGGGGATACGAAACTGCCACATGCTAAGCCAGAGTGCACCTGTACATGTCTTCTCCACAGAAACCAGAGAGAATTCAGATGCGACATGACTTTGTGCTGTGACTCAGTGGCAGGAAGTCCCAGCTAGGTCCGTGTGCTGTTCCCAGGTACCTGGGGGTGAACAGGCAGCACACTTACCTACACAGAAGGACAGCAAGCTGTTTCACTCGTTTCCTGTGTAGACAGCTTGTCTGCTTCCTACTAAATTGTGATAATTACTTCAAACGGTGGCCATGGGAATGCTGCTGAGAAAAATTAACCCCTTCCTGATGGGTCAGTAGATTTTCATAATAGGTAATTAGTACCCTTGCAGGTAGCTGGCAAGAGCAGCCTTTCTGATGAGTCTAAGCTGCCTTGTTTTAAGGAATTAGGCATCAGATTTGACATCAAATGTATCTACGTGGAGTGGTCAGCAGTAATTACCTGGTGATAAATGACTGTGTAATTATGATTACTGTGTAGTAGTGAAAAGTGTTGGCTTGTACTTATATGACAAGACTATAAGTTAGTCTTATACTTTGTGTTGCATTAATTCTTCCTTCATTAACTTTCGCTGTTGGAAATGGAAGGAGAATGTTTTGTCTCCTAAAGAACCAGACTTGCTTAGAGTCCTTTAGCGGGTACATAGCAGAAGCACTGTGGAGCAGGTTGGAAGATCAGGTTTGTGTAAGAGGCCAGACCGATACGGTATTATCTGACTTGTATATGGAATCTTCAAAAGCCAAACACAGAAACAGAGGCTATAGTGGTGATTTCCAGGGGCTGTGGGTGGGGGAGAATGGGCGACGTGGTCCCAAGGCACAGACTTCCAACTGTAAGGTGAATGAGTTCCGAGGATCTGTTATACATCATAGTAATTATAGTTAATACTGCTCTACTATGTACTCGAAAGGTGTTAGGAGAGTAAGTCTTAAGCGTTCTCACCCCAAGAGAGAAATGGTAATTATGTGATGTGGTGCAGATGTTAGCTGAAGCTATGGTGGTAATCATTTTGCCATATATAAGTGAGTCAAGTCAACACATTGTACGCCTTAAACTTACACAGTGTTATGTAAGTCAATTACATCTCAATCAAGTTAGGGGGAGAGGGAGAGAAGCTAAGCCCAGAAAGGAAAAGGTAACCTGAAAAGGCAGGACTCCTATGTCAGTACTATTGACACAAGGTTTTGATTTAAAAAAAAAAGTAAAATTCTTATTGAGTTCTGAAGTCTTAATCTACAATCACTTAGATTCATTCATTTGAATATATATTTTTAAGTTTATTCATTTATTTTGAGAGAGAGAGAGAGAAAGAGAGAGCATATTTGTGGCGTACCAGTGCAGGAGGGGCAGAGAGAGAGAGAGAGGGAGAGAGAGAATCCTAAGCAGCCTCCATATTGTCAGTGCAGAGCCCAATGTGGGGCTCAAACTTACGCGCCGTGAGATCATGACCTGAGCTAAAGTCAAGAGTTGGATGCTTAACCGACTGAGCCACCCAGGAGTCCCTTTTTGAATATTTCTTGAGTGTCACCTGTGGACATGGTAGCATTTTCATTTTACTTCATCTGCAGATTCTATTCTATACTATTAAACAGTCCATCCTTCTGGAAACACTTTCCTTGTTAAGTACAAATAATTACTTGTTTTTGGGTTTCCTCTTACCCTTCTGGTTATTCTTTCTGTTTTCTTTGCTGGCTTCTTCTTCCCTACCCAACTTTAAATGTGGAATGAAGGCATAGCTGGAGCCTTGCCTTGCCTTTCCATTCCTTCCCTTCCCTTCCCTTCCCTTCCCTTCCCTTCCCTTCCCTTCCCTTCCCTTCCCTTCCCTTCCCTTCCTTTCCATTTTAAATGTTTATTTTTTTTTATTTTGAGAGAGAGAGAGAGAGAGAGAGAGAGAGAGCAAGCAGGGAGGGGCAGAGAGAGAGGGAGAGAGAGAAACCCAAGCAGGTTCTGTGCTGTTAGCACAGAGTCCAACCCTATGAGCCATGAGATCATTACCTGAGCCGAGATCAGGAGTTGGACACTTAACCGACTGAGCCACCAGGGGCTCTTAGCTAGAGCCTTTCTTTGTATCTCATTCTGCCCTTCCCAGATGGCTGAGTTCATGTCCATCACTGAGAGCTTTAATTTGCATCACTTTCCTTACTTCCAGCCTTAACTACTTCCTTTAAATCTCTACTGATTCACAGGCCACTCAACCTCAACATGTCCAAAACTGAATGTGTGGTTTTGTCTCTAAAACTTGGTCCTCCTCGAGCATTGGCCTTGTTAGTGAATGGTATCTCTGCCTCCCCAACTGCAAAAACTAAAAGGATAGGCGTCATTCTTGGAACCTTCCGTTTTCTTGTCCTCCACGGCCAATCATGGGCAAGGCTATTGGGTTTTGCTCCGTGGCACCTCTTGAATATGCCCACTCGTACCACCTCCAAAGCCACCACACTCATCTGTGCCATCATTTTGTCCTGTCCTCCTGGACTTGGACATCCCTCTCTTTGGACATCCCCGCATCCTGTCTTGCTCTCTGACTCATTTTCCTTGTAGGAGCTTCAGTACTTTGGTTGTTGGAGGTGCACGTGGTGCATATATTAGCCTGCTCTTCTCATTATTTTAAGACTGTTTTTTTAAGATCCACATCATTGACATTCAAGCCAGACAACTCTATTGTGGTGCTGTCCTGTAAATTTTAAGATGTTAGCATCATCCCTGGTCTCTACCCACTAGATGTCAGTAGTACCCCATCCCTACAGTTGTGACAACCCAAATGTCTTCTTTCCATACCAATGCCCTGGGGCTGCGAGGGATGGGGTAGGAGGAATTGGGGTAAAATCACTCTAGCTAAAACCACTGTTCTAGGGATAAAGAGCAAAAATCCTAAGCACGGCCCTAGGTTCTGGCATTTTGTAATTCCTGGTTTGGTGCCTCAAGCTTATTTCATGCTCTTTTCTCACTTTTCCACTCTGGCCCCCTCACTGTGGTATGGCACCCCATAGGCTTTACATCTCAGGATGTTTTCCTAGACTGTTCCCTTTGTCTGGACCCTTCTCCCACACTCTCCCACCCCCATTCCCTTTGCCCTTGTAATGTCCATGTTTCCTTCACATCGCACTTCAAACACTGCTTCTCCCCTCAAAAATAAATTTCCTCTAACCTCCATAATAAGTAATGCACGTGTGTACCTTGTTTTGTTGCACTTCCTTTCATTGTGCTTCACAGATAATTGCGTCTTCTACCAGTTCCAGGGTTGGGACAGCCCTGTGTCTGGCAAGTCTGTTGGCACCATTTTCCCAATGGCATTTGCTCACCTCTTGTCTCCTTGTCCCATTTTGGTAATTCTGGTGATATTTCAAACCTTTTCATTATTATTGGATTGGTTATGGTGATCTGTGATCAGCAATTAGAACTTACTGAAAGCTCAAATGATGGTTAGTGCTTTTTAGCAATAAATTATTATTTATACAAGGTCTGTACATTTTTTTTTTTTTTTTGCTAGAGCATGAATACAGGAGAGGAGCAGAGGGAGACAGAGAATCTTAAGCAAGCTTTATGCCCAGTGTGGAGCCTGATGCAGAGCTCAGTCTGATGACTGTGAGATCATTACCTGAGCAGAAATCAAGGGTTAGACACTTATCGGACTAAGCCACCCAGGAGCCCCAGGTATATATGTCCATCGAAGCCATAATGGTATTGCACACTTAATAGACTACAGTGTAGTATAAATATAGCTTTTATGGGAAACCAAAAAATCCATTGGAGTTGCCTTATTTCCATATTTGCTTTTATGGAGGTGGTTTGGAAGTGAGGCGTGATATCTCCAAGGTATGTCCGTACTCGGATTATACTCTTTTATGAACCCTGTAATTGTACTTAAGAACATTTTATCACAATTTAATTAAATTGTTAATCTTCAGCTGTTTAATTTCTACCTCCGTCACTGGAATGCAAGATCTATGAGGGCAGGACCTGTTCTTTCCTGTTTCACCAGTGCCCAGAACACCATGAGTTGTAAATATTATTAGGTAGAGTTCAACAAGTCATTATCAAGTGTGGTAGACTAAATAGCTACCCATCCCAAGATAGCCACATCCTCATCCTCAGAACCATAAATATTACTTTAAAGAGACTTTACAGGTGTGATTAAGGATCTTGAGATAGGAGATTATCCTAGATGATCTGGGTTATCGCAGAATGGTTTTATAAGAGGGAAGCAGGGGAGATCTGACTACAGAAGAAGGCAGGGTGGTGCTGGAAGGAACTCACTATCCTGCTGGCCGTAGAGACGGAGGAAGGACTGTGAGCCCAGGAATGCAGGGGACCTTTATAAACAAGAAAGGCAAAGAGATAGAGCCTCCTCTAGAGCCTTGAAGTCCCAGCACTGCTGGTGCTTTGACATTAGCTCATTGAAGCTGATTTTGGGCTTACAACCTCCAGCTCATACAGTGTATTAAGCCACTGTGGTAATTTATTACAGCAGCAATAGCAACTAATACATCAAGCAAAGCAAAATTTCGAGCTGTGACAGTGTCTATAGAGAGAAGATGGTTTTTGGCATCAAAGACTTCATAATCTAGAAGTAAAAAATATGCATAATTATAGGACAAGATAAATTGGTCATAATTGAGGTACAAAGAATGTGCTGTTCTGGTGCAAAGGAAGGAATAGCAATATCCTGTTAGAAAGATCAAAAAAGCCTATTAGAATGTTTACAATTTAAAGGAGGCATTGAAGGACACATGGTGTTTGGATGCACGGAGATGAGTTGAGGGAAATTCAGGCAATAGAAACAGCTTGCATGAGAGAAAGACGACAGAGAATATGAAGTGCATTTGGAAAAGACTTGTTTATCCTGAATGTTGAATGCAGTGAAATTAATCGAAATGAACTCAGTGATACGAGTTTGGTAAAGTAGACTGGCCCAGATGACAAAGAATCGTGACTGACAGCCATCTAGTGATTCCCACGGCTCAGGAGCCCATAAAACATCGCTGAAGTTTTTGACCAGGCACTGAGGAGATAGAGCTCTTTCTTTGCCTTAGAAAGCAAACCTCGGTGTATCATATGGTATGTACTTGGTTAGAGTGCAGTTGGGTTGGAGGCAGGAAAACAAAGCAGGTGTTTTGTCAGTCTAGGTTGGAGAGAGCTAGAGCATGAAGAAGGCTGGTAGCAGAGGAAATAAAAACCAAAGGAACATCTTAGAGACGTTTTGGAAGTAGGAGTCACAGCAGTGTAATGGAAGGCCAGAGTTTAAGGGGTTGCTATGTGAGAGTCTAGAACAGATCCAGGTGCAGGAAGTAGAAAGGCTGCTAAGAGTGTGGAAAGAAAGGGATCACTGGATTAGCCCATTTGACTGCAGCCACCAGAACAACTATTTCAAAGTCCAGACCTAAAGCTTTGGGTTGTGGCTAAAGTTATTAGCACCTGAGAGAGTGAGGTTCTACCTGGATGAAACGTCCCTGACTTCATTACAGACTTTTTTTACAGAGATTCCTGCTACTAATATAATCCAGCATAATTGACCTAAAGGTGGTATGTATATGAGACTACAGTTAATTGCTTTTCTTTAATTATGACAAAAATGGGAAGTGTCATTAGTTTGAATTCCCATGTTTTGGGCTTCATAGTGCTTAGCAGAAGGCCTGGCCCATAGTAGATACTCAACAAATACTATCTAAATTGATAGAAAAGTAATTTGTCTGTAGTAGAAATATGGTGTTTGTACAGCCTTTTAGTGTGGTTCTGTTGGGATGGTTGATTCATCTTCAAGGGTACGGAGGTGACTCATGAGTAGCCAATCGAGGGCCTCATCTCCCTGACCACAGGGTTTAGTTCCTGGATGGGCATCATTCCAGGAAAGGCCAATCAGAGTCCCTCCATGGAATGTGATGTAAGGATACTGAGCAGCCAGAGCCATAGACCAAATGTTTGTATGCTCTGCAAAATTTATATGTTCAAACCTAATCCTTGATGTAATAGTATTTGGAGGTGGAGCCTTTGGGAGGTGAGTAGGCCATGACATAGAGCCCTCACGAATGGGATTAGTACCCCTATAAAAGTATCCACACAGATCCCTCACCCGTTCCATCATGGGAGGACCCAGTGAGAAGGTACCAGCCGTGAAACAGGAAGAGGGCTCTCACCGTAGCCTGACCTTGCTGGCACCTTGATCTTGGGCATCCCAGACATCAGAACTTTGAGAAATGAGTTTATATTTGTTTTTAAACCACCCAGTCTCTTCCTCTGGGAACTCAAACTTTTAGAATGAGGTAATCCCAGAACCATCGGTGAACATCTTGCCTCTGTGTGGAAGATACCTGGAATGGATGTATCTGTCAGTGTGACCAAACCCAGAAGAGGAGTGGTAGTGAGGGATTGTGGGGAAGGAGGAGTACACCCACATTGCTCCTTTGCTCCTGGAGGCAGCTGTGCCTGTAATTCATGTACTCTGGACTTTGCATTTACATGAGCCAGTAAACTTTACTTTCTTCCTTACATTAAGCTATAACTTGCCACAGTCTTACCCACAGTACGTTAAAAGAGTGTTCGTTACTTTAACTAAAGAAAGAATAGCCTTAGCTCTTCTCATGATCCACATGGTTTGCATTATTTTAGCCAGATTAATTTGTGGGGCAGTTGCAAAGGACACAGCAATCAGGTCAAATGTAATCCACTTGCTCATATCAGAAGTCAGTAGTGCTAGAGGGCTTTGTCTTAACAATATTTAATTTCCTAACTGAGGCTGATGATTGTTATAGCATTAACAATATTCCTTATTTTGTTTGAAATCTTTCAAAGCCTCTGCCATGCACACTGTGGCCTCCTGGGCTGTCCAGATGAAGGATTGCTAGTTGGGGAATTTTCTTTTAACTCAGCTCGGCAGAGCCCCATAGCTCTAGTCAATTGTATTATTGTAAAATACAGTCGTGAGGTTCTGAAATCACCACTCAGAAAACCCAATGTCTTCTTGACAGATAATGGGTTTGTTAAACTGCAGCTGTTTGATTAGTAAGTGAATGAGCATTCCTGCCAGAGTAGGAGGTAACTCCGGGTCAGCCTATAGAGGATTGATCTGATATGTTAGTTTTCTAAAATATCTATCCAGATTATTCTCCTGACAGTGAAGGGAAATCTGATGTTACAGATTTGCTCAAGTAATGTCTGAATGTTTATTGTCAAAGTTCTGATCTGATACTTGTTAATTCTCCAATGGTCTGCCATAGAGTGGATGTTTTTCCTGCTATGATAAGGAAATCTTTCCCCTCTTTTTTGTTTACTACCTATTCTTGGATGTTGGACCAGAGTAGTATGTTGAAAGTGTAGATAATAAGGACAAAGACACATTTTGAAAATCAGTAAGATCCGTACAGCCTCCTGCTCAAAACTTCCTGGTTCAGATTAACTTGACCTTTGCCCCATATCTGGACTTCTTGGAAAGGCCAATAACATCATGGGATAATTTCGGTGTTTTGTGAGGAAACTACACGCGTGGTCAAATAGAATTACTTATATGTTCTTCTTTAACATTAAAAAATTTAAGTTTATTTATTTATTTTGAGAGACAGAGAGGGAGAGAGAGAGAGAGAGAGAGAGAGAGAGAGAGAGAGCGCACAAGCAGAGGAGAGGCAGAGAGAAGAAGAGACAGAATCCCAAGCAGGCTGTGTGCCATCAGCACAGAGCCCGACGTGGGGCTCAAACTCACAAACTGTGAGATCATGACCTGAGCCCAGATCAACAATCAGACGCCCAATTGACTGCATCATCCAGGCATCCCTCTTTTTCATATTTTTGATATTTTTTTTCATATTTTCATTTTTTGAACAATAGCAACAAAAGGAAAAAAACAAAAAACAAAAAAAACCCAAACTTGAATATGTATATTTGCATAAGACTGCATGTACACTTTTTAATTGCCCACATTTCTTAAATACATTATTAGACATCAGAGGTTTAAATATTTCTACTCAAAAACATTTCCTTTTTTGCCTCTTAATGTGTGTTCATCTTAACCTCTGCCTCAAGGGAATGGCAATCACAGTATAGTCTGTCTGACGTTGCTCTACTGGAAAAACCACTACAAACCAAAGAAGCAGACATAGAATCAGTTAGTCAAATCAGTAGAGAAATGAAATGGAGATTGGCTTACAACAGAAGCAACTAATTGAGCACCAAGTTTTGAATTATCTTTTAGAGCGAAAGAGATAGTTTTGAGAAAGTGAAATGTTGGTGAAATTAATACCATTTCCTGATTGTATATTAATTCACACAAAAGGAAAACAAATTCAGTATTAATCAGAGTTGTACCTTTCATAAGAAATGCTTTGGGATTAAGAATCAGAAGTCAAGAATAGTAGAAAATCAGCAGAGAACCATTAATAGAAAACATTAAGAGAACATAAAATACAATTTATCTGTATTAAAGAGGAATGGCTCCAGAGCCTTCTAACGCTGACAGGAAAGCTCTGTGAAGGAGTGATAAAATATGGCACAGACTCATTTGGGATTGAATGTTTTTGCGTGTAGTAAAAAGTACAGCTTGGAGAGACTTGAAAGATGTACATCTTGTTTTCTTTCACTTTTGGGGAGCATCGCAGGTGAGCCTCCCAGGACTGTTTGGACAGTTTAGTATTCTAACTGTTGTTCTAAAACTTCAGAGACTTACATTACTCGTAAATACTCATCCATTCTCAGGGTGTGAGCCCCTCACTGCTGTTTTGAATCACAGCATTTCTTCTCACTCTTCTGAACTCTGGTCCCCTATCATCTGGGGCTCTAAACCCTCAGGATTGATGTCGCTGAGGACGTGGGAACCATTTAATTTGCCACCACATTTTATGACTTTCCAAGAATTTCCCACCTCTTCTCAGTAACTGTGACCCACTTGAGAGGAACACAGCAATGGTGACAATATTAAGCCATGAAGTACACTTCTTGCCACACCTAATAAAGCCTGTCTCTTTAGAAAGCATGCCACTGTATAAAGCTGTCTTTATACCTGAAAGGCAATAGAGAAAAAAGGGAAATTATACAGAAACAATTGAAAAATGTTATATATACATGGGACTTCCATTCTTTTTTTAAAAAAAAATTATATTTAATGGATTTATGAGTATTTCATTCACAGGGAAAAGTTTTGGTTGTGGCTACATCAACAGTCTCTTAGAAATCAATCTCATTAAAACAATCTCTTCAGGGTCAGAACGCCTGGGCGGCTCAGTCAGTTAAGCATCCAACTTCGGCTCAGGTCATGATCTGGCAGTCCATGAGTTCCAGCCCTGCGTCAGGCTCTATGCTAATGGCTTGGAGCCCGGAGCCTGCTTCCGATTCTGTGACTCCCTATCGTGTTTGCGCGCACGCTCTCTGCCTCGCTCTCTCCTTAAACATTAAAAAAATTAAAAAAACAAACAAACCTCTTCAGGGTCACCTCTGGTTTGGACCGACAAATGCAAAATGCAGGTGAAGAAGGAATTTAAACACAGAGAGATAAAAATTGGAGGGGGCATGGTTAGGCAGAGGGGTGAGAGGAAGGTGGGGCTCTGGAGCAATGAGAACTGACTTCCCCAGTAGCTCTTGTACCACTGGTTTCCCTCCCTTCTGTCCGTCCCACGCCCTTGGACCCAAAATGTCTGTTCTCGCCTGAAACACAGGCTCTATTTAGATAAGTCTCTCCTGTCCATGCCAGTGGATGCTTCAAAACTGGGATAACAAAATTAAAACAGGGGCTGGGGTGGGTACTGTGAAAAGTTTCTATCCTGCTACACTTCATTTTACCTGATTGGTTAATTTCCCGTTTCAAGTAGGAGTATAGAAGATCAAGTGCTCCTCCTCCTCCTTCTTTTTTTAGTAAATGCTATATTTCCTCCAGTTCTCTGTCTTACAGAATAGTTCCATCTGCAGTCTTACTTTGAATATTTGAATCAACTCAAACATTCTGCTTTCTTTAGGAGGAACTTAATGAAATTGACCCATGTTGTGTCAAATAGACTCTTTCTAAACACACACTATAATTTTGAAGGCTAATGGATTGTTTCATTAAGAAAAAAAGCTCGAGATATTATTTCACTTTAAAATCTACTGGCGTACCTTATCTTATGTCTGGTATTCAAAAGATGCTCAGAATCAACACCTAGACTAACCAACTTGTATAGTCGTTTGGGACTTGAAGAGACATTTACTCATTTTAATTCACAGATGACTTTTTCTGCTAATTAGATACATCTATTTCCCAAACATCTGTGAATAAATATGAATTCATTTTTTGTTTATTTTTTTAACGTTTATTTATTTTTGAGACAGAGAGAGACAGAGCATGAACGGGGGAGGGGCAGAGAGAGAGGGAGACACAGAATCGGAAGCAGGCTCCAGGCTCTGAGCCATCGGCCCAGAGCCCGACGCGGGGCTCCAACTCACGGACAGCGAGATGGTGACCTGAGTCGAAGTCGGACGCTTAACCGACTGAGCCACCCAGGTGCCCCTGCATTCATTTTTTTTTAATGGAAATGAATATGCTCAGATCTGGTCGATACAGTTCAACTTGAGTTGTTCATCCCCAGATCTGGAACTCACTCGGTCATAATTATGGTCTGTGGAGACACACAAAACAAAAACCTTGCCCCTGAACCAGCACCTGGGACACTTCTGTGGTTCTGATTTAGGAATTGTGTTGATCAACAATAGAGCCTCTACCTAACATCAAATTGTGTGTGTGTGTGTGTGTGTGTGTGTGTGTGTGTGTGTTTTATATCCCATTATCTTTCTATCTGAAGTTATGAAAACTGCCCTCCATAAAGTGTCACCGCACTTTTAATGTAAACATCAGCTAAATTCCTAGTATTGAATAAGTAAATCAGCATGCTAAATATCCACCCAAATTCTTGATGCTTCTGGCTGGAGGCCATTACAAAACTTCCAAAACAATAAAAACACAGCCTTGAGAATAAGATTTTAAAATACGAGAAAGAGAAGATTGGACTGAATTCCCAAATGTGAAGCAGCAGCATCCCAAGTTAATTTTAACTCATAAAAATGAAAGCATCTGCATAATTATTTACTGCAATTTGAAATAAGTCTTTGCTCAACGTTTGCAATAGCTTTTCAAAAAAAAAAAAAACAAACTGCAAAAGCCACAAACATGCATTTGTAAACAGTGACATTTATATCTGTATCTTTCTCTATATATAGTGAGGACTCTATAAACAGAGAGATAAATATATAGAGAGAGATAACTACAGACAGTAAAAATCAACAGCAAGAAGCTTCTGTACTCCTTCCTACTCTGGTGGGAAAATCAGATTGATCCTGTATACTGTGGACTGCATCAAAATTCCAGACTTCTTGGAAAATTTGGAAAGGGTAACGTGTTCCCAGGACAAAAGTCCTAGATTTCCCGATTGCATAACCTGAGAGTCTTGAGGTAATCAGGTAAAACATTAGAAGAGATTCAGCTTTATTTGCATCCCAGATTTGGGGACTTGGTGTCAGTTTCAGAGAAATCAGATTCTCTGAGTTTGCAAGGAAGAATTCATTCGCTTTACATTACAAAAGAATGCTTAAGACTCTTAAGTGTTTGCCTTCTTTTGTAACAGCCAGAGCAGGCCTTGCAGTGTCTCTGGCTCTGCTGCTCAGATGCAGAAGAAAACAATTCCAAAAACGAAGCACAATTAGCTGCATTTTGTGATTGAATCACAGTGCACTTTTATTTTTTTCCCAAACCTGTTCCTCCAACTTAATCTGGGGAAAACTTAAACTTTGTTTATTTTGTAGTCTCTATTGAAATAATTCCATCTATGAAAATTGTTTCTCAAACTTCCCCTCCAAAGGGTATAGCGATTTTTCTAGGCAAAAGCTGTTCTTTCCTTCTTCTTTGTCCTTGTCTTAAAGTACTTGTCCTGTTCTGGTCGTCTAGCCTTTGTCTTCCCTTCTGGGCTGATAAAAGCCTGTGGATGCGGGATGTTCCTTCTAGAAAGACATAGCCCTAGACCAGGGTGCATAGCTTAGCCAGTGTAGTGAGGGTCAGATCTCAGTCTCTTATTACCTCTTCTTTCATTTGCTTTTTTGGCAGTGTGCAAACTGTGCAGCTGGACCTGGAGGCTATGATTTTATCTCAAGTTGCAATTTGTGCACATGCCTTTATCTCCCTAAACTTTAGGTTTGGGACTTACCTCGCCTCTTTCATCACCATCCTTCTATAGTACAAATTCAGTGTTTGAAGTAAATTTCATAATCATGGTCACTGCATACAGGTATGGTGAAGAGCTCAGATCTTTGAAAACATGTTTATATTTCTTTGCTCATAATACGTGTGATTTCTAACTGGTGATTATCTAGGAAAATGTGCTTCATTTTGTTTTCTTCTGACCTATTTCAGCTGTTACATCTCAAGCTTGACACTGTATTTGTGAGGCATGAGGGTAACTGGTCCATTTGGGAAGACAAAGCAAAGGGATTTAGCCAGGGTTAGGCAGTGAGGTTGAGGGAATTGGCTGGCGAGAGTCCTCTTGTCACTTAGCTGGTCCCTGAATCCACTTTTTCCTCAGTTCTCAATTTCGCATAAATATTAAGATAGAGGAAAGAAATAGTGGATACTTTTTATTTAACACATGTGCAATTATGTAAATTTTCCCTTGTGGAATGTTAAAACTATCCAGGAAATAGCCGTGTAATATCACATATAGCATTAAAATGTAAAACCAAATTACAACTCTTGAAAAGAAAGAAAGTCTTTACATCACTTAGTCTATTTCCCTCTCAAATGAAATAACTGAAGACAGCAACTTTCTGTTTGTGGAAATGTATTAAGAATGACACATGGTCTTGGGAGTTCTTTGTGTATTAAGTGACTGGCTGCATGCTATACAGAGAAATCTAGATCAACCTGTATGAGAATTCTTTAATGTAGCTATCATTATGCTAACTCTAGCAATGAAGCAACTCGGAATAGCTTGCTCACCATCTTGTAGCTGCTAAGTAGTGAAGCTGAGATTCACAGGCTAAGATCACAGCCAGCCCATGTTCTCATTATCATATTTGTAAGCTATATAATTTCACTATTGAGCCCTAGACTAAGGTACCATATGCACAATAAGAAATACAAACTCAACAATGGCAGGGGAACTTGTTTGGCTCTGTGGGTTGAGCACCCAACTCTTGATTTCAGCTGGGATCATGATCCCAGGGTCATGGGATCAAGCCCTGTGTCAGGCTCCATGCAGGGTCTGGAGCCTGCTTAGGATTATTTCTCCATCTCCCACTGCCCCCCCCCCCCAATTTTGCATTCTCTCTCTCTCTCTCTCTCTCTCTCTCTCTCTCTTTCTCTCAAAATAAATAAATAAAAATTAAAAAAAAAATTTAAGGGGCATCTGGATGGCTCAGTCTGTTAAGCCTCTGGATTTCAGCTCAGGTGATCTCATGGCTCATGAGTTTGAGCCCCACATTGGGCTCTGTGCTGGCAGTGTGGAGATTGCTTGGGATTCTCTCTCTCTCCCTCTCTCTTTCCCTCCCCAGCTCTCTCTTTCTGTCTCTTTCAAAGTAAATACATGAACTTAAAAACAAAACAAAACAAAACAAAACAAAACAAAAAACCTCAATGATGACATTAGTTGTTAAGAGGCAATCTGGTTAGATTAATTTCCAATTCACCCTCATATTCCTCATCTAAAGTGGGCCAACCCTTGCATATTAGAAAACCAGGTGACATCAAATATAAACACTTTAGTGATTTTTCATCCATACGAGCCATTCCTTTAATTGGGGTTTTTCCTTCAAAGCAATGATTTCACCATGCAATTAATTTGCTTTCAGTCTACAATTACACATTTAATCCTGCAATGAAGAACGACTTCATACTTCATTCCCTGAACAAGATCTTTTGGAGCAGTTCATTCTGTGGAGAATGGGAAACTAAGTTGTCAATTCCAGTTTTGCCCGATAAGTATCCATGGGGGGAAATAGCAAGTCAAATGAATTAGAGCTGATAATTTTGTTGAAAATGATCTCAGCCATCTGAGACTCAGAAAATGAGCAAATGTTTTTCAGTGATAATTTTTTTAAATTCATTCATGAATTTATGTTATGAAACTTAAGGGAATGTATCTATTTTTATTTTTCAAACATCTCCTTAATACAATCAGTCCTGAAAATTGTTTTTTAATTTTTCTCAAAGTATGAGAAAGAAATAATCTTTCTTTTCAAACACTGTTTTGACAATGATATGTGCAGAAGTATTTGATAGACATATGACATTTTGAATAAAGATATTAATGTTAGCAAGCAATTTCTATTATTAAGGAACAGCATTTTCTTTAGCAACTTCAACTGAGGCATTCAGATCTGAATGAATTTCAAGACTAAACCTTTCTAATTAACTACTCTGTCACTTTGAGATATGTTGGCAGCTAATGGTATTTGAAGAAGGAACAGCATCTGGTCTTGAGATGGTTTCTACCTTCTTGGCTCACTAAGAAATGTTTCTTTGGAATGCTGCCAATCAAATTTTCTGTACCATCATTAAAATTAATTCCACAAGCTAGTATAATTCAAGGACACAACAATTTAAGTTATTTAATGTTACTAGCAATGAATATAGTGGTAAAATAAAGAGTATTTTAAAATATTATTATTCTACATATGCAATATGTTAGAATTATTTTCTTATTTTTTTCCAGGTTAAATTCTGACTCCTTTTTGGTTTATTTCATTAGAAATAATATTTGTTTGGGGGTACCTGGGTGGCTCAGTTGGTTAAGTATCTGACTCTTGATTTCAGCCCAGTTCATGATCTCACAGTTCATAGGATCAAGCCCTGCATTAGGCTCTGTGTTGACAGTGTGGAACTTGCCTGGGATTCTCTGTCTCCCTTGCTCTCTTCCCTCCCTTGCTCGCTCTCTCTCTCTCTCAAAATATTAAAAATGCCACATAATCTTTGATTTATACAGAGTCTTTGAATTAAATATACATGTTTTAAGACTTTGTGCAAGTTTAAAATTTGGCTTTATTCTCTCATTTCTAAATATGGTACTAGAATATAATATTTTAGAATAGTAATTAATTAAGAATAATTTTTATCTGTGTTAGGTGAAAATACATGTTACACATAAACACATACAATATTAATTCATGGTATTAGGAGTACATCATATTCCAGTTGTTTTTCTGATTGTTATTATAAAGAAATAGAACATTATATTTTCCAGAAATAGATATCTTTCTTCCAGTAATATCTTTGCTGTACCTGTTAAGCAACTTACTTGTTTGACAGGTTGTGTGTATTAAAGTATCAGTGGCAAATAGGAATAGAAACTCAGGTTCATAGTTGGATATTTTCTCTTTAATGGGAAAATGTGATTCTCTTTGTGTTATAGATTAATCTATAGACAGAGAACATTAGGATAGTGGAGAACATTAGGATAATCTGATTGTTTTAAAGTTCATATTTCAAATCAATTATGTAGACATATTTTCTACAATGACGTTACCACTTCATTTCCAGAAAGTCCAAATGCATGGGAGGCCATCTGCAATGAGTTGGGTGTGTGTGTGATGTGTTTGAGTCTTGCCTTAATTAAGAACCAGATTTGAGACATTTCTTTAAAATGAAAATGTTAAAACCAGCTAGGTATAATTTGGTGCCTTTGTCACTGCTATAATTCCCTTTAACTCATGCCTTAATCAAATCCTGGTCTTGACATAATGCCCCAGCATTTTCCTTCTCAAGTAAGTCCAGACTGGAAATATTTGGGCTAATTTATTTGTTTGGTGATGGCTTTTATCTAAGGAATTGTCTAGTAATCATGTTTAGGCTTGTAGAATGAATTAAAATAAAAGCCTTAATTTGCTTTTCTTATTATCCACATCACTTAGGACTTAACTCTTCACTCTGAACTTATTTTTTGCCTCCAAAAGGTAATAAGAAGAAAAGAAAAGTATGGTTTTTGTATCTCTGAACTAGAAATCTAAAATTCTTTCTTATTTGGTCTTTCTAATCAGAAGGAAGTAATTGCTTTCTATAGAGGAGGGAAGCAGCTTTCTTTCCATTTTTAGTATCCATAATGAGTGACTTTCTTAATGGCCTGGCAAAGAAAAGTTTGCGGGCAAATTTAGATATGTACTTTCATAAAACTCTCCTGTTTGCATATATTGAACAACACATAAAAATAATTTTGAAGTGGGGGGTGGTTCAAGGTGGCAACACAGGAAGACCATGAACTCCCCTCCACCCATCGACACACCAGATCCATAGCTATATATGGAATGGCTCCCACTGGAAAAATAGCTAAAACTAGCTGAACAGCTTCCACAACAAAGGATAAAAAGACATGCAGACAGGTAGGAGAGACAAAGATGTGGTCTTACCAAACCCCCACCCCTGTACAGCAACACACAACATGGGAGGATCTCATGGATCCCAGGCTTCTCCCTAGGGAGTGCAGGGTTCATGCCTACATTAGGCATCCCAGCCCTTGAGATCTGCATGGGACAGAGGAGTCTCCCAAATGTCTGGCTTTGGAAACCAGTGGGCCTTACCTCCAGAGGACCTGGGGGGCTGTGGGGATCTGAGATACTCTTTTTTAGTGGCATTCATATCGGCTTACTTATCCCAGAACCCAGCACAAAGGTAGTTTGATAGGTGACTGGATTATATGAGAAGGAGATTCATTTCCTAATGTTAAAGCATCTATGGGAGGGGCAAGGACCAGCTGAGACTTTCTTCAGAGACAGAGATGCTGGTGAGTGCCATTTTTGCACTCTCCTTTACCTTGCTAGCACAGGTGGTTAGGCATGGACACAGACATACTAAAGCAATGGGTGTGCCCCTCCCCAACAGTCTTCTAAACGGCCAAAGCTGAGGGAATACCCCCCCTCTAGTGTGCAAGACAGCCTTCAGTCTTACCACACATCTAGATGCTACTCTAAGGAAACTTAGGCAGGGAGGTGCCGTCTTTGTGCTCTACCTCAGCCTTGCCACAACTTGCTGGTACCTCCCAGAGAGGAGCGAATACACTTGTCCAAATCCCTGATTCTTGCTACTGTCTTCCAGGCGACAGACATCCATGTCTGATATGGAGGTCAGCAGGGTCTACAGTCATGGTTCCACAAGACTGTGTGTGTGTGTGTGTGTGTGTGTGTGTGTGTGTGTGTGTGTGTGTGTGTATGAGTGTGAATATATATTTGTATATATTATTTACTTATATTAAAAGCTACTGCTTGGGGTTCTGGCTTCCGGTCAGCCTGAATCTAGGTGCTGTCTGAGATGACTCCCTTTAGAACACTGACAGGTCCTGCCACATCCTCAACAACTGGGACCTCAACAATTGGGAGAATAAATCAGCTACTTAAACTATCACAAAAGTTTGAGAGACAACCGAAAGCTAGGGCAAGGGTGAATAATAAGGTTCATTTCCTACACAAGGCCATTTCTTGAAGACTGGGAGAGGTAGCTGTTTCAGTAATACATAGAAGTAAACACACAGAGTCAGGCAAAATGAGGAAACAAAGGAATATGTTCCAAATGAAAGAATAAAACAAAACCTCATTAAACAAAACAAAACAAAACCTTAATGAAACAGAGATAAGTATCTACCTGATATGGAGTTCAAAGTAATAGTCAAAAGATGCTCACTGAACTCAAGAGAAGAATGGATGAACATTGGGATAACTTCAACAAAGAGATAAAGACTATACGAGAATACCAAACAAGAAGGCACAGAGGTGAAGAGTACGACAGCCACACTGAAAAATACACGAGAGGGGTTTAACAGCAGACTAGATAAAGCAGAACACATCAGTGACCTGGAAGACTAGGCAGTGGAACTCACTCAAACAGAACAGCAAAAAGAAAAAAAAATCATAATAATTGTGAAAAGTGAAGATAGTTTAAGAGACATGGGAGACCAGAGCAGCAGAATAACATTTTCATTATAGGGGTCCCAGAAGGAAAACAAGACAGAGGAGACAGGCAACTTATTTGAGGAAACAATGGTTGAAAACTTGTTTAACCTGGGGAAGGAAACAGACATCTAGGTCCAGGAAGTGCAAGACAGTTCCAAATAAAATAAACCCCAAGAGATCCAAGCTAAGATTCATTATAATTAAAATGTCAAAATTTACAGATGAGAGAATCTTGAATAAAGCAGCAAGAGAAAAACAACTTGTTATGTACAGGGTAACTCCCATAAGACTGGCAGCTGATTTTTCAGTAGAAACTTTGCAGGCCAAAAAGGAGTGGTATAATATAGTCAACGTTCTGAAAGAAAAACAAAAACAAAAACAAACTTCCAAACAAGAATACTTTAACTAGCAAGTTGTTACTCAGAATTGAAGGAGATGTAAAGAGTTTACCAAACAAGCAAAATCAAAAGGAGTTCATCACCACTAAACTGGCCTTACAGGAAGTGTTAAAGGGACTTCTTTAGGCAGAAAAGAGAAGACACTAGCTAATAATAAGTTAATATATAAAAATAAAAATCTTACTGGTAAAGGTAGAGGTAGTGGATCAACCACTTTTAAGCTAGTGTAAATGTTAAAAGGCAAAAGTAGAAAATTAGTTATAATAATTACTTAAGTGATGCACAAAAATAAAAAGCTGTAAAATACGATATTAGAAACGTTAAACATGGGAGAAGGGAGTAAAAAAAGTAGAGGTTTTAGAAATTTTTCAAGTTTAAGTTGTTATCAGCTTAAACTATACTGTTTTATATGCATATATATAGGTTATTCTATGTAAACTTCATAGTAATCACAAAGCAAAAACTTACAGGACATACACAAAAGATAATGAGAGATGAAGCTAAGCGTAACATTAAAGAAAGTCATTAACCACAAAATAATAGAGAGGAACTACAAAATTAGGCACAAAACAATGAACAAAAGGGCAATAATTACATACCTATCAATAACTACTTTAAGTGTAAGTGGACCATATTCTCCAGTCAAAAGACATAGAATGGCTTAATAGGAAAAGAAGAAGAAGAAGAAGAAGAAGAAGAAGAAGAAGAAGAAGAAGACGACGACTCATCTATATAAATTGCCAGTAAGAGATTCAATGCAGAGCTAAGGACACACACAGACTGAAAGTGAAGGGATGGAAAAAGTTATTCCATGCCAATGGAAACATAAGGGAAGCTGGTATAGCCATGCTTATGTCAAATAAAATAGACTTTTAAACAAAATCTGTAATAAAAGACAAAGAATGACATTACATAATGGTAAAGGCATCAACCCAACAAGAGGCTATGACATTTGTAAATGTGTTTGTACACAATGTACAAGTACCTAAATGTATAAAGCAAATATTAACAGACTTAAAGGGAGAAATAGACAGCAATACTATAAATTGTAGGTGAATTTAACACCCTTTTGCATCAATGGATAAATCAGGAAGAAAATCAATGGGAAATACCTGCCTTAAGTGACACATTAAACCAGATAGACTTAGTGGATATATACAGAGCATTCCATCAAGTAGCAGAATATACATTCTTCTCAAATGTGCACAAAACACTCCAGGATAGATCACATGTTGGGCCACAAAACAAGCCTCAATACGCTTAAGAAGGTTAAAAATCCTACCAAGTGTCTTTTTTTTTAACACAGCGGTATGAAGCTACAAGTCAATTACTAGAAGAAAACTGGAAAAAAAATCATAAATATGTGGAGATTAAATAATATGCCATTGAACAAGCATTGGGTCAGTGCGGGAATCATGGAGAAATAAAAAAATACCTTAAGAAAAAGGAAAATGGAAATACATTCATCCAAAACTTTTATACTAATCCACTAATAGACTTTCACAGTTATTACCATCCTTGTGTTAAATTTCTTACTACCTCCATCCTCATTTATGGCCTTACTGCCTCAAGTAGCAGCATCTTGCCCGGTCTCTGTATGTGAATGGCATCCCATTTCCAGTCACCTGCTGAAGCTCAGCTGGATTACAATTTTCAACACACACTGTTGATAGCATCACATCATCTCCAGATTCTTCAGAAGCTTCCCCTTTGCCAATCTAATAAAGACTTCATTGGCAGCCAGAGAAGCCCAAAATCTAATTTCATCTGTCTTTTCATTACTTTAGTACCAGTACCCAGTATTTTAATCTGTTTAGTTTTTACTGTTCACCTCAAAGTGCTCATTAATGTTAGTTAAGGCTGTTACTGTGGTAGTAACAATTATTCTTAACGCGTGTTTGACTGGAAGTCTGCTTCTGGTCATGAAGAAGTAATTGGTAGGAGATGGCCTCTTAACGGCATGAGTGGCTGTAACGCCGAACAAGTGTATGAGGCACTAGCTTCCAAGACTGCACAGCAGGTGGCGCAGGACTTGGTTCTTGAGAGAAAAGAAACAGAAGAGAGGAGACTCCCATTTATCCCAGCTTTCATTCTAGAAGTGGTTTCCCAACACGGACACAAAGGAGAGAACGTGGACGTCTCTCTCTGAATTAAGGAGCAGATACCAGAGTTTGAAACTTCTAGAATTTGAACAGCTGGGTATCAGAGAAGAGGAAAAATGTACAATTTTCATGTGATGACCCCCTCATGCAGAGGATGAGACCCCAAAAGGCTGTAAATAGAACAGCTTCTTTGGAAGGCAGAGCTGAAAGGAGATATCAGAGGTTATGCGGTCCTGAGTGATGCTGGAGTCCTGGTCCATCCAGAAGAAAATAGGCCTACCGAGCACCTGAGACATTCCATTGAGACCCCACAAAAAGCCACATTTGGAAACAAGAACCACAGCCGAGAGTAAAACTGATCACCTAGTCCTAAGGAGAGAAACAGAATACATTGGTACTATCAAATCATAAGATCAGGTCTGAGTCTGGGGTGCTTTCTACCCCCAACTGCTAACTCTCTGAATCTCTGTTTACCAACTGGGTGTTCAGTAATTCAGTTCTGACACTAACAACCCAGAGTTAATGGAGACCCCACAAGTTAAATACTCATTTCAGCAAGTTTGCACCTTGCTTCACACGTGAATCACACGCCCCAGGAGCCACCTGTACTGCTGACCAACCAGCTCTAAACTAGGGATTCCCACAACCCCCTCTCAGGTCTTATAATTTGCTAGAATGACTCACAGAAATCAGGAAAATGATTTACTTACTGTTACTGGTTTAATATTAAGGATATAACTCAGGAACAGTGAAACAGAACAGATGCATAGGGCAAGAAATGAGAAGAAGGCGGGAGGGCTTTCATGCCCTCTCAGCCTGCCTTACCTTCCCAAGCACCTTAATGTGTTTCCCAACCCCAAAGCTGTCTTGAACCCCATCATTTAGGGTTTCAGAGGGTTTTGTTGAGGTTTCGTTATATAGGCATCATCGACTAAATCATTGACTGCTGTTGATTGACTCAGTCTCCAGCATCTCTCCACTGCTGCCCTCTTCCTCCATGTTGGGAGCTGGGGCTAAAATTCCAAACTTCTGATCAAGGCTTAGTCTTTCTTGTAACCGGTCACCATCCTGAAGGTATCTAAGAACTGTCAATAGTTTGCTTCATTAGAAGAGTAGACACTCCTATTACCCTTATATGGAAGTTCCAAGGGTTTTAGGTGATCTGTGCCAGGAACTCAGGACAAAAACCATACATACACACACACACACACACACACACACACACACACACACACCACACTGAGAGAATCAAGATACTCTGATTGTAATTCAGCTACCTGTTAGAGAAAAAATTAACACACTTTATTGGGGAACATAATAACTCGCAGTTCCTACAATGAATCATCACCAAAGAGAAAAATACAGAAATATGGAAGATTAAACCAACCTTATTAAAAATTATATTAAGTGTAAATGGGCTAAACATTCCATTTCAAGGGTAGAAATTGTCATATTGTGTAAAAACAATACTAAACTATATGCTGTCTACAAGACTGTGCTTGAAATATAATGTCATAGATAATTTTGAAAATAAACAGAAAAAAAAGTTATTTAATACTAATAGTAAGCATAAAAAAGCTGGTGTCAGATCATTAATTTAAATAATTGATTAATCACTGACAAAGTAGACTTTGAGGAAATAGAAATTAATAGAGGTAAAAGATGTCTTTACCTAGAGGCAGAAAGCTATAACAATCCTAATGTGTGTACGCATAAAAACAGAATTTCAAAATATATGAAACCAAAACTGATGGAACTAAAAGGAGAAATAGAAAATGCAGTTGGAGATTTTAGCAAGTAATACAAGTAAATGAAAAATCAGTATGTATCTTGAAGGTTTGAACAATGTGTGTGGTTTTGTTGTAAAGGCAGTTTATCAGTGAAACAATAAAATTGAGAAATCCACTCTTATCTTCATAGTCAGCTGATTTTGGTTGAAAAGACACCAAGGTATTTTGAGGAGAACAGGAAAATCTGCAATAGATAGAGGAGGAAAAATTGGATATTTGTGTAGGGAAAAATTGACTTGACCATACCTCACGTGATACACAAAAATTAACTCAGGATAAATAATTGATTGAATTTTAAAAGCTAAAAGTATAAGGTTTCTGTATCTTTTCTACTGATTTTCCTAACAGTGTCTTTTACTATGCATATTTAAAAACATTAAAAAATCCAAATTGACTTTTTAAAATCTGTATCTTAGAACTTTCCTGTTCTCTGTAAGAAATCTTTTCCTATGACAAGATTATTCTCTTATGGCAAGGAAAATACAGCATGTGGACTTTTCATAGATTACAGGTAGGAGTCTAACTGGGGTAACCATTTTGTAGAAAATTCTGATAGTTAAAAAAAAAAAAAAAAACTTAACCATCTACCTACCACATTCCCCAGTGATTCTACTCTTAGAAAAATAGAAACATATGTTTAAAAAATAGTGACACCAGGATTTCATAGCTTTGTAATAATAGCCTCTGACAGAAAACAATGAAAATACCCATGATAGATAAGCACATTATGGTACAGCCATGGAGTGGAGTATCACCCATCAATTAAAAGGTATACATTCTTCTGAAACATATAACAATATGAGTGAACCTCAGAAAGTCATTTTGCTGAGCAGAAGATGCTGTGCAAAATTAATTTATGATTCTATTATATACAGTTCAAAATCAAGCACAACTATACTACAGTGACAAATTAGACAGTGGTTGTGGGTTGTGTGCAAAGGGGCATGAGGATACTTTAAGAGGTGAGAGAAATGTTCTCCATCTTGATTCAGGTGTGAATTACCTGGTTGTATGTATTTAACAACTTATCAAATTGTATAATTAAGATATGTGCATTTCACTTTAGGGAAATTTTATCTCAATTAAAAAAAAACTACTTCAGTAAATTCAGTTTGACCTGGAAGAAACAAATATGTGAGAAAAATACCTTTGAACTCCCCCTCTCTGCATTTTTATCTTATTCTTTTTAATTTATTTTCTTCCATTAAAATTTTTCCAGCCTTCTAAGCCCATGCAGATGGCTTCTCTGGGAATTACCCTCCATCTAGTTGTATGTGTTCATATAGCAGCTATCAGAAATTATTATGCATTACAGCTGTTAACATAAATGATATATATGCAAATGCAAAAAGTACACTACTTAAGGCAAATAATATACCTGTTTGTTCAAGAAAAAATAATTAATCCAGGCATTGGGCTCAGAGTTATAGAATCTAAAGAAAACATAGTATATTGGTCTTTAAGGCTGTTTTTGTTTTGAATGAATGTGTTCGGTGAATGAAGCTATTATTAGAATTTAATCTTCAGCATTTAAATTATGGTTTATATACAGAATGGAATACTACATGGTAATGAGAAAGAATGAAATATGGCCTTTTGTGGCAACGTGGATGGAACTGGAGAGTGTTATGCTAAGTGAAATAAGTCATACAGAGAAAGACAGATACCATATGGTTTCACTCTTACGTGGATCCTGAGAAACTTAACAGAAGACCATGGGGGAGGGGAAAGGAAAAAAAAAAAAAGAGGTTAGAGAGGGAGGGAGCCAAAACATAAGAGACTCTTAAAAACTGAAAACAGGGGCGCCTGGGTGGGTCAGTCGGTTAAGCGTCCGACTTCGGCTCAGGTCATGATCCCGCGGTCCGTGAGTTCGAGCCCTACGTCGGGCTTTGTGCTGACAGTTCAGAGCCTGGAGCCTGTTTCAGATTCTGTGTCTCCCTCTGTCTCTGACCCTCCCCCGTTCATGCTCTGTCTCTCCCTGTCTCAAAAATAAATAAACGTTAAAAAAATTAAAAGAAAACCAAAAAACTGAAAACAAAGTGAGAGTTGATGGGGGGTAGGTGATGGGCATTGAGGACGGCACCTGTTAGAATGAGCACTGGGTGTTGTATGGAAACCAATTTGACAATAAATTTAATATTAAAAAAATTAAAAAAATAAAATATTAGATCATCAAAGAAAAAAATAATTTAATCTTCAGCATTCATACTCAATAATATGTTTCCAGGCATTAAGAATAACAAAGAACTTATACAACTCAACACACACACACACACACACACACACACACACACACACACAAAACAATGTGATTAAAAACTGGGTAGAAGGCAAAAAAAAAAAAAAAAAAACTGGGTAGAAGGCTTGAATAGACATTTTTCCAAAGAAGACACACAGATGGCCAACAGACACAGGACAAGATGCTCAACATCACTCATCATCAGGGAAATGCAAATTAAAACCACAATGAGACATCACCTGACACTTGTCAGCATGGCTAAAATCAAAGACAAGAACCAGCAAGTGTTGGCAAGCATGTGGAGAAAAAGGAACCCTTGTGCACTGTTTTGTGAGAATGTAAATTGGTGCAGCCACTGTGGAAAACAGTATGGAGGTTCCTCAAAAAATTAAAAATAGAAATATCATATGATCCAATAATTCCACTACTGGGCATTTACCTGAAGAAAAAAACACTAATTCAAAAAGATCTATGCATCTTTATGTGTGTTGCAGTATTATTTACAGTAGTTAAGATATGGAAGCAACTTAGGTGTAGATATATATATCACGTCCATATCCATTCATCTACTGATGAATTATAATGGAGGATTATGCAGCCAAAAAAAAAAAAAGGGTAAAATCTTGTCATTTGTGACAACATGGATGGAAGCTGTTAATGCTAAGTGAATATGCTAAGAGGTATTATGCTAAGTGAAATAAGTCAAATAGCAAAAGACAAATGCCATGTGATTTCACTTGTATGTGGAATCTAAGAAAGAAAACAGAGGTGCCTAAGTGGTCCAGTTGGTTAAGCATCTGACCCTTGACTTGGGCTCGGGTCATGATCTTGCAGTTTGTGAGTTCAGGCCACATGTCAGGCTCTACGCTGACAATGCAGAGCCTGCTTGGGATTCTGTCTCTCTCTCTGCCCCTCCTCTGCTTCCTCACTATCTCTCTCTCATAATAAATAAAAATAAACTTGAAAAAAACCCAAAAGAACAAATGAACAAAAAGCAGAATCAGACCTCTAAATACCAGAGAACACTGATGGTTGCCAGAGGGGTAGGAGGTTGGGGATGTGTAAAATGGGTGAAGGAGATACAGGCTTCCACTTATAGAATGAGTAAGTCACGGGAATAAAATATACATTATAGACAGTATAGTCAGTGCCATTATAGTTGTGTTGTATGGTGACAGATGGTAGCTACCCTTGTGGTGAACATAGTATAGAGATGTTGAATCACTCTGTTGTATACCTGAAATGAGTGTAACATTGTGTGTTAGCTATACTCAAATAAAAAATTTCAGAAAAAGAATAACAGTGATGGCTTATAAAATATGGCTCCTGACTTTAAGGATCTCCCAGCCAATATTCAAGTC
This sequence comes from Neofelis nebulosa, assembly GCF_028018385.1. Taxonomy (NCBI): domain Eukaryota; kingdom Metazoa; phylum Chordata; class Mammalia; order Carnivora; family Felidae; genus Neofelis; species Neofelis nebulosa. The sequence continues at coordinate 9,395,697 of NC_080782.1, read as the reverse complement.
AAACAACTAGTAAGAAACTTACAAAAATTTAGAAAGGTATCAAATGCTACATAAGATCAAAAGAAGCAGAATGAAGGAAGTTTCTGGTTGGCATGCCCAGGTGAGGAGCTTTAAGTTGAGACCTTATAATCTTAACAGCTTTGGAGTGTTGCTGAGATTACATTAGTTTTGATGTGTAGAAACAGTAATTATATATTGTTCAAGCTAGTACCTGGTTGGGAAGTGTTTCTGGCAAGAGGGGGTATGGAAGGACCCCAAGGAAAACAAAGTGTGTTGCATTCAAAGAATGGAAAATTTAGTTCAGTTCCAGTAAGGCTGAACTGTGGGGTGAGAGCTGAAACTGGAACAGCACACAGGGTCAGAATTGTAGAATCAGTCCACCATTTTTTTTTCCAGATGGGTAAGGAGAACAAGCAGACATTAGAGAAAGAGGGAGAAAGAAAAGCTCTAAAACTTCAAGCCCCGACACAAGAAATGATGACCACAACCAAAGCTTCATTTGGCCTTCACATGTCTTACGTTTGATATTTTGGAGGGGCCACCACCCATCTGGGGATAATAAACTGAACAGGCATCATGGGACCTCGTTCCAATGTCCCCTGTTCCCATTCCTGTTCCAGTCAAGGAGCTGTTTACTGGGTGGTGCTCTTGCATTAACGTACGCACTAAGACTTGAAAGCTGTAATGCATTTAGCAAATGTGGGAATTGTGTCTGGATATGTATAGTCCACACCTAAGCTTCTTCTGCAGGAGTTAGGGATCCATTTTAATAGTGTGTACTCTATTAAGAATACTTGCAAAATATATATATATATACACACACACACACACACACACATACATATATATTGCGTACGATTTGTGCACATTTTACTGAAATGAATTTTTAAAACTTTTTATTAAAATGTTAAATCTTAAATGCTATTCTATTATACTCACCAATATCTAATTCATTATAGATCCCTAAATTCTTTTTGCTTATCCTTTGTATACTAAATAAAAATGTGACTCGTTTTTATTACACAAAACCTCAGCTTATAAAATTTCAAATTTTGTACCTGTTTTTGAAACACTTAGCATCCAAAAATGCCACATGGTCAGGAAATGTGTTCATATAGTGCCGTGTAAATTTTTAATTCACTAATTTGTCACTTCCTCCCGTTAGCAATCAGCCGTCATTTATGAAGAGCTTACAAGCTAAGTGCCTGGAGAGAGAGGGCTTAAGTGACTTTAAGACATTGACTTTAATTTTTTTAGGACCTGGACCAAGATGAGGGATGTCAGGGCTTTTCAGTTTAGTGAGCTTCCCACTGAATACAGCAATACAGAATAGAAGAGGAAAGATGGACTTTCCAGTAATGGATTCTGTTCATTTGTTAGTTGTCAGTAATTTGACTTGCCTCCTTCTGGTCCAATCTAGAATGGCAGATGACCTCAGAATGTACCATCACCATCAAGCTTCTGTAATATCCGTGATGTTCAGACAAGCTTGACGTAATGCATACTTACTTATGTCTTATTTTTGCTGTTGGTCTTGATCTCCACTTCTAGAGATTGTATTCTTTGTCATCTGTGGAAGGTTAGTGACACCAACTTCATGTAGTGAAGACATGTGTCAGTGTGAACACACATACATATACGTGCAAGGTGTGTTCAGTACATATGTGTTACACATACTTGGTAAAGAATCTTCAGTTTTACAATCTTTATAATAGGTAATATTTACAACCCTTATAAAATTTGAAGGGGGAATTTACTATAATTTGTGGATGTAGAGATTCAGAGAATAAATGTTGCAGAATGGATAAATGAAAGATGGATGATAATTGTTTGAAAAATAAAAAAATTTACTTTTGATCATAAAAATAAATGACATTCTTCTGGATGGTGATTTTAAGAAGATGATTTTCAACTACTTTAAAGATAATTATAAACATCTATATGACAAAAGTCCTAGAGTTAATAGGAAACAACCCAGATTTTTATGTCATGTCAAATATAAAGCATTGAATTTATGAGTATTTGAATTTTATGTGCAAGAGACTTATCAAAATGATTTTGAAAAATATTTTGACTAGCATGGCAATGAAAAAAGGCATTTAAAATGTACTTGTGAAAAAAGATACTAATCTGAAAAATGGCTTTTTGTATTGTCAGTCTTTAGACTAATTGTCACTAATTGTCACTACCTGTAACTGTGTGACTAAATGTCAGAATCACAAACACTATTTGAATTATTGCCAAAATTTGAGACACATTAAAATGAAGACACACCATTATTTTATGTACCACTAGGAGATAAAGGACAAAAGGAAGGAAGAAGAAAAGAAGCAAAGGAAGGAAGGGAAAGAGGGAGGAGGAATAGGAGGGAGAGGAAGGGAGGGAGGAAAGAGAGAGGAAGGAAGGAAGGAAGAGAGAGAGGGAGGGATGGAGGGAGGGAGGGAGGAAGAGAGAGACAGGTAAGAAGGAGGAAGGAAGGAAGGAAGGAAGGAAGGAAGGAAGGAAGGAAGGAAGGAAGGAAGGAAGGAAGGAAGGCAAGAAGCAGGCCAGCCAGGGCATGAAGCTTTCTTGGTACTTAATTTTTTTAAATTTTATATATATTGGAAAAGCTCTTTTAGATTCATCTAGGTATACAGTTTTCATTATGTGGTACACACTTTTATTTTTAAGTTTATTTATTTGAGAGAGAGAGAGAGAAAGAGGGAGCAAGAGAGAGTGAGAGCATGAGCTAGCCACAGGGGGTTTGGGGGGCAGGCAGACAGACTGGGAGAGAGAGAATCCCAGGAGGTTCCGCACTGTCAGTACAGAGCCCAGTGTGGGGCTCGATCCCATGAACCGTGAGATCATGACCTGAGCCAAAATCAAGAATCATACGCTTAACCAACTGAGCCACCCAGGCGCCTCACATGCTCTACGTTCTTAAAAATGGAAGGGATTATTGTACATTCTTAAAAAATGAAAATCTAAGCTCGGCAAGTTGTTTAAGTATTACCAAAACTTTTCCAGAGTCTTTCTCTTCTGACTCACTTTTGATGTTTTGTCAGCAGCATCTCTGTTTTCCACATGCCACCATCCATCCCCAGCAGCACCGAAGCGGTGAGGGCACAGAATCCTTTTAAGAAGTGTTTCCCAGTTGCCTCTGTGATTGTCCTTTGAGCTGTTGTGACATATTCTGCAAGTTTTGTTTTCTTGATCTCCCCAGAATGTCACTGGAGGGTTTACAGACAACAGCCAGAACTGATAGTCCTTCCTCAACGTCCTTCAAGAGTGTTTTGAGGGACACACAGGGGCCACTTTCCCCTGGGTGCAGGACTTGAGAAGAGCACCATGACCACCATCTACCTACAAGGGATTGTAAGAAGCTACTGGCTTTACATCTGGCTACTCCTTTGTCATTCTCCTTTTTGTTTGTGGTCGTATGCTTAAATTCAGGGATGTTAATAGTTTATCTTATGAAGCTCTGCTTTAAAGCTTACCTGGACAGGAGAGAGAGATGGAAAAGATCTTTCCCTCTGTAGGTTTCCACGGTTCATGGGTCAGGAGGAGCAAACATTCTCTCTTGAGATGGAGGGCTGGTGGCTTCACTGGCCATGGGAGCGTGATGTAGGTTTGGAAAAGCCTCTGTGGTGGCTGAGACAGGGAATCCAGAAAAGAGAGAGCCTTCAACAAATAGGCTGAAAACCCAAAATGGGGTTGTGTAGTGGGTCTAGTCCACAGGAGCATGGAATTTTTCTCTGGCTCAGCAGTGAGTGCAGAGGCAGAGATGGTGTGGGGCTGGCTAATCAAAAGTGGAGGTTTCATCATACAGCAAGTGGCAAAGGAAAGTCGGAAGTCCCCTACCACTCTTACTTTCTTGAATGGCGTGTAGTATTAGTTATTGCAAAGGGGGACACTGCAAACAGAATCATGGAAAGAGCAGAGACGTTAAACCGCTTCTGGATTGTACTTCTGCGTAACATGCCTGTGGACGAAAACTGAACAAGCATACGTGAACGTAAATTAAAAAGATCCAGTTCATCTTGCTTGGGACGTTGTTCTTCTTTGACCGCAATACTCCTGGGCCAATTGATAGGTACTTGTCTTTTCTGTAATTCTGCCCACGTTCTAAAACCCTGAAAACGATTTCGAATGGAATGGCTTGGTGGCACTTTAAAGCTAAAATGATTTGTTGTTGTTGTTGTTGTTGTTGTTGTTGTTGTTGTTGTTGTTTTTAGCTAAATCAAAGAGGAACCTGCTACAAGTACAACCTTCACCATCTTGCTACAAAACTAAGTCAAAGATCGGTGACTCAGTACCTCCCATATTAAAAAACAAATGAATGTGTGTCATCATTGAAAGAAAAAAAAATAACAGAAACTCAGAAACCTTGGAGCCATGTGAGCAGCCATTTCAGTAACTGAAACCACGAGTGTGTGTAATATTTACTTCCTGGGCAACCATACATGGGCTGCTTAGGGCTGCTTCTCGTGCATTGGGATTGATCTCGTTTGCTTCCTCAACCCTGAATGAAAATAATCAATGGATATGGCAAAGCTTTCTGCCATTTGAGTTGTGAGTTATCTCAGGAAAAAAAATACGTGACCCTGAGCTGAACACTGGATGTCTTTCTTAAACATTACCTATTAGTGTAATTTATTATGGAATGCTTTTAAGTGAAGTTGGAAGGATTAATCATGACAGAGAGAAGAGGCATAAACCCGTCCTCACACTTCTCCTTTCATTTACAAATATGAGTTGTACATCCGTAGTGTGGCAAACAGAGCCCCATTGGGTGATATGTGCCTGTCTTCTCAATTGAATGGATCGTCTCATTTTGCAGGACGTGGGGGAGCTATGGCGCTCTTTCATAATAAAAGATCCAGGGAATGATAAGCAGTAGCTGACTGAATGTAAGACTGTCGGTGCCTGGTGTTTCCTTAACAGATTAGACAGTACCCACCTGAAAAAAAACAAAAAACAAAAAACAAAATAGCAGAAGCTCTCTTACTAGAAGCATTCCCACTGGTGTGGGATATAAGACAGGTATGTCTGATGCAGAGTCTGTTGAAAATTGTTCAGGAAAAAATATGGTTCAGGAAGGGCTAACCCAAACTTTTCTTTTTTTGAGAAGAATATAAAATGATGAATTTTGGATATTGAGAAACAAAACCTAGATTTTTTTTTTGATGAACTTGCTAAATAACCTAGGATGATCAACTGATACATGATTGGGATTTATCACTTTTCAACAGGGTAGCAAGATAATCTGCAAAACCAGTGCTTTCCTGTATGCTAGCAATAACAAAATAAAAACGGAACGAGAGAAGTTCCCAGTCACAGATATCAATGTATATGAAGAGGTAGAAATATACTTTATCCATGATTTGAACAGCAGTTGAGAGCTTAGTGTTCAAAAGTCATGGGTTCTGGAACTAAGGGAGTATAATAAAAATACCAGCTTTGTTCCTCTTTGGCTGTGTGATATGAAATCACTTAATTTAAAGAGACATCTCTGTGCCATCATTCCCAACCTGTGCAATGAAAATGATAATAATGATGCCAATGCCATCGGGTCATGGTGAGAATTAAACTAATTAGTATTTATAAGGCATTCAAATAGGTGCCTACAATGAGGTAAGTACTCTATAAATATTAGTTGTATTAACAGTATAAAACTTTAATGAAGAATGAATAATTTGGTAAAGGATGATCATAATACTTAACAGGAAGACTTACTATTCAACACTGTCAATTCTCCCCAACTAAATATGTAGATTGAATCTCAGTCTGAACCCAGTCTCTGCAAGAGTCTGTACAACAGAAGGGTTGCACTGTAGTCATATGGGGTACACAGTTTAGAATCAGGTGACCTGGGTTCCTTATTTCATGATTCCCGTTTTCATTCTCCTGATTTGTGAAGCAAATGTAATAAACAAGTATACCTCATATGATTAGAGTATCTGTGTCGATAAAGCCTTTATCACAGTGCCTGACCCATACAAAACAAACTATGAGTAATAGTGAGTTGTTGTTACTAATATGTTTGGGGGGAAAAAAGAGATTTTACTAAAAAAAATAATTGAAAAGATTAGCAAAGTGATTTTTTTTAATAAGAGGAAGTGAGGAGAAGTTTGATGATTCAGGGAGATTATTCTTCTAGACCTGAAAATGTGTTAGCCTTCTACAGCGATTAGAACTGAAGGGGCGCCTGGGTGGCTCAGTCGGTTGGGTGTCCGACTCCAGTTCAGGTCATGATCTCGCAGTTTGTGAGTTTGAGACCCATGTCAGGCTCTGTGCTGACAGCTCAGAGCCTGGAGCCTGCTTCGGATTCTGTGTCTCCCTCTCTCTCTGACCCTCACCCGCTCATGGTCTATCCCTCTCTGTCTCTCAAAAATAAAAAAATAAAAAAAAAAAAAAGAACTGTGTGGCATAGTTTCAACAATGAAAAGGTGAATGAAGCTGAAGACAGTGACGAGTACACAGTAGCCCTGTTTTGTGTCCCTCCTTGAAGCATTTTACATGTAGTGACTGCTGTTACCCCTGAGTTACAGGCGTATGGGGAGGTGAAGTGACCTGCCCAAGGCGTATTGAGTATCATAGTGACATTGGATCTGGGCATCTGGTTCTGGAATCCATACTCTCCTCTGAGGCCCTAGGAGATATTACTATTTAGTGGAGTTGAAATTTTCGATCATTGGAGAGTATTTGAAGAGTTCAGTAAATAGTGGCAGGATAGCCAACCAATTAGGATGACACACATCCGTATAGAATGTAATTCTATATATGTAGAGTATAACTATATATATATGTGTGTGTGTATATATATATATATATATATATATATATATGGAGAGAGAGAGAGAGAGAGAGAGAATGTAGCTATATATCTATATCTGTGTATCTATCTATGTATCTATGTATCTCTCTGTATGTATATAGAGATACATATATACAGTTATATTCTAGGAATCCAAATTCCTGATCAATAAATGATTTAACATGCTAAGTACATCTAAATAAACTTGGGGGCGTGATAATCGTGGGGAAGACTTTTCAAAGTATGGTAAGGTGTCAAGGGGAACCCAGATGGGGCTGTACATTCCGCTACTCTGAAAAATGGGCGGGTCATTGGCTTCATTGGCATTAATTAGCAAGAGCTGATAACCTTGGAGAAAGTGGCTTTTGAGGAAGATGTCTGAGCAATCATCCCTGAAGACATGGAGATTAACAGGGCAGGACCAAACGACCTAGCTTTGGCGGCCTGTGTGTATAGAGAGAACCCAGGTAGAAGTTAATTCCATTCCGTTCAGTTCATCCCAGCAATATGCACACCCGCCATGTGCGCTGTGCAGTGTTGCAAATACAGTAGTGGGAAAAATTAGTGTTTTCTCTGTCCTCATGGGGCTGGTTTATAGTCAACTGAGAGAGAATGAAAATCATATACGGAAGTATAATACAGTGTGCTAAGTGCTAGGAGAGAAGTCCAGGGTGCTGTAGGATAAAAAGGGCACTTAATCTAGATTTTGTGCCTGTAGAAGTCTTCCTAGAGAAAACAATATCTCGGCTAAGATCTGAAGGTAAAGTAAGATACAGCCACGCACATCAGCTCCTTTTCCTCTGATTGTGAACACAGCTGTGTTTTATCCAAGTGGTGAAGCCAGAGACCTGGATTTCTAAGGATATAAGCAAATGAACAATAAGATACATAGGCTGAGAATCGGGAGCAAGATCTTGGCTGGGTGTGGAACTGAGGTATCATTAAGCAAGCAGCTAGTGATGGACAACATGACAAAGATTGTCAAGGGCCAGAGTGCAGAGTTAGCACAGTTCCTACTGCGGTGCTCTAAGGATCATCAACAGTTACGAGTGTTGAAACATAAAATTCAACTGAGAACATTTTAAAGATCTTATTGGCCTTATTCAGCAATTCATGAATTGGGCAGCATCCTGTCTGAAAGATAGGAAAGAGCCCTGATGAGCGGTACAAAATGGAGTCTAGGCAGTATAGGGGACAAAGAAGTTCCGAGCACAGAGTGGATTGATTCAAGAAAAGTCACCTTGCTTTGGGTGACACAGGGGTCTGTCAGGCAGATTACCTCACTGGTGCTGACCAGGACATTCCAGACTGACTAATTAAGATTATATTCCTGGGAGAGGCTGAAACTTCAGTTAAGATATTAAGTCTCCGTTTGGTGACCTGGGCTTTGCAAAGCGACTCCCTTTTGAGACTGCTGTTTCTTTTTTGATTTGGGACAGAGAATCCCAGAGAGTATCGTGAGAAAGGGGTATAATCAAATTAGAAGCACATTGGGAGAGCGGGTGTCATGGAAACCAGTGGAAGGAGGCTTTCACTTGTACGGGGCAGGTGACATGGGAGCATCACTGACAGACGGAGGATGTGAAGGCTCCGTCAGCAGACTGGTTCACAAAGGAGCCAGACCACGGCCAGTGTGATTGGTGATTGGTGGGCTGGGTGAGGAGAGGATGTAGTGGGACGGTAGGTGGAACTGGGGACTCCACACACCCTGCCTTCTCAGAACAGTGGTCTGTTCAGTTGGGCGTTTTTCCAGCAGTAATCATGTTGCTGGAACTCATACATGAAGTAGGCAGATGGCCTAATTGGATTTGTTGCCAGACAAGTAATGGAAGGAAACTGGGCAAAGGAGTCGGGGGTACTTGAGAAAAGCCAGCTAAGCGTTTTAGTATGGCGTGGTGTCTAGCTAAGGAAGGACAAGTGTGATCAGCACTAGAGTTTGCTGGGCGAGCGGAAATGTTGATACAGGACGGGACGATAGTTGTGGATCAAATGCCGCGTGAGTACAAGAACGGTTTTACTAGGCATAATGTTCTGGCAGTGTTAGAAGAACAGAAGGCTGAAAGGAAACAGAAGACAAAAAAGGAGAAGGCCTTTTGTTAAGAATCCTGTTGGGGCGCCTGGGTGGCTCAGTCAGTTGAACGTCTGACTTCCGCTTGGGTCACACACACTTCACAGTTTGTGAGTTTGAGCCCCACATTGGGCTCTGTGCTGACAGATCAGAGCTTGCTTTGGATCCTCTGCCCCTCCCCCACTTGCACACACACTCTCTCTCAAAAAGAAATAAACATTAAAGAATAAAAGGATCTTGGGGCACCTGGGTGGCTCAGTCGGTTGAGCGTCCGACTTCGGCTCAGGTCACGATCTCGCGGTCCGTGAGTTCAAGCCTCGCATCGGGCTCTGTGCTGATGGCTCAGAGCCTGGAGCCTGCTTCCGATTCTGTGTCTCCCTCTCTCTCTGCCCCTTCCCTGCTCATGCTCTGTCTCTCTCTGTCTCAAAAATAAATAAAAACATTAAGAAAAAAAATTTTAAAAAAAGAAAAGAAAAAAAGGATCTTATGACTTTGTGGCCTGCATGTACTCTGCTGCTTTCTTGTCCTGGAGGCTTATCCATAGAGAGAAGGAAGAGAGAGCCCGGTGTATGTGAGGACTGAAGACTCCCCAAGGGTCAACAGCTTTGTGAGCCCTAAGGGACAGCACCCTGAACCAGTTTGCACCTTTTGCAGTTGAGGGTTGTGACTACAGTAAGAGGCCATGCAGCTTCAGAGGGCTCACCGTCCTTAGACATTCTCAAGATGGCTCGGGCAGAAGGCTTGGTCCTCCGACATGCCCAGGAATTATGAGACAGGGAAGAGGAATTTTCCTTAGCAGATAAGAACAAAAAGACAAACTGAACAAAAATATTTTAAAATATTGAATAGGGGTGCCTGGGTGGCTCAGTTGGGTAAGCATCTGACTCTTGGTTTCAGCTCAGGTCATGAGCTTTGCGCTGACAGTGTGGAGCCTGCTTGGGATTCTGTCTCTCTCCTCTCTCTCTTTTAAAATAAATAAATAAACTTTAAAAAATAATTAAAAATAAAATAGAATATTGAGTAAATAACATTGGGTACTAAGAAGTGGAAAGCTAGGGATTTGCATGCATTTTTGGTAGAATGTTATTTGAAGACAATTTGTAAGTATGAATCAAAAGTTATGTGTATCTATCTATCTATCTATCTATCTATCTGTCTATCTATCTATATATCTTTTCTCCCCTCAGAGAATCCCCCATAAAACTTCTTGCAGGGCTGGTTTAGTGGTCACAAACTCCTTTAATTTTTGTTTGTCTGGGAAACTTTTTATCTCTCCTTCTATTTTGAATGACAGCCTTGCTGGATAAAGAATTCTTGGCTGCATATTTTTCTGATTCAGCACGTTGAATATATCTGTCCCCTCCTTTCTGGCCTGCCGAGTTTCTGTGGATAGGTCTGCTGCAAACCTGATCTGTCTTCCCTTGTAGGTTAGGGACTTTGTTTCCCCTTGCTGCCTTCATGATTCTCTCCTTGCCTGAGTATTTTGTGAATTTGACTATGATATGCCTTGTTGACGGTCGGTTTTTGTTGAATCTAATGGGGGCCCTCTGTGCTTCCTGGATTTTGATGTCTGTGTCTTTCCCCAGGTTAGGAAAGTTTTCTGCTATGATTTGCTCACACAACCCTTCCACCCCTATTTCTCTCTCTTCATCTTCTGGGACCCCTATGATTCTGATGTTGTTCCTTTTTTTTTTTTTTAATTTTTTTTTTTAGTGCTTTTATTTATTTTTGAAGGAGAGAGAGAGACAGAGCATGAGCAGGGGAGGAGCAGAGAGAGAGGGAGACACAGAATTCGAAGCAGACTCTAGGCTCTGAGCTGTCAGCACAGAGCCCAACGTGGGGCTCGAACTCACAAACTGGGAGATCATGACCTGAGCCGAAGCCAGACACTCAACCGACTGAGCCACCCAGGCACCCCTGATGTTGTTCCTTTTTAATGATGCACTGATTTCTCTTATGCTCAATTCATGCTCTTTTGCCTTAATCTCCCTCTTTTCTTCTCCTTTGTTATTCTCTATAAGTTTGTCCTCTATGTCGCTGATTCTCTGTTCTGCCTCGTCCATCCTGGCCGCCGCTGCATGCATCCGTGATTGCAGCTCAGTTAGAGCATTTTTAATTTCATTCTGGCTATTTTTTACTTCTTTTTATCTCTGCAGAAAGGGATTCTAATCTATTTTCAACTCCAGCTAGTATTCTTATTATCGTGATTCTAAATTCTGGTTCAGACATCTTGCTTGTATCTTTGTTGGTTAAATCCCTGGCTGTCGTTTCTTCGTGCTCTTTCTTTTGGGGTGAATTCCTGTTGATTTCTGTGGTTCAGATTGTGCGGATTGTTGTGCTAATCCTCCAATCTGTTTTCTAGGTGTGTAAGATGGTTTATTACTGGTCTGGCTGTATTTCATGGACGCGAGACACACAAAAAACTTCCGTGCTGTCCCGCCATCTTGGTTCCTCCCCTGAATCAAAAGTTTTAAATTAACATGGCTAGAACCATTGACAGGAATTCATTCTAAGGAAATTTTCAGACAAGGATACAATGCCACACACTTAAAATGTATGTGTAAGAATCTATCACAGTGAGACGGTCAAGGGCTCTACTGTAGAAATTGACCCTCTTTTTGTTTTTTTTAATTTTTTAATGTTTATTATTTATTTTTGAGAGAAAGAGAGAGAGAGGGAGAGAGCAAGCAGGGGAGGGGCAGAGAGAGAGGAAGACCCAGAATCCGAAGCAGGCTCCAGGCTCTGAGCTGTCAGCACAGAGCCCGATGTGGGGCTCGAACTCACGAGCCATGAGATCATGACCTGAGCTGAAGTCTGATGCTCAACCAAGTGAGCCACCCAGGTGCCACTAGCAACTGACCCTTCTGAATTTGGATCTCAGCTTTGCTATCTATTTTTCCTTGATGACCTTGGGAAATTCTTTAATCTCCTTAAACCTCATTTCAATGATCTGTAGAAAGGGTGCATTGATAATGACTACCTAGAAAGTTGTGACTGGGGCTGTGATGCTACATGTGAAACTGAACACAGAAGCTGGACATAACATGGGAAATGCTCATTCCATTTTAATTATGCTAAAAAAGGTGAGAGGTAGGGGATAGGAAGTGAGAAAAAGGAAGATAAGGAGGGGAGGAGGGTAGATTAATCACAGCCACCTGGTGAAATAAAATACAGTACATCTCTAAAATGGAAAACTTTGCAGCCATTAGAGTTGCATTCTGTATTTATGCATAGTGACAAGAACACCTGTAGAAGACAGGTTACTTTCCCCATGATTTCAGTTTATTTATCACATAAACACTGCTATTATTTTGAAATTGCAGTCCAGAAGCACTAATTATTTTTCTTTTTAAATCAGTTTATCGATGTATAGTTTACTCACAGTAAAATGATACGTTTTTTATGTTATTTGCTTTACTTTTTAAAATTGAGGTGTAATTGACTTGTAGCATTATATTAGTTTCAAGCGTGCAGTGTAATGATTTGACATTTGTGTATATTGCAAAAGGATCACCTCAGTAGGCCTCGTTAATATCCATCACCATGTATAGTTATGATTTTTTTCGTGATGAGAACCTTTAAGATCTGCTTTCTTAGCAACTTGCAAATGTACAGTATAGCTATATAAACTATAGTCAGTCAACATCACTCATCATCAGGGATATACAAATCAAAACCACTATGAGTTACAACCTCACACCTGTAAAAATGGCTAAAATTAACAACACAGGAAACAACAGATACTGGCGAGGATGCAGAGGAAGGTAAACCTTCTTGCACTGTTGCTGTGAATGCAAACTGGTGCAGCCACTGTGGAAACAGTACGGAGGTTCTTCAAAAAGTTAAAAATAGGACTACCCTATGACCCAGCAATTGTATGACTAGGTATTTACACAAATGATACAAAAATACTGATCCAAAAAGGCGCATGCACCCTGCTGTTTACAGCAGTATATCAACAGTAGCCAAGTTACAGAAAGAGCCCAAATATCCATCAACTAATGAATGGTTAAAGAAGAAGTGGTATGTATACACACACACACACACACACACACACACACACACACACACACAATGGATTATTACTCAGCTGTCAAGAAGAATCAAGTCTTGCCATTTGCTATGATGTGGATGGAGCTAGAGTGTATTATGCTAAGCAAAATAAATCAGTCACAGAAAGACAAATACCATATGATTTCACTCATATGTGGAATTTAGGGAACAAAATAGATTAATCTAGGAGAGGGGGGATAATAGGGAGGGAAGCAAACCATAAGGTACTCATAACTATAGAGAACAAACTGAGGTTTGCAGGAGGGAGGAGACAGAGATGGGCTAAATGGGTGATGGGCATTAAGGAAGGCTCTTGTCATGAGGACTGGGTGTTATATGTAAGTGATGAATCACTAAATTCTACACCGTAAGCCAATTTTGCCATATGTTTTAACTAATGAGCATTTAAATAAAAACTTGAAATAAAATAACAACTGTAGTCACCATACTGTACATTATATCCCATGCCTTATTTATTTTATAATGTTGAAATTTGTACCTTTTGACTCCCATTTTGCCCACTCTCCCCAGCCCCACCTCTGGTAAGAACCAATCTGTCTTTTTTTAGATTCTATATATAAGTGAGATTACACTGTTATTGACTTTCTCTGACTTGTTTTACCTTCAAGTTCCACCCATGTTGTTGCAAATGGCAACATTTCATTCTATTTTTATAGTTGAATCATATTTCATTGTGTTTGTGTGTTCGAATACGAATATTCTAATGTGTATGGAAGGTTGTATATATTCCATTATATATATTTACATTATATGTGTACACATGTATGATATGTGATATATATGATGTGGCACAGATATGATGTGTTATAGGTGTAGATACACATTCACACACATATACACACACATATGCACACACATATCACATTTTCTTTATCCATTCATCCACCAATAGATGTTTAGGTTGTTTCCATGTCTTGGCTATTGTAAATAATGCTGCAGGGAACACATGGGGTGCATTTATTTTTTCTACTTAGTGTTTTCATTGTCTTTGGATAAACATCTAGAAGTGGGTTTGCTGGATCATATGGTAGTTCTAATTTTATTATTATTTTTATTAGAGAGAGAGAGAGAGAGGGAGGGAAGGAGAGAGAATGAGCAGGCAAGCAGGGGTAGGAGGAAGAGGGAGAGAGGGAGAGAATCTTAAGCAGACTCCACACTTGCATGGATCCCATCGTGGGACTGGATGGCATGACCCTGGGATCATGACATGAGCCAAAATCAAGAGTCAGATGCTCAATTGACTGAGCCACCTAGGTACCCCCCCTCCCCCACTTTTAATGTTTTGAGCCATCTCCATACTGTTTTCTATAGTAGTCGCACCAATTTATATGCCAACCAATGGCATAAAAACGTTCCCTTTTCTCTACATCCTTGACAACACTTGTTATCTCTTGTCCTGATATTAGCCATTCGGAAGGGTATGAGGGGATAGTTCACTGTGATTTTGATTTACATTTCCCTGGTGATTGGGGAGCATCTTTTTCTTTAGTTGAACATCTTTTCCTGTGCCTGTTGTTTGAATATATCTTCTTTGGAAATGTCTAGTCAGATCTCCTGCCCATTTTTAAATCAGATTGTTTGTGTTTTTCTATTCTATTGGATGAGTTCTTTATTTTGGATATTAATCTCTTATTAGATATATGGTTTGCAGGTAGTTTCTCCCATTCGGGAGGATGCTTTTTCAGTTCCTTTCCTGGATGGCTTCCTTTCCTGTGCAGAAGCTCCTGGGTTTGATGTAACTCTGCTTTTTTTGTTTTTGCTTTTGTTGCCTTTGCTTTTGGTGTAAAACCCCCCAAAATCATCACCAAGATTGGTGTTAGGAGCTCACCTTTTTACAAAAAAAAAAAAAATCTTCTAAAACAATTTTACAAAATCAGAGTATAAAACCAAGTAAATAGCATGATATAATTTTTTAAGTTTTTATCTAAATTGCAGTTAGTTCACATACAGTGTTAACATTACTTTCAGGTGTACAGTATAGTGATTCAACACTTGCATACATCACCCGGTGCTCTCTTCCGTCACAGGTGCACTCCTTCATCCCTATCACTTTTTTCACCCATCCCCCACCCCACCTCCCCTCTGGTAACCATCAATCTGTTCTCTGTAGTTAAGAGTCTGTTTCTTCCTTTGTCTCTCTCTTCCTTTCTCTTGTTTTCTCCCCTTTGCTAGTTTGTTTTGCTTCTTACATTCCACATACGAGTGAAATCATATGGTGTTTGTCTTTCTCTGACTCGTACCATTTTTTATTTTGAAAATTATTATAAGATATTAAATATAAATACAAATGAAGTTGTCTACTGTATTTTTCAGGTGATGTACTGCTGATTCTCTTTTTAATATTGTTTATTTTCAGAATATTTTACAGTAAGAAAGTAATATTTAGATGCTCAGTACACTCAAGAAACTTATTTTACTTTAAAAAAAAAACACCTGCACGTGCACAAATAATACAGAAAATGTGTCTGAAAGTGCTATTAACTCTTAATTATTGCACCAAAAGAGAATCCGTTCCCTTTTGCTTAAAAGCTATAATGATAATTGGGAGATATTGAGATATCTCAAAAAATAATTATTAACATATGCATTAATTTATCATAAATAACTACAGAAAATGATCATGATGTCTCTTTTTTAAAAAAGTGCTTTGACAGTGAGCAGAATTTCTGGTATGTAGTTTTGTGTTACATAGCCTATTTTGTATTCTGTTGGGTCATGATATAATAAATATGTGGAAGGAATCATTATAGCTTAAAGTTTGTATATCAGGAAAAAAAGAATAGTTTGCTACTTGATGGTTTGAAAATACATCCATTAGTTTTCTGCCATCAAGTACAATGACTTCTCTCATGTCTATTCATAAAAACTATCTGTTCAAATGTGTGTATTTTGAGGTTGATTCTCAGTGTGGTTCATAGGTGACGAGCTTCAGCTGTCTACTTTTATGCCTGAAGGGACAAGTTCAATGATCGTGTGATGGACAGTCATGACCGATGTCCTCTCTCATTATGCTTTTGTAAAACCAGGATTTAAAAAAAAAAATTACATTGCTGGGTATCACTCACATGATTTAATTGTTACTGTAGTTAGAAATAACAATTACGGTTGTTTGTCTGAAACATGTTCTAACTACCCACAGCAAGGAGACAGATCAGTTTATCACCGTAAATATAGATCAGGTAACACTGGTCCTCGTGTCCTGCATCTGGCACGAACACTCCTATTGGTCTTCCCCCTTCTGTTATCTACACTGTTTTCATTTTTTCTTATTGATCCATTTATTGATTCGGCCATTAATGAAACTTTCCCACTGTGGCCAAAAGTAATGAAGTTGGCCTCCAGACTAAGTGATTTTATTGTACTTCATGCACTGAATATTTAGGAAACAAAATCAAGGGCTTGCTTCCAGTCACTGGCCTATTTGACAAGTGGAATGAATCATTTCTTTTAAAATTCCCTTCTCTGCAAAAAGTTATTTTTTTTAGTATTTATTTACTTTTGAGAGAGAGAGAGAGAGAGACAGAGTGTGAGTGGGGGAGGAGTAGAGAGAGAGGGAGACACAGAATCCGAAGCAGGCTCCAGGCTCTGACCTGTCAGCACAGAGCCCGACACAGGGCTGGAACCTACGAGCCGTGAGATCATGACCTGAGCCGGCGTTGGATGCTTCACCGACTGAGCCACCCAGGCGCCCCTAAATGTTCAAGTTTTAAAAAAGTTTTTTTAATGTTTATTTATTTTTGACAGAAAGAGAGAGAGACAGGCTCCCGGCTCTGAGCTGGCAGCACAGAGCCCAACACGGGGGCTCGAACTCAGGGACCTTGAGATCATGACTTGAGCCCAAGTCAGATGCCTAACCGACTGAGCCACCCAAGAGCCCCACAAAAAGTTATTTTCAATAATAATTATGAAATCAAATGAATACAATGACCTAAAGAAGAAAAGAAAATGAAATTTTCTTTGTACTTTGTATATTCAGGCAGATAAAAATAAATATTACAGTAGAAAAAAGGAAATAAGTAATAGCTCAATATTTCTTTATACATTAGAACAGTTATTGGAAAAAACATTACTTTTTGGTGTCTCGCAGTAGTGAGTAGTATTACTGTTTAGCAGTAAGTTACAATTATATAAGAATAACAATTCAAACATAGTTTCTATTGTAAAGTTGTTATTGAAAATAACAAGTAAAACATTACATGTGTGAACTAAAATTTGCACCCGTCCACCCCCCCCTACACACACACAATATTACACCTTGTGTTTTACAATCTACTTTACTGGTTTAAATTTGAATTACGAACAAAATGCAAAATGCTTCCGTGGAATAGAGTTTCTGATCAGTGTCTTTGCTGTCACGGTAACTGTACTACCCTGACTGGATCTGAAGGCAGGACTCTCCAGTACCATGAAGTATTGGACACAGACTGTACCCAAAGCAAGTTCAGACAGTCGGGACTGTTAGAAAATTCCTCTGGAAATGAACGCATGTAGCTGAGTCTGCAGGTTTTTGGGGTTGACTGTATAGCAAGAGGTACATATATTACATATAATTAAATTTTTACGGTAACCACAGCAATTATTTAGAACTTAGACCCACAGAAAATGTAGGGGCTGTGTATTTGACCTGTGATGTTGCCTAGAGTTGCTGGCACATGGTGTAAAAGAAAAGCAGACTGGGTTCCAGTTATCTTATCATTAAATTCTCCGCAGACAAAACGCACCCTTATTGCCTGTGCCCAAGTGCTGTCCCCAGTGGCCCAACCACAGGTGTCCTGCTTCCTCCCTCCTCTTCCTCCTCTGTTAAGACCTGGCAGGTGGCAACTGTTCTCCTGTCACCTCTTGGCCGTTACCTCTCAGCCCTCCTCCTTGCTCACTGTGCCTAATTCTACCACCTACTTTTTACACCCAGTGCATACCAGTTTCGTTCTACCTCAGGGCCTTTGCACTGCTCCTTCCATTTCCTGGAAAGTGTAACCCTCAGAAGCCCACATAGATGGTTTCCTCACCTCCTCCAACTCTTTTTTTTATTAAAATTTTTTTTCAACGTTTTTTATTTATTTTTGGGACAGAGAGAGACAGAGCATGAACGGGGGAGGGGCAGAGAGAGGGAGACACAGAATCGGAAACAGGCTCCAGGCTCTGAGCCATCAGCCCAGAGCCTGACGCGGGGCTCGAACTCACGGACCGCGAGATCGTGACCTGGCTGAAGTCGGACGCTTAACCGACTGCGCCACCCAGGCGCCCCATCCTCCTCCAACTCTTTGCTCAGTGTCACCTCCTTAAGGACACCGACTTTGACTACCCTGGTTGCTCTTGTAGCCTCCCTCTCTCTCATGTTCTACTATTCTTGCTTAAAATACATGATTAGCAGCTTCTAAGAGGACATAGTCTGTTGATTTGTCAGAATAATAATTATTTATTTTCTGCCTCCTGCTACTAGAATCTGAGTTCCATGAGGGCAGGGGGGTTTGTATGTTTTCATCACTGATGCAGTCCAAACCCCTGGGCAGTACGTGACACGTGATAAGTGCTCAGTCAATATTTGTTGAATAGCTACACCTAGATTTTTTTATTGTGTGGAATTGGGAAACAAAGTTGCTTCCAAAACTTTGTGTCTTTTTTTCACTTCTAAGAAACAATTTCCTTGCTTTTACATGTCAAGCCCATACAATTGAATATTCACCGAGAACAACAAACAATTACCCTAAGCCTTATGGGACAATGATGTGATTATGTTATGCAGCACAAAGAAAAGGCTTTGGGGACTGTGATGGAATCAATGAACAATATTATCATTTTTAAACATATAAATTTTTTTATATTACCTAAATGTACAATGTATAATACCTGAATATACAAGATATTTTAATAACCTTGTGAACAAGGCAGAATAAGGATTTCCTTTTGCTCTTGTTCGGACAAGGAGACAGATGCTGGAAGAGATTAAGTGACTTTCTGATGGGGGTGCCGTGGGCACTCACAGCAGAACGGACATTGCAGTGCTATTTTCCTTGTTCCTAGACCAGCGAAGTTTCCGGTGTGTGCATTTAACTCTTGCATTACAAACATTAGAGCAAAATGTCTGAGAGAATTAAAATGCATCTATCTGATGATTCAATGCCGGTAGGGAAACAAAACTATTCTACAGTTTCTCGTGGAATCCCAAGAGGCGCAAGTAACTCACCTTTGCCGAAATCCTGTACTCAGGGTAGTCCTGAATACGTGCGTGGCGGCATTCAGAAAAGCATCTCCCCAACACCTTGAACTCACCTTGTGTCTCATGGTAAACCCTTGGATTTTTTTTTTAATTTAAATTCAAGTTAGTTAACATACAGTGTAGTCTTGGCTTCAGGAATAGAACCCAGGGATTCATCTCTTACATATGACACCCATTCTCATCCTGAAAAATGCCCTCCTTGATGCCCAGCATCCATCTAGCCCATCCCGCCCCACCGCTCCAGCAACCCTCAGTTTGTTCTCCTATTTAAGTGTGTCTTATGGCTTGCCTCCCTCTCTGTTTTTATCTTATTTTTCCTTCACTTCCCCTCTGTTCACCTGTTGAGTTTCTCAAATTCCACATATGAGTGAAATCGTATGATATTTGTCTTTCTCTGATTTATTTCACTTAGCATAATACCCTCTAGTTCTGTCCACGTTGTTGCAAGTGGCAAGCTTTCATTCTTTTTCATCACCAAGTACTATTCCAGTGTGTGTGTGTGTGTGTGTGTGTGTGTGTGTGTGTGTGTGTGTGTATATATATATATATATATATATATATATATACACCACATCTTCTTTATCCATTCATCAGATGATGGACATTTGGGCTCTTTCTATAATTTGGCGATTGTTGGTAGCACTGATGTAAACATTGGGGTGCATGTGCCCCTTTGAATCAGCATTTTTGTATCCTTTGGATAAATTCCTAGTAGCACAATTTCTGGGTCATAGGGTAGTTCTATTTTTACTTTTTTTTAGGAACCTCCATAGTGTTTTCCAGAGCGGTTACACCAGTTTGCATTCCCACCAACAGTGCAGAAGGGTTCCCATTTCTCCTCATCCTCGCCAACATCTGTTGTTTCCTGAGTTGTTAATTATAGCCTTTCTGACAGCTATGAGCATTTGACAAAATACAGCATCTTAATAAAAACCCTCAATAATGTAGGTATAGAAGGAACATGACTTAACACCATAAAAGCAATATATGAAACAGCCACAGCTAATATATCCTCACTGGGGAAAAACCGAGAGCTTTCCCCCCTGAGATCAGGAACATGATAGGGATGTCCAGCCTCACCACTGTTGTTCAACATAATACTGGGAGTCCTAGCCTCAGCAATCAGACAACGAAAAGAAATAAAAGACATCCAAAGTGGCAAGGAATAAGTCCGTCCTCTTTCCAGATGACATGATACTCTACATGGAAAACCCAAAAGACTCCTCCCCAAAACTGCTGGAGTTAATTCGTGAATTCAGCAAAGTCTCAGGACCATGAAATCAATGCACAGATAATGGTTGCATTTCTATACACCAATAATGAAGCAGCAGAGATACCAAGGAATCGATCCCATTTACATTTGCACCAAAACCCATAAAATACCTGGAGATAAACCTGAGAGGTAAAAGATCTGTACACTGGAAACTATAGAAGACTTATGAAAGAAATTGAATAAAATCCTTGAATTTTTTTTTTTTAATTTTTGTTTTGTGTTGGGGGTGTTGCTCTTGAATGAACGCTACATTCGGTAAAATGTGGTTCTGGCATTTCTCCCTCCATCGATCAGCAGAATTGATTGGGTCCGTCATTCCTTTATGACAGCATTGATGGACAGAGGGATCGGGCTCATTATTGCTTCATAATAATGTCCATGAAAATGACTTAGACAAACTGAAATGATGGTCTCTCAGCGAATGACATCGGAGTTAACTAGACAGCCTTAAAAATGTAAATATTAAATATAACGGTAGTAACTGCTGACAGAGTGATGCCTTATTGTGCACAAGCCCCTGTACTCTGTTTTTCACGTGTCACATACCTGGTGTCATATTCCGTACGGGCGTTTGAAGAGGAAGGCACAGCCCTTTCCTTCATGGGCCCAGCAATGTGAGGCATGGGGAATTTGCAGGCCTTAATAAGGAGGACTGTTGAGGTTTGAACCCAGATATGTATGACTCCAGATCCTGTCTCTTCACTACTAATCACAGTTAGAAAAGTACTTGATTTCCTTGATAATGTGATGCTGTGTCTATTTCTAGGTATCTATGTATCAACATTAAATGCAAGGGATTTGAACTCAGTCTGTGTTGCAACCCCAAGGATTGCTAATTTCCAAGGAAATGTTTGTGGTTTTTTCAAAGCTGTCCACACCATGGCGATTCTATTCCGTGAGTGAATCTTAAATAACCTTTAATATAATTAGTGAGGAAAAGAGACAGTTTGTGACTCCATATAATTTATGTGCATAATAAAGTCACCATTGACATTGAATTCCTTATGTTTTTTTCCTTTCTATTTTGCAGTTCCCAAAAATTGCTTGTTGAAGATTTTTTTCTTGTTGCATATTACAGAAAATATTGCATCACTAACGCAATCAGATAATGTGAGGAAGGCACATATCTTTTTAATACGATTTCTGAATGAGGGGAATTGATCTTTGGGCCTAAACTTTGTCCTTTCAGTAGACAGCAGTGTGCAGAGATTTTTCTAGATTTTTCCGAATTTTTCTGGAATGTAAGAAATTCTCTCTGCAAGATTCTACTCAGGTGTGGCCTTGATAACGTTTTTCTCTTGCTGAGGGTCTCTGGGATTGTAGTCAGACTCTCACTGTCAAAGCCAGCTGTGGGCTCTGCCTTTTGTCGAAGCCACATGTGTCTCAGGTGATAACTAATTCAAGACTCTATTGAGAGAGGTCTGAACTTTAATTAGTTCCTCCTTAGTTCCTATGCTGAGAAAAGGAAAATGTGTTCTGTGAACACTTAGGACTGTTAAATGCTCTGAGGAAAAATAGATCCCAGAGGTAAATAATTTGGAGAAATGGTACATATGGTAGCCCTTTCCGGAAGATTCTTAAGGTGCTTTATGCTATTAGAGGTCTCGGTGCATTTGAGTGTGTCCTACGTAGAGTTTTCCATATTATTGAGCAATGGATGCTTTTGTATGCAAGCGATGTAATATCCAGTGGAGCGACTGGTTATAAGAGTAATATTGAAGTAGAAACGGGAGGCTGTGCTAGTGAGCCTGTTCTTAAGAGTATTCTTTTGGGCTATGAGACAGATGATATTGTAGTCAGTTAAGGATTGTCTAAGAGTTATGTCACCCATGCTTCTCAGATGTGATGGTCTAATGTGATGAATCATCTGGCCACCTTGCTATAGATGGATACCGTAGGTCTGCGGTGGGGCTCAGGTTTCTTTTTAATTTTTTTTTTTTAATTTTTTTTTCAACGTTTTTTATTTATTTTTGGGACAGAGAGAGACAGAGCATGAACGGGGGAGGGGCAGAGAGAGAGGGAGACACAGAATCGGAAACAGGCTCCAGGCTCCAAGCCGTCAGCCCAGAGCCCGACGCGGGGCTCGAACTCACGGACCGCGAGATCGTGACCTGGCTGAAGTCGGACGCCCAACCGACTGCGCCACCCAGGCGCCCCTTTTAATTTTTTTTTAATGTTTATTTATTTTTGAGACAGAGAGAGAGCATGAATGGGGGAGGGTCAGAGAGAGAGAGGGAGACACAGAATCTGAAGCAGGCTCCAGGCTCTGAGCTGTCAGCACAGAGCCCGACGCGGGGCTCGAACTCATGGACCGTGAGATCATGACTTGAGCCGAAGTCAGATGCTTAACCGACTGAGCCACCCAGGCGCCCCAGGGGCTCAGGTTTCTAAGAAGCTCTTAGAGGAGGCCAGACTGCCATAGACAACAGTCTGAAGGGCAAGAATATTTGTTTGTTTGGTTGTTTATTTATTTGGAGAGCAAGAATGGGAAGGGGGGGGGGAGAGAGAGAGAGAGAGAGAGAGAGAGAGAGAGAGAGAGAGAGAGAGAGAATATATCTTAAGCAGGCTCCACGTCCAGCACAGAACCTGACTCGGGGCTCAATCTCATGACCCTAGGATCATGACCTGAACCAAAGTCAAGAGTCAGGCACTTAAATGACTGAGCCACCCAGGTGGGCCTGAATAGCAAGAATTTAGACTGAGGCTCTCACCCTTAGCACCATTGGTATTTTGGACTGGATAATTCTCGGCTGTGCCTGATGGCCTGTGCATCCTAAGATGTCCGGTAACATCACTGGCTTCTAACCACTTGGTGACCGCATGGCCAGGTAGCACCTCCTCACTCTAGTTTTGGCAACCAAAAATATCCCTAGACATTGCAAATGTCCCTTGCAGGCGGAATCACATGTTTTGAAAACCAGTGATTAAAGTGGTTTATATTGAGACATTTTGTCTCTTTGGTTTCTCAGGTATTCCTTCTCAGTTGTCATAGGTCAGGGAAAGACACTTTTTCTTTTTCTTATAAAGCAATAGGAGACTAGCCTTCCTTCAAAGTTGAGGCAGGGGGACGCCACGGTTCTGTTCAGTTACAGGGATAGCTGGTGTGCACTTGTCGGCTTTTTCCAGGGAGTATATTTATAATTTGACGGAACTCTCAAGAACCGGAGAATGTAATGAGCTCCAGACAACTTAGGGGCTTGTGCAGAGCTAAGAAGGAGAATTAAGGCACCCATTTTATTACTGGAATAGCAGTGATTTCTGAAACTAATGCTTGTGCTTCCGGCTAATTTTTTTTTAAATGAAACCAAAATTAAGGCATAAAAACAATGAGCAAACATAAAGTAAAATACCTAAAACAAGTGTGGCTAGTTTTCTGAGGAGCTGAATTTTCTAGTGAGATAGCCACGGGCAGAATGTTTGGGAATGGATCACTCCCAGCATGTGCATTATAGCTCCACAGAGAAGAACGTTCTCTAGACAGGCCTGGACAAAGGCCATTAATCTCCCAGAGGGGCAGCTGGGAACAAGAAAACTGCACGCCCTCCTCTGGCTCAACTAATCTAAAGGTCTGAGAATGTTTTAACACAACTTCATAAATCTGAAACTAACTCATTTGACCAAAAGAGAAAGAGAGAGTCTATTATCTTTTCTCATTAAAATCAAAGACTTTGGAGACCACTTCTTCACATTAGATTTTACATTTGTCTTGTTATAAGTTATTACTTTTCTTAAGCAGATGAAACCTATATCCAAGTTACGTTACCCTCTCTGGGCCCCCATGGTCCTATCTGTAAACTGGGGCTGTAGATTAGATATTTGTAGGTCTCCCTCAGTTTCAAGGTAACTCATTGCGGTGATTCTGTAATAGGTCTTGAGTAGAGGAAGCAGAAACCAAAGTGGGTCTGAAAACTGACTCATCGATAATAATTTTAAGAACCATAAATATGTATGTATTACAAACAGTTATTATTTGGTGACTAGATTGCCTGGGTAGTTTGTAAGATAGATCATTTTTTTATGTTGTTAAAATATAAAAGGCATGATAATTTTCAAATTGAGGACTGGGATTCAGTGAGTTAGAAATAGATATTGCAGAATATTGTGTACGTATTAGCGCTCTGTTCAGTAACACTGTTCTAAGGCTAAAGAGGGAATTCTAGACCAAGATATTTTAATAAACAAATAAGCAATTCAAATAGGATTGACTTGTCACATAAAATTCTGCAGGAAAGGTAACTGGTAGTAAATTAAGTGCAAGATATTGATTTGCATATTCTCAAGATGAAAATATTTCTAGAGTTTGAGCAAAAGACAACATCTCCATTACTTTGGGGCATCTATAGTCTTGTTTTTTCAAACGGGCTGTTAGCAAGATGTTCTTTTGATACATCTCTTTACTCAGGAATTAAATGTTCTATTAAAATGGTTTATTGACAAGAATTCTGTTTGTTTAATACACTTTCTGTCTATTAGTTATTTAAATCTAACTCAGTGAGCATTGAGAAATAGAAAAAATTAACTAAGTATTTTCGAAGGTCATGATTGCATTTCGACAGCGTTATTTCTCCTTTAAAAACTGTAGAGCCACTGAATGAAATGGCCATCTCACTATTCTGAAATTGCCACTTACTTAAAATTTTTTTTAACATTTATTTATTTTTGAGACAGAGAGAGACAGAGCATGAACGGGGGAGGGTCAGAGAGAGAGGGAGACATAGAATCCGAAACAGGGTCCAGGCTCTGAGCAGTCAACACAGAGCCCGATGCGGGGCTCGAACTCACATACCGCGAGATCGTGACCTGAGCCAAGGTCGGACGCTTAACCGACTGAGCCACCCAGGCGCCCCAAATTGCCACTTATTTAAGGTAGTAACTCCTTTTTTCTGCTGGTTGCCCCTTTTCCCCCCATGGCTTTCGGGATCATGATATTATTTACTCCTGGTACAATCCACCGGTACCTTGGAACCCAGGGAAATAAATTCTAAATCCAGAGAAGCCCATGTGAAGACTTGCCTCCACCTTCCAAATGGAAGGTCATTGCTTGATATTTATGTGGTCTCCGGTGCTCTTGCTTTCTGCTCCGTTCAACACCAGCGTGCACGTCTTAAGCTTACTCTCTGTGCATATTGAGAAATAGATCTGTTCCAAATGCTTGCACTTCAGCTGGTTGCCGAGATGACACATGTTATCATGTTTCAGAAGTGTCTTCCAGACTCGGCCATTGGACCTGATTTTCTTTGGTTAACAGTGTTCCACTTTTTCGGGCAGTAGAGGTAGTTTGCCAAGTTGTACCCAAAGGTGGGAAATAATCAAGAGGGAGTAGAAATACTCACTGAAAGTTGACCACATGATCATAACAGCCTGATTTGGGTGCCTATCTGTCATTGGTACAACTTTTTCCCACCCCAAGCCTATATTCTTTCTTTAGTGAAATGCTTATTTCTATGATTACTGAGGACTTCATGTCTCTACTATAACCGGGATCTGGATTGATAGAGCAGAGAATCATACCCCTTCACAAAATTTATCCCAGAGTAGGAGGAAGAGGAAGACAAAGCTGGTGTTTTCTGTAGAGGGATTCTGGGGCAAGAATAGGTTTGAGATTAGCAGTAGTTACAGCTATGAAATCTTTTGTTTACGTCGGCTCCACGCCCAGCGTGGGACTTGAAATCGTGACCCTGAGATTAAGAGTTGCATGCTAGCCAGGGGCCCCAGCTGTAAAATATTCTATAGCTAGCTGATAAACAGTTTAATTGTATGTGTGTGTGTGTGTGTGTGTGTGTGTGCATGTGCGTGCTATTTAATTTCTATTGGAAGTATAATATACACGCTAAATAGACTATTTTCAAAGGTTTATATGTGGTGTCCATTTAAGAGGCAGGCTTTTCTCATTTTTCTCCCATCCTGTCTAAAACTCCAGTAAAGTGACAGCAGAGTCACGAATGAAGGGAATTCAGCTCCTAATGCTGGGAGGGCTCAGAACATGAGGCATTGAGCCCATTCCCAGAAGACCATGACTTGGTGTGAGAACTTTGATCTATGACATGAAGAACAGGAAAGAGAAACCCAGAGTCCATGCACAGGGGAGGTGGCTTGAGGAGCAGGGTGGGGTGGGGGCTGATCTTCTGGCAGCACCCAGAGGACCTTCAGTCCCAGGCAGTGTGTCCACGAGGCCAGACTGACAGCGGTCCTGAAAACAAATGGGTTACAAAAATAGCTGGTCTACATTATGAGATCCTATGAGGAATGCACGGGACTGATGTCCTACAGTACAGTCATAAAGACAAAACAATGATGATTACAAGTAAGATGTGCATGTCGAGTGTTGAAATGTGGCCAGAAAGTTGTGGCAGTTCTGAGAAAGAATCTGCAGCAATTTGGAATGCCCTGGAAGTTAATAATAGAAATGTCTCGTCCCTAACATGCCTTCAGAAATCGTGAATTTCTCTCCTTTCCAATCACATCTGATCGCATAATGCTCCCATGAAGTGATTTCTGGAAATAATAAACAAAATTCCTGGTGAGATTTATTTCTCTTCTCCATATCCTACCTCCCTCAAGCTTCCCATTCCCTAGCTCCCCTTACTCTTAGGAGATGACCCTGCAACCCCAATTCCTCACCCTTCTGTCTAGTCATTACCCTCTCAGCCGTGGGGCCTTCTTTCTAAAGATACCATTTCACCACTTTACTCCCCCCCACACACCTTTGTTCTATATTCTTATGAATCTTGCTTCATAACCTATTTTCCTTCTCAAAGTTTTAATTATGGTCTACGCTCTTCTCCACATTCTTTGCCTAAAAACATGCCCAAATCATTCCCTCCATTTTCAGTTTATAAAGGATAAAAAACCTTTGTGTATATATTTTTTTCCTTTTCAAACTATCCTCTCCTCACTATCATCACTGAATGTCTTGAAAGGATGCTGTGTACTCTTTGCCTTTAATTCCTCATTTCCCATTGATCTTTTCACCTATTGGCTCTATCGCCTGCCCACAGATGACATTAAAATTGCTCATAAGGCACGTGATCACCAGGCTGCCAAAATAATAGCCTCTTTTTGTTTCTTAACTGTGGACCTATTGAAAGCACCTGATACCATGGGTTTCACACTTAGAAAACTGCCTTTCACCCTGCATGTTCCAGCGCCACTGTTCTTCTCTCTTTTTCCCAAGATTCTTCTCATTTCCATCAATGGCTCATTTTCTTCCAGTTTTCCCTTAAATATTAAAATCCCCTATAATTCCACCCTGAACCCTCTTGTGACTTACCACATGCTTTCTGGGCCATTTCATCTTATGTTCAACTACCACCTACTTAAACAGTAAAATATTCAACTTTCCTGATCTGTGTTTCAAAATCTAGTGTGAGATTGCATAGAAACAGCATCCTGTTGAGAATGCAGATTCTCTTACATGGCTTATCATCTCTCCTCCCTCCAGAAAAAGAGTTTGATAATGAACCACACACATAGTGCCTAGAATTGGGGCAGAGAAGAAACACAGGAGCTTATCTATGCCCTTTACATCACCTTGGACCTAAAGGGAAAGGTGGCTTCTGCTCTCCAAAGTCCTGAAGTGGGAACTCACAAGAGAACTTGCTCTCCCTCTCCCTCTCCCTCTCCCTCTCTTTCTCTTCCTCTCGAAAGGAAGTTTATTGTGAAGTTTATTAAGTGCTTTCAAGAAGAGGAGGCAGCCACCCTGCTCTATGGCGCTGTGTGTGTGTAATCCCATGGTCTCCGTGGCCTCCGTGGCTGTGTGTGTGTAACCCCGTGGTCTCCGTGGCTGTGTGTGTGTAACCCCGTGGTCTCCATGGCTGTGTGTGTGTGTGTGTGTGTGTGTGTGTGTGTAACCCCGTGGTCTCCGTGGCTGTGTGTGTGTAACCCCGTGGTCTCCATGGCTGTGTGTGTATGTGTGTGTGTGTGTGTGTGTGTGTGTGTGTGTGTAACCCCGTGGTCTCCATGGCTGTGTGTGTGTGTAAGCCCATGGTCTCCGTGGCTGTGTGTGTGTGTAAGCCCGTGGTCTCCATGGCTGTGTGTGTGTGTAAGCCCGTGGTCTCCGTGGCTGTGTGTGTGTGTAAGCCCGTGGTCTCCATGGCTGTGTGTGTGTAAGTCTGTGGTCCTGCTCCAGTTCCACTGAGGCTGAGAAAGCGTACTGGAAAAATATGATGCTACGTAACCCCAGATGTTTTTTTTTTAACAAAAGGTAAAATTGTCTCCTGGTGAGTGTACAGTTTCTTGAAGGTAGAGAAGAATGATCTTTTGATCCCAAGAATGGAAGCTGTGTGGCAGAAAGGTGAGCCTGATTCTGTCAGCCGGACAGTAGACTGAGAATGTAACCAGATTTCACAAGGCACTCGAAACGCCTGGCACCATGTCACTTCGGAGCTCTCGGCATCTGCCAACTTGCACAAAAACGTTTCTCAAGCTGTTGGATGTGCCATGATGACCAGCACAAGGGGGGTGGCCATATCTCCACTACCATGGTGAAATTGTTCATGTGGCTTACAAACAATTACCCACTTTCAATGACAGCCTCATAAAGAAACATCTTTCTCTTCCCCTGTGCCTACCCAAGGAGAAAGATCAGATGTAAAAAGACGGACTACAGCCCGATCTTCTCAAAATCACAGAGCCTAACATCCAGCCCTCATTAAAAGCAGGAAATTATTTGATTCCAAAGGAAGATTTTTAAAAAATGTACAGAACAAAGTCTTAAGCTGCAAGATACTGTTTTTAATAAAAACTTGGCATACCTAGGAAGTTATGCAAGCCGACTCAACTTCTTTAAGAAAGCCTGTACCTAACAGATAAGGGTTTTATAAAGAATTTCAGTGCTAACCATAAATGCACAGGTTTGTTTCTGGACTTCTAATTCTGTTCTGCTGGACTGTATTTCTACCAAGATAGTCTGTCCATTAGTGTAAGTGGGATATTGAAGTCTTCAACTAATATTGCTGAGTTTTCAATGTCTACCATCAATTCTGTGTTTTTGCTTTATGTCTTTTGGGGCTTGGTAGTTAGCTACATTTATTTTTGGAAACTTTATATCTGCCACATGCACCGACCCTTTGGTCATTAAAAACATCCCTCATATCGCTAGTAAACGTGTTGGTTGGGAGTCTGTTTTGTGTGATATTATGATTGCCACTCTAGGTTCTCTTTTTTTGACCATTTGCACAGTATACCTTTTCCAATCTACTTGCTTTCCATCTATTTATACCTTTCAGTCAAAAGGGTGTCTCTCTAGGTAGCATATAGTTGGATCTGTTTTTCCTTTCTCCAGCACGAAAATCTTCATCCTGTGATTGGATTATAATTCACATATATTCAGTTTGTTATAGTTGGATTTATGTCTGCCATGGTTTTTGGTCTGGTTTGGTTTCTGTGTGTCTCGTGTCTCTCTCTCTGTCTCTCTCTCTCTCTCTCTCTCTTTTTTTTTTTTTTTTTGTCCCTCTGTTCATCCTTCCTGCTTTCTCTTGCATTAAGTGAATATTTTCTAGTGTGACATTTTAATTCCTTTAATGGCTTTTTACTACTTTTTAAAAGTTATTTTCTGGGGTGCCTGGGTGGCTCAGTTGGTTAAGCGTCCAACTTTGGCTCAGGTCATGATCTCACAGTTTGTGGGTTTGACCCCACATCGGGGTCTGTGCTGGCAGCTCAGAGCCTGGAGCCTGCTTCAGATTCCGTGTCTCCCTCTCTCTCTGCCCAGCTCACACTCTGTCTTTCTCTGTCTCTCCAAAATAAATAAAACAAAAAAAATTTTTTTAAATAAAAGTTATTTTCTTAGTGGTTGTTTTGGAGCCTAAATATACATATTGACTTATCAGATTTATACTAACTTAATTCTGGTGATTTATAGAAAAGCTATTCTTAGGTAGCCCACTTTTCTCTTCCCATTTTTTGTGCTGATGTTGTTAATGTCTATCTATGTTCCACTACAAAACCAACAATATAGTGTTGTAATTATATTTCATACAATTTATGTCTTTAGAAGAAAGGGAGAATGAATATGCTTACAGAATTTCTCTTTTTCCCTTTGTTCACCATTTCTGGTTGTCTTCATTTGTTTCTGAGTATTCAGTATACCATCTGGTGTCACTTCTTACTCTAATAATCCTTTTCTCCCATCTTCTTCCTTTGTGCTGTCAAATATACTATATTTATATATGCTGTAATAGCACTATTGCAGTGATATACATATTGTTTTATGCAGTTGCTTTTAAAATCAGTTAAAAGAAGAAGGGGGAAGAATTAAGCATTTGCACCTTTATAAGTACATTATTACCTTGACTGGTGCTCTTTGTTTTCTTATTTTTATTTTTATTTTTTTGGTTTTAATGTTTTATTATTTGCTTTTGAGAGACAGATGGACGGACAGAGCGTGAGTTGGGGAGGGGCAGAGAGAGAGGGAGACACAGAATCCAAAACAGGCTCCAGGCTCTGAGCTGTCAGCACAGAGTCCGATGCGGGGCTCGAACTCACGAGCAGTGAGATCATGACCCTAGCCAAAGTGGGATGCTTAACCGACTGAGCCATCCAGGTGCCCCTGTTTTCTCTATTTTGATTTAAAATAATGTCCAGCATCACATGCTCTCATCCTGAGGACCTTTCCTTAGTATTTCTTGCAAGGAGGTTGTGCTGGCAACAAATCTCTCAGTTTTTGTTTACTTGAGAATGTATTTATTTCACTTTTAGTTTTGAAAGATGATTTTGCTGAATATAAGATATTTCGTTGTGAGGTTATTTTTCTTTCCATACTTGGAATATTTCATCTCACTGTTTTTTTGCCTCCATTGTTTCAGGTAAAAAGTCAACTGTTCATTTTATTGGTATTTCCTTGTAAATAAGGAGTCATTTTTCTCTTGCTGTTTTCAAGATTTCTCACTGTCTTCCTCTTCTAACATAACCATCATGCGTCTGGGTGTGATTCTCTTCGGATTTACCCTCCTTGCTTATTGAGCTTCTTGGACTGTGGATTAGTGTTTTCCATTGAATTTGAGAAGTTTATAATAATTATTTATTTGTTTGACTATTTTTCTGTTTCTTTCTATCTCTCCTGTCTTTCTAGTAGTCCCTTTACATGCATAATGTATAGCAATGTATAATGGTGTTCCCCATTTCTCTGAGGCTCTGCTCAAGTTTCTTCATTCTTTCCTCTCTGATCTTTAGGTTGTGTAATTTCCATTGGTCTGTCTTCAAGTTTACAGCATCTTAATTCTGCCGGCTCTGGTTTACTGCGGATCCCCTCTTGTGAATTTTTCGTGTCAGTGGTTCTGCTTTTCAGTGGAAGAATTTACATTTGGCTCTTTGTGATGATTTCAATCTATAGATATTCTGTGTTTGATTAGTCGTCAGTCATGCAATCCTTTTATTCTGTAAGCACGGTTTCCTTTAGTTCTTTGGACGTATTTGTACCAGCTGCTTTGAAATCTTTGTCTGTGAAGTGTACCATCTGGACTCCTTCAGCTGTAGTTTCCAAATTTTTTTTGGTCCTTTCTATAGGTCCCTGTTTCTTCGTATATCTCCTGACTTTTCTGTTGAAACCTTGCCATTTTAGGCAATATATGTCAGCCGTTCTAGATGCCGCTCCCCACCCCTCACCCATACACACCACACCTAGGTTTCTTCTTTGTTTTGTTTGCTTGTTTATTTCTTTACTAACTTGGCTGGACTGATTCGGTGAAGTTCGTTTCCCCCGTTTAGCATCTGGTGTTGCTTCTCAGAAGCTGCATCCTTAGGCACGTGCTCCGTTCACCCTTGCTTCGCGGCTGGCTTTGGTTTAGATGGGCTCTTTCACTGTTTTTTTTTTTTTCTTTTTTCTTTGACCTCCCTAGTCCTTGAGATTTGCTTCAACTCCAGGAAGTGTCTTCATAGTTGCCTCTGTCCTGGATTCTCTCTCAGTCTAGCTGGTCTGCCTCCTCATCTACTGCTGTCATGGAACGGCCAGCCTTCTGTCGATTGTTCCCTACCAAGATTGTCATTGTTTTCAGTAAACCCTTAGGCTTCAAATTCTCCATGTTCTGCATCAAATAAAGTCAATTCCTTTAGGGAGAACACTGGAGTTCTCTGGTCTTACATGTGCCTCTCCCTTTGTTCAGATCATTGGCATCAATGCTCTGGAGGTGGGGATCAGGACAGTGGACCACTTCTGGAGGGCTACATCTGCTCTATGAGAGGGGCACCAAGATGGGACGGTGATTCTTGGTCGTCTCAGCTCGCCTCTCCCAGTATGGCGCCTCCTTCTTATAAGCAAGCTGGACCAAGGCCAGTCAGGGCCAAACATTGTCAGCTTGCCGGCTGGGACAGGGTGTCCACCCTACAAATTGGGCTGGATGAAGGAAGACTGCTCCAGATACCTCAGTCGCATTTGCCTGAGATAGAACTTCTGCATGACAGAGGTCCTGAGATAAGTAACACCGATATTTTTCTCTGCCTGAGAAGAAACTACAGCCTTGGACTTGGAAGTGGTGGGAGAGGAAGCCCTGTCTTTTTGCCCCAGGCATTCAGAGTAGAGCTTCTATGACATTTATCCACAGGAAGGGGAGTGTGCTATGGTTCAGACGCCACAGATTCTCTTTTTACTGGGACTTAGTCAATGCCTTGAATAAACGTTTCTGTCCATTTGCTATATGCCTTTAAGACAATTTCCAGAGGCTTTAAATGGCCGTTGATGTTTAAAAATCATTTGTACCAGTTCTGTTTGTTTCACTGGGGAACCTGAGTTTTAGGGAATCACTAAGCTGCTTTCTGCCTCTATACCTTTACCCTTCCCAAACAGCTCATACAAATGGCATTACACGATATGTAATCTTTTGCCCCGGCTTCTTTTGTGTGTCAAAATGCTCTTGAGCATCATCCATGTTTTAGCATGGATCAGTGGTGCATTCCTTTTAGTTGCTGACTAGTATTCCATTGTACAGATAATCCACATTTTGTTTACCCATTTGCCAGTTAATGAACATTTATATTGTTTCCAGTTTGGGTTTATGATGAATAATTCTTCTATGAACATTTGCATGCACATCTTTGTGTGGACATAAATTTTCATTTTTCATGGATATATTCATAGAAGTGTAATTTCTGTGTATGGTGAGTTTCTGTTTAAATTTTAAGAAACTGCCAAACCGCTTTCCCAAATGACGGTATCATTTTAAATTCACACCCGCAATGTACGAATGTTAACAGTTTTTCCACATCCCAGACAACATTTGTTATTATCTGTCTTTATTGCAGCCATTCTCAGGAGTGTGTAATGTTACCTCATTTTTATTTTATTTTATTTATTTATTTTTTATGTTTATTTATTTTTGAGAGAGAGGGAGAGACAGCATGAACAGGGGAGGGACAGAGAGAGAGGGAGACACAGAATCTGAAGCAGGCTCCAGGCTCTGAGCTTTCAGCACAGAGCCCAATGCAGGGCTTGAACTCACAAACCACGAGATCATGACCTGAGCCAAAGTCGGGCGCTCAGCCGACTGAGCCACCCAGGGCCCCATGTTACCTCATTTTTAAATTGTGATAATGAAATGGTTACTTTAATGCCCCAAAGTAAAATCTTTTACGTGTTTGAAAACTGTAATAGATATCCTCTAAAATAATGAAGAAACAAAATTTGGTCAAAGGGGGAAATTGGCCTAATTATAAGTTACCAGTATGATCTTAAGCGATATTATATATGATATTATTTAACAGTATGTACTAAAGATGATATACCTTTCTCCTCAAGATCACACAAAGAAACATTTCTCTTTTTTTTAAGTTTATTTATTTTGAGAGTGGCGCAGGGACGAAGAGAGAGGAAGAGAGAATCCCAAGCAGGCCCCGCACTGTCAGCACAGAGCCCAAGCAGGGCTGGATCCCACAAACCTTGAGATCATGACCTGCATTGAAAGCAAGGGTCAGACGCTCCACCGACTGAGCCACCCAGGAGCCCCCACACAAAGAAATATTTAATGTTCTAGAATGTTTAGGCATAGGAGAGTACCTTTTTATCCTTACATAAAACTGATTCACAGGGACATATCTGTGTGAAATACCAATTTTAGAAATACCGATTTTGTTTGACGAGGTGTGCCTAATCCTTTTAGCTCGTATTTTGTTAAAATGCCCTTCTTCAGCTCCGAAGCATGTTGCCTTGGTAAGTATTAATTTAACGTAAGATTGCGTTGTCCTGCGTTGGTTTTACTTCTGTTACTTTTCAAGTAACCTATTTTGAAGTGAAGGATGTTTCTATGTCTTCAGTTGATCGACACAGGAGCGATCTTGTGTTTGAGACAAGGCATGAAGGTGAATGCATGACGAAAGCCTACCTTCTAGGAAATTTGTCTAGAAATAGAGACATGGAAATTACCTTTTTCCACTGAAATTTCTATTTGGCTGATTTTTATAGGCTCATAAAAATTTTAGAGTTTAAACAGACCTTCAACATGTTCGTCTCCATTCCTTTTATTTTAGAAGTGAGAAAACGGGCTTGGCATCAGACTTTAGTTGTAAGAAGCCTGGAACTTTATAAAACTTCCTCCTATAATAAAAAATAAGTGTTTATACTTCAGAGTAAACATGGTGACAGACTCTTTATCCATGGCAATATGTGATGTCTTTGTGGTAACTTAACAATGTATTCCTTAATCTTGTTAGAATATTGTCAAGAACTGAGTATTTCCATTTGACATTGTAAAATATAGACTGGGATGTTTTCAAATTAAGTATCATATAAATGAAATAGTAAGGAATCTCTTTACCATATAGTAAGATCAATTTCATAGTAATAAAACCCATGTATACTTGTTCAGCAAAATACAAACAGATCACTGCTGCGCAGGAGTCCAGAAAGATCTCCATGAGTATATGTGCCTTTGATATGTGATCAAAGTAATAGAACTTGCAAGCAAATTTGGTTTACTGTGGATAGAACATATAAAACTTCTGATGTGTTAAAGACTAATTATGAGAGATAATCCTATAAAGTATAGAATAAAATGTTGGGGAATATTTTAATGATAACAAGATAGGAAATGCGTTCTTGAACAAACCTGTTTGTTTTTTTTCTAAAAAGCAAAAATCATAAGAGAAATCATAAGTTGACATTATAAGATTGCATCAGAATTAATATTTCTAGGGGCGCCTGGTTGGCTTAGTCGGTTAAGCATCCAACTCTTGATTTTGGCTCAGGTGGTGATGCCAGCCAGGGTGATGGGATTGAGCCCCATGTCGGGCTCTGTGCAGAGCTGGGATTCTCTCTCTCTCCCACTCTGCCCCTCTCTTTCACTTCTGCCCTCCCCCCCCTTCTAAAAAAGTAAAAAGAAAATCAAAGAATTAATAAAGTTTTAGAAGAGCGCATTCTATTAGAAAAATGCACAAAGCAAGTCACCAGACAAGTTTCAGAGGTAGAAACTGGAAGCCCTTCTTAGTAGTTGTGCATGTAATTTAAGAAAAAAATGACCAATTTTGCAGAAGCCAGATGACAGCAAGTGCTGTCAGGAATTTGGACACACCATCCCACCTGCAGTCTTGACTGCATCCCACCACACGTGCTGGTCAGTCCTCCGGAAGCAGGGGTCTGAACTGGATGAAATGCACTCTGTGTCACCAGCATTCTGCAATCCCCCCTCGAGTACATTACTGGGCCACTCTCCCAGCTCACGAGGCATGCAGCAGACACCCACCACAGCGGTGTTTGCAGAGATCCCGGGGGGATGGATAAGCCAGGTGTGATGCATGGGGAGCTCTGCACAAGCCCAGACTGATGAATTCAATCTCTAAGCAGGCACAGGGTCTCAGAAGCTTGGTGTTAGGTGAAATAAAGGGAAAGAATTAGAATTAAAAGGCACAATATATCTTCTTTTAAGAAGACACATATGACTAGGTAACCACATGGAGAATGGATTAGAAGAACATATATTAAATACTCTTCTGTGAGTTACTGTGAGGGAAGGGAGGAGGATTGAATTAAGATGAAGGGCAGGATGACCAGAACAAACACACACACACACAAAAGCAAACACGAAAAAGAGCAGCCTTTCATAGACCAACAGAGTGTAACTGGGGTTAAATCACAAAGATGCGTTTTCATTTTTGCGTCTATTAAAAAATGAGGTTGAAACACATAGGTGGCTGAGACCGTTAAGCGTCTGACTTTGGCTCAAGTCATGATCTCGCGGTTCATGGGATCAAGCCTGGCATCGGGCTCCACACTGACAGTGCAGAGCCTGCGTGGGATTCTCTCTCTCTGTCCCTCTCTCTTTGCCCATCCCCACTAGTGCGTGCTCATATGGGCACTCTCTCTCTCTCTCTGACCCAGCAATAGCACTACAAGGAATTTATGCAAAGGATCCAGGAGTGCTGATGCATAGGGGCACATGTTCTCCAATGTTTATAGCAGCACTTTCAACAACAGCCAAATTATGGAAAGAGCCTAAATGTCCAGCAACTGATGAATGGATAAAGAAGATGTGGTTTATATATATAATGGAATATTACTTGGCAATGAGAAAAAATAAAATCTAGCCATTTGCAGCAACGTGGATGGAACTGGAGGGTATTATGCTAAGTGAAATAAGTCAGTCAGAGAAAGACAGATACCATATGTTTTCACTCATATGTGAAACTCGAGGAACTTAACAGAAGACCATGGGGGAGGGGAAGGGGAAAAAACAGTTACAGAGAGGGAGGGAGGCAAACCATAAGAGACTCGTAAGTACAGAGAACAAACTGGGGGTTGATGGGAGAGGGGGTGAGGGAGAGAGGAAAATGGGTGATGGGCATTGAGGAGGGCACTAGTTGGGATGAGCACTGGGTGTTGTATGTAAGTGATGGATCATGGGAATCTACCCCCCAAAACCAAGAGCACACTGTATGCAATGTGTGTTAGCCAAGTTGACAATAAACTATATTAATATATAAATAAACAAACTACTTTTTTTAAAATGAAGTTAACCTTAATTTTAATTTGCTTTTTCAACATTTAAATTAAGGCATTATGTATTGTAGCCTGTTTGAGTTGGGGTCCAGCTGTATTTAAAAACATATATTATAGGCTATATTTTATAAGGGCTCCTCGGTGGCCCAGTTGGTTAAGCATCCGACTTCAGTTCAGGTCATGATCTCACGGTTCGTGGGTTCAAGCCCCGCATGGTGCTCTGTGCAGACAGCTCAGAGCCTGGAGCCCGCTTCTGTCTCTCTCACTCTCTGCCCTTCCCGGCTTGTACTCTGTCTCTCTCTCTCAAAAACAAAATAAAAAATAAAAATAAGCATTTAAAAAATTTAAACATAGGGGCGCCTGAGTGACTCAGTCAGTTAAGTGTCCGACTTCGGCTCAGGTCATGATCTCGTGGTTTGTGGGTTCAAGCCCCACGTTGGGCTCTGTGCTGACGGCTCAGAGCCTGGAGCCTCCTTCAAATTCT
The DNA here is from genome assembly GCF_028018385.1 of Neofelis nebulosa. Taxonomy (NCBI): domain Eukaryota; kingdom Metazoa; phylum Chordata; class Mammalia; order Carnivora; family Felidae; genus Neofelis; species Neofelis nebulosa. Next base: position 9,357,867 of record NC_080782.1, on the reverse strand, counting down.
GTGTCTCCCTCTTTCTCTGCCCCTCCTCTGCTTGCTGTCTCTCTCTCAAAAGTAAATAAACATTATTTTTTTCATCTTATATACATTATAAACTATATATTAAAAGTTGAATGAGTGTTCAGGTACACACAATGTATGCCTACAAATACAACACAAAATGGAAAACTGTAAATGAGCAGAAACAGTCAGTAGTTCTTTGGTGCTTGGTCACTGTGTTCATGGTCTCTCCTAATGGCTGGTAGTTTTTATTTGATACATCAAACTGTTCTCTTTTAGAGGTGGAAACGCTCATATCATTTCTAAGCAAATACCATTATCGCTTTTAGTGATACGAGCACCCTGGAGAACAAGATGGGGGAGGTTTCTGAGCCACCTGTGGAGAACAGTTGTTACACCGTCCACCCAACAGACCTGTCCTGTCTCTTCTGTGTCTTTATTGGCTTCAGTGTTAGACGACACACATTTTTCAGAAATGTTGACATTGGCCTTACCAATCATGGTTTTAACATTTCCATTTGTTCTGCAAACTAGCTCACCGATAGCTATAGAATTGTAGATGGGAAAGGAACTTTGGAGTCACCTGTCAAATCTTCCAGCCTGGTACAGCCCCCCCTGAACTCACATCATCCACCCTCCAAATAAACACTCTGCCGTGTAGAGGAATTTCCCATCGGTCTGTTTTGGGACACTCGCGACTGCTAAATAGTTTTTTTTTTTTTTTTTCCCCATCGCCACTTGTTTCTTCTTCTGGACCTACGCGGAAAAGTAAAAGTCCAATCTGCAAATAACAGTTCTCTGGACATTTCAAGATGGTGGTTGTGTCCTTTTAAGTCTTCTCAAAAGTTATAATCACTCTTTCTTTTTGGGCCCTTTCCCACCCTGAAGATGGCTGCAATTTGAAAAGCCACAATTTTATAAAAAGCACAAACAGCAATGAAGAATAACCATCCTCCTTAGCCTGGATATAACACATCTGTTAATGGCAGCATAAGGTGTTATTCATATCTGGGGGGGGCCTCGTCCCACCTAGTGTATTTGAGAATCAGCATAGCGTGTTGGTCCAGAGCAGGGCTCTATGCCCAGAGAACCAAGGATCTTACACTGTGTTGTGTCACATATTCATTGTGTTACCTTGGGCAGGTTAGTTAGGCCCTGCCCGTGTCAACTGCCTCATCTTTTATTTGCTGCATTAGGCTCTGTTGTGAGGATTGAGCTAAGTATACTTGTACTGCGTAGCCCTTCAACTGATGAAGATGAAGTGCTCACTATTGTGGTCTTCTCTTCATGTTATGCTATAAGCTTCAGTGTCTTGATCCTGGACTGTGAGACATTTGTATCTAAAACTAGGCTTATTTATTTATCCTGATTAAATTTCATCTTTTAGGACTTCACTCATTGTTACAGCACGGTGCAAACTCCTTGAATTTCCTGTGTCATCCAAATAATGCCTACCCCTATCCAAGTCTGAAATTACATAGGGAAGTCATTTGGATGCTCTAAGTTAACTCCCTGTCTTTTGAAATGAAATACCATTTCCATGTTGTTATGAAGTATCTACTTACATCTACTGTTACCCACAGTCAATTTTCTTCATTTTGTCTGCAGGACCTCACCTACGGCTCTCCTCGAGTATTTATTGATACCTTAGCGCAGGCCAAACATTGTGCCACCTTACGGATCACGTTCTAGTAGAAGAGGCCGGTGTCCAAACAAATTGTTAAAAGCCCTGTGATTCACACCTAATAAAAGGGCACGGTAGAGAACATCTGTTCCAAGGCACCACAGAGCAGCTGCTGGTGACTCTCCCTGAATGAACCAGGGGTGTGCTTTGCAGAGTTGGTGATATCTGGATAGGTCTTGAAGAATGGTTAGAAATGATAAGAGTTGGAAGAGCATTCCAGGACCCCGCAAACAGTCTCCTCAGATGCTTGACTAATGGCCAGAAGCCTCATTTTCACACACTTCCAGTTCTAAGCGTTCTTCCAGGGCTAATAAATCTATCAAAAAAGACAAAAGATCTGCCTTACGGGACTTGCTCTTCATGACTCGGGTTTGGAGCCTAGCGATCACCAGTAATTTCTCAGATGCTTTCCAAACACCTCTGCAAATTAACCCAAATTTTACTCACCGTCTCGCCTCCACCTGGCAGTTAAAAATAGATGAAACAGGTTCCTAGCTTGGCAGAAATAGTGAAAGAGCCTGCGGCATGCTGAATAAGGAGAAAGAACAATTTGGCACAGTGTGTATTATTTATTTATTTGTCTGTTTGTTTGTTTGCTTGTTTGTTCATTCATAGGAGAGAGAATGAGTGGGGGAGAGGGGCAGAAGGAGAAAGGGAGAGAATCACCAGCAGGCTCCACATTCAGCACAGAGCCCGACACGGGGCTGGATCCCACGACCCTGGGGTTATGACCTGAGCTGAAATCAAGAGTGGGACCCTCAACTGACTGAGCCACCCAGGTGCCCTGGCATAGTTTTTAAAGCTTAGATTAAAGCACCAATGGGTTCTTGAGTGGTGTGTGTGAGCGTGTGTGTGAATCTTCTCAGACTTCCACTTTCCTATTTGCATGAAATGCAGAATGCATAGTCTGGGGCAAGTATTTCATTTCATAAAAAGCATGCACCAGTGTATTTTTGTGGGTTGGATATGTGATGCCATAGCCTCCGATATCTGAGGTAGTGTTAATCTTGCTGCCTTTGCTGCTCTAAAGAGAGAACATTAATTACACGGTGGCAGTCACCAGAGACGAAGTCAGAGAGTCTAGCGAAACTGAAAGCACATTCCAAGACCCAGCCACTTAACAACGTGTTAAGTGACTTAAACACCCTGAGTCTTCAATTTGTGTTGGTTGATGGAATATAATTTTGTAATTAGCAATGTGTACATTCCTAATATGATGGTGTTTTTATATAATCTCAATGAATTATGTAAATGACTTACCTCTACGCTTACATTTTAGTTTTTACCTCATCACTAAATACCACACATGCTATAGTGTTCACTTTTAAAGACAATGCAATTAAAACCTTTAAATAAGGTAATCAGGGGTCCACAACAAGCAATCAGCCTGAAATATGCAGTCAAATGGAATAAGAGGCAAACACTGCTCAGTGTTTGGGGGAAGGTAGACAAGTTGTTATTGCCTTATTACGCAAGATGTGGGCGCAAGTGTCCCTTTGCTGTACTTGAAATGGGAAGCTCCATAGCCCTTCTCAGATTTTGGTTAGGTTCATTTCCATTGTGGTCTCAAGGTTGATTTCATGGTAGGTATCTGTTATACTAGCACTTTGTCTCAGTCTTTAATCGTTAATGATGGTATCATTCTGTACTAGTTAGCAGAATATTTTTTAAAAATACAGTATGCGGTCATCTTTTGGGTTCATATTGTTCTGTATGAGTAGATTTTGGCTTTGCACTGATTTTTATTTCTGACTTCGATACCTGTGACCCTGCCTGCACGTGAGTCTAGCTGATTCCTGGGTCATCAGCATAGTCGTATTCATCTCCTTCTGTGCTATCCCTGGACCATAAATCTAGGGCTGATGACTTCCAGGGGACTGATGGCTAAATCCTAGCCGACTAGCATTTGTGCTTTTGCCTCGTATTCTCCTTGCTGAAGGAAGCTGCATTGACTTTCCTATTGGCCCCCCTTTCTTTGGTAGTAGCAGAATTTAGATGAGCCTGTCCGTGTTCACACAAATGACTGTTTTACTCGGGATGTATTCAGCTGCATTCCTTGTACTCCTCTGGAATGTGTATCTGGAGTGAAAAGAGTATGTTTGTAATTTTAGCTAAAGTTTAAAAATTAATTTATAGTCTGTATCTAAACTCTTAGCAAACACACTATTAGAATTTTTTGTTGGCTTTATTGAGGTGTGATTTACAACTCATAAAACTGTCCAATTTTAAGAGCATAATTCCACGAGTTTTAACTAATATATTTAGTCATGTGACCACCACCACCATCTGGATAGGAAACCTTGCCATCACCCTGAAAAGTTCCCTTGTGCCACTTGAAAAATCAGTCCCCTCCACCATCACCCCTTCCCCCCGCCAACCATTGATCTCTTTTCTGTCATTCTACTTGTGTCTTTCCTAGAATTTCATATACATGGACTCAAAGAGTATTGCATCCTTTATATCTGATTTCTTTTAGTTAGCATAATACTTTGAGATTCATCTAGGTTATTGAGTACATTAGTGTTGTATTAGTTTTCTTTTTTTTTTTTGCATAGTATTTTATTGTATTTGTTATCCAATCCTCAGTTATTTCCATTTTTCATGAAGTATGAATAAAGCTGTTAGTATCATTCAAGTACAGGTTTTAGTGCAGACATGTATTCATTCTCTTGGGCAGACACAGGAGGCAGAATGGCTGAGCCATATGCTAAGGGTATTTTCTTTTTAGGGAACTGCTGAACTGTTTTCTAAAATGCCTTGCCCATTTTGTTTTCCCTCTGGCAGTCTGCGAGCTTCAGTTCACCAACACTTGGTATTATCAGTCTTTTCCGTTTATAACAATTCTAGGAATTTGTTATGGTATCTCATTGAAGTTTGAATTTGCAATTCTCCAGTGATTAAATATGTTGTGCATCTTTTAACATGCATATTTATCATTTGTACATTTTATTTTTTATTTTGAGTTTTAATTTTTATTTTTTATTATAGAGAGAGGGAGCAAGAATGCAAGTGGGGGAAAGGGCTAGAGGGGGGGAGAGAGAAAATCTTAAGCAGGCTCCACACTCACCTGACTGAACCACCCAGGCACCCCTGTATATTTTGGGGTTTTTTTAAGTGTTCATTGAAGTCATTTGCTCATCTTTTTCATCAAGTTGTCTGTCTTACTATTATTGAGTTGTAAAAATTCTTTATGTATTTTGGAAATAAGTCCTATGTTAGATGTGTGTCCTGCAAATATTTCTTCCAGTGTGTGGCTCCCTTTTTCATTTTATAGCAGTGTTTGTTTTTTTTTTTTTTTTGAATGTACTTATTGAGAGAGAGAGAGAACTCATATGCAAGTGGGAGAGGGGCAGAGAGAGAGAGAGAGAGAGAGAGAGAGAGAGAGTCCCAAGCAGGCTCCACACCATCAGCACAGAGCCCAACACAAGGCAGGATCTCACAAAGCTTGAGATCATGACCTGAGCAGAAATCAAGAGTTGGACACTCAACCATCTGAGCCATCCAGGTGTTTTTTTGAAGAGGAAGAGTTGGTGATTTTGAGCAATTTTAATATATGCATACTTTTATCATATACTTCATGTGTATGCGTCATTTTAAAGAAATCTTTGTCTAACCCATGATCACAAAGATTTTCTCATATTTTCCTGCAGACGTTTTGTAAGTTTTGGTTTTACATTGAGTCTGATTCATTTCAAATTAACATTTTTTAAGTGGTGTGAAGTAACGTAGAGATTTGTTATTTTCCCTTTTTTGAATTTTTGAATATGGTTACACCATTTGTGGAAAACCGTATCCTTTCCCTGTTGAACGGGATTTACCCCTTGCTTGAGAATCAATTCACTGTGTGAATGTGGTCTTCTGCTCTAAGTTTTAGAATACAAGTGTTCCTCAGTCATTCTAACAAGAAGGTTGGTAGAGTGGACTTTTGAGGACAAAATCCCTTCCCCAGGAAGGCAAAAGGGAATAAAGGACATACTGATTCATAGCTGTTTTGTAAAGTGTCACTTACATGCATTTTTTAATCATTTCAGCCATGTGGTCATTTCTCTGCGTGCTACTGACAATCCGTTTTGAAGTCGATTGTAATTTGTGTATTTTTGTTGTTGTTTGCTGTTGTTACTGCTGGATTTTCTTTTTGTTTTTGTTTTACAGATGGATGCTTCTAAAATATAAACCTTAAATTATAGTATTACATGAAGCTTCAAGTATAGCACCTGGCATATAGTAATAGACTCTAAATAAATATCTGTTGAATGAATGCACATTTAATAGATACAGTTTTAGTTCCGTCATTGCATTTCCCCTTGGAACTATTTTTGGTACAGATTTGGGACACCCAAAATTAGGGGTGGAGGCAAAAGAATTGTCATGAAATTCTTATCATTAATTTTCCTTAACTGAAGAAGAATCATTTTGCTTTGTTTCCTTTTTTTAACACCTTATAAATCAAAATCACCAAAAATACCATACGTTTAAAAAACATTCGTAATAAATAATTTTTTCTAAATATTTCTATTCCATTCAAGTCTCCTTTTAGTTTGGTATTTGAAATGAAATCTGTTTAAGAAATCATACCTGAAATTAAATCTCTTTAATGAAATACAACCTACTGCACAGTGTATTTTGACTAATTATTGTCAGTGAATAAAACGATACCATTGTCACCAATATTAAAATGAATTCCACGTTTCTTATGTAAATGAAAACAGTAGGATTATTCAATATTTTTACTCTAACCTAGAAAGTCATTTCACATTTGTGCCTTTTTCTTCTCAATAAGCAGTTGATATGATCTGGTTTTTTAGAATAAAGTAGATAACTGGGAACTCCTATATGGCTGAATATTCTGTCTCAGTAAAGAAAATCTTTTTTCTTATTTTAAGAATTGTTAACAGTGGGGGCGCCTGGGTGGCTCAGTCGGTTAAGTGTCCAACTTCAGCTCAGGTCATGATCTCACGGCTCCTGAGTTCGAGCCCCGCATCGGGCTCTGTGCTGACAGCTCAGAGCCTGGAGGCTGCTTCAGATTCTGTGCCTCCCTCTCGTCTGCCCCTCCTCTGCTCGTGCTCACTCTTCCTCTCTCTCTCTCTCTCTCTCTCTTTCTCTCAAAAATAAATAAACATTAAGAAATTTTTAAATTAAAAAAAAGAATTGCTAACAATGTATTCTTCCATACCATTCCTGCCTAATTTGTTACATTATATTCCAAATATCTGCACTTTTCCTTATTATATTTTCTTTCAGTCTCCTGAGCTCCAAGGTTTTTTGTCTTGTTTTGTGGTTTCTTTTTGTTTTTGGTTTTTTTGGCATTCATCCCTAATTCCAATTCCTATTATAAATCTCACTGATATTATTCCTGTGTGCACCTGAGCGCACACACATATGAGTATACAGCATTTTGCAGCAAGAGAGAACCAACTCATCTAGTTCTAAACTGGTGCACCCTCTCCTCCTTCAAATATCAGCTTTAATGCTAACGCCTCAAAAAACTTTGCTAGAATAAATCCTCCGGTTATTCTGGATCACAGTGACTTAATGACTTTCTCTCTGAAGTTATTCAAATGTGTAATTTTAAAACTGTATGTAATTGTTAATCTGTCTCTTCTAATAAAATATAAGATCCTCGGGCGCCCGGGTGGCTCTGTCTGTTCTGCCTCCAACTTCAGCTAGGGTCCTGATCTCTCAGGTTGTGAGTTTGAGCCTTGCGTTGGGCTCTCTGCTGTTAGTGCGGAGCTTGCTTTGGATCCTCTGTCTCCCTCTCTCTGCCCCTCCTCTGCTTCACATGAATGCTCTTTCTCTCTCTCTCAAAAATAAATAAACGTTAAAAAAATATAAGTTCCTGAAGGTAGGGACCATTTGTCTTTCCTGCTTTGTGTCCCCATCACATAGAATTGGGCCAAATACATTTAGAGGTGTGTTAAGCATTAATGAAATTAAATTGAAAACAAAGACGTGTAAACTTTCTAAACTTTAGTGTTTTTGTCTAAAAAAAAAGAAAGAACAATAGACTCCTCTGAGGATCCAAAGAGATCTCACCTCGAGGCCCTTGGCACCCTAAGACATAGTAAATCCTCCATGTATGAAAGGTCTTTACTTCTCTAAGGAAGTAAAAATAATCCAGTGCAAATTCATGAATGTGTGCTTCTCCTAATTTGACATTTTCCTCTATAAAATAAAGAGCAGTCTGCCTGGAGGTCAAAAGTCTCATTCCTTGTATGGAGGAAGGAGTATTTCCACTGGAAAATTCTCAAAGACCAACAGGGTGATTTACGTTTTTTATTCGTGTTCAGTGGGGACAGTTTGCCAGTAACTATTCTGATGATGCCAAAAATAAACTTGTCATTTTGTTAATGTTACTTTGAAGGACATAATTGTAGTAGACTAAAAATATTAACAATGAAAGAAAAGGTTTTAAGAGGTGGAAATCTTACATGTTTTGGAGTAGAATACCTGTTTTAATCATTCTGAAGTTAATGTGAAAGGTATCAGTGTTATTTACTAGTTTGCTTTTCTCCCTTAAGGGTTTTTTTTTTCCTCCCTTGATGTAACTATCTCAACTCTGTTTTGAAGTAGACAAAATATAAATAAATGCTTAAGATGCCATTGTATGAATGTGGGAAACCTTTCGGAGCCATGCTTTTGTGGGGAGAGTTTTGCCTCTGTCAAGGCCATGTTTTTCTAGAAAGCACTGAAAAGAGCCATAAGCAATATTATCATTTTAGCCATTTTAACTCTGGGGTCAGTTCAACCAATTGTGCCATTTAGAATGATTGGAATAAATCCTTATCAACAAAAACTGTTCTGTTTACGAGCTGTCATGAATGCAACCGACAACTCTATTTTAGAAAAGGACTCATCAGGTCTTTCTTAGGTCATCACAGTATTAACTACAAAACTTGTTAGGTGCATTTGCTTTCTATTGATGTTTTATATTAGGCTGGCTAGTCTCTTATCCCCAATCAATGATACAGCCATCATGTTTTATGTTGGTAAGAAAATAAGTTCATTTAATTTTCGATAAATCTTTGCTTGGGAAACATACATTCAATATAAATTCCAATATAAAAAGACATAATTTTAAAGCATATTTAGAGCTTGGGGAACAAGTCACATTATTCCTTACCAGGATTTTATGTTAGGTAACATTTGGCAAATCCGTAAGAAGGCACAGGTGTTTTGTTCTCTTTTCCCTAAGTGAACATGATGATATAAATGCAGCATTTAAGGCCACGTTATTCCTATTTAAAGACTATTGGATTTTAAAGTCTCCCTTTGACAAATTTGTTTTTAGTTTTATTTTGAAATGAGGATGAATATTCCATTTTAAAAGGAGTATATTTTGTTTGTAGATTATATGTGTGACCCACAAAGGCTTTGGAATAAGGGATGGGAAGGTGTTTAAAGGTGGTTATGGAACAAGCCAACTATAGCAGGCTTCATACACATGAAATCAACTCCAACTTTGTAATATAATTTCAATACATTTATTAATATATTTATTATCTTATTTATTATTAATGTGTTATATAAATTAATATAATCTAAATACAATTTAAAATATAATTACCAGTAATTATCCATTAATGTGTGTGTATACGTGTGTGTCTATATCACAAAATTATTTCCTAAGAAGTGCAAATATGGTAGTCTGAAATTTGATATTTATTTTTACATAATCTCCTTAATACTGATTTTATGTGTTTACCTATGGCAGAATTAGTTTAGAAAGATACATGTGACTGTCTGTATATACGAATGTGTGTATGTACACAAGCATGCACACATTCATCCGTGGGGACTTGAGTGCACGACAGTGAACCAGGTCATGGAACTGGACTTGACCCTCTGGCCGGAGGCAAGGTCAAGTGGACCAGATATTGGCTGACAGTCATGTTTTCTGTAGCCATAAACAGTTGCCCTGGGGCCACATCGGGACTGCTACAGCTCGAGCCCCAAGTGCAGGCTTTGGCATCGGGAAATGCTGGGAGTCGGGTGTCAGAGCCACCGGGCTGCGTGTCACCTGGAACTGGAGCATCTTCAGGATCCGGATACGGAGGGGCTGTGATGTCACGGGAACAAACATGGGATGCAGTCAGCCGCAGGCATTAAGATATGGACCCAGTGACCTATAGTTTTAAAATGTAGGTTTTATTATTATCCAGGTGTGATGAGTTCAACAGATCAGGGGTTGCATGCCAAGGAAAAGATACTTACTCATAATTCAGAGTTTCGAAGGAACTGTTCCACACAGTGCGGGGCCTTACAGGTAGAGGCCAGGATCTGTCAGGAGGCACACGGAGCAGCAGGTAAATGTGGGCAAGAACCTTTGTTGTGGTTTCTGTGGGAAGGAGCAGGGGAGGCAGGGGAAGCAGGTGTAGGATTGGCTACCTTCTAGAATAATGTCAGTGGGCTTTGTGGTGCAGGGACTGCCCTAGGTTGTCTGGTTCACGGCTCTGGGGTGATTGAGGCAAGTGAGTGAGACAGCCTAATAGACAGCAGGCTGTGTGGACCCAGGACTAGTTAATTTTCGCATGAAAGGCACACTCCAGGGAAAGGCACTGTCTCCAGGAATTGGCTAGTCCTGGGAGCAGTGGTCTCTCTAGGGTCTGAAAGTCCCCAAGATGTCAAAGCATCAGAATTACAGAAAATAAAAAGAACTGATCAATACACCTGTGATACATAATACTCTTGGAAAGACTAACAATAATAATGACAGAAGCTACTATTTTCAAAGATTTTGAGATTCATATTTATTTCTGTATATTTTTAAATTGTTTAATATAATTTTTGTCAAGTTAGCTAACATACACTGTATATGGTGTGCTCTTTGTTTCAGTAGTTTCCCATGATTCATCGCTTGCATACAATACCCAGTGCTCATCCCAACAAGTGCCCTCCTCAGTGCCCATCTCCCATTTTCCCCTCTCCCTCTCCATCAACCCTCAGTTTGTTCTCTGATTTAAGAGTTTCTTATGGTGTGCCTCCCTCTCTGAGATGCAAAATACCATTGATTAAACTTTAAAAAAATTTTTTTAACATTTATTTATTTTTGAGAGACAGAGAGAAACAGAGCACAAATGGAGGAAGGATAGAGAGAGACACACAGAATCCAAGTAGGCTTCAGGCTCTAGGCTATTAGCTCAGAGCCTGACATGGGGCTCAAACCCACAAACTGTGAGATCATGACCTGAGCTGAAGTCGGACGTTTAACAGACTTAGCCACCCAGGCACCCCATTGATTAAACTTTTTGTTGTTGTTGACATTAAAATGCATTTGGGGGGCGCCTGGGTGGCTCAGTCGGTTGAGCGTCCGACTTCAGCTCAGGTCACGGTCTCACGGTCCGTGAGTTCGAGCCCCGCGTCGGGCTCTGGGCTGATGATGGCCCAGAGCCTGGAGCCTGCTTCCAATTCTGTGTCTCCCTCTCTCTCTGCCCCTCCCCCGTTCATGCTCTGCCTCTCTCTGTCTCAAAAATAAATAAACGTTAAAAAAATATTTTAAGAAAATGCATTTGGTACATTATTTTTTAAACATTTCTTGAAAATGTACTTAAAAATAAATATAAAGTATGTTTGGCCTCAAATTCCAATGATTATAAACTGAAAATGAGCTATGCCACCAAATAAAGTGCACCGGCAAGAAGTGAGTCCTGCTTTGTAAGACAGTGTAGAAATGTAAGACGTTGAGAAGGGTACTATGGTGGTAACTTCAAAGTTCAAACAAGAAGATGAGTCATGTGAATTCTTTCTTATGTGCAATTTCCAAATGGCCACCAATTTGGATGCCCATTCCTTGAGAACCAACAGATGGCACCAGTCGTTAGTGGAGAAGGGTTATGACTCTAGCTAAGTGAAAAAATTGGAGGTTCCCAGATCCTTGTGCAGGTTGAAGAAACCGGGATGTTCTGAATAGTGTCATTTTTATATACCTACTTAAGCCAAAATGCTTCTACCTTCTGTTTGGAATGTTTATCTAAGTTCCTCTGCCATCATGGAAACAAGTTCAGAAATTTAAAATCTGTTAATTATGACCCACATTGAGAGTGCAGACAGGCTCTGATCGGCAGAGACCCTTGGGCATGAGATTTAAAAAGCTAAATAATGAAAACAGGGAGGGAAGCAAACCATAAGAAACTCTTAAATACAGAGAACAAACCGAGGGTTGATGGGGCTGGGGGTGGGGAAAATGGGTGAGTGGCATTAAGGAAAGCACTTGTTGGAATGAGCACTGGGTATTTTATGTAAGTGATGAATTCTACTAGGAGGATTCTACTTCTAAAGGAAGATGACACTGTAAATTAACTAACTTGAGAATTAAAAAAAAAAAAAAAAGCTAAATAATGAATAACGCACCAGGACCACCAATCAGCTGTACTTTCAGACTATGGCTAGGACAAGGCAAGGGAAGGGTTGTACATTGACAATATATTTTGAATGGTTTTCATTTTTAAGATTCTTAAGTCGTAGTGCTTATAAATACAAGCCATACACCAGAAAACTCCAGAAAGAAGATACTGGTTTTTTAAAACAATGACTCTCTTATTAATTTTGCAAAATTCTAACTTGGATTCAAACATCTCCTAAAGCTATGCATATTGACTAACAAGAAGCTGGAGAGAAGCATAATATAGTTTTCAGTTAATCAATAATAACTTTACTGAATTTATTTTATTTTTAGCAAAAAAAAACCTCTTAATTGATAAAATAATGTACTGATAAAATGAGGGTGCAAATGATGTGAAATATATGTGGGAGGCTCATCCAATTACTAAAGTTCTGCCTGGGTCATAGTTGCAATGTTTCTTTTAACTAGAACAGGCTAGAATGATTTGATTATTAAGAAAACTGATGTGCATTGTGCCACTGATCAAGATTTTTTTTTGTTAACAACTCAGATGGTCAGAACATGGAAAGAATGAAAGGCTTCAGTAGGATTTCTACCAAATTACATACATTATCACTGAACTCCACAGTCTATGAGTGTATGTGTGTATATGTATACGTACATATGTATATGTATGTGTATGTACATATGTATATGTATACATGTGTGTATGCATATGTATATGTGTGTGTATATACATACGCATATACAAATGTGTATATGTATATATACACATATACGCGTATATACATATACACACATATATGTGTGTATGGTGAATGTGATATTGTGATGAGGTTTCCTAAAAACAATAGGCAGCATAATGTCAGCGAGGTGTTAAAAAGAGAAGTGACTAAAAACTTCTTCCTTTTTGAATCTAACCATGACCCAAACTAACGTGAGGCTATGTATCATGTTATTAATCCTGGTAAACACGAGTGATGGCACATACTTTTGTGGAAACTTCAGTGTGCTGATTCTGGATGCTTCTCCTTGACTCCATTATATACGTATAGTAATATCTTTGTAGTCAAAAATTCTTAATTCAGAAATACATCTAGTCCCAAGGGTTTTGTATAAGGGACTTGCCGAGCTGTAATTGATGGAGAGGATGCTTTAACATTTTTCAAATGATGTGAGATGAACATCAAAACCCAAGTACCTGGTGTGGTCAGATATAAATGGGATAAAGAAAACCTGACAGGTTTAGGTAGAGAAGGACAGAGAAAAAGATAAGGGTACAAGGTAGGTGGTAAAATGGCTAAATATGTGCAAAGCAAAGGAGCAAATCTTTTAGCAGACTTAGGAGATAGATTAGCCATCATTTTGTAGTCTATTAACTGTAATTACTTAAGTTCCACTGACATCTGTTTTCCCATCCATAAAATGGGGGCAGTGACGTCCCCTCTGTCAGTCTGTGTTGTTTGCATGTGCCCAGGGATAGAAACCTTTGTCTGGGATAATAAATTAGTGATTCTGTGCTCCACCTCCATTTTCTGGGTGCTTCTCCTTGACCCCATTATATATGTATAGTACTATCTTTCTAGTCAAAAATTCGTAATTCAGAAATACATGTAGTCCCAATTTACAATGTCCATCAGCATACTCATGATTCTGAGAATCGCATAATGAAGACTCTTGTTCACCTGTGACCCAGTATGTACCAGAATTATTTCCCCAGAACCCTTGTGGAAGTACTGCTCCCTGGCTGCCATTTTGGGAAATGGCTCACAATCTGCAGGACACCCAGGAACTAAGGTCGAGTCATATTTTATTCATATTCATATTCATATTCATGTGCTCCTGATCTAAAAAAAAAAAAAAAAGGAACCTAGCATAATAGCTGTGCAATAAATGTTTGTTGCGTGATCACTTGAAAATCATTCTTAACAAAGCATGCATTTCGGTAAACACACTCCATAAATGCTGAATGAATGATGGATGAGCTAAGAAATGGCAGCATAGATGGCAAAAGATGAATCACGTTTAGGGGCTGTGATATCAAGCACCCTCTGGGCGTTAGATGGGATGAGAATAAATTGCCACTAGGGATCCAGCTACTGAGGAATGCCCTGGAATGCCCTGGAATGTCTCTGCAGGAGTGAGAAATAATGAAGATGGTGTCACTAGAGGTAAATGAAGGGTCATATTTGATAGACCCTCTTGAACTTGGAAATAAATGTTGGAAGCAAATAAGAGAGAAGAATCAAAGCTAACATCACAGTTTTTAGCCTGGATGACAAGAAGAATGTAATGCTATAGACCAGGATAGGGAAGCGGGAAATAGGAGCATTTGTGTTATGAACATGATTTTTAGTAACCCTTTGGTTATCCGTGGAGGTAGCAGATGATTGGAAATGTATTTCTGGGATTTTATAGAAAATTTGGGAAGAGAGGATCAGAAGGCTGATACACATAGATATGCTTGATGATGCTTTGGGGATCGACAAAATTAATGGAAGAAAACGTGTGAAGGAGAATCAGTCCTTGTCGGCAAAACCCAGAAGAATGCCTGTATTTAAAGGGAAGCAAGCAGGGATAAGAAGATTGGCATAAAGAAATAGCACAGAGGCAGAAATTAGGATAGTATTAACATCAAGGCCAAGGTATGTGAACTGTGTCAAGAAGGACGAGTCATCAACAGTCATATACTGCAGGTATGAAATTACGAGTCTCAGGAAGACAGCCACACTTGGGAATTAGGAAACCATTAGTCACGTTCAACAAAGCGGCACTGTAGAGTGGCAGTGATAGAAACTTTTTGCGGTGGACTAAGATAGGGATGGATGAAAGGAATAGAGGGACCACTTTGATATGCTTGGCAAAAGTCATAGTGGAATTATTTTGACAACACACACACACACGACCCCCTGTTCCCACCACCTCCCAAAATGATGAAACACAGATTTAGATACTAATGTGTGGTGTCCAGCTGTAGTTCATTGAATTCATTGTAAAAAGTGAGCATTTTTGTAGGGAGAAAAGTGTCCAATGGAGAGAACGAGATTGGAAATGAAAGGCAAGGTAAGGTTGACTCAGGAAGCGAGGCCCTAGAGGAAGCCATCTGAAATGTGAGCACGAACCCAGGGAGAGGGAGGAAAAAGTCTTGACTGTAGGAGGAAAGAATGGAGGCTGAAGACTCAGATGGATTTTGAAGTATAGGGAAGTAAGAAATTGCTGCTATGAGTTGATCATCATCTGTTGAAAGCAGAGGTGAGTTTGGAGAGGGTAGAGGTTGGGGAGGTGGTTAGGCCTGCTCCTCAAGCCCGTCAGAAAGAGTCCCTCCTCAGGGTCTTTGGTAGGCTGGACTTGGCGCCTAGGAAGTTCCTCCCGGAGATACCCGCAAAGCTGTCTCCCTCCTCCAGGATCTTGACCCATCAACCACGTGACCCTAGTTCATAGGACAGGAGGTCAGTTGTCTCATTATTAACTTGCACAGCTATTGTATTATCAGATATATTTATTTACAATTTTTTTTGATGTTTTTTATTCATTTTTGAGAGGGAGAGAGACAGAGCGCCGGCAGGGGAGGGGCAGAGAGAGAGGGGGAAACAGAATCTGAAGCAGGCTCCAGGCTCCGAGCTGTCAGCACAGAGCCCGATGCGAGGCTCGAACTCACGGACCGTGAGATCATGACCTGAGCTGGAGTCGGATGCATAACCAATTGTGTCGCCCGGACGCCCCCCAGATATACTTATTTAAAATGAGTTTATATGACCTACTAAACAGAAAAACAACTAGCAATCAGAACATAATGTTTTCCAGTTACTGTCCTTTCCCCAGCTCATGTGATAGTTTGTGTTATTTGTTAATTTCTCCATGTCTCATTTTTCCTCATTTGGAAAATCAGGGTTTTGAGTAGATTACTTCAAAGATTTACTCCAGTTTGGAATTTTTCATGTATATATCTGAGCAATATCTCAGCATTTCTAATTTTGGTCTTTAATTTAAAAATTTATAGTCATGCCAAAGTGTCTATTTGATAAGTAACCTTACATTATTTTTAAAAATATTTTAAATATTGGGGCGCCTGGGTGGCGCAGTCGGTTAAGCGTCCGACTTCAGCCAGGTCACGATCTTGCGGTCTGTGAGTTCGAGCCCCGCGTCGGGCTCTGGGCTGATGGCTCGGAGCCTGGAGCCTGTTTCCGATTCTGTGTGTCTCTCTCTCTCTGCCCCTCCCCCGTTCATGCTCTGTCTCTCTCTGTCCCAAAAATAAATAAAAAACGTTGAAAAAAAAATTAAAAAAAAATATTTTAAATATTAATCCAATTAGGACTAGAAAATTCTTTATATTCATAGAGTGTCTAATTGTTTGGTAAGGGACTTAGATCACATAATAATAAATATTATCCTTCAGTGTTTAATAGCTGCTGTTATTGTTCCAGTTAAATAAATATATATCTAAACTAGTCTGTTGAATATAACACATATAGTTATGCTGTAAGAAGTAGATTCGATCTCTTCTGCATTTGTTTAATGCATATGTACATTAAATATACTTGAAATTTTGTTCAGATTCTATACGTTCTAGCAAAATGGTGTCAGTAGTGAGAGAAACACATATGTAGTGTCATTGCCCATTCAAATAGCTTGTGAATAGTTATATTCATGAGTTCTTACAAAGACTCTCTGAGCCAGGTATCATTACCCTCACTCTAGAGATGAGGAAACTGAGGACAGAGAGGTTACAGAATTTTCCAAGATCACACTGCTATTAGTGCCAGGCCTTGTCTGGCTCCCCGATCTGGACTTTCAACCCCCTGTTACCACCACCCCACAAAACGATGAAACACAGATTTAGATACTTATGTGCTGTATCCAGCCATAGTTCATTGAATTCACTGCTCTTAGAGTATTCAATGTTGTAATAATACCACTATTCATCCATTTTTCCTCGATGGGCATTTGGGTTATTTCTGAGTTTTTGCTATTTTGAACAGTGCTGCCATGAACAGTCCTGTATATGTCTCTGGCTTTACGTTTTTCCAAGAGTTTTTCTTCATTATATGTTCAGGAATCAAATTTCATCTTAATAAGTTAATGCCTAATTGTTTTCCAAAATGGCTATCTACATTGTATTCCTGTCAGCCAACAGAAGAGAGTCACATGAACTGTATCGCTTGGGTTTCTTAATCTTGGTAGACAGAAGTGGAAATAATTCATTAGGAGAAAAGGAAGCGGTATTTGGTACAGAGGAAAAGTAGACCTTTAGCATCAACAGAACTTTTCTGTGTTTGAAGTCGTGGTCCTATAAACTCGCCAGAAGTCATAGCTCACACGCAATTTTTAACCCTTCCAGACATCATGATATACTTTTGTAAATTAAAGGTAGTTTATTTAATCTGTTGAACATAGTCACTACATAATAGACAGTGTAAATTCACTAAAAAATGTGAGTGGCATGCAAATAATCAGAACTGTAATTGTACACACAGTGTGAAGGAGTTTAACGTCAACGTAATTACAGTGTCCTTTACAACAAATGTATGGGAAAAAGGTACTTCATCAAGCAAGACATTTTCTAAGCTTATCGACACAGTCAAACCTTTTCAACTGGCACGCATCTTGTTTTGGTCTTCATAAATGCATGTGTGTTTCAAGTACAACCTGGCGAGCCGCTGTAGATGCCAAGATGAACAAGACTTTCAAAGGATTGATAAATGTACTGAAGTAGAGATGGGGTCTTGTTGGCAGAGAAAGAGATGGGGCAGCTAAAGTGATGAGACCCTGCGTAGTTGACATTAAGCTACAGATAGGCGCTGACTATTATGGACACGCAGATTAAGGTCTAACCTAATGCTCGTCGTCCCCAGGCTGGGCAAGATAGGGATGCTGGTGGGAACGAGGTGACGTGACCTAAGACTTCAGAGCCCGGCTCCTTGGGCTGTTTACATATAGTTATCTCTGGGAAATGTGTGCATGCTAGTATCTAATTCAGTTCTGAAGCAGTACATTGCCAGAAGGAGAAATATCAAATTAGTACATAAAAATTAAATACAGAACATGTCAGGTGTGGTATTTTTGCATGCCCAGATTGGACCTCAGGTTCCTCTAGAGACTTAGCTCCTAGCAGTACTTTAACGCCATGATTCTGTGTACCATGGTCGTCTTGATATTTTCTTATCATTAGGAAGGAAGCACCAGGGTTTGCTTACATTTTTCACAAATGTCATTGAGAAATTTTAATGAGATGGTCTTTAAAAAGATTATTTTAGTTTAAGCTTCAACAAATGGCATAGATAGGCACACACATGCGTATATGTCTACATAATTGTAGGAAGGGAGGAGGGGATCCACACAGGCTACTTCAAACAGGATAATTGCTATATGAATGCCATGTTGACAAAATAAAAACAATTCTGAAGCAAAATGGGTTTTGATTAAGAAAGCTTGACATTGGCAAAAATTTATTAGCAAATGTCACAAAGAAGCAGATTGGTACCACCCTCCACGTGTATTTCATTCATAGCATCACTGAATTCAGAGGGGAAGAGGATGTGTTCAGGAAACAGGCCATACCCAGGACGGAAATTCGGTGACTCTATTAAATATGGCAGTTAATGTAAGTGATTGTCAATTGACCCTTAGAGAAAGCTGAAAATTGTCTGTGTTTGTTTTTGTTTTTAGAAATAGGAAGGACTTTAGTCTTATTAAGTAACAGGACCTTTTTAAAGCCATGCTTTCTATGAATAGTTTCCCTTCACATTCACATTTACTGTATAACGTGTACCTTGAAGGAATCGAAATGTGGATAGCTGAGACTCAGTGTGCCTTGGCATAAATCTGCTTATTTGGGTCATTAGCAGTTTAAATATATTTCAGAGATACTGAATTGTTTAATACTATTTTTAAAAGATAATTATTTCTTCTGAAAATTTTGGTTTCTATAAAGACAAAATTTCTGATTCAGAAGGCATGAGTAATAATATAACGAAAGATAAGATTCATATTCAAACAAAAAGTTCCTTCAAGTGCTCATTTTGTAAAATCACATCTCTTAATGCCCGAAGTCAAGACCATTAAATGCTAGAACAGAGTGCCCCTTCTCTGGGATTTCGAATTTCCTATCGTGAGTTCTCACATGTATACGCTGTTAGGTCAAAAGCTCTGTATCTCCACCTTTTGTGACTTTCCCTTACAATCTAGGCTTAAAGAATACCTAGTACTGGGATGTCAATCCAAATAAAAAGGATTTTTTTTTCTTTTAATGTCTGATATTCCTTGATCACTTATTTCTATTGGGAACACAGTGAAGAATATGATACAGTCTTTGCCCTCAAAGAGCTCAGAGTTTGGAGAGGGCTGGCAGTTAGAGATAAATGTCTATCAGACAGTGGAGGGAGAGTCACAGTGGGACATCTGCCTGAGGCACGTGAGCCTGAGGTGATCCCTTTCTTTGAGAGGAGCAAGGAAAGCTCCTTATTGCAACTGACCCTTGAACTAGACAAGAGCCAGGGTTTGCCAGACTGGCAAGGGGAGTGGTGCTTGTTAAGGGGGTCCGGTGGAAGAAACTGAACCTGTAGAGGATTACAGAGCAGAACTGGGTGTTCTTGTGAGTGATGTGTCATTGAGATGCACTAGATAACTGGGGTCTGTGCGCTGGATAGGGCACAGGAAGACGAACTGGTCGAGGTGTCCACCTCCTCTGTTCCGGGTTTGAGAAGACCTTATCATTGTATCCTGATACTCATTGTATGAAATAGAAGTGTTTTGGGATCGTTGGACATGACAGTCTAGAAAGAAGCCTGGAGACATTTTACGGTGTAACTTAATGAGTTTATTTCAGTAGCATGGCGACAGGCCCATGTGCACAAAGAGATGCACTTTTGCCGTATGAAGCTGGTGTTTATATGATTAGTGCTAAAGCAGGAGGGGATGTGCAAGGAGTATTAGACCATAAACATTTTCTTCAAATTTCTACTTTTGCGTGGTTTCCACTTTTCTTCAAATTTCTACTTTCACAAGATTTCTCTGAAACTTATCATTCAGTTTGATATTAACCATTGGTGAGATGTACAGGCAGTCATGAGACCCTTTAAGAATGAAGCACCAAGCACATATTTGATCCTTATGGAAACCATGCAGGCTGTAGGTCAGCCTTCTGGGCTTCAGGTGAAGATCTTTCTGCTTCTATCCCTCATCTTGAAATACATAGACTCCATGACTAAGTGCAGGCTAACAATGATAGTCCTAAATCTTGCTTAAAATGAAACTTTGAAGGTGGTAGAATTGACCAATTTTGCTGTTGGAGAGAATTTTTCTACCAACTGAGACCCTACATTTGTATCCTAACTCTTGGCTTCCAATTCCAATCTACCTCTACTCTATTTGCCTTAAGTGTCTTCTTGTTTCAGCAGACAAAGGAACTTCCTTTGATAGCTTCTTAAGAGTGTTTTACGTAACCACATATGCAGCCAAAGCTCACAAGGCAACAGCATAGCCAAACCTATACTGTGTCATTCATAATGAAAAGTTGAATTTATCATGCTTCTTTGAGATACATAGAACTCTGGATGACCAACGTATCTTTTGCTCCAATTGATTCAGGCATCATTTATGGTGGTAATATTCTATTGCTCAATTGTTATGGAACATCAGCTAGAACCCAAAGGGTGTGCTTTAATAAGCAGAGGAAGGAAAGTGCCTTATTGGGAGACAGGTGCCCTGGGCTGAGAGTCAAAATCATGATAGCCCTCCAACATTAAGATTTAGTGACTTACAAATCCAGGAAACTCACTTAACTTCTCTAGGCATGTTTTTCTTCGCTGATATGGGAACGCTATCGGTCTCCCCAGTGCCTTATGGGGTTACGGCAAATATCACATCTGATTATCACCAGCTTATCTTTTAAACTATTTTGGAACATTCAGCTATTCCTATAAATAAAATTTTCAACATCGTTTCAACTAAACAGTTTGAAATCTTTAGTATTTTGAATCATTTTGAATGTCATTTCCTTAAGATGTTTGTCCTTCCCAACCTAAACAAGGCACTGGGTTTTTGGTTAGGATCTGCATATGAAGGCCATTACTCTCCTTGGGCTGGCTGGGCATTACTCCAGCTCCCCTCCAGTGGAATGGCCTACCGATTTCAGTGTGTGCATTTAGGGAGAACTCAGTGTCTAGGAAGCTAATGTTGAACTTTGTGTCCAGAACTCACCATAAAACTCTTTGTCATCAGCCCTTCTATTGTTATCATAAATCAACATAACAAATACTAGGACTAAAACCAAATTGCTGTCACATAAATCAGTTCTAAATTTCTCCTCATGTTTAAAGGAGGTCACTGTGGAGGTTAAAAGATTCTCAAAGTGATTTTGCTAGGAAGAAATTGTAATGGTAAAAGGTTAACAGAGTCTGGCCAAGTGTAAGAAGTTTACTATGAGTAGGTGGTGAGGTCAAGATCCCAACCCTGAGGGTGAGGGTGGGGGTTTCTCAGGTTCAAGCCTCCCCTTGGAGGTTGTCTTCAAACTTCAGGACACCTGTGTCCAGGCCAGGTTTTGTCTAGACACATCTTCCTGGACTTTTGAAACAGTCATACCTACGACAAGGCATTCCTTCCTCTTATTTCACTGGCCAGTGTTGGGCATTATCAGTGTGTATTAGATCAAAAAATAAGTTTTGAAATTTAGTCCATTATCAGTATGATAAAAGAGACCATTGTTCCCCCAAAAGTTCAAGAAAAGTCATTCTCTTATTAGGATATCAGTGGGTGATTAATAATTCTCACTCAGTTAAAACTGTCATCGTAACAGAGGGTCAACTGAGATCTACTAATTTGGAAAGAAATTCATGCTCTTAAAGAGCACACGTTTTCCCTGTCCTATAGGAAAAAAAAAAATAGCTGTAACCTTAGGTCAGCTATTCATAATATTCATCAAAAAGGATCAACCCTTCATATTTTGTGAAAAGTAAATAAAAACTAAACCAGAGTGACTTACTGGGGGAGATAGGCAAAAGCAAAACAAAAACAAAAACAAAAAACAACAAGATAAAGTATAAATAAGCAATACATATAATTTCAGATCATGATCCATGGTATGAAGAAAATAAAACACATGGGGCAATGGCAGGAAGAATGAGCAGGGGACAGCTGGTCAAGAGTAGCTGAGGAGATTTGGGACACCTGGGTGGCTCAGGCGGTTAAGCATCCAACTCTGGCTCGGGTCATGATCTCAGGGTTCTTGACTTTGAGCACCATGTTGGACTCTGTGCTGGCAGCTCGGAGCCTGGAGCCTGCTTCAGACTCTGTGTCTTCCTCTCTCTGACCCTCCCTCACTCACACTCTATCTCTGTCTGTCTCTCAAAAATTAAACAAAAGCATTAAAAAAAACTAAAAAAGAAAATAAGACTAGCTGAGGAGAGCCTTCTCTGGATAAGCATCATTTGTGCTAAGGCTCAGAGGAAGAGTGGGAGGCAGCCGGGTGAGGGTCTGGGAAAAGAATGGTCCAAGCTACTGGAATGGTTTCAGGGGTCTGAGGAAGAAAAATGCCATATGTTTGGAGCCTAGTGAAAAAGAGGGAATAGTGAAAGCAGACCAAGTCAGGGAAGTAGACAGGTGCTCTGTGACTGAGATGATGATGATGATGGTGATGACGACAACTTCATGGGAAGACCATTGGAACATTCTAAGCAAAGGTTTGAAATGATGTAATTAAAAATTGGAAAAACCCCGACTGCTGTGGAAAATAACATTCTGGAGGCAGTGGGGGATGGGGCAAGAAGGGAAGGCGGGAAACCAAGAAAGATGCTGTTGCAGAAATGCAAGCTAGAGATGATGGATTAGGTGGCATAAGGGGGGATGACGAGAAGTGGAAGAGTTCAAGATATAGATTGCAGGAGAATAGAACCAATGCTCACTGATGTATGCTCATGGGTCATAGGAAAAAGAGACTGGTCCAGAATGTCTCCTACGTTTTTGTCCTCAAGGACTAGATTGGTGATGGTCCCATTTACAGAGATGAGGAAAGGTTGGGAGTGATGGAATGGGGATAATGGGAGAAATAAAAAAACAACAACAACAAAAGCTCTCTTCTGGATGTGTGAACTTAGAGAGAAGTCTGGTGAATGAACACCCAGTAGAAATGGGAAGTAGGTAGTTGACTAGATACGTCTAGAGCTCAGTGGGAAGAGCAGAGCTGGAGATGAAAGCATTGGGAATCATCAGCATATAGATGATGTTTAATGCCTTGGGCCTGGGTGCGATAACACTGTATTAATTTTCTCTTTCCAGTCATGTTGTTTTCTGGCTTTTTATGAATCATAGCTTTTCAGACTTGAACGGGACTCTTCATAACTTCCATTGCTCTGGGTAGGTTCACATTTTATTTAGCATAATACATTAAGCTGGCAGCTTCTATTTCTAGGTTTGTTGCAAATTGTTGATAAAATTCACAAGTGCTAAGTTTTATAAGAGTATTTTTTCCTTGGGTTCTTTTTTATGGTTGTTAATGAGCTTGAGAATTTCTTATAATGCATAGTGTCAACTTTAAGCACATTTCTTGCATGGGACCTCATTATGTATAAATTTCTGCTTATAACAGAAGGCATGCTCCTTTTAAAGTTGGAGGGGGTTTGATACCTGCTGTGTTCATAGACATGCAGCCCAAGTTTTAAATTTCTTCCACTGGAGACGTTGACAGTTTGACATTTTTAACAGGTCTAAGTTAAATAAAACAGTATTCAAATAAATACAAAGAATATCTTGGAGAAGTGGGTTCATAGCTAAGACTGTTGAGCATCCTTCTTTCCATAATTTTTCATGGAGGATGAACATTCAAATACTCATAATTTGTGTCAATTGAATGGCAATCAATTTTAGTATGTAATAAAAGAAACTTTAACTCCAAAGTGAATTTATATGTATTTGTTGGTTCTTAAAAAATGCTTAATTAAAATTGTATGATGACTGTTGCAATTATTAGAATGGATCATTTTTCCTTGCCACATTTTCATCTATTTTATTTATTTTGAAATGAGTGGTAATATTATATATGCCAAAGATGGAAACCATACTGTTCGAAACACGTGTGTATAGCTGCCTCAGGTCAATTTTACAATATTATGTGTGTGAATTAGTTAGGGCTGCTCTAATAAAGGACCACAAACTGGGTGGCTTAAACACCAAAATTTATTGTCACTCAGTTCTGGAGGCTAAAAGTTGAAAATCAAGGTACTGGTTCCTTCTGAGGCTGCGAGAGAGAACCCGTTCTGTGCTCTCCCTTGGCTTCTGGTGGTTTTCCAGCAATCTTTGGTGTCCCCGGCTTGCTCAAGCATGACACCGATTCTTCCGTGATGTTCTCCTGCTGTGCACGTCTCTGTCCAAATTTTACTTTTAATAAGGACAACAGTCATTTTGGATGAGGGAACACCCTAAAGGATTCATTTTAACTTCTTTATGTCTCTAAAGATCCTATCCTCAGTTATGGTCACATTCACATGTTCTGGGGATATAATTCAACCCATAAAAGTATGTAACCCTCTTTCCTTACTAACATTCTTAATTTTCCTTACATGTTGTTAATGTTAATCCTGTAGACGTTCTGACTCTATGTATACTTCTAGCGCTCATGCGTAGCCCCATTTATATGCTCATGACACATTCACAAAGCCAGTTTATATCTTTGATGCTGGCCACTTCTCCAAACTTCAAATTTCGATTTTTACCTGCCTTGTTACCTCCAACTGGATGAATGAGAGATGTCACAGGCTTAAGATGTTCAAAACCAAAGTTTTGTTTTCTATCCCTCTCTTCAAATGCCCTTATGTCATTCTTTCCCATCTCAGTAAATGATCCCTCCATTCCCCTTCTCTGTCCGAAGAGCTGAGTCATCCTGCCATGTCTCTTTTCTTTATTCCCATCTAATATCTGTTCCATTGCTGTATTAGTTTCGTATTGCTGCTGTGACCAATTGCAACCTAATAGCTTAAAACAATGCTATTTATCTTGTGTCTCAGAAGTCCAACATAAGGCTCACTGGGCTAAAATCAAGAGAGCCGCACTCCTGTCTGAAGGTCCTGGGGGAGACTGTGCTTCAGTTTAAGTTGTTGGCTACATTCAGTTCCATGCAGTCATAGAATTGAGGTTTCCATTTCTTTCCTAGCTGGTGACCACCAGCCATTCGTAGCATCTGGGTCCACTTGTATTCTTTGGCTCAGGCTCTCTTCCTCCATCCTTGAAGCCAGCAAAGGTGCCTTTGAATCTCTCTGACCTCCTTTTCTGCCTCATCTCTTGCTTTTTCTGCCAGACTCCATGCAGAGAAAATTCTGGCCTTTTAAAAGTTCATGTGATTAAATTGAGCCAATCTGGTTAATCCAGGATAGTCTGTATATTCTTGGGTCAACTCTTGTATAACCTTAACTCCACCTTCAAAGCCCAAGTCCCTTGACAGTAGGACTTAGTTAAATGTTTTACTGAGTAATCAGGGCACAGGAAGTAGGGGAAGGGGGAATTTTTTTTAGAATTCTTCCTGTCACTACAACCTTGTCTTGTTAGCTCCATTTCAGGACACTTCTGCTTTTCTTCCTCCACCACTACCACTGTATTCCAGGCAGCGATTGCTGTTTCTAGATGTTACCATATATACCTCACTTGTTACCCCACATGTTTTGTATGGATCATCGTTTATCAGATCCAAACAGAATTATTTCTTCATAACTTGTGTTGTTCAAGACACTTTTGCCTTAAATTTAGCATAATACATTAAATTGATCTTTTTAAAAATAATATCTGTCAGAAAATGTTACTCACGTCCCTCCAGTGGCTTTTTTTAGAATCAAATCCAAACCTTGAAATGGCCTGCAAGTCCCTATTTATTCCTATGAAGGCGAGATCACTTCATCAGACAATTTTATTTCCTGCATAGCACTTATCACCATGAGAAGCCATCTTTTTCATTTATTGTGGATGCTAATAGTCTGTGACTGTCCCCCCTTGTCTATTATCTTCATCTCTTAGAACACATTGACATTGTGGTCATTCTAAATGCTTCTATCTCTGTATGATTTATTTATTTTCTTTTTTTTTAATATTTATTTTAATTCTAGTTATTTAACATACCCTGCAATATTGGTTTCAGCAGTAGAATTCAGTGATTCGTCACTTATATACAACACCCAGTGCTCATCATAACAAATGCCCTCCTTAATGCCCATCACCCATTTAGCCCATCCCCCACCAGCCTCCTTCCATCAACCCTCAGTTTGTTCTCTATCATGAAAAGACTCTTATGGTTTGTTTCTCTCTTTTTCCCCGCTCCCCATTGTGAAACTCCATGTATGAGTGAAATCATGTGGTATTTGACTTTCTCTGATTGACTTATTTCACTTAGCATAATACATTCTACCTCCATCCATGTCTTTGCAAATGGCAAGATTTCATTCTTTTTTTTTTTTTAATTTTTTTTTAACGTTTTTATTTAGTTTTGAGACAGGGAGAGACAGAGCATGAACAGGGGAGGGTCAGAGAGAGGGAGACACAGAATCTGAAACAGGCTCCAGGCTCTGAGCTGTCAACACAGAGCCCGACACGGGGCTTGAACCCACGGACCGCGAGATCATGACCTAAGCCAAAGTCGGCCGCTTAACCGACTGAGCCACCCAGGCGCCCCAAGATTTCATTCTTTTTTTTTTTTTTTAATTTTTTTTTCAACATTTTTTATTTATTTTTGGGACAGAGAGAGACAGAGCATGAACGGGGGAGGGGCAGAGAGAGAGGGAGACACAGAATCGGAAACAGGCTCCAGGCTCCGAGCCATCAGCCCAGAGCCTGACGCGGGGCTCGAACTCACGGACCGCGAGATCGTGACCTGGCTGAAGTCGGACGCTTAACCGACTGCGCCACCCAGGGGCCCCCAAGATTTCATTCTTTTGATGGCTGAGTAATATTCCATTGTGTATATATACCACATCTTTGGACATTTGGCTTTTTCCAGAGTTTGGCTATTATTGAAAATGCTGCTATAACATGGAGGCTCATGTACCCCTTTGAATCTATTTTTGTATCCTTTTGTATCCCTTTCTGTCTGTTCTGAGGGTGTCACTGTGCTTGGTACCCTCTACTCTGAACAGTGAAAAGAACTTTTCCTCATGAGATTTTCCCCTAGACACTGTGAGGAATATATTAGGCAAGCCCTCAACCCCCCAAAACTTGTAGCTTTAATTTCATACAGTTCTATAACCTTTCATTGAACTAGGGTAAATAAATCTTATTCCAATTTTATAAATAAAGAAACTTCATTCAAGACCAATTAAGTAGCTTCCCCAAGAAAACCTGGTGCTATAACTCACACTCTGAGCACATGTTCCGGATTCCTTTCTGAATCATACCAGCATTGGCATTTATCCCACAGGTATGCAAATTAATTATTCAACCACTTTTTTCCAAAAGTGGATATATATCATTTTTGTGTTACTGTCTAATGTTTCTCTTTGGCACTTTTATTGCCATCAAATATTAAATTATATGGAGGAGCCTGAAAACGACTGGCAATGTGTGGCAACAAAACTTTTCCAGGGAAACAAAGAAGGGAGGTTGGAAAGAGGAGATGATGCGGAGGCTTCAGGGTTGGCACCTAAGGCTGTTCATTCCTTTTTCTACTTCACTCAGGAGCCTAAGAGGAAGCAGGGATTCATTTCTTTACTACTTGAGACCCAAACCTGATTGTGGTTTCTACACTTCCCATTATACATTTCCTAATCCCTGGGGGAACGAACGAACATAGGACTCCAAACTAAAAACAAGGGCTGAATGAAATGGTCATGCAAATCTCCCTGGCGTCCTTCCAATGGTATATTGAGATTATGCATGCCTTGCTTCATTTCCCATTCAGTGTGATAATACTAATGTGACTGTTTTAATGAGATAGTTTCTAGGATTTGGGACCTGGATGTTTAAATGGATCCAGGTAATATTAGACCATTGGACATGTCTAGAGGTTAGCCCCAAGCTTTCTAGGGGAGAGAGGAGGAACTAAGATTTGAAAAGCCAGAGAATGTCAGAGCAGGGGGCAGGAGAATAAACACTGCATACAGAAGAGGGGAGGAAACTTACAAAATTGGGGCTAACAATCTGCAAGGAAAGATTCAAGGCTTGAGAGCAGACTTGTGCTCTGGCCCACACTCCACCATATACCGGCCTGGGGCCTGCCATGGTCATTCCCATTCTGGAATCTCTCTCACCACAAAGAGGGGACAATAGCAGTTAGTTGCAGTGCTGAAAATTGTTGTCGATGTAAGTATTTTGCATGATGTCTAGGTTATGGTTACCGTCCAACTCATGTTAACAATCAGAACCTTTGTAAATTTCCCAGGCCGACCGCATGGCTGTTGAGACCTGGGGCATGAGTTGCTGCAGCTGAATGCTATATAAATGAAATACTGCCTTTCTTCCAAAATCTGACCCACCGTAAGCCACATTTTAGCAACTGACTTCAATGGTAAAAGAAGAACCAGCCTATGAATCTGAATGCTCACCAAACATGCAATAGGAAATTTCTGTGTTCTTATTTCTGCCCTCGATGTGAAAGAGTAAATTAGCAAATAACTTTTAAGTTTCAGAATACGATTTAATACTATACATTTATCAATTATAAAGGAAACTGCTAATCAGTCTGTGTGCATCACTATAGGAATGAGTAAATTGATTTGTTTAAAAAAAATAAAATTGCAGGGTGCCTGGATAGCTCAGTTGGTTGGGCATCTGACTCTTGGTTGTGAGCTCAGGTCATGATCTCATGGTTGGTGAGTTCGAGGCCCATGTCTGCCTCTGTGCTGACAGAGCATAGCCTGCTTGGGATCCTCTCTCTCTCCCTCTCTCTGTGCCCCTCCCCCTTTCTCTCTCTCTCAAAATAAATAAAACTTTAAAAATCACTAAATAAAATTGCTTTGCTAGAAGGAGGAATAAGTACCAGATATTGAGTGTTTCCAAATAATAGCAGAGAGCAACTATGTGAGGGCGGAGATATGTCTATCTACTTAACTGCCTTTCAGAATAGTGCTCAGAACAAAATAGCCATTTAATAACCATTCATTGAATGAATGAAGAATGCATGAATGCTAAAAAAAAAAAAAGGACTGCTCAAAGTACTAATTTGTTGGACTATGTAATAGACTTCTCTGCAGTATTTGCCTTTCGTAAAGTCAGCCTCTGTCTATTTACATTGCCTTTTACTTTTAGGGAAACCCATCTTCCTAGGTTTTACATTTTACATGAGCGTAACATGATAATCCAGACAAATGTGGGACCTCTGTAATTAGCCATTTACTCTGGACTCCTTTGGGGCCTCCAGTCTGTTTTACTTTTGCTCCCGGTATGTGGCAGGATAATCTTGGTTTCTCAGGACCACACTGAGTTTTTTAGGAGTCCCAGTGCTCCACATGAAATCCTGACAATAACACCAACAAGGGATAGTAAAATTGAAACCTGTCAGTTACTATAACTATAATGTCTAATGTAGACGGTGTTTGTTCCCCGGTGTGGTTCTTGTTAAATGCATGTACTTAGACTGTGTTTTGGAAACTAGGATTGACGACTTGCGTATTGCAAAAGTAGGCAGCCACCTTCTTAATATGCTAAATGCAGGTGAAAGTTTGTTCAATGGGTTTATGAAACTATGGCACTTATATTTCTTTGCTCATGGGTAGTTCGTGTTATGTTTTGGAGGTAAAGGCGTACAGGGTCAACAGTTTATTTGGTAGTTATTAAGACGCCTCTTGTGAAGTACCCTCTTCCAGATGCTTCTTTACTCTGTTATAGGTTCAAGAATAACCCAGGAAGGCATCTTTCCTTTTAACAAATGGGTAATTTATATTGCATTTACCAAAATATTTTAATAAGTCACCTCACTGTGCCCTAAGGTACTGGATTTACCCCCTCATTGATTGTAGGCTGCCACTGGCACAGGATAATTCTAGAACTATTGCTTCATTCTAGTATTATACATTAATGTTATTAGCTTGAAAAAGGAAAAGCAGCATGCTAAATTGTTGATTTTGTTGTTGCTGTTGTTGTCGTCGTTAGTATTTAAGGAGAATGTGAAACTGTCTCTCGGCTTCTTTTTCAAACCTGAATGTTGTAAGATTATTCTGTAAGTGCCCGCACTGGCGCAGTGTGTCAGTCTTCCATCTGGACAGACACTGGGTGAGATGCTCTGGACTCCATGGCCAAAGGGCAATGCCCTGGCTTCTTGCTGCGACTGCCAAGGAGGTGTTTGAATAGTGCTATCGAATGTCATCATGTTTATTATGCATTCTGACACATGTCCATGGGGAACTTGCCTGAAAAGAAGTACTCATTTGCGTTGTTTTGGATTCTCAAATCTTCCTGGATGACAAAAATCATGGAGATATTCCTAGTGCCAACAATGAAAAAAATATCTCTAATATATCTCTACCTATAATTTCCTAATTATGATAATATTATTATAGAAGTGGCAATGCTTAGGTATTGTTATGAACCACTTGCATTGTTAAAATTAAATTATGATGGCATATTTTACAAAAATAGATTTTTAAAAAGAGAAATTATATCATTAATTTCCAGAGGAAGAGAAATTGAATCTCATGGTGCTTTGCATGCCTTTATTATTAAGGGAACTTAATTATCATACCCTTGGAGGAAATCCCTTGCCTGCCAAGGTCTTGGGAACAAAAGAGGGGATGGAAGGGGTCACTTGTTGCCACTTGGCTCAAAACCTTCCAGAGAGTCGGGGGTTGGGGAGAAGGGAGTTGAAGGGGTTCAGGTGAATGTTTTGAAACATAGCACTAAGTACTTCCTTTAATGAACACTACCAAAGTGTATTTTAAGAAGTGCCTGAGCACTTTTTTGTAATTAGCTTGGTAACTTAACTTCCCAAATAAGAACTTTGATATAAATTGGCTTTCTGTTATTAAGTTCACAATATCATTCTGGTTTTAGGTACTACTGTCTAATTGAAAGATTGTTAAGATCAAAAGTGATAATTTATGTAAAACCATTTTGTAAACTATAAGGCAGTAGGTGTTTATGTGGTTATCATTATGGCATATTTTAGGAAAGTATGAGTTATTAAAATCTTAATGAGTCGTGAGATGTGAACAAATATTAATTAAATCTAATAAAGTGATTTAAATAAATTTACAATGACTAAGGTTTTTCAGATAGACCAAATTAGAATTTGGAGACCTAAATTTTATTTTTTAAGGAGCTGAATTAAATCCGTTCCAATTCTGTATGGCTTATTATGATGCCTCGTCCTGTCGGGGAAATTTTCTGCAGAAGAAAATAAAATTCACATATAGCAATATGCCCTTTTCCATAGTACTGTAAGAAAGACACTGTGCAAAAAGTTGAGTAGAATCTGATAATGCCAATTAGGTCACAAACAGCAAAAAAATGGTGAAAATTATGGTATGGTAGAAAGCAATGGGTATGCCTGCGTGGCTCAGTCAGTTAAGCCTCCAACTCTTGGTTTCGGCTCAGGTCACGATCTCATGGTTTTGCGAGTTTGAGCCCCACGTCAGGCTCTCTGCTGACAGTGCTGAGCCTACTTGGGATTCTCTCTCTCACCCTCTCTGCCCTTCCTGTGCTCTCTCTCTCTCTCTCTCTCTCTCAAAATAGATAAGTAAACATTAAAAGAAAAGAAACACATTATTTGTGATTCTAGCGTCTCCTGTACTTCTCAGATAATGTGTTGTCTCGCAGTATGTGCATGTGAAAAGTATGTACTCATGTTCTGGTTCATACATACATCGATACAGATACATATTCACATGTGCCTCTGTCAGTCTTTCGTTTCAGAGATGAGATATTCTACAATACTTCTGCATAGTGTATTACTCTAGAGAAATGTCCTTGCCAAGCACTTTATACAAGTGGAATGGTAGTATTTTTTAGATTCAGAACTCTTAATGTTCTTTTCATTTACTTCAGCTATTTATCTGCAAGCTTTCAATCTCACCAGGAGACAGGCGTTCATGGATGCCTTCACAGTGTTGTTCCTGTTGCATTTTTATCACCAATACTCTCATTACCTTTGGCTTCTGTGCTATTACTGCTGAGTTAATTGCTGACATTTCCTTCCAGATCGAACCTTTCATTACCAACATCATTGTCTGGAAATGTTCTGCCCAATAATTTTTAAACACAATTTCCTGTGCCAGTATTCATTTTAAAAGATATGCCCGTGTATTGGTTCAACTGATGCATATTTCGTTTCAAGTTGGGAAAATAAAATACATAGTGTATTTAATGTATCTGTAGAAGATATTCAGTACTTTTATACACCGGCAGATTTTTTTTTTTATATATAGTTTCGGGGTTTCTCAAACACTGCTTAGCATTTAGGTGACAGCAAATGTTTTTTACGCGCTGATTAAAAACACACACATACACGTACACACAACGACAACGACGACGACGTGCCCACATACTGATACTTTAATGTAGGTAGTAATCCTCCAAGTAGGTAAGTATTTCAGTGATTGTTTTGGACATCCAGCAATTCCAGATGAGGAAGACGTAGGTGGTAGATAGAGAATTGGAAGTTGGAGTAACATATTTCAATGACAGGCCATTTTCTCCAGATTTGTATTTACATCTGTGCTTCAGAATTGGATAACCAACATTTATGGTCCCAGGTTTTGAGATTTCCGGAAAGTGGGTACATTGATGCACTTTTGAGCGACCTTGAAACTTTGGAGTTCCTTAGCATGCACTTGAGGTATCAGTTTGGTGGTAAAAGAATGTCATCAGAATATCAGGAGAAACTTGTACCTTTGAGACCCCCAGGTGTACAGTGAGTCTCAGTTAATTGGAGAGCCATGTCCGGGTGCCATTTGTCAACACGAAAATAATAAACCCTTTGCCCTAAGAACCCTAGTGGAAAGGCTAAACAGTATTTCATTTGTCCCTTTTCCATTGCCCAGATTCATCCCTGAATTGTACTCCCAGGCATAAATCTCACCTTCGATACACATTGACCTCATAGATAAGTAGAACTTACAGTCATTTTGGATTTTAGGAACTAGTGGAAATAAAACAAAAAACCAGAAAAAAAAAATCCTTTTTCTTTCTACATACATACGACCGTTTGGGAAAAAAGGTTTATTTGGCAAAAACTACTGCTTCCAAGTTCAAGATTTCATATGCAGGGGAGAATGAAAAATCCAAAAGTTAGTACACTTAAAACCTGTTGATACCTACAAAAAAGTTCTAGAAGACACAAACTTCCCAAAAGATGAATTAGAAATAAAATGCTTCTTTGAGATAAAATTTTCTCTGATAGTTAACTTTTCTTTTTTAAAACTATTTCTTTCAGTTTTCTAGGAAATGGCACTGTGTCCTCATGATCTACCAAATCAGCTTGCCCCATACATTTTGTGGCCACAGGCACTATACTTACTTTGGATGTTTATGAGCCAGTCCTTAATGATTATTAACTTGCAGTTACTGGTAAAATGTTTTGGTTATGTCTTGTACTTTTCATAAATTATCATGGTGACTTAAAATATGTTTCTTCACCTCTTGGTCTTCAATTCGTGTGTTAAAAGGCTGTAGGTAAAAGATAATTCCTCTCTCTCCTCAACTGGTAAACCTGCCTATCGGAGTCCTATTAAAGGGAGAAGTGATATGTGTTTCCTGTTATTTAAGGAAGTACAAGTAAATCCTTCAAATGTTAGCGGATAAAGAACTTTTAAATGTCTATATACAATATCAGCCTTAATGACCTTTACAATGATAGACAAAACCATAGTTGACAAAGGATTACTTAGTAGGTGGACTAGATTGGGGACAGTTCTGGGATGCTGGCTCCCTTAGGAACCTGGCTGATTTGGGGGGGACTGGGATTTCTCATTAGAACTTCCTTCCTTCGTGGGGAGTAAGGTGTGGATAATCTGATCCTTCATTGCTCTACAAACCCCTTAAGAACATGATGGCACTGTGGCTTTTAAGCATGATACCAGAAGACAAACTTAAAACCTTGTAAAATGATTATAGGGATCTCCAGTGGGTAAGAACATGAGTTCTGAAGTTAAACTGCTCCCGTGGAAATACAGGTTCTATTACGTAAAATCTCTGTGATTTGGGGCACATTACTTAATCTCTCTGAATCTTTTTCCTCATCTTTAAAATGAGGTAGTAACTTGCTCCATTCGACTGGATGCAGAAACCATGTACAGTGCCACTCCTACTTGAGCTGCTTTTTTGTTAACAAAAAAGAGAGCTATTCCTTACCACGTGAGGATATGGACAAAGGCAGTTTCAGGGGTGTGGGAAGTGAGTTCTTGTTATCCTGTGGTGAGTTCCTTACCCAGTAAAATGCCAGCTCTTCTTATTCTCATTGTTATTTGTTTAATATTCCACAGTCCAGAGTGCTCGGTTGCAAATTAAGGGAAACTTATTATCAGAGGCCAAATTTTGAACCTAGGGCAAGAACGAGAGAACATAGCATAAACCTACAGAGGTAAATGAGCCTCAGTTTTTCATCGAGTCCATCTGATGACCTGAGAGGCTTTGAAAATGCCAAGCAGTCGCTTCACTCCAGATGGGCCGTACTTATAAAGGAGCAACCTCAGGATTTAGGAGCTTTAGAGAACTGTAAACAAAGCTTATAGACATCCTAACAAACGCTTATTTCAAAAATGTGGATTCAATTCTAGAACCAGCTGCAGTTGCATCATTCGGTCAGGGCCTCCGTTTATTGGATACCAGTGTTTGGGCAATGTTCAGAAATAGAGACATATTCAAAACATATTGTAGAAAAGTCTTCAAAATTCTCAAAAGAGAGTGTATTATTTCAGTAGATGATACGGTACTTGATGTGGGAAACAAAGGCAGGAGGAAGTGTAGATAAAATTAAATTTGCTTATAACCTGCAGCCAAAAATACTTGAGGGCAGGAGAGTAGAACATTTCTCCAGGAGCTCAGCACAATCTTAATGTTCATGTTTTGCTAGAGGGAAAAACAACCTTAGCTTGACCATAGCTAGGCCTCCACTATCCCGGGAGTCTTTTTCAGCATATGATATTGCTTTTGGAAACTTCCCCTTGCCTTTACCTCCCCCAACTCCCAAGTGTATAATCAGTCACTGTTCCCAATCCAGGGGCAGCTCTTTCTGCCCAGGGGTCCTGGCCCCATGCTTCAGTAAAATCACCTTTTTGCACCAAAGACATCCCAAGAATTCTTTCTTGGCCTTCGGCTCCGCACCCCACCGCCTCCAAACCCCATCAGCACCGATCCTATTGTGATTCACATCTGTTTAATATACACATCTGTTTAGTAATATCTGTTACCATATCTGCAGGCAAAGTCCTTTCAGGAAAGATCAGTTTGGACTTGGCTTTGGCCAGCTTCCTACACTACTCCATCCACATCCAGCCCCACCATAGGACAAAGAACAAGTTTAGAGATTGTTCTTAGGCAGTCATGATGAAATGGAACATAAAGCGTACTACAATTCATGAAAGATTGCTGACCAAATAATTTTTAAATTTTTTTTGTTTATTTATTTTTGAGAGAGAAAGAGCACGAGAGGGGGGAGGAGCAGAGAGAGAGAGAGAGGGAGACACAGAATCCAAAGCAGGCTCCAGGCTCTGAGTATCAGCACAGAGCCCAACACAGGGCTCAAACCTACCAACCGTGAGATCATGACCTGAGCGGAAGTCAGATGCTCAACCCACTGAACCACCCAGGTGCCTCTATTCTTAAGTAATCTTCACACCCAGTTGTGGGGCTCAAACCTACAACCCTGAGATCAAGAGTCACATGCTTTACCAGCTGAGCCACCCAGGTGCCCCTACCCAAATATTTAAATGCTACTCTCAGTTTAAAAAATGCTGACAAGCACGCAAAAGTACAAAGAGGGCACTAGCATCCGAGAATTACAGGGATGCTCATCATCTTGAGCCTTTTGGTCCTTGTTTAATCCCCATCACCATGAGAGTGCACCGGTGGCCTTTGTATCTTAGTTTTCCAAGATACAAGTTAAATCTTAAGTTAGAGGACGGAATGTTCCAGGCTAAATGTAAGAAAGTGTGCCAATACCCTGGGAGAATATATCCTGTGGAGGAAATTATACCAGAATATTATGTAATTCTGATGTGATATATTGAAATGTATAGTTTCAAGTATTTACTTGTTTGTTTTAAACGTGCCCCTCCAATTTCTTTGAAACTTAGTATTTTTTTTTTGTAAAGAATTATTTTTAAAGTAGTCTCTTTGGGTAATGTTGTAGCCAAACACATTGTGGGAAGAACTTAAAATGCTTAGTCATGCGCGTTTTCTTGTTGGTATTCCTTAGGCACCTCAGCCTAGGGCAATGACGTAATACCCAAGTCGGCCCAAGAAACAGGGGCCACTCTGTTTTGACAGAGTATTATTCATGACCACCACTTTACATAAATGTTAAAGAATATCAGATAAAGACGGAAGCTAATTATGCAAAAAATTGAAACAAATGCTACTCTTAATACTGGGAGATGAAGATAGGATACTCTTAGTAGTCAGATAAATTGAATTATTTGTTAGAAGATAATGTCCGAAATATGTGCTTGAGATATGGTAAAGGATCAAATATGGTAGACATTGTCCATTCAACCATAAAGAAATTCTACCTTGTCATTTAAAATGTTGCATTCTGCAGAGGTGTGTGTGTGTGTGTCAGAGAAAGAGACAGACTGCTTTAAAAATAGGAACTCTGCATTTAAAAATGAGAATTCTGTGTTATTATTAATATTACTTGGAAAATGCATATATTCATGATAAAACTGGTACACTGTGGCATTTTAGAAGTATTCCATAGAACAGATGTGTTTCTACCTCTTATTAATTAATGCATTAAAAAAAATCATGTTCTAAATTCACTCTCTTGGAGTCATTGCAGTCATGCATTCGGTAACTGGGGATTCCTGACTTCCAGCCTTGTTTATGCCCAAAACATTAATTCATATGAACTTCATGGATTGATAATTGACAGCATTAGGAATGCCAAGGGGTTTGCTGAACCTTTACCGGATGGTCAACTGCACATCCTATTTGAGAAACCAAGAGTGCTTTGAATACAGTGAAATTAATTTCATGCCAGGGTAGAGCGCTGTCCCTGCAGTCCTCTGGTCTTAATCTCTCATTCCATGAGCTTTAACTTAAAGCGGACAGTGAAGGAAGGCATGTGATTTGCCCAGTATACAAGGTCCCAAATAAGAGGTTTATATCCCGGTAGGGCAAATAATCACCAAAATGTATTTTATTAATGGGATTTAGTATATGTAGCCTACATTTCTAGTTACAGAGTTCAGGTTTACACTGATTGGCGTTCAAGAGCTAGTGTGTGATCTCATGCATTTCCAGCCTCTTAATACCGAGTGTCCTATTTCTGAGTGTGCCTGACACCAGGTAGTGACATTTGAGCAGCAGCAGGCAGCACGGGGTTCAGTTTTATCCAAGTAGCTGTCACTACCAGGGCCCTAGGCAAAAGTCCAGCATGGTTTGTGTCACTCGCTTCCTCTTTTCTCTTCTTCTTCTTTCCCCCAACGCTAACATGTCCTGCAATCCATCCTGGCCATGGGCAGCAGAGATAACCACAGACTACAAATGAAAAGCTGAGCTGGCCCCAAAAATATTACTCCTTGCAACTATTTAATTGCAAAAGAATCTTTGTGCTAAAGTTTCACCATGCCCTTTGAAAGGCAGACTCAGTAATTTGGCTGTCATTCATTTGTAATTTTATACCTTAGAGTCCGGAGGGATAGTAAATAGAATTACAGAGTTTTATCCTGGAATGCTGGTTCTGAGGGGGAAAAAAAAAAAAAAAAAAGCCAAAATTTCAGGAAAGAACCAAGTTAAAAAAAAAAAAAAACTCGTTTAAAGATTGTTCTGCTAAAAGTATACAACTATTCATATTACACTTACTTGGAAATCACTACAAAGTCTTCACTTGTTTGTAATGTGAAAGCTTTCCCGTATTAATTAGTGCTGCTTATTCCTTTATCGTGCTGTCAGAGTTAGTGGGTAAAAGTGGCCAGAACATTAAAATGCAGTTTCTTTCTTTTGTCAGATCATTTGTCCAGTAGAACACAACATAGTGAATTATTTTTAAATTGATGATACCGCACCAAATAGTGATCCCTTCATTCTTTAGTTCTACTTCTAAGACTTAAAAGCCTTTTATTTTCATTTAAAATAACTTGGTAAGCTGAATTTAAAATGGTTTTTTTCTCATTTTTTTTTCTTTTTTTTTTTAGAAAATCAGGAACATTCGTAGCTACATAATGTACATGTTTTCATTCATGCCTGATATCTAGGATTGGAAGTCATTTAGGACTTTATTTTTTTAAGAATAGTATACATACAGAAAAGTGGATGCACCATGAAATACAGCTTGGTCGAGATCATGTGTATGAGACTCAGCCATACACTGCGTTTGGTTATCTGTTTGTTTGTTTGTTTGTTTGTTTATTTATTTTGCTGAAAAGAATTTCATTGTGCACAGATGTCATACTACATTTCTTCTTGTTCCTGGGCGTGTCGGTAGTGTCGGTGGGGGGGGGGGGGGCTGA
This sequence comes from Neofelis nebulosa, assembly GCF_028018385.1. NCBI lineage: Eukaryota > Metazoa > Chordata > Mammalia > Carnivora > Felidae > Neofelis > Neofelis nebulosa. The sequence continues at coordinate 9,319,277 of NC_080782.1, read as the reverse complement.
TATGAATATTGCTGGGAGGAGCATCTTGATAGATGTTTCTGGTGTACTTGTGTGCACCTTTCTGTGGAGTGTATACCTGGAAGTAGAATTTCAGAGACCTAGAGGGATGTCCTGAAGGGCTGTAGAAGAGATGGAAAAACACCAAATTACTCTTAACCATTTTACAATTCCACCCAGTCTGTGAAAGTTCTGCTAACACCCAGTACTTTTCAGTATTTGATATTTTGTCTCTCTTTTTTTTTTTTTATTTTAACCATTCTCATGGTTATTCTCATGACTATGTACTGGCATCCCTTGGAAGTCATGAATTTGCATGGCACTAATGAGTAATAAAGTTGATCATCTCCTTTCTGTACTGCCTATGTGGACAGCCCCTTTCTTGAAGTGCTTGTTTAGGTATTTTGACCTTTTTTTTTTGTATTGGGTCACGTATCTTTTTGTATTAGACTGCATTTGGAGAGTTTTGTTGATGATATAGATATACTTACATACACAGACACACATAAAGAATGAGAATATCTTTTTCCACTAGGTGCCCCGTCACTTTCTCAGTGGTGTCTTGATAAACAGGATTTCCCGATTTCGAAATGGCCCAATTTATACCTCTGTAATTCCTTCTATGGTTAGCACTTTTTGCATCCTACTTAAGAGAGCCATGGTTCCTGTAAGATCCTGTTTGTGTCCTATATTTTACTCTCAAAGCTTTATTGTTTAATCCTTCACATCTAGCCTGAGGCTCCGTGGGAACCGATTTTTGTGTAGTTTTTTAGATGGAGTCATCGTGCATTTTTTCACCATGTGGATACCCAGGTGAAAGCACCATCTCACCAGTATGTGGCAAGGGCATGATTCTCATAAATTACATATAAGCCTGGTTTGGTGTCATAATTCTCTCTTGATCCACTCTTCTGTCTTTGTCTCTTCTTATATGGATGCCATATGGTCTTAATTTCTGCCCCTTTGTAAAGTGCCCTCTTATCTGTAGGTTCAGTGTATTGATCTGTTTCTTTCCTTCAAGACCGCTTGTATGTCTTGACCGTTTGCATTTTCATGTAAATTTTAGAATCCACTAGCCATTGTCTCAGCCTCTCCCACCCCTGGAGGAAAAAAAAAAAAAAAAAAAGCATGCTGAGGTTTGAATTGGAATACTGTTAAACCTGTCAATTAATCCAAAGAGATTGAAATCTTTACAACATTAAATCAGCCAAGCATAAGCATGGTATTTCCCTGTAAAACCATTATTTGGGTCTGCTTTAATTTCAGGAGTGTCGTGGAAGTGGTTAGTGAGGAGGTCTTATATCACCTTCACAGATTTATCCCCAGGTATTGGATGTTTTCCTATGTTTTTTGTAAATGTTACTATTGTTGTAATTTCTTTATTGGCAATATACACAAAGAAAACGGATGTTTTTGTACATTGGCTTTTTGTTTTCACTTTATCCCAGGAGACCTCCAGTACAATTTGTTTTTAAGTTTATTTTTTTTTATTTTGAGAGAAAGAACGTGTGTGCGTGCATGGGGGAGGGGCAGAGAGAGATGGAGAGAGAGAATCCCAAGCAGGCCCTGGATGATCTGGGCGGAGCCACACCCAGGACCACTCTTACAATGTGAAGTAGAAGTAATGATAGTGAATAACACATCGTTCATCTCTTAAGGACGAGTTTGCAATATTTAAATCTGTAATTTTTAGGCAGTTTTTTTTCTCATTATCAAATTGAAGGGATTCCTCCATATGCCTAGTTTGCGAAGATTGCTTTTTAAATTGTGAATTACTGTTGGATTTTGTGAAAAACACATATTTATGCCTTTCTAGGATTTAGGTTAAGTTATTAATTATGGATATTCCACAATGTTTAGTTTATTCTATTTCTTTTCTGGAAAAAGCAAAATCAACCAAAAATGCAATAAATTAGTAATACAGTTCCATTTACAGTAACACTCAGAAGAGAATTGGCCACAAACTCCTAAAAAGAAGGTACACAGAATGTAGATATCACTTTTAAGATACCATACATTGAACCAATCTTATTTAAAAAAAGTAAAGAGGGGTGCCTGTGTGGCTCAATGTGTTGAGTATCCGACTCTTGATTTTGGCCCAGGTCATAATCTCATGGTTTGTGGGATCAAGCCCTGTGCTGGGCTCCATGCTGACAGTGCGGGGCCAGCTTGAGATTCTCTCTCTCTCTCTCTCTCTCTCTCTCTCTCTCTCTCTCTCTCCCTCTCCCTCTCCCTCTCCCTCTCTCTCCCCCTCTCTCTCCCCTTCCTCTCTCTGCCCCTCCCCCACTCTCACTGTCTTTGTCTCTCTTAAAATAAATAAACATGAAAGAAGAGAAAGAAAGAAAGAAAGAAAGAAAGAAAGAAAGAAAGAAAGAAAGAAAGAAAGAAAGAAAAAGAAAGAAAGGGAAAGAAAGAGAAAAAGGACTGAATTATGGAAGAGAGGGAGGGAAAAAGGGAAGGAAGGAAGAAGCAATGGCCATGATTCAGTGTCCTTCACTGGAACACTGAGCTCTGCAGACAAGAGGAGACACAGAGAAACAGGAAGCCCTGTGGAGGACAAACTCCCATAAGAGAGAATATTGTTGAAATGGGGGATGTTACAAGAACTGCATGTTTAACCTGTTTTTTTATTCATTTATATTTAGCCCCCCCTCTTCTCCTCAATCTGATGAAGCAAAAGCCAAGCCCAGGTGAAGTTGCTGGAATTATCAAGGAAATAATAAATTGAAGGGTTTAAATATAAGACAGTGGATTGACATTATCACACACACACAAAAGATAAACAAAGAAATCAGAAAGAGAAGAAAGTAACATAACAGTAATATACAAAATGAAAAGAGAGTATAACTCCAGAAAAATTAAATTACCTACAAGTAATGTAAAAGAACATTAGCCATATTCTTTTTTATAGTCTAAAGGAGGTTAGAATCATAAAAAATATATATATGGAATCGAAGAAATGACAAGACTAAGAAGTCATGAAAGGAATAATGAGAGTAGGCAGCGCTCATGGAAAAACAAGAAAATGTAAAGCCATTGTGTAAATGAAACCACATTTAAATCATTAGGAGGCATAAATAGTGCAGAAATAAAGAGGACTGCTATGAGGAAATAGAGAGGAAAAAAGGCAATAAAAGCAGCAAAAAAGGTGATAGATACGGAAGAGAGAAAACTGGGAACTAACATGTGGGTGGAAGTTGTTCTCTCCCAGGAGAACTCTTTTCTTAAAAGAGAGTACTGTTAGCCTGCTCTTTAATTCTCTAGTTTTCAGTGTGAGGTTATCTGAATGATGTATTCACAAAATTTGTATAGCCATCTAAGTAGGGCCATGAGTTGTGCAACTCAGGAGGCATCCTCATGGAAAATGAAGGTGAACTGTGCTTCTGGAGGCACCAGGAACACCCAGTTCTGGGAGATCTATGCCCCCAGGAGATACAGATATTTGCCTATGTTGCAGGCAACAGAAAATGTTACCAAATATGCTCTGACAGAAAACACTAGCATCCATGAGTCAGTCTTGCAAATTGTCTTAAAGACAACGTAGAGTCAATCAAGACTTATATCAAGATGCATGATTTAGGTCTTAGACATACACTATATTAAAGGAGAGTGGTGTGGGGTGGGTGGGGAATAAGAATGGTCCTTTATAAAGTAGGTACTGGGGCACCTGAGTGTCTCAATTGGTTGAGTGTCCAACTTCAGCTCAGGTCATGATCATGTGGTTCATGAGTTCAAGCCCCTCATTGGGTTCTGTGCCGACAGCTCAGAGGCTGCTTGGTATTCTCTGTCTCTTCCTCTCTCTCTGCTAGTCGCCAACACATGCACACATTCTCTCTCTCTCAAAATAAATAAATAAACTAAAAAAATAAAAATAAAAGTAGGTTCTGTTTGAATTTTCATCTAAAAAGCTTGTACTATTTTAAAAACAATCAAGACCTAGTTTTTAAAAGTCACCTTGTTTAGCTCTATTTGAGCTAACACTAAACATGATACTTTCTTTCCAACATCAAGTATTATCCTAACAATTATAGTCGTATATTGTTTTAGAATTGAAGAAAGTATTTCCTCAATAAGATAACATCTTATTAATATGGTAACCTCATTACATTGGGGTGCTATCTCTGTTGTACATAACTTGCCCTAGGTCATCTAATTACAACATGTGGACATGGGGTCCCTTGGCCACACAGTTGATAAAAAGTACTTAAAATACTTGGAAGTCACACCCAAACTAGAATCAAGTAAGACTCAGAACTGAGTTTTCTGAGGTACTACGATGGCTGGGAATGGGTAGGGGTGGATATAAGCATATAAAATTTAGCGTTAAAGTCAAGCATCTAGACAGGTTCTCTTTTCTGTAAGTCTTCGGGTTTGTTAGAGTTTCCCATATTTTATATTTCTTTTGAATTACAGTCTCATTTCAAAAATAAAATAATTTGAATAAACTTATGTTTTTTCAAAGTGTCCATTTCTAAATCAAAACTAGACCCCAGCTTTGAATATGAACTCTAAGCAATCTTGAATCTACCTCTTGCCTTTGAATTCACCAAGGAAACAAAGTCTAGATTCAGTCTGAGACTAATTTTATGATTCTGTGGGTTTTTCTTTCTTTTTTTTTTTTTTCTTTTTTTGTCAAAATGTTGAGATACAGATCGCTAAGGATCCAGATACAGATTTAGGGTAAAGAAATGGAAGATCCGAAAACTAGAATTTGCTAGGCAGGCTAGTGGGAGGGTCCTTTTGTGATGAAATGTTGCATAAATAATGCCGATGGGGGTCTAAATTCACTGTTGCCATGGAGACCTTTGTGCCTGGCTGAACTCAATTCTTTTCTCTTTTAAGACTGCTACCACTAGGCTTGTGGTGTCTCTGATGCCTCTTTGCTTTGCTTTGCTTTCTCTTAAACTGTTGGCGAGTGAAAGAAGAAATTAAACTATGATAATTTGGCATCCTGACTTTTGCGAGACTGTTCTTCGTGATTTTTGATCTCCTCTGGGGTTCCTTTTAGCCCTGGCTCGGGGAGGGAGGAGCAGGTGCAGAAACGGCTGAAACCCCCGAACGCTGCCTGGAAAGAGGGAAAAGTAACCCCTCATCTTTGTGACTAGTCGACTTGTTGGCCTCGACTACAGTTTTGAAGTATTTAAGGACCATTTGTTTCCAAAGGTAAAAGAGAAGAAAAAGTGAAAATGGAACGTATTTGTTTTTTAAATGCTTTCATTATTAATGTTGTTTGTGTGATGATTTTTAGCTAAAGTTGTAAAACTGCAGGTTGAGAGTTACATGTAGAGAACACAGGTACAATTTATCTCCGGCCTCACAGTTGTCAGTTTATTCAGAGTATTAATGTTGAAATTGTAAATGCCAAATAACCGAATTAAACAGAACGCAGTTTCAAGGACCCATGTGCCATTTTTCTATCTGTGAACCATTATAACTGCTTCATGACTGCATTTGGTAAAACTTGGTATGTTGTAAATACATCCTTTAGATTTCATGAAAGTTATGATTATCCGTGTAAATGCCGGTTTAAGTAATTAAAAGTTGGCTTGGAAATTGTGGGCTGTCGACCCCCCCCCCCACTTTGGCACACAATTAAATAAAGAGCCTCACTCAGAAAGAAATTAATCATTGAGAGTAAGGGCATAAAAATCGCACAACCAGTGCCAGTGTGTCAAGTAACTAAAAATTCAATGTATTGGACAGCTAACTTGTTGCATTGCATTGCCTTTCTCAACAGAGCTTGTTCAGTTCTCAGTGATGAGCTTTGCGTTAGAACTAGAATGCAATAATTGCATGTTTTGATCATTCTAAATGGTGTAAACAGGATGCGCAAATCCCATAATTATAGAAAACCTTTACCGTACAAGTATTTCCAGATTGCTTTCATCCACACAACTCAGTGAGAGAATCATTGACCAAAATTTACAGTGACTTCGTAGGTTTCACGTATGTAGCCACCAGAGTTTAGAATATATTTGTATACTCAACAGGTTAAAGAGACAAATCAATTTAGGAAAGCTGGGGATTTAACAGTGGGGTGTCACTGGGGTGACAGTCTGTGAGAATTATATGTTCAATTGCTATATATTTATGAGATAGGTGCTCGCTGGAGAATTCTAAGTGAAATACCATGGTGACTCAAAGTCTTTAGGTTTTTATCTTTAGTGTTTTCAGCTGGATGGTAATAGCAAAAGAGAAGAACGATTTCCAACTTAATTGTGACAATCACAAGATAGAATTTCTACTTGATTAATATTTTTGAAATTTGAGTGACTTTGTAACTCAGATACTGAGGGCGAATAATAACCAAGTTGATATAAAGAAAATTACTTCTTTTTAATCAGGAGCATGTTAGGGCACATGTTTTAGTATGTTAATTGACTAGCATGGGTATGTTTTATTTTAAAGAAGCTAACAAAGGAAGGCTTGAATATACTCTGGGGATACCTCTCAGTAAATATTTCATTTCGATTCATTAAAGTTAAAAGTTTATTTGGATCATATGAAAGCTAAGAAACCTTTTTTCACTTTGGGGGAATGGGTGTAAACCTATTAATGGTTTCAAAGGTATCCGCTGGGAATTGCTACTTAAAACTTTGACCTTTGAAAAGAGTTTTCCACGTATTGACCATTATTTAGTAACACAGCCTAAATGTAAACTCAAATGATCAAGCCTAAATATAAAGCTTCACTTCGGGAATGTAGTGTCTAGGCACTCACACTTTGTGGAACACCAATGTCATGGGTTCAAGTGGCATTAAGTCTTCAAGCTGTAGGGCACAGTATAGGCATGTGACTCAACTTAACTAACTACATGGTATAATTGCCTATTACCTCACACTGCTGAATATAAATATTGTATATGGGAAGAAAATTTAAACTCTTTTTAAATTTGTTTTTTTTTAATCCAGCTATTTAAATGCTGTGAATGCATCAGACAACATACTAAATAGGGTCCTTCAGATTTTGAAGATCCTCAAATGCCAAGTTGCACAATCTTTCCTGGAGTATTTTACTGTGAAGTTTTATGCAAACAGTGAAGAATAGTTTTAATTGTTAAATATTTATAATTATATATAAATATATATATATTTTATATATATAAATTATATATATATATTTTTTTTTTTTTTTGACCCAGACAATTCCAGATTTGGCCCAAATCATTGATATTATATTGATAGGTTACAAACTCATAGCTAATACATTTGACCAAAAGTTCCCGTTGAAATGGTTTAGGAACAAAGACTTGTGTTTGTATTTCTGTAAGAAGCTTATTACCATGTGAATCCTGATTTAGAGTTCTGTTTTATAGCTCTTTTGTAATTCTTATCTCTTACAGTACCTTATATTCAGCAAATTGATGTTGAGTTCCTCCCTGGTACTAAACATTGTATGCCATGAACAAAAAGGAAAGAGGAAGTTCCCAGAGTCCATGAACTAAAAAATCTGGTGCAGATGAAGATATGAGAACTCGTTAACTGTAATGCAGTAAAATTACTGCTGTAATGGACCCTGGCCAAGGAGAGCCAGAAACACTGCTGAACTTGATATAGTACATTAAAATATGATTATTTGATCTTCCCAAACCAAAATGAGGAAAGAATCAGTGACGTGCACAATATAATTGTTAAAGCATGACTGTAAAGATAGTTTTTAAATAGTAGCCAGAGAAATCCTCTGGAAACGTAAATCCTAAAATTTAAAAAGTTTCCACTCTTTTTAGTCTAAAATTTTACTATATGCAGAGTCAAAGTCAAAGACCATGCAGTCGCCCAAGCCCCTCCATCGTGTGTCTCCTACCACCCCTGGCTCTCCCACCTTTCCTAAGTCGTAACCTCTTGCCCACTTTGCTCCAGCAGAGAACCTCCTTGCCTTTTGGAGAACCATCACGTGGCCCTGGCACTTGCCATTCTTCTCTGCTGAAAACAGAAAACAGCAGCCCCCAACCAGAATCCAGTCCAGATACACACGTGCCCCCTTCCCCTCGTGTCTCTCAGGTCTCTGATCAGAGGTCACCTTATCGATGAGTCAGGTCTTGATAACCATACTTACATTGCCTCCCTATCTCCTTTTCCTGCATTATTTTTCTCCTCCGCCCTTACCACAGATGGTACTCTAAGTAACCCATTGGTCCATCTTGTTCCACGTCCATTTGTTTCTACCAGAACGTGAACTCCATAAGGACAGGGATTTTTGTCTAACATTTTTATTGATGCATTCCCAGCACCTAGACCCTCGCGTGCCTTATTTATTGAACAAATGATGAACTAAATATAAATTTCCTGGCACCAAAGATACAGTGTTCTACTTTGGTGGTGTTGTTGTTTTTCGATTTTTTAAAATAAAGTAGAAATTTTCAAATTTATCACTGGCCACTCATTATTCTAGCATAAGTGTGAGAGAAAGTGGTCAAATACCGGCAGTAGGTTTATGATTGTTTATGCGCCGACACTCAGCCAAGTCATCTGTATCACAGAATAGGGGTTGAGAATTTCCCTCCTAACGCATGGTCAAGGCATCAGATGGACTCTTAGTGAGAAGACCAGTGTGTCCTCCCCTCTTCCCAGCCTCTAGTGGTGGAAACTTGACCACTGCCCTCAGCTTCTGAAGTCATCTGTTGCTTCCATCATAAACGGTGTGGCTGTTATTGTACTACTCCAGCTGTCTCTAAGGTTCTGTAATTTATCCGCATATTCTCCAAACTAGTGCATAAGGAACACACAAAGAATTATACATAGTCTCTAAAATCTCACATCATCTCTTTCTTCGTATTTCTAATGTTCACTGACAGGAGAAAAAAGATCCAATGGCCTGGATCATTTATGTGATCATATTCAGTCAGCGGTTCTGTTAAATAAAGTTCTACTCAAAAATCAAAACCCGTTTTCAGGATCCTAAGAATTACCAATCAGCATTAATTATGTCAATAGTGGCATCTCATATAGTGGCCATAACTAATGCTGGCTCATCTGGAAAGCATAATCAGAGTGAGAATATTTTTGTCATTTGTGCACCCAATCACCTGCTTCTATCACATCAAGTTTTTCCTACATTTGACAAGTTTAATTAAACTTAGCACTGCTGGTTTTAAAAATAAACTTTGCAAGCTCTAAGAATTTAATGAATGCTGCAGTGTGGCTAAATTACATAGTGACCTTCTCCAGTGTATAAATATTTTTCAAGGATGTGAAGGTTACTTCCTCTAGGAATAAAAATGTTGAGCTAGTCTGTGGCTTCCAAAAGTACTGGCTCATTTTTAAAGAGGAAAGACTGATTTTAGGTGTTGGTCAACTGGTCAACTGTCTCCTTGTTTCGGTATGAGTCTAATCAATTGTTAGAACCTTTTTGTTTCCCTTAAGCCTCAGCTGCTGTTTGTGTGGGGTATGTGACATTTGGATACATAGCCAATGAGAGTAATTCCCAATAGGATTATTTGTTGCATGGCTTTCCCATTATCCACACACACCTTCTTTATGAATTTCAGCTGCTTCTGGTTAGTTTAAAGCCCTCCTGCTCTTCTGAACCAACTTCTGGTAATTTTCATCAGCATTAGTAGAGTTTCTACTATCTTCAACCTTGAAATGGTAAAGGTAGTTAAATATCGGTGTTAAGGCTGAGGATTAACTGCACCCACATTATCATGCAGCAGTTCTGCCGGAGATTGGAAACCATAAACACGGAGGTGAAGACGACAAAGACTTGCAGAGGGTCACTCTGAGTGTGTGGGCCCGTGGGTTGTTGGGTCATTTGGTTGTCGGGCCTAGTGCTGCCGTGGACCTGATGTTAGTCTGTGGACTGTGGCATATTCCGGCATATATTTTGCAAATGGGGTGCACGAATATTGGCCAAATGTCACACATTTCCCTTTTAGGGATTTTTCTAATCTCCGGGTATATGGAATTAAACAGGAACTTTACATGCCTTCATTTCAGCATTTATGAACCTAACCCTGCCTTTTATTTGTTACTGTGAATGATAACTAACACACTCGTTGAGCGTATCTAGTGTTTGCTTATGGCACCTCGCTAAATCCTCACAGAGGCCCGTATATGTTAGCTATTGTCCCTGTGCTATAGATGAGAATCATTAAGCAGAGTAATTATTTCATTATGTGGGATGTCTGAGATTACAGAAAAAAAAAAAAAAGTGTGCAAGATTTTGAACCCAAGTCTACTTGATTATGCACCTCCCTCCCCTTCAGCCTTCCCACCAAGGGCACTGCTCAGTTTAACCATCTCACTTAGAGTTTGGAGAACCTTTGTAGGTCTTTGCCTATTCATAGAAACTCCCCTCCACGCATTGCATAGCTCTCCCTGTTTTTCTTTACTGGTCACCTCCGGCCACATGCTCCAGGCTCTTCTCCCTTGTACTGTGAATTGACCCACTGATCGACATGTTCCTGTTTAGAATCCTGCAGGGCCTGGGAGCCTTGGTGGCTCAGTCACTTAAGTGTCCGACTTCAGCTCACTTCATGATCTTGTGGTTCAGGGGTTCGAGCGCAGAGCCTGGAACCTGCTTCGGATTTTGTGTCTCCCTCTCTTTCTGCCCCTCCCCTGCTAGTACTCTGTTTCTCGGTGTCTCCCTTTCTCTCAAAAATAAACATTAAACAAATTTTTAAAAAAAGAATCCTGCAGGGCCTGGAGCTCAGGGATTGATAATGGGGTGCCGCATCAGAATCCGCTTGAGTATGTATTGTAAATACAGCTCCCTGACTCAGCATCTCAAAGTCTGGGCTGGACATCTGCATTTCTAAGAGGTTCCCTAGGGGATTCCAGGAGCAGTTGAGAACCACCTCTCTGCTTTTATGGATGCAGAAACTGGCTGTGAATGAGGTGGGTGAGAGAACAAGTTTAAGGTTGATTTGAAATTTTTCTGCAGAGAGTTAGGGGTAGCCTATAGATCGGGGCAGTCTCATCTGCCACAGTGGAGACTCCTGCAGGTTCAAGGTGAGAAGAGATCGGAGGGCTCAGTGGTATCTGGTTTATCCTAGTCTTGTATTTTTCCAGGCTCTTTATTTCCAGGCTCTCTGCCATGCTGTATTTGTGCATGCACATGTAAGGTAGAGAGAGGGAGATATGCAGCAGGAGGGGAGAACACGGTAGCCTGATCTTGTGGTGGCCTCCCCATTCCTCAGTCTCCTCCTTTCCTTCTCTCCTCACTGCTTTCACCTGCAGCCATTGTGTGGCTTGGTTTACGGTACGGCCTTGTGTGTCAATTCAATACGTCTGTGGATGCGGATATTTCCAAAGCATCTCCTAAAACTGGTTTCAATAAAATGGCATGGTCTAGGGATTATTACAGCACGATGTACTGAGCTGCTCTTTGCCAGTCCCTGTTCTAAATCTAGGAGTAGGGAGCTGCACAGCCATTGCCTTTCATGGAGCTCTCTTTCTTGCAGGGACCGGAAGATAAATCAATGACTATGATTGCTATCACTCCTCCTCCTCTCAAAAGAACAACAGTCTAGGAGTCGAGTCCCTGTGATGACCCAGAGGCTGTGCCCATCCTAAGGAGTTTATCCCTGCAAGTGTATCCCTGTCAGTGCTCTGGGAGCCCTTTCTCTTTCCTCTCATTTTCAAAAGGAAGCCAGGCCAACTGGCTTCTCATCCTTGTCTGCAAGTGACAGTGACGATTTGGGGTAACTTTGAGAATCTGTGCTTTGTGTGGAGACAGAATTCTTAGTGTTTTTAACCAGGTATGAAATAGGCCTTTTAGCTTTGGGGTCGTGGGAAAAACTATGGGCCTAGAGGCCAGAGGCTTAGCTCTATGCGCTAAGAAAACACGGGCATACTCGTGCCTCACTTTCTCTCCATCGGAATAGTGACATTCTCATCCCGGTGGCACAGGTGCAGTGTGATGTCCTGTATAAGCATAACTTCATACGGTAACTTCCTCTTCCATCTGTAGAACATTTTACCGGATCTAGATTACAAGTGGATATTCCCGTGCTGTAAGCATTTATTTATTTTGGGGAAATGCGTTATTCATCCCAGAACAATGTGGATGTTCACAACTTCTGAAGGCAGAATTCTAAAGGGGCTTCAAGTTAGCAGGTGGCTGTGTCACCCTGAGCGATCGGCCGACGTTCAGAACCTTGACTGCCAATGCTTCTGCACTGTGCTTGGTGCATTCCCCAGAAAATCGGTCAGCCTAAGTACGGCGCCTAAGGCTGTGTAAGGCTGTATTTGGTGACTGTCACCCTCCCATCCCTTCTTCTTCTCTTCCTCAGTTGTGGCTTTTGGCTTTGAGTTTGTATGTTTACTACTTTATCGGGATATATTTTGAGAAAAAGCGATGGAATGAACTCAGTTCCAGCTCTGGTATTAATTTTCTTTCATTTCGTGTTCTTTTTCCCTCGAATGTCCCCCAAGGGCTTTGAAGCTGCACCATCTACTCACTTAATCCCTCTGCACCTGAGTTTCCTTACCTGCAAAATTAAAGGCTTCAATTCTGTGATCCCTTCCAAATGAATAGGATTTTAGTATTTCTCCTCTAGGGGCTCCCTGGTGCCGAGTTAGGGGTACAACGTTTAGCTGTGGAGCACAGAAGATTGGCCAAGGTGGGCTCTCAACAGGGTCGCTGGCCTAACCTGTGTGCGTCTCTTACCCTGGGGTCTCCAGCCCTTACTATTTTCACTCCTCCGATCCGGAAGTCTTTTGAGCAAGAACATTCATAAAGTGCCCATTGATTTGTACGTGATATAAATGTACTACTGTACTAAGATGCACATGTTGGAAAATAAGATAAAAAGCTCATGTTAAGAGGTGACAACAGTAATTTAAACCGTAAGTTCTTTCTTCCCCTACCCCAGGCGATTGTCTTATGCGCCCTACTTCAGAGGAGTGTCGCCACCACAGAGCTGCACAACTCAACGGGGTCGGGAAGTTAACGGTCACATTCCAATTCAAAAGCTGCAGTATGAGAAATAGGAACATTTGTTAAGCTCAGCCGTCTGTCCTTGTAAGACACCCCCCCATCTGGCTTATCTCCAGATTTAGGGTCAAGGATGAAGAAGATCATACAGCCATGAATGATTGTTCCTAATTTGTAAATGAACACAGAGTTACTTCCAGGCATTCTGCAGACAGGGGGCCAAGAAGACAATGTTGGAATCACAGCGCACTGCATCTAGGTACTGGAAAACAGTCCCAGGCTTATGTTGATTTTTGTATCCTGATGACATGTACTAGGCATGTCTTTATATATCTCTTTGGATGGTTGTCTACAGGAAAGGAGATTGGGGTGGAAAAGCATTGAGCTATGTACTTACTTTTCAAAACAAAACTAATCAAACAGTTGGCCTAATGTCTTCAAAGCAAGCTTATAGAATATGCAGGTTTTCTTTTTTTTTCTTTTTTTAAAGTTTTTATTCATTTTTTGAGTGACAGAGAGAGAGAGCGAGAGAGCGCGCGCGCGCATGAGCGGGGGAGGGTCAGAGAGAGAGGGAAACAGGCTCCAGGCTCTGAGCTGTCAGCACAGAGCCTGACGCAGGGCTCGAACTCACAAACCATGAGATCATGACCTGAGCTGAAGTCAGACACTCAATCAACAGAGCCACCCAGGTGCCTCCCCTCTTTTTTTTTCTTTAAAATTTTTTAAAACTTTTTAGAATATGCAGGTTTTCAAGGCTAGTAAAATACACATACATCTTGGGGCTCCTGGCTGGCTCAGTCAGTAGAGCATGGGACTCTTGATCCCAGGGTTGTAAGTTTGAGCCTCACATTGGGTATAGTGGGTGTAGAGATTACTTAAAAATAAAATCTTAAAAAAGTATGCATACATTTGGTATAAAATTAGATTTCAAGAAAAATCTAAAATCCCGAAAAAAATATGAGATAAAACAAAAAGTTGAAAATTTGGAATCCATGCCTGTGGGCTCATAGGGATCAACTATAGAGATATATTGTGTATGGAAGTCTGGTTCTTGGCAGTTTAGAACACAAGTACTAAAGGTTTAGTTGAATTCAAATTTCCTATAAGGCAACTATTTGACAAAGTTAAGAAAGCTAATGTAACGTTAGGTTCTATTAATGGAAGTTCAATATCAGTGCTATGAGTGATGCTTCTGAAGTACTTGATAGTTTTCAGATTATATTTGAAATAGTGCGTGGAATGTTGGTTATTAAGGGAAAGGGAGATCAACAAACAAAAGAGACCATGTAGAGGTCTGGCCACAATGATGAAAGCCCAAATAAGCAGGGGTAGGACCTCTGAACTGCTCCTGTTTAAATCAGAAGAGAAGGGACGTCTGGGTGGCCCAGTTGGTTAAACGTCTTACTTTTGAGTTTGACTCAGGTCATGATCTCATGGTTCGTGGGAACCAGCCCTGTGTTGGGCTCTGCACTAACAGCGTGGAGCCTGCTTGATATCCTCCCTCCCTCCCTCCCTCTCTCTCCCTCCCTCTCCTTCTCTTCTCTGCCCCTTCCCTGCTTGCTCTCTCTCTTTCTCTCAAAATAAATAAACTTAAAAAAAAATAAATAGGAAGAGAAGATGTGGTTTTCAAATAATGGGGTCTATTGTATCAATGAAAACATCAGAGTATTGCTTTAGTGAATCAGGAGACAGAACTAGAACAGAGGTCAGAATCAGAAGCAATTATTAGATTTTCATGAGTAGGCATGTTATGCTTTTGATGACCTGGGCTGCCTTCAGTGGGTGTGCATCTGACTTTGAACCACCGTCCCCAGTAGTTTCCAGGTGGGAACTGTCTACGAAGCTGACTGTCCAAGAGCGACAGATGATGAACTTCAATGACCTTGTAGATCCCCTCCACTTATGAAATTCTCTGAGACTTTTCAGACATGACATCTTGATCGATTAGAACTAGTTTGGGTGTGTAAAGATCTAGAAAACCCATAATTGTACTTGCAGTGTCTGTTTTCCTGTGTGCTAAGGTTTCTGGAGGTAGGAGGAAGAACGTGAATTTGGACAACATCACCCAAGTGATTCATGTACACCCGCTGTCTAAGATAGAATGAGAATAAAGGAGTTAGATTATTCACATAAGTACTTATTCATCCTATACATAAAACTCTATGGAAATACCTAGCTATATATCAAATGCCTGTTCCCTTAATGTAGCAACTGGCTAACTATGGGTTATCCGTTTCCTCATCTATAAAATAGCAATGATAGTCTTTATAATAGTGATATTATTATTAACAGCAGTGAATAGTAGTAGTTCCTACATACCGAAAGGGTATTCACTCTACTGTGGGGAGAGAAGGAGGGCATTGCTTTTCTAGGGAAAACGGTGGCCTAAGTTAATTATACTAGGAAGGTTCTCCATGCTGAGTTGGGTAGGATATGGTTCAAGTCATTTTTCTTAACTAAGTACAAGTTCTACAGTATTTATCAAATACACGTGTCTTGCTGATTATTTAATTTCTGACTAGACTATTGCTTTCCCTGCTTGAATAGCAAGGGAAAAGCGTTTGGTGGAAAATTGGCCTAATATGTGCGAAACAGCTGCTGGAATCCTGGCAGCTTGCTGTCCGGCTCGGCAGCCAGGGAGCTGGTGTTCATTAGCTCTGCCCTCCCTATCAGGTAAACACTGCAGCTGATGGAAATTACAGTCCCCCGTTTCAGGGGACACAAGGATAATTTGGCTGTTCCTAAAAAGGCATAAACAAAATATTGGCTAAGCACAGACAGATGTTAAGGTTACACTCTGTACATGAATTCATGTACTTGAATTCACTTTAATGGAGTTGAGCTTATGGTGTAAGATCTTGCAGCTCATTATAACTAAGTTGTTATGGGCTGCTAATTTGCTAGAAGCTGCTGTATCATGAGCTAGCCCAACTGCCTTGATGGGTCTCCTGGTAGTTAATGTGGATTAAATGTGAATCTTTTATTTTTTCCCCTGTGGTCTCCCATAATGATATTAGCTTGTCTACAGTGTGACAAATTCAGTGTACCAGGAGCATCTGGTACCCTATTCTTTATGACTGAAAATAAGCCTCCAAACTCTATACTGCACGTCCATTAAGACATTTCCCCAAATTGGGGAGAGGTGGAAGGGTGGCGACCATGGAAGGGATTTATTGGTCACAGTTCATTTTGCTCCAGTGTATGTAAACTATCTCAACAGTGGTACATTCATCAGTGCTGCATTCCTACAAGTTCTCGCTGCATTCTCAGGATGCAAATATGGATATATTCCTTGTTAGACTGAGCTTAATTTATTCCCAGAAGAGGAATTTCAAAAAGAAAAAAATAAAATAAAAGGAAAAGAAACTGAATTTTCACAGCTTGAAGATAGGTTTATATTCATCTTTTGAAGTTGTTCTGGGAATGGATCACCCTGAAACGTTCAAGTCATGAAGCTACTTTAGTAAGGAGGGTATTTTTTTTAATTGAATGCCTAGTCTTGTAAAAAATAAAAAGTAGAATCAGATCCCATGGTGCCATTTGGATTTAAACAAGTTAATGTAAGAATGTTCATGTTTTGTTGTCACTACCTAAGCAGTGAGGAAATGTAAAATGAAAGACTTGACTTGTCATTTATATATAGCTTGTCTACAGTATGTAAATGCATATTGCATACCTTATCAAGAATAGGGAAGACCATTGGGCTAGATGTCACTGTGTTATCATCTCTACTATACCATTAGCTGAGTAATCTTGAATTATTCACTTAATCTCTTTGATTGCTAGTTCCCTCCTCTCTACACCAAAGAATTATATTTCATATCCTATATTCTTCTCTGGGGCATTTGAAGATAAAATAATTAGAGTAATAATACAGCTGTTATTATTCAAAGACTAAAACCATTATAGTATTACATTAGAGTACAGTTATAATAATAACTCCCTCTTACCTGATGTCAGCGCTGTGGTGACCTCAAGCCCCTCAGTCAATGGTAGATGTGACATTGGCAATTAAAAACCACTCTGGAGGCAATGAGGTGAGCTCTGAAAGGCACACCAAAAAAAAAAAATAATAATAAAGAAAGAAAAAAGGAAAAAAAACACACACAGGTAAGAAATGTCAACAATATAAATGAAGCAGAAGAGAAATGAAACTATTTCTTTGGGTGTAGGACCCCATAACTGTGTCCAGAATGCCAGAGGACTTTACTGTGTCCACCTAATTGTGAAAAAGCTCTGGAGGAGACAGGAACGTTTAGGGACAGGCAAACTAACATCCTAGCAGGACAATGTGCTTGTGATGTAACACGAGTTCCATGTCAACACTGAAGACCTTCAGATGTCAAAAGCCAGTTCAATGCTTTTATTTCCTTATCAAATGGGTTCAATAAAATTTCAAAGGATTTCTTAGTTGGAGTATGGAAACAGATGAAGTGGTGCATCACATTTAATGGATGAGGAAAATCGGGATCGTTGTTGAATATTAACCTGTTATTTAAGTCACAACTTCCAACCTAATTTGCCTGATATTCTCTCCAGTCCTGCACACCAGTCAAACCGCACTCTAATTACTCCCTGAAACACTTACATACACCTTCAATATTTGTCTAATTCTATGCCTTCATTGATGCTGTTCCTTCCACTCATAATGCTTTTCCTCAACCTTTTCACACAGTCAACCACTAACCTCTCATCGTCCACCTCGGGTGCCACCTTCTGTATGTGCCATTATCCTTGATGTTCTTCTCCCCACCCTCTCCCATCTTCCCTAACTGGATGTTGCCTTTGAAATTAATTTGTATCCATCTCATCACAATTTAGCATTTTACTTTATATTCTGTTTAATTATATACAGATTTCAACTCTTTTGCTAGACTTAAAACTATCAACAAAATCTCTGTTAGGGTTCTCCACAGAGAGAGAGAGAGAGAGAGAGAGAGAGAGAGAGAGAGAGAGAGAAAAGCAATTGAATATATGGAGATATATAGAAAGTTTTATTATGAGGTCAGGATGAGATGATTGTAGAAGCTGAGAAGTCCCACAATCTGCTGTGTGCAAGCTAGAGGCCCATGAAACCTGATGGTATAGTTGCAGTCCAAACTCAGAGAACTGAGAATGAGGGGAGTCCATGATGTAAGTTGGTTTGCTCTGAGTCCAAAGGTCTAGACAACCAGGAGTGCCAGAGTCTAAGGGCAAAAGAAGATGGATGTCCTAGCTCCCATGGAGAGACCAGACTTGCTTTTCTTCTACCTTTTGTTCTATTGAGCCTCTCAACTGATTGGATGATTGATGCCCACCAGAATTGGTAAGAGTGATCTTCTTAGTCTACTAAGATTCAAATTCCAGAAACACCATCATAGACAACGTAAGAAAGAATGTTTCTCAGCGATTTGGGCATTCCTTAGCTGAGTCAAGTTACGTAAAATTAACCATCGTAGGATCCATACCTGAGCTAATTTTGTACCCATGTCTTTGTCATCCAACACCTTATAGAACGCTTTGCCCCTAAATATTTGTTGCCCTACTGCTACTTTATTCATTCATTCAATTAATGTGTATTTGGCACCTACTGTGTGGTTGGTATTAGAGATCTGGATTAGAAAGGTATCAGTATTTTTCTGCCTGGGAATTTAGCATTATAAAAACAGGAACTCCAAAATAATGGGTTCTTGTGGTATGCTGGCAGTCAAGAAAGTGTTGATGGCTTAATCCCCATCTATGGTTGCTTTTAGTGAGAAGACAGTATTCCTTTTGCATTTCATCTGTGTACCAGAGAAATCTGATATCGTAGCACTGAAGAGATAGTAAGCAGCAATGTCCGCCATACTACTGGAGATAAACTTTGATTTCTAGGGATCTAATGACAGAACTCCTTGGAACTTTGGAGCCAGTGAAGATACTTAAGTCATCTCCTCATCCTGAAAAACTGATAGGCACTCAGCTCAAAGAACTACCAGTAAAATTCATTAGGGATTTTTATGTTAGGAAGATGGTAAATTGTGGGAAAATTGATTATTTTGCCATACAAGTGTTACAGCATGAAAGTATATGAAGATGCTGATTTTATAATTGAGGGGTCTTTTTTGATGTAGATTTTACAGTTTGTCAAGAGAACTTTGGAGGCTAGGTCAATAGAAAGCAAATATTTCCTGGGGCACCTGGGTGGCTCAGTAGGTTAAGCATCTGACTTTGGCTCAGGTCATGATCTCACAGTTTGTGAGTACGAGCCCTGCATCTGGCTCTCTGCTGTCAGCACAGAGCCCGCTTTGGATCCTCTGTCTCCCTCTCTTTCTGGCCCACCCCTGCTTGCGTGCTCTCTCCCTCAAAAATAAATGAAAACATTTATAAAGCAAGTATCTCCTGAAGCTTTTCTCAGAATCAGAAAAGTGTTCTTTCTTACGCAGTAAAGTATTATATTCTTTCTTTTCTTAGTGGCCCAGCAAAGGGATAATATCTTTTGAACTTGGGAGTAACTAGTTTACTAGTGACTAGTAACTAGTATGCTGATTTGTATGTAATTAGTATACAGAGTATTTAATTATAATTAAACTATAGTAAAGTGTGGAAGAAAATGTGAGAGGATTAAGTTTTAACTATTTTAGGTTATATCTGTAATTTCAAATTAATAATACTGTATTAACTTGCAAAAGCCTATGTTCTGTGTAAACAAAAAAAGTATGAATAGAGACCGCCAGTCAGATTCTCAACATATTCAGTTCCTCAAGTTGATATCAAGACTTAGTAGAGATATCGTGATGCGTGTGATAATAAATATTTCTCTTAATGTTACAGAGTATTGAGCTATTGAAGGGTTAAATGTTAAGAATTATTAATTTTCATTTTTAGTAAGTAAGGAGTCACTGAAAGGTTCTAAGTAGATGAATAACAGAATCACATTCATTAATATTTTAAGGATAATTTTTTACTATATTGTGGAGAGCAGACTGAAGACAGGTATGAACAGGGGCAGACACTCTAAAAATGAGTTTAGTTTTGCAGGCGTGTGTACACGACTGTCCACTGACACCCAGTGTGGGGTAGAATTGGAGTGGTGGCAATGGAGATAGTGGACAGATTGGAGAGGTAGAATTGGGAGCTACAAGTCTGTTCTCATATCCAATGTGGGTTTTCCCCCCACACCAAGCGATTACCTAATACCACCTGGGTGTCCTACAATTCTGCCACTCTCTACCTGGAGATAGCATCAGATCCCACAAGTTAAGATTCAGTCCTACAGCCCCTCCCCCGGCCACACATACACTTCACATGCCAGTGGCAAATCCAGGTTGTCACCTGTCCTTCCAGCCAACCAATCAGCTGTAGATTGGGTTCCATTAATTTACTAGAGCTGCTCTTAGAACCCAGAGAAGCATTTTACTTACTAGATTATCGGTTTATTGTAAAAGGATATAACTCATGAGCAGCCAGCTGGAAGCGATGCATAGGGCATGGTATGGGGGGAGGAGCTCAGTGCTTCCATGTTCTCTCTGAGTGCACCCCTCTCCCCAGATCTTCATGTGTTCACCAACCTGGAAGCTCTTTGAACCTCATGATTTTGGGTTTTTTATGGAGGCTCCATTATGTAGGCACAAATGATTAAATCATCAACCATTGATGACTAAACTCAATCTTTAGTCCCTCTCCCCTTTCTGGACACCCTGGAGTATGGGACTGAAAGCCCAACACTCAAATTACATTGTTGGTTCTCCTGGCCACCAACTCCCCATCTTTTGGTGTGGTCCAGAATTTCATTAACATAACAAAAGACACCTTTGTCATTCTTAGCACCTAGGTAATTTCAAGGGTTTTAGGAGCTATGTGACAGAAATGGGACCGAAGAACAAACATATTTCTTATTATAAATCACAGTATCACAGTGGTATTTAATGATCTATTGTGCACATCTGGGGAGAATAAAGTCCAGAATCATAAACAAATTTGGGGACTAGGCAACTTGGGTAAATGATGATACCATGGACTAAGTTAGGAAAACAACAGAATGAGAACAGGTTTGTAGGTTGTCTGTGATGTCAGTTTTGGACATGAACCTGTGGATTTTCTAGAGTGGGTGCCGGGGACAGTTGTGTACCCACCATTATTGGTTATTGAAGCTGTGAGGATTGGTGAAATTATTTAGACAAAAATCTAAGAAAATAGAAATTTAAAAGAATCCCAATGAGAAGAGTAGCTTGAGAGAGTAGGAGGCATCCACAGAGAAGAAGAGCAGCCAGAGAGGTGGGAAGGAAGGCAGGGAGGGGTGTATTGAAAACCATAAGAAGAATTTGTTTCAGGAAGAAAGGAGAAGCCAACAAAGTAAAATGCTAACAATAGGTTACAAAACTGGTGGCATATGGTAATGAGAGCATATATAATTATTCCATTGATACGAATATTTAGCTATTCAAATTTCAACAAAGCATTGAGTGAGAAAGGATAAATATTGGCCTTTGTCACTCAAACATTTCTATTCTAAATAGAATTATTACTATAATTCTTATTCGGTAATTCAAGTTAGTTATACAAAAGACATACAGTATGGGGGGAAGAGCAAGCACAATTCATGGAAAAATATCATAGAAATTTGGCATTGGAAATGCCACAAAAGTATCTTTTATATTTTATATTTTATATTCCTTCTTTTATATTCCTTCAGATCCCTTAATCAGTTTGCTTTAGGCATGCACACTGTTGCACACTTTCTCATATTGACCCAAACATTATTTTTTGAGGTCAGACATTAAGTCATCCATCCATCCATCCATCCATCCATTCATCATTTATTGAGAGTGCTATATATTACGTGAGAAGAAGATGATAATGTAAAGGCATGACCCCTGCCACCAAGACATGTATGTGCTAAGACAGAAGGCAAGTATGTAATTAAGTTAATTCAATAAAACATTGTTGTACTATGAGAGTGGTGGTCATTTCTTGTCATGTGTAGGGGGTGAGGGTGAGGCCAGGAATGTACTCATACAGAACAGATGAGAATTAAATGAATCAATGTTGGGATTCAATACCATAAAACTGAAAGGCAAAAGCATATTTCCTAAACATGAGGAACAGAGGAATGGTGGGGAAGAGGAACTGGATATTTGGAGCAATGGTCGTAGTGTCAGCACATGCAAAATCCGTTGGAGGAGATGCAAGTCATTGATCTTGTCAGAGCCTAGTGTTTTGGTACTTCCTCTTTTACTCTTTAAATATTGGAAGGCTGCTCTCTCCACTGTGGTGTAAACATAGACAAAGCTGTTGGAGCATAACTTCTTATCGTCGTCCTTGCCCTCACAGGGTGTATATGAGTTTCACAGTGGCACTCTTACAAGTTAAGGATCATTATTAGAAGGAAATATTTCAGTTGTACTGTGAACTTGAACACAACAGTAAGTATAATTCTTCCAGTGGTTGGACCTACTCATCCCAGTATTTTATTTCTAGAAAGGCAAGGAAAACTAAGAAGAGAGTATGAAATGGTAAGCTGTAGTCATTCCTCAATAAGGAAGTTTGTATTGTTATTTTGGCTGGATTGTTCCTGATTCTATAGCCTCCATTAAAATGGTGGGAACAAATAATCCTAGATTTTTGAGGCAGTGGAGTTCTGAACAGTTAGAGCTGGCCTTTGAGTTCTACTCCCGCCTGATCTTTGGGGAAGCTCCTAACATTTTTAAGTTTGAAATGTCTCAGACAATAAAATGCCTTATTGGATCAGTGTGAGGAATGAATAGTTAATGCATGTAAAGCACTTAACAGAGTATGATACATGGTAAGCAAATACTTACAATCTTGATTGCCATTATTATGTGCTACTATAATAAATAGAGTAGTCATTCCTAAACAGATATGGGCATAAAAATCACTAGTAGAAGATTTTCAAAATGTACATGGTAGGGCCCCATTACCTTTAATTTTTTATTCTGTAGTTATGGGTTATGTATTAGGTATTTTCAAAGTTCTATAAATAAAAATGAAAAAAAAAAAGAGGGGCACCAGGGCGGCTCAGTTGATTGAGCGTCCAGCTCTTGATTTTGGCTCAGGTCACGATCCCAGGGTCATGGGTTCAAGCCCTGCATCAGGCTTTATGCTGAGCATGGAGGCTGCTTGAGATTCTCTCTCTGTCTCGCCTGCTCACGTGCTCTCTCTTAGCTAAATAATATGGAAAAAAGTTCTAGAAATTATCATGGTATCGTTAAGAGTCACCAATATAATACCATCACTGATTTTTTTGAATGAAACTTAGTGGATTTTTACATCACTTTAAACTACCAAGAACTATGGCCTTCTTTATTTCATGGAGTCTTGTCATTTAGGTGATTTAAGTAAACTGTGATAAACATGCTTTATTCGGATAACAAAGCATTTGGTAAAATGTCAGAACAAAGCAGATAGAATTCTACAGCTTGAAGGAGTTGGTCAGAAAGAGGCATTTCTTCATGTTTTTATTTTATTGAAGCCGTTCTGGAAAGATGCCTATGATTTTGCTTCAGGGTGCTGATTCCTGTCATCTGCTGTCTTGCTAGGTGACCCAGAATGACACTGTGGTTGTTTAAAACATTAATCTGTCAGTTTTGTAAACTTCCCTGGACAGCTCTTTGCCATAGTTTTTGACTCATCAGTGAGGTCTACACAGCGTTACAGTTGACATTGATTTGTTCCATTCCATCCTGACATCATGGCTTTGTTCTTTCCAGATTTGTTGGACACTTTGCTGTAGGCTTCCTATCATTACCCTGTCATGTGTGCCACCGTCCCTTTGATTTGGCTTCAGAACATGTCTCAGTGGGATGAAATTGACATTGCCAGGAGTTTGTGGCTATGAAATCAACTCATTCATGTGAAACAGGAATTAAAAGTCATGTGGGGGGAAAAGGTCACCTAAGATTATCTGATGGTATAAATCCTTGATGGACACAGGGATGGGGGGCACTGGGAAGCAAAACCTCATCTGCACAGTGGTTGGACACGAGCTAGAATACAGTCCTGGAAATCACTGCATCCTAGGGCCTGAAGAGAGATGCAGTGATCTTCCATTCTGTCATTTTATATAGAACTAGCAAGGTTGCATTAGCATCGATGCTTCTGAGAATGAGGCCTTAGAACCTGGTGTGGGATATGGTTAGGCTTGGGTAAGGAGTAGGAGGACCGACCAGTGTAACTTAAAATAATCTTGCTGAGAGCACCCCTCAGATGGTAGGTACGAAGGCCAAGGACATTTGAGGTTCACTCATACTGTGGTTTGTACTCCTTGGCTCTGAAGTTTCTGATTTCTTTTAGAAAAGGAACTGACCTCCAAGTAAAGAAGGTGAATGGAACTCTTGCGTTAATATCTGCTCCCTCGCCAAAGTGGACTTTTTAAAAGGGATAACCCCATAAACATCTCACCAAGTTTGAGTGGCCATCAACTCAAAATTATTTCACATGCCATGTAGAAGGCCACAGTGCTTCTGATCAAACTAGAATACACTATGAAATATAAGTCATCCCAATTCAAGAGCAAATAAACCCAGAAGCATTAAAAGGTGAAGTCTTAGAACTGATTAAACATGGTTCATAGGCAAAGTGGTAAATAACTTATCATATCTAAGAAAATGAGTTCTAAACAGAAGAAGTAAAAACATAGGCTAATTTATAAGGAAAGTCTTGGAAAGGTTTGTAAGAGTGGGGACATGGGGTATGAAGTATAGTTCTACAAACAGGAGATTGCTTGCAAATCTGTTTAAGTATCAATTGACCCCCAAGTCCCTGACCCTACCATTCACCAGATGACTGTTCCTCTCCCACACTGGCGAACACTAGAGGTGTAATATCTGGAGGGGATGAAATTAGAGTCTCTTAACTCAGGGGCATGAGGAAGAGTGAGTGATAAAGTCCGTATTGAAAGTTGACAGTGGGAGTAAGTGAAATTTTACTTACTAAATTTTGAGCAACCCCCCCTCACCCTGCCACCAGCCTCTACCCCTAGACAGTTTTCAGAACAGGGCAGCCACATGTGTATACTCAACGATGGAGCTTGAGAGAGCCATCTTTGGGAGTTCTGCATGGACACACCCACGGATTCTCCTGGAAGAGCACAGATAACCAGCTCGTTTCACCAAAGGTCTGATCAGCTCTCTGAACGCCCTCTCAAATAGAAGAAGCCTGCCAGGGAATTTGATATGTTCAAAAGCCTAGAACATGAAAGAAAGACTCTAAAACAAATGGAAAATCATTATAAAATAGGAAGTATGCAAAGAGAAGAAAACATAATATTAACATCATGGAGAGAGGAAAAACAGATTTCACATAAAATAAATATTGGCTGATAATTAAAAGAAAGATTCAGAGAACAAAAATGAGGTCTTAGAAATTTAAAGTATAATAACATATTGACGCTGATGATGATTAAATTGAGGAAACTTCCCAGAAAGTAAAAGCAAAACATAAAAGAGATGGGAAACTAGAAAAGAAATAGATTTAAATAAGAAACCTAGTCAACTGATGTATATAACATCTGAAGAGTTAAAAACACAAAAACAGCAACAAGAAAATTTTTTCTATTTTTTTTTTAATGTTTTTTTTAATTTTTGACGGAGTCAGAGTGCAAACAGGGTAGAGGCAGAGAAAGGGAGACACAGAAACCAAAACGGGCTCTAGGCTCCAAGCTGTCAGCACAGAGCCCGACGCGGGGCTTGAACTTACGAGACATGAGCTCATGACCTGAGCTGCAGTTGGATGTTTACCTGACTGAGCCACCCAGGCACCCCAAGAAAAATTTTTTTCAAGGGAGAAAAGCATGAAGAAATTTTGAATAGAGTTATAGAATTGCCTAGAACTGAACAATGTAAGTTTCTGGATCGAAAGGTCCCACTAAAGGTCCTGAAAATAGACATATCACAACAGAATTTTAGAACACTAGGGACCAAGAAAAGATACAAGTTTTCTGGGAAGAAGTAAAAGCAGATTTCACGCAAAAAATAATAAAAATTTATAATGTTTCACACTTTTCAACAGCCACACTGGAAGGCAGGAGATAATGAAGTGCTAGCTGAAAATTCTAAGGGAAAATTATTTCCGACCTAGAATTCTCTACTTCTGTAACTAGTTTTAGAACTAAGTTTGAGAGTAGAATAAAAACATATCAGATATGCAAGATCTCAAAAAACTGCCTCCCACTCTCTCTTTCTCTCTGGAGAGACATTTTCTACCAGAAAAGGAAACAAAGTAGGAAAATGAAATAGCAGGTCTAGAAAGAGGGAACCCACATAAGAGAAGGCCAGAGGAGATTCCCAGCTTGAAGGTGAAGGGAGGGTCCAGGATGACCACTGTGTAAAGAGGCCAGATTAGAACAGGTTGGAAGACACCAGAAGAGAGTTTTCTTCAATGGATAGAACTGATATGTTCTTTCCTGTGTTGGATTTATTGAGAGAAGTTGATATCAAGCAAGGGAAGTTTTTGGTTGGATTCATGGTAAGTACATAGACAGCTGAACAAGTGAACAGTAGTAACAAAAAAGACAAGCCATTCATTTAGAGAAAACAAAATGTTTGACATTGGTGTTAAGAAAGCCATGGTATGAAGCATGTGCGTTTTGATACTGTTCTACTGAATGTCAAAGTTTAAAATATGTAGAGAACATGGGGGAAGATGGGCAAAGTGTCAATGCATGATGGCAGATGGGGAAATGGAGCTAAATCCTTGTCTTCTACTGTGGGAAATCAATTGATGATGCGTATAACCAAAAATTTCAGGAATAGTAATATTTGAAAGTTAATGGAGATTTGGAAATAGAAATCAGTAAAGGAGTTAAAAGTGCTTGACTCTGAAGAAGAGAAAATGACAAGGTGGAATTGCTGCTAGTTTTCAAACAAACTTGATCAAATCTTTTACCCGCTTCAATTTGTACATATTTAGATGGATTTAACAGTGACAAGTATTTTCCCTTATACAGTTAGAAAGATAGATGACAATTAGATTATCTTTTTATATATAATTTTATATATTTATATTTTGGGTGTGTTATATATTTATTATATATAAGGCATGTATAATTATGTAATATGCAAATAAGTGTATTTTTATATATGTATAAAATCAAAGAGGCACTGATTAGAAGGAAAAAAAGCAAAACAAAGAAAATTTAAACAAAAGAAACATCACCTAGATAAACCTTTAACAGCTCTTTTCAGTAAGGATCGCACAAGTTTATTACAATTGATGAGCTGACTGAATTGTGAGAATAGCACTGTGATGAAATCATTTCATAGAACTGCTGATATTTTTTAAGTCCTGTGGAAGTTTTCTCACCTTCACTTGTGACCAGGAAATGCCTTCTTTGAAAAAAAAATACTTTGTCACAAACCATTTAGCAATTTCATTCCAGGGAACTTGATACCAGGATCTTGTGTCGTTTATTCACCCACATGCACCTAGTTCAGTTACATATCCAGAGTTCTACTCACAAGATAAAATGACCACTTAGGACCTAGTCCCTTCCTTAAGAAGTAATCATAATATTGAAGAGATAATCATAATAAAGTACATAAAGTATGAGAACAAAAGTATAAACTGATTATCATTGGATCCCAAATTATAGCATTATAGACTCTTGAGAAGTGGAGATTAGAACAGCTGGCCATTAAAGGAAAGTAGGCCTGTTGCCCATTAATAGGTTTTCCATTCCATCTACGTTGACCTAACAGGCCTCACTTAGGAGACCCTGGGAGCCTTCACTACCATGGTCAAAACTATCAAACACCATCCCCTTTCTGCTTGTCACCTTCATGCCTACCACTGTTCTGTTGCAACATAAGACTGTGCAGGACCGCCATTTTGTGTCTTGGTAGGTGCCGGTCCTCATTCTACCTTACTCTTATAGGAGAAAGGTTGACGAAGAAGTCTTGATGCCTTAGGATGTGAAGTCCACACAAACAGTCTCAGAATATGTTCTGAGTCCATCTTCCCACTTCATGTGGTTGGCATGGTCAGTTTGAATCTTAAGTCATTGGCTTCTAGCAATCAGATCTACTCTGTAGAAAATGTCTTCCACAGCCTAGAAGCCCATCCATCTTGCCCATTCTCCACTTCTGTCTAATCTCTTTTCTATCTTCTCATATTAGAAAAATCATGGCAGGGGCGCCTGGGTGGCTCAATTAGTTGGGTGACCAACTTCGGCTCAGGTCATGATCTCACAGTTTGTGAGTTCGAGCCCCACATGTCTGTGCTGACAGCTCAGTGCCTGGAGCCTATTTCAGATTCTGTGTCTCCCCCTCTCTCTGCCCCTCCCCTGCTCATGCACTGTGTCTCTGTCTCTCAATAATAAATAATCATTTAAAAAAATTTTTTAAAGAAAAATCATGGCAAATCTATATTTACTGAATTCACCATGCAGTCTAAAGTTTTCTACTTCCTTAAAGTTTATTTATTTTTGAGGGAGAGAAAACACAAGTGGGGCAAGGGCAGAGAGAGAGAGGGAGACACAGAATCTGAAGCAGGCTCCAGGTTCTGAGCTGTCAGCTCAAGTCAGGGCTCAAACCCACAACTGTGAGATTATGGCCTGAGCCTAAGTTCGACGCTTAACCAACTGAGCCACCCAGTCACCCTTAAGGTTTTCCACTTCCTTAAATCTAGTTAGTATAGTCCCAATTTATGCTATGGTACATTGTTAAGTAAATTATTTATTGAAGGAATTAATAAAACTGTAAGTGTGTGTTTTCTGATTTCATTTTTCACGTTGAGTTAGCTAAGCCCCTTCAAGAGGCTTTCTGTGCTTTTATCCTCTTAAAAACATTTAATAAGCTGTATTTAATTAAGTGGAATTAATTATTAATTAATTATTAATGTAGGCTCTTTAGGAAAAAGTTATAAACTATATGACAATTTTTCTTATAATACTAATGTGTTATGTGACCTAATGATGTGCTATTCTAGGAGTGAATATCATTTAGATCTGGCTCTTAGTAAATTTTAATGAACTCTGGTATCATATATCTGCTACTTTTATAATATTTTATCTCTAAAATAAGATAATTTCCACAGAGTGGGGAGATTTAGGTTTTCTAACACTACTTAGCTTTTTCTTCAAACTTCTTTTATCAAAGAATGCCTTCTTTAATCCACATCCCAATGTTAATTCCCATGAAATACAGTACAGTTTTATTTAAGCATTATTGATATTAAAAACTGGCTATATTCGGGGCGCCTGGGTGGCGCAGTCGGTTAGGCGTCCGACTTCAGCCAGGTCACGATCTCGCGGTCCGTGAGTTCGAGCCCCGCGTCAGGCTCTGGGCTGATGGCTCGGAGCCTGGAGCCTGTTTCCAATTCTGTGTCTCCCTCTCTCTCTGCCCCTCCCCCGTTCATGCTCTGTCTCTCTCTGTCCCAAAAATAAATAAAAACGTTGAAAAAAAAATTAAAAGAAAAAAAACTGGCTATATTTAATACACACAATTTGGTGAGTTTGGACATATGCCTATACCCACAATACCAGCACCACAATGAAGGTAATAAAAATATCCATCACCTCCAAAAGTTTTTGCCCCTTTTATTTATTATTTGTTTATTTATTTATTGGTGATAAGAACACTTAATATGAGATATACAATCTTAACAAATTTTTAAGTGCACAACATCGTGTTGTTAACTATAGGCACTATGTTGCATAGCACATGGCTAGAACTTGTTCATCTTGTATAACTGAAACTTTGTACCTATTGAACAACTCCCTATTTCCCCCACTCCCTAGCCTCTGGCAACCATCATCCTATTTTCTGATCCTATAAGTTTGACTGTTTCACACATCTCATATAAGTGGAGTCAGGTGCCTTTTGTCCTCTGTCACTGACTTATTTCACTTAGTATCCTGTCTTCTCGGTCCATCCATGTTGTTGCAGATGGTGCTAATTCATTCTTTTCTTTTTTAAATTTTTTTTTTCAACGTTTTTTTTTATTTATTTTTGGGACAGAGAGAGACAGAGCATGAACGGGGGAGGGGCAGAGAGAGAGGGAGACACAGAATCGGAAACAGGCTCCAGGCTCCGAGCCATCAGCCCAGAGCCTGACGCGGGGCTCGAACTCACGGACCGCGAGATCGTGACCTGGCTGAAGTCGGACGCTTAACCGACTGCGCCACCCAGGCGCCCCTAATTCATTCTTTTCTAAGGCTGAATGATGTTCCATTGTAGCTGTCTACCATAGTTTCTTTATCCTGCTGTCTGTTGTCCATTTAAGTGGTTTGCACATGTTGGCTCTCGTGAATAGTGCTACAATGAACATGAGCGTGCAGAGATGTCCCGACTGTAGTTCTTTGGCCATATACCCAGGAGTGCAATTGCTAGATCATATGACAGTTCTATCTTTAATATTTTATGGAACCTCCATACTATTTTACATCATGGCTGCAACAATTTACATCCCCACCAAGAACATCTAAGCATTCCGATTTCTCTACATCCTTGTCCAACTTGTTATCTTTTGTTTGCTTTGATAATAGTCATTCTAACAGGTACGAGGTGGTATCTCATTATAGTTTTGATTTGTATTTTCTTGATTAGTCATATTGAGCACCTTTTTATATACTTGTTGGCCATTTGTAGGTCTTATTTGGAGAAATGTTTATTCAAGTACTTTGTCCAATTTTTTTTTCCCTACTGGGTTGAGCTCCTTCTGTATTTTGGAAATTAACTCCTTTAAATATTTTCTCCCATTCTATAGGTTACCTTCTCACTCTGTTGGCTATTTCCTCTGCTAAAAGGAAAGGAAGCATTTTAGTTCGGTGTAGTCCTGCTTGCCTAGTTCTGCTTTTGTTTCCTGTGCCTTTGGTGTCAATCACTTTTTCAAGCCTGGTTTACATCATCACTTCTGCAGTGAAACTGCCGAGAAGGCGGCCATGCTAGCGGTCTTTGTCCTGTAATTCTTCCTCTATTTATTTTGCTGGCTTCTATTGTTCCTTCTACCCTCCAAATCCCAAACCTTCAAAGATCTTTCTTTGCTCTTCTTCTCTGTTCTTACAGTCTCCCCTTCACTGAACTAATTTAGTCCCACATACTCACTTTCAGCCAGCATTACAAATTTCACTGAATATATCCACATTCTTTTATTTTTTCCAGTTGATTTCTTGGCTACCCACCTGGCCTTGTCAACAACATTCCTGTCATGAATGCTCTTCTATCTGTCTCAAAGTCTTTCAGAAACCCAGGGGGTTATTCATTCCTAAGAGGCCTGTTGTCCCTCCAAGCATGAAATCTAGTTAGAATTGGAGACTGTAATGTTTGCACCTACACTACAGTTCAAGTATCCCCAGTGGAGTGGAAGCTCACTCATTTTTGTGACAATGCCCTAGGTGATACCATGGAGGCTGTAAGGCCACACGAGTCTCTGAGTTTGAGAACAGGTCCAGCTCTTCTAGTTCCCAATTCTAAAGTCAGGTTTCAATTCCAGCCATAAAAACCACACTAAACTCTGCGTAGGCCCTGAGAGCTCCCAACCCCAGTGATGTGCTGTGGTAAGAACAGCCCCCCTTCCTCATGAGCTTGAGGCCCTTTGGTTTGGGGTAAAGTAGGAAATGACTGTAATATGAGCGCTAGGCTGGAGGACATTTCAGAACCTGGTCTCTAGAGTTCAGAGAAATAAAAACTATTTAAATGACGAGTCTTAATATGAATGAGTGAAATCCATAGTTTATATTGGCATCACATGCCCACTATGTTAATGGACTGCTATGGCCTCTAAAACAAAAGAATTGACAATAAGAGGAAGATGTCATCTACCCAATATTAGGTAGCTTCTTCAATTAATTACCCCTTGTCCATGTCCAGATCTCCTAAACACCATTCTTTATCTCATTCTCTTTGCTCCTTTTGAAAGAAGAAATTTTTTTTTTCCTGGCCAAGGCTAATAAGCCTTTCACCTTAATGAACATTTTTGTAAAATGAGAGAAAAAAACCCAGAATCTAGGAAATAGCGGTGTGATGATGTTTACACAAGGTAATACATGTAAAGCATTTAGCTCAGTGCAGATACATGTATCTAACAGGTGTTTATTGAGTAACTTCTATGTGCCAGGACTGCTCTAGACACCAGATGCATTGGCAACACAGCACAAAAAAATTTCTGGTTTATACATGGTCCTAGAAATAAAGTACTCAATAGTGAGCACTTGATAAAAAATTGTTTCCAATTTTATTCTTATGTTTTGTGCTGTTACGTTAATAAAACATAGGATTGTAGATGAAGAGAAACTTCCTTGCTCCTTGAGGACCTTAACATTTACTATGTACTCCTTAGCAAAGCACAGGGGAAAATTCACTTAATTACTTCCTTGGTTCATATACACGATGACAAAGTAAACATTTATTGAATGGACCTTTTAAAAAAGCAACATATTGATACCATTGCCTTAATAAAGAAAATGTCAGTTCAGTTAAAAAGTGATCAGGTAAATAAAACAAACAAGTAACCCAAAGTAGCCATCTATTTTTAATAATAGTGAACAACATTGAAGAGAATGTGCAAACGCATAAGTATTTGCTTGGTTAGTAGCTCATTGACTGGGAGTTTTAAAATATGGCAGAAAATATGCATTTACAAATCAAGCATAGAGGAAACTTGTTAATTCTTAAAAACCTTGCGGCTTTCAGGTAAGATAGACTAACAGGGCCCAGCAGTACCTTCCCACCTGAAACAACACATCACAGAGAATATGAAACACCAGCTTTCAGGACTCTGAACTTTAGGCAGTGAAGAAAGGTGGTTCGTAAGAGACACGGAACAAATACACTGGGTGCACAATTTCCCCAGCTACGACAGCGTAGCCATGGGGCGCCCGGGTGGCTCACTAGCGTAAGCATCTGACTTGACTTCAGCTCAGGTCGTGATCCCACATTTCATGAGTTCGAGTACCATGTCAGTCTCTGTGCTGACACTGCACAGCTTGCTTGGGATTCCCTCTCCCTCTCTCTCTGCCACTCCCCTGATTGCGCGCGCGCTCTCTCTCTTGCGCTCTCTCTCTCTCTCTCTCTCTCTCTTAAAAAAGAAAACAAAAAGATAGGGGGTACCCAGGCAGAGCCCAGAGAACTCCCTGCACTGGGGAGACAGTGCGGACAGTCCACAGAGGTAAAGGTAACTAGAATTTGTGGGGCAAAGTAGAAGGAGGGCGATCACCGCTCAGACCAAGAACCCTGGAGATCTGCAGAGGGTCCACTTGTGCTATTCAGCTGAGACCTGAGAGCCTGCGTATGTAAAAGGAAACCACCAGGGGGCAGGGAAGGAACCATCTGAGAGGATGGGAAGAAACAGTACCTGGGGGCTCACCTGGGGCCAGGAACATGTGTCCACACTGACCAGCCGAACTGGGAAACCCACCATCCATTGGATGTTGAGTATTTGGAAGGATCCGCCCAGGTAAAGGAGTACTTAGCCCTAGACCAGATGCTGCTCTGTCTCCCCTAACAAAGCTGAGCTGCAAGACTCAAGTGTATCCAATTGCTTCCAAGTAGTTGTGCCCCCAAACAGGCCTTAAAATACCTGTAAGGAATATGAAGATATGCAGCACACAAGGGGGAAATTCAAAATGTGTTATGTTTTATGAAAGATCACCATACCATACAGACATCACCCAGTGCTCATCCCAAGAAGTGCCCCCCTCAATGCCCATCACCCATTTTCCCCTCCCCCTGCCCCAGCGATGAATCACCAGAATCTACCCCCGATACTGTATGTTAGCCAACTTGACAATACATTGCATTTACGAATTTTTAAAGATAAAAAAAAGTGAAAATTGAGATTAAAAAATGTAAAACAAACAAAAAAAGATCACCATACCTGACAAGGAGCAGAAATAGGGCCTGTACTCAGGAGAAAAGTCAAGCAGTTGGAATTGACACAGGTGCTAGAATTAGCTAATCAAGACATTAAAACAGGTTTTATATGCGTATTCCCTAGATTTCTAAGTTAAAGAGACATGGAAAATCTACAAGAGACCCGAGGGAAACTTCTAGGGATGTTTGATTCATCAATGTTGGAGATAAAAATATACTCTACAGGATTAATGGTGGATTAGACATTGCAGAGGAAAAGATTGATTAACTCGACAACCAAAGGACACTGTTCAAAATGAAACACAGAGTGAGGGGAAAAAAGGATTTTAAAAATGAAACAAGAATCCATGAGCTGTGGGGCAATTCCACATGATCTAATGTATACTTAGTTATTGTCACTGAGGGAGGGGTGTTACTGGGGAAAAGAGAAAAGAAATCAAGGAATTAATGACTAAAATTTTCCCAGATTTGATGGAAATGATAAATCCACAGATTTATCCAGGAAGCCCAGCGAATCCCAAGCGTAAGAAACATGAGGGAAACTACATCAAGGAGCATTATGATCACGTTTTGTTCAGAACCAGTGATAAAGAGAAAATCATAAAAGGCAGAGAAGAAAGACACTGGATACACTAAGAACCAAATACGCAAATAACAGAGGTGTTTTGTTTTGTTTTGTTTTGTTTTGTTTTGTTTTGTTTGTCAGAAACAATGTGAGAGGACAGATGCCTTACAAAAAAACGAGGGCAAAATAACAACTCTTGTTAGGCACATAAAGCTGAGAGAATCCACCGAAAGAACTGCATTCCAAGAAACACTGAAGGAAGTCTTTCAGACAGAAGGAGAATAATGCCACATGGAAATAAACATCTACACACAGAGATGAGAAGCTCTAGAAATATGTGATTCTATGTTTGCAAGGCAGCTGACATAACGAATTTCCACGTAGAGGCACCAGGGTGGCTCAGTCGGGTTAAGCATCTGACTCTCAGTTTCGGCTCAGATCATGATCTCACGGTTTTGTGGGTTTGAGCCCCACAACGGGCTGTACTTTGGCAGCATGGATCCTGCTTGGGATTCTCTCTTTCCCTCTCTCTCTGCCCCTCCCCTGCTCACGCTCTATCTGTCTCTCTCAAAATAAACTTAAAAAAAAAAACAATACTGAATCTCCATGTGCCTATGAAGAATGCTACATGATCTTTAAATATTGTTTTTCACGTGTTATCAATCCAAAGGTATAACTTGGTTTTCCGTTACACAGACAGATGCAGGATAAAATATAAAGCCTGGAAATGAAAATCTTCTGGAATCTGTGTATTTCTGTGGAAAGGAACTGCCAAAAAAAAATTAAAATTAAAAAAATAAATAAATAAAAGCAGTAAAACTTGCTGGAAGAAGCGGTGGAGGTTAGGTACACAAAAATGCATTTTGGTAGAGGTCTTGGTTTTTTGTCCTTACGAATAATCTTTGCCATCCTTCAGAACATGTAAGAAGAAAGATTTGAGCTCCCATAACATGCTTCCTCAGTTTTAGCACCTTAAAGGAAAAGTTGAGCTCTCATTTGTAAAGTGTCTCTTGGTTCCCCCAAATAATGTTGTTAACAGAAAAGAAATCTCCTGTGGAAAAGGCCAAGGGAATTTTTAATATGTATGGAGGACACGCCAGATCCTGCTTTTTACAGGTATCCCCCAAGAATGTCCCAGGGCAACAAATAAAACAAATGCAACTTTTATGGGAAGACACATCTCTGCGATGTGGCGAGTTACAATTCTTCCAAACTAACCTGTATTTTTAGTATTCTCCAGCATTTTTGTTTTCCCCTACCCAAAACATAACTGTGCAGATAACTTACATTTTACAGAAATTAAATGTGACATTGTAAAAACTTTTCCTGAAAATTTTAGTGAAAATATATGCTTTGCTATAGTTATGTTTAGTAAAAAACTTAAGTGTATGGGAAAATATAATGCAAGATGAAAATGTGGTACAAAAGTCCTATAATTGGAACAGCTAAGATCCTTGATGCACTGATTGAATCATTTTTCGTTAATGTTGACCCTTTAACAGTGGATTTCAGGCATTCTTCAAAGCATTCTTCATTGGTTTAATTGGTTTTTTTTTAAGGTGATACAGCAAATATCTCAAAAGATATTCATTTAGTAATTAGGTTGTATAGGATCAGTATCATTGCCTTTCTCCTGGAGTTTAAAGCCTACAGAAGTATAAGCATTATTTTTCTTCAGTCTACAATATATGTAAGTAATATTACGATCAAGTTAGTAGAGAGGCAGCTAGAACCCAACAGGGAATAAACACAGTACTCCAAATGATAGAAAAATTGTTTCTTTTAACATTTCATGGAATGTTACAACTTTAATGGAGGAAGTATTAATATCCATCGGGTGCTGGCCGCCAGCCAAAGAATAGTTTTTCATGGGCGGGCTCATTTAATCCTCACCCCGACTTTGTGGGATAAGTATTGTAAGCCCATTTTACAGGTGATGAAATCGATATAAGAAAGATTAAATAACTTACTCAAGGCCCCACAGCCAGCAGGTGCCAGGACTGAGATCTGAACTCAGCTCTGTCCGACCTGCCAACCCTTCTTGGGTTTCCCAACAGCATCCTCTGCTTCTCCTGTTTGACATCTTGATAAATTGCATTTTTCCCCTTGACCATCATGTCACTTTGATAGGAATTCCCCTTTGCAAATAGATGATAGAACTCATCTCTTTGGTGGTTTTATTTCAGGAATTACAGTTTGAGAGACTGACCCGAGAGCTGGAGGCAGAACGCCAAATCGTAGCCAGCCAACTGGAGCGATGCAAGCTTGGATCAGAGACGGGCAGCGTGAGCAGTATCAGGTACTGGGCACGCTGCCTCCTTACAGTTCTGGGCTGTGAGCTGCCAGTGCAAGTAAATTGTGGTGTTTGTCTTCTCCTCACAAACCTGGCAGTAGAACGGAACAGTCAGTCGGATGTGGGGAGGGAATTGTAACCGATCTGATTTAAGATGTTCAAAAGGTGTCTGAAATGGCCTGATTTGTACTTGAAACTCCTTTAACAGAATTAACACCTGCCCCGGATGCAAATGGCGCATAATTGTCCATAAAGGAAGGCTCTGCATGCAGTCAGCTTGCTGGAAATCAGATTCCACAGCGCAGTCTCTCAGTCTGGTTCTCTTTTCCTAGATGATCCAGAGTTGCAGGTTCCTGAAGGGAAAGGGGAAACATTTTGATGTGACCTGTATTGTTTGCTAATATATGATGCTAAAGTGTGAAATCGCACCTCGGTTATCAACCACACAGGCAATTCTCCTGGGTAGAACAATTTCAAATTCATAGATAGAAGAGTTATTCAGTTAGGGGCTGGTTTGAGGTTCCAGAATGTCTCAAAACAAGACTTAGTCACTTGCCCACAAAATAAATGATCCACCCTAGGACCATGTTTTCACATTTAAAAAGTGTGTGTGTGTGTGTGTGTGTGTGTGTGTGTAATGTGAGTATGTGTGAAAGAATCATGAAGCTCTCTATAAGACAGCTTTTATTTCTCAGTAATGCATCGTACTTTTCTGTCGTCCTGTTCTACATTGTGTTTTTGACCTTCTACATTTTTAGGGAGGAGTCTTAGTTCAGGAAACAGTAGTTGCTGTGGCAAATCAACTCCAACATTGCAGTGACTTAATGCAATAGCAGTTTGCTTCTCATTCATGCAACAGATGGAGGTAGTGGATGGTAACCAGGGGCTGCCCCTCTGCTTTCCCTCCTACAATGGTGAAGGATCCAGCATCTCTCTTGAGAGCTCTGTCATCCCTATACCTCATTGTCAATTGCATTGCCAGTTGCATCACTGCACCTACAAACCATTGGTGAAAACCAGTCACATGGCCTCTCGTAGATGAAGAAGGGTGGGGATCCCTAGACCTGGGGTCTACAGCCACTCTGCTCAGGAGCATGAATTTGATGGTCTCTTAGCCACCTGCTCTGACAAAAGAATTAAAAAGTCCTTGTCTCCATTGCTCTAAAATATTTTATCATTGTAGTCAGAATGTTTCCCACTAGAGTCATTTGCCATCGGTCTTTTAACATTATTCTTTTTTTTTTTGTTTGTTTAACAATGATGAATTTTTGCAAGGAAATCATTGCACTCTTGTTAGACTAGCTTCCTTGGGTGCAATATCATTTTCCATCCCAAAACTTTATTTTGGGCATGTGGAAGTGTATCCACCTCTGCATCCAAGTACCTAGGTTGTCAGTAGCTGTAAATGGGTACACGGGGACCCCTTAAACTCATCACAGACTTGTTGAACACCCAGATTAACCAAAGCAGAATGGACAAGAAAAAAATGCGAATTGTGCCTTCCTGAAATTGTTTACAGAAGGTTGACTGGTTGAAGATGGTGAGACTAAGTCAGGGAGAAAAATGTTTGTAAATATGTATTCGAACCCGTTCCTACGGTTATACGTATTTGAAGAGCTTTTTGTTAAAGATGTTTTTTTCTTTTCCCCTACTTCCTGAGAAGCTAAGACTGTCAGGTTTTTAGGTCTATACACACCACTGAATTCACATTTATTTTGCTTTGAAACCCGTTGTTTCGTTATTGGTCAGTTTATATATCCAGTCTTTCTGTGTGCTATGTTTGCATACTGTACATCTTTTATTTTATTAAATCCGCCCCCAGCCCCTGGTAGAAATAGGTCTAGGGGACCATGTTGTATCCTGTGCCTGATTGGATTAGAGATAGATATCTGATCTAATGGTGATTCATCCAGTGACCAACCTGTAAGAAATTGGTCTTACTCTTAATTTTTTAAAAAAAAAATTTTTTTTCCAACGTTTTTTATTTATTTTTGGGACAGAGAGAGACAGACAGAGCATGAACGGGGGAGGGGCAGAGAGAGGGAGACACAGAATCGGAAACAGGCTCCAGGCTCCGAGCCATCGGCCCAGAGCCCGACACGGGGCTCGAACTCACGGACCGCGAGATCGTGACCTGGCTGAAGTCGGACGCTTAACCGACTGCGCCACCCAGGCGCCCCGGTCTTACTCTTGAAAACACAAAATAAGTGATCCACAGGTGCCTGGGTAGCTCAGTCAGTTAAGTGTCTGACTTCGGCTCAGGTCACGATCTCACAGTTTGTCAGTTTGAGTCCCACATCGGGCTCTGTGCTGACAGCTCGGAGCCTGGAGGCTGCTTCAGATTTGCGTCTCCCTCTCTCTCTGTGCCTTCCCTGCTTGTGCTCTGTCTCTGTCTCTCTCAAAAAATAAATAAATATTAAAAAACATTTTTTTTAAGTAAGTGATTCAAAGTCTGTGACATCTAATGGTAAGCGGTAGAGGACGGTGGCCCCGTGGATTCGTGCCAGTGGAGGCATCTGTAATGACAAAAAGTAGTCCAACAGACAGACTGTATTGTTCCTGAAAGTCAAACAGGCCAGCTTGCTTATCATTAGGACCAGCTGAATTTTTAAATTCTTAAAAACTTCCCTCCTCCCTCATTTGATTTGACTGAATTGATTTCTTTTCCTTGGGTCCAAGGTATCTGGAATAGAACCCATCAGTGAACTACCAAAGTTGACAGAAAAATTATCCCATGACAACTTTTGATTCTTAATCTTATATTCTTAGCTCTCAGCCATGATACACAATCAATAGTTCTGTGTAAAATATATATTGAATGGTAATGTTAAGTGCAGATGACACTACCTAATTATTTATCCTTGCCAGATAGCTATATAATGTCAGTTTTCATTAAGCTTAATTATTTTGTATATTGGAAATCTCTAGTGTATGAATCTGCACTTGAATAATACAAGCAATTTACTGATAATTCATTGGGGGAAAGTCTAATACATAGCTTCCACTGTTCTTTTTTTGTCATAACCTAGTTGTTTGCTCAGCTTCAGAAATCACCTTTGGAAATTCAGGTCTTTATTAAGTGTGATAGACTAACCTAGTTAGCACATCAAAAGGAATATTCAAAAAACATTTAAAAATAGAATATAAACATTTTTTAAAAGGAGAATAGGTAAAGAAGTCTTTGATAATTTAGATGTTGTTTCGTACTTCTTAGGGATGCGAAGGAGGGGTAAGAGAGTTTCTTAGAGGAAATGAAACAAATCAAATATTTTTTAGACTTTTAGTGGAAGTGGTAAAAATGACTCATAAATATAGTTTGGTTTTCCTCTGCCTTTTATCAGTGATAGGAAACTCTCCATTTGGTTTCTAAGACCCTTTTCCTGGTAGTCACATTGACAGTTGAAACTTTCAAGAGAACTTTTGTTGATATGCATTTATAACAGTCAACTTTATAATCATCAGATCATGAGCGTGAACACTGGGAACTTGGAGAAGGAAAAGCTGGAGCTCCCTGTTGTTGAAGCACGTCAGCTACTGTGTCCAAACAGCCAGACCTTATGTAGCTGCAAATAGGAACGTTGTGATCTCCTAACATCTTCACAGACTTTTTTTGAATGTTTATTTATTTTTGAGAGAGAGAGACAGAGCGTGAGCACGGGAGGGGCAGAGAGAGACAGGGAGACACAGAATCCGAAGCAGCCTCCAGGCTCTGAGCTGTCAGCACAGAGCCTGACACGGGGCTCAAACCCACTAACCAGGACATCATGACCTGAACCGAAGTCAGACATTTAACTGACTGAGCCACCAGGGCGCCCCGCTTCACAGACTTGTCTAAACATCCGTGTTGGTATTGAAGCTTCCCGAGTTCAGATGCATTAGTGGTGAAGTGTTGGGATTCTTCTACACAGGAATGATTGGTGCTTTTAACTGCAACTACACATCCACCATGCACCTTATCTCCTTCCTGACTTGGCTTTGCTCACTCTTTCCAGCCCAGTCCTTTCCAAGGTGTTAGATTCTGCTCCCTTCCCATGAGAGTGTTTGGTTTCACATCTTCTCCTTGATTGCTCAGAACCATCCAGATCCGAGTCAGGAACTTTACTTACACGGATGTTGCCCTTTATTCAGGGTCATGATCAAATCCCCCTTGCTCGTGGCTCACTCCCACATTCTGGCCAGTTGTGATTACTTGGCTAATGCCTGTCCCTCGGGCCAAGGCCTGTCAGTGACCATGGTCTGACAGCCCTGTGAGCCATTCATTCCCTCCCAGGCTGGGGGCCATGCATTACTCTTTTAAGTCTCCTGGTCTGAGGACCTGCTTATACCTGTACCCGTGTCATTCTCACCACAGACTCTAATAACAGCATTCTAGCTCATCCTTCTGCCTGCAGTATGCCCAAATCTATCCCCCATACAGGGTGAGATTGAGCTACATAATACATAAATCAGAACCGTGTTCGTGAAGCATTCTTTCCCACTTCTATAAACACACCTGTCTTTCCCATTTCAGTGCCTATGACCATGTGATCCCTTCTATCTAGAATGTCTTCCTTCTTTCACCAGGGCACCCCCTCTGGTGAATCCAGTTACCCAGCTGAGGGCTCATATCCTTCCGAACCTTTCCTTGATCAGTCCAAATTGGATCAGGTGTCCCTTCCTTGAGGGTCATTAGAACTTAAAGCATTAGAGATGAAACACCATTGACGCGTTGAGAGG
The DNA here is from genome assembly GCF_028018385.1 of Neofelis nebulosa. Lineage (NCBI taxonomy): Eukaryota > Metazoa > Chordata > Mammalia > Carnivora > Felidae > Neofelis > Neofelis nebulosa. The sequence continues at coordinate 9,278,044 of NC_080782.1, read as the reverse complement.
TTACCTGCCACAGAATGTCTAACCTTCACTCAAAGGATGTGTGGGGATTTTCTCGAGTGCTACTGAAAATTTAAGGACATCAAAATAGATGACTAATCATATCCCTGATTCCCAAGAACACAATGGGAGAAACACTGAATGCAAACCAGAGTTGAACCTATCTTATGGACTCTTCTTAAAGGACACCTGACTCTTGGAAACAATGATGATGATGATGATGATGATTCATAACAATGGTCTAGAGCTCAGAGACAAAGGAAGTCAAAAATTCAAAGCTACAGAGATTTGACACATAAATTCTCTATTGCTGGCTTTAAAGATGGAGAGGCTATGTGACTAGCAATGCACATGGCTTCTAGAAGCTGAGAGTGATCCTTGACTGATGGCAGCAAGAAGAGGGTCTCAGTACTAAAACCAAAAGGAATTGAATTCCGCTCACATCCTGAATAAACTTGAAACAGATTATTTTCTAGAGCATCAACAAAGGAATCTAGCCCAGCAGAAACTCTGATGCTAACCTTTAATGACCTTGAACAGAGAACCCAACCATACCACATCTGAATTTTACAAAACTTATGAAACTGTTAGCGTAAAAAATGGGACATTGTTTTAAGCTGCTCAGTTAGTGGTAACTTGTTACACAGTAATAGGAAATATCTACAGTGCTTTCCAGTTGGTCGTTAGAGATTATAATAAGCTGAATTATTGAAAGTTTTCCAAGAAAATAAATCTTTTCTGTGACCATCTATATTTCATTCCAAAGGTGAATGTCTATAGCCCATTTTATTTTTCATGCGTGTATATATGCATTTGGATTCACATATAAAAATAATCTGTAGCCTTTATTCTAAGAAGTGGAGGTATTTCAATATGGAGTAGCGGCATTATTTATTGTGGAATAAGGGCTATTAAATAAAGCAATCATACTTAGGCTCACCATTTTTTTTAATAATATAGACACCCAAGATTCTAATTGGAGTTATATATGTTTAAAAAGATGAAATGTTAGGGGCACCTGGGTGGCTCAGTCAGTTAGGTATCCAACTTCGGTTCAGGTTATGACCTCAGGGTTCATGGGTTCGAGCCCCACCTTGGGCTCTGTGCTTACAGCTCAGAGTCTGGAGTGCTCTGGATTCTGTGTCTCCCCTTCTCTCTGCCCTTTCTCTTCTTGTGCTCTGTCTCTCTGTTTTTCAAAAATAAATGTTAAAAAAAAATTTTTAAATACAAAATGAAATATATATATTCACAGACACACACACACACACACACACACACACACACACACACACACACACACACACACACATGAATTGCTTGCTCCATGTAAGAAGCTGCTCTTTCTTCCCTGCAGATGAACTATTGAATTTCTTGCAAACAAGTGTCCACAAAAGTTTGCCATATCTTAGAGACTGGATGCAAAAGGAATTAATGTTATACGTGTTACCAAAGGTCATTCTCTTTATTAGCTAACTTCTGTGAGCTGAAATGCCAACAATTCTATTAATGGAGTCTAAAAATCTTGTCCACAGTTAACAAAGAAGTCAGGCTTATTTTAGGAAATATGCTGATTTCTGGTTAAAGTAGTTAGAGGTGAAGAAACATTAGTCAAGTAGACACATACTTTTTGTCACAATGAAATGTATTTATTTAAAAGCATGATCACTGAACTTTTTAAGGAAATAAACCATATATGAATATAACTGTAAGTAAAACATGTGCATTTTTTCATTATCCTGTAGGATATGATATTTTAAAAAGTAGATAGTTATATTTATTGTTTCAAGATAAAGAAGGAGTAAATTTGCCAAAAAATTTCATTTTGAAAAGAACACAGCTTGGATAATTAAATAATTACTTTTATTTTTTTCACATGAATTTTTTTTACTATGAAGATATTTCTACACATTTGCATGTTCCCAAATGACATCATTTAGCCAAAGGAAAAAATCACTCAATGCCATAGGATTCTAGGTTCTTATCAGTGGTGAATACAGGCTTGCTCGCAGGGGAAAAAAATAATAGCAATAATAATATTGCTATAATATTATAAAAAGTAGTTTTTACTTGAAAATTAGAGAATAGCTGTTAGTTTCCACACTAGGCAGTATTTCTCATGTGGCTGAAGTATTACTCTTCCAACAAAGTCTAGTGATTTATTTGAACAGGACATTTAATTGATTGAATTGGTAATAAGAATTAACATTGCAGTGGTATTTTCTAAGTCTTTCAGAATGGCTTCTTTGTATGAAAACAGAAATAAAAACAAAAATATAGAGACTATAGACCTATTTTAGAGGTTTTCCTTTTTCATTGCCAATTAAAAAAAATTGTTTCGATCTACTTTTCTCCAGTGACCTAGTCTCTCATAGCTTGCCTTTTAATGCTACCGTTATTCCTTTAGAATTTCCTAGTGTAGTCTTGTCTTTTTCCGACATAAATTAAGAATATTCTAGACCGCTTTCTGGGCCCTCAGAAGCACCATCACATTTCTGCTCAGGTCTCCACTCCAGAAAGAGCGAGAACATTCATAGTCTTTGTTGGTTTCACGGGGACATACTTAACTCCTCTCGACCCCTTTTCTCTCAGCCTTCAGTCCCCGGAGCCCTTCCCACCTTGCCTAGAGTCCAAGGTCCCTGTGCTGAGCCACCTCTAGATAGTACCCTAGTGTCCTTTGGATTCCTAGGCGTGCAAGAAAGCTTACACCCCAGGTTGAAGCCGCCACCTCGTCCTCACCTGCACGGAGACTTTGCTGAGCCTTCTCAGCCACTGGAAGTAGTGGCTGTCCCTCCTGCCTGTCCTCCGTTGGCCTCTAAGTAATTCCTGAAGGGCAAGGGCCAGGGGCGTATGCCAAAGCCGTGGCCAGCACGTGCTAACTGTGCAGTCAGTGCTGAGTGAAGCAATGAGTGAATGGATATATAGTATTTCTATGACTGTTCTTATTTTTGTCACTCTTGTTCTGGTAGAAATCACTAGTCGTACTAATTTATAAGGATTTCTGTCTCTATGTATTCCAGAATATATATACATATAGTATATATTACATATCAAATGGTTTACATTATTCTGAACTTACCAGATCGGAATATCACTTTTCAGTACTCATTCTAGTTACTTTTCACGTTAAAATAGCACACTGGATTCCAGAGCCAGTTGATTTGAGGTACTCTGTGCATGGAGTTATGGTTGACCTAGTCTCATACTTTCACTCTGACCTTAGGAAGATGATGATACTGGTGATAACTTTAATAATATTAATGACAGGGCACCTGGGTGGCTCAGGCGGTTGAACATCTGTTTCAGCTCAGGTCATAATCTCCCTGTTTGTGAGTTCAAGCCCCCCATCTGGTTCTGTGCTTATAGCACAGAGCCTGCTTCGAATTTTCTCTCTCCTCTCTCCCTGCCCCTCCCCTGCTCTCTCTCTCCCTCTCTCTGTCTCTCAAAATAAATAAACATTAAAAAGTTAAAAAATATTAATGATAATATTTGTTGAGCAATTTTCATAGACCAGGCATGGATATGGTTTACGTAGATCATGCTGTTCACTTCGAATTAACCCTATGAGTTAAATCTGATTTCATTTTGTAGATAACAATACAGATTCAGAGAGGGAAATTTGTTTTCCCAACATCCAGCAACTAGGACCAGACATTGATTGTCGAGCCCAGGTATCTTTACTCCCCAAGTACACATGTTAATATGCCTTACCACGATGCTGTTATTCAGTCTTAAATGGTGTCTTAAATTATGTTGGAAATTATGCATGTTGTAAATAACTATCTAAATGTCTCCAGTCCGTTTTCTTCCTAGGGATATAAACACTTTGGACTGATTTTGTGCTTATTTTTTCTCTACCCCCTACCCCAGTAATTATAGCTATTTTGAATTCCTTTATCTGAATATATTTCTGAGATTCATTCTTACACAAATGAGGTAATGAGTGCTAATAGTATATGTTATTATTGCTTTTAATTACATCCGGACTGTTAGGCATTCTCTTGCAAATTGCAGTGGACAAATTATACTAATATTTATGTGTATAAAATGCTACTTGTATTGTCTTAGGCTGTTCAGGCTGCTATAGCAGAATACCATAGATTGAGCAGCTTATAAACAACATGAATTTATTTCTCATACTTCTGAAGACTGGGAAATCCAAGATGGAGGCACTAGCCAATTTGGTATCTGATGAGTGCCTGCTTCTCAGTTCGTAGACAGTTTTCTTTGTGCTGTATCTTCACATGGCAGAAGGGCTGAGGGAGCTCTCTGAGGCCTCCTTTATAAAGGCACTAATTCCATTCATAAAGGCTCCACCCTCATAACCTAATCATATCCAAGAGGCCCCCACGTCCAAATACCATCACAGAGTAGAGTAGATTAGGAGGGGCACAAGCATTCAGTCTATGTCACATATTAAACACATTTTTCTAGATTTCTTCTGTGGGATAACAAATAGTCACCTGTCCTGAGGATTTGATGTAGGTCCTAAAAAAGGGTCAAATACTTATAATGATTCAATGTTTAATGTTTATTTGTTTTTGAGAGAGAGAGAGACAGAGTGCAAGCGGGGGAAGGACAGAGAGAGCGGGGGGACAGAATCTGAAGCAGGCTCCAAGGTCTGAGCCGTCAGCACAGAGCCCAATGTGAGGCTCCAACCCATGAACACAGATCATGACCTGAGCCAAAGTCGAATGCTTAACTGACTGAACCACCTGGGAGCCCCTTATGTATTTCTTATAGCAACTACCATAGTCAACACTTTTGTATCAGTTTTGAAGCCTGGGGTCTTTCCAAAATGATATATCAAAAAACTAATATTAACTTTCTATTTAAAAACAATATACCAAATCTTATTTAGAGATTTTACATTATAAAATAGATATTTTAGGAATATTAACTCTAGTTAATTTTAAATTTAATATTCTGATTGGTATAGAACTGAAAATCTTTAAAAATTTAGTCTAGAATATTTTCCATATTTTCTGTCATCCTTAGCATTTGTTAACTCATGGATCTGAAAAGTGAAATTGGTAGTTGCATAGTTTAGAGCTAAATTTCTTCACTGCGTTTTTAGATATTGCCTACGCTCACTGATTTCCCTGAATTTCACTTTTTAAAAAAATCTGTAATAGTACAATGCTTTTCTGTAATTTTGCAAAGGTTGAATGAAAAATGTAAGTAAAGCACATATCACCTCGCACATTGTTCCTGGTGAATCATATATATTTTTCCTTTTTGATGAATAGAACACATAATCTTCTTGTTGAAGTCTCTTTCCTAATTTTTCCACAAAAGATGACAAAATAGTTTTTCTCACTGTGGGCTAAAACGACATACGAGGGTAGCACCACATTTGTCTCCTTCATTTTATAGACTAGACAACCACACAGAAATTGACATGATGAATGGAAGAAACTTTTCACACGGTGCATCTTAATATGTCTCTGCACCTACTGCTCAAGCTGGAGATGAGACTCTTGATATTGTGTGGTTGTGAAATGAAGAGCAGTAATGCAGTGGTAACATGTTGACAGGAAATGTTCAGTAAATTAAGATCTAGAAGCCAGTGGCTCTTTGCATGGGTATTTTTCAGACAGGGAGCAGCAAGAGATTAATGCATGGACCAAAATATGCATGCTCATTATTTTCTCTGCTTGTGTAAATACAGTGAGAAGTAGAAGTGCCTCTTGATGAAGGCATTTGGGTGTCCTTCTGCCTTTGCTTAGACACTGAGGGTTCAAGAGCTTTTACCAGCTTTTTTGTATTTATATTTGTGTGGGCTCCTTTCAGAGGATTAAAAACCAGTGATATTTCAGCTGACGAAATAACAACGAACGTTTGACCCGCTTAAAAAGAAAGAACGTCAGTGGTCATCACTGGGATGACAGCAGCTCGCTCAACACCATGGCCGTTGTGTGTTCAAATTATTAGGATGGAAAGGCAGTGGGAGCGAGCACGAAGAATGTGGTAGTGTGTGTGAGGAGATCGTGGTCTGGGCACCGACACACTCAAGAAGTGACTCAGGGCAAGTCATTTGGGTTTTCTGGGCCTCCATTTCTACACCTGTAAAATAGGAATAGTACCTAGGTTTGTTTCAAGTCTTCACTCCTGCGTTCTTCATCTCATTGGCACCTTTCATTTTAGGCAGTAAGTTGCGTGGGAATATTTTAAGATGGCGACATTATGTGAACTTGAGTAACAAATCAAACTGAAGAATGAGGATAGCAAGATGTTCCCAGATAGATTTGGTGCTTCAGAGGAAGGCAGCTAGATGTCTGTACATTCATATAAATAGTTTTTTCCAATATAAGAATCTCCAGTTAGGTCAAGGCATGGATTTTATATTTGGGAAAACACAGTCTAAAAGAAATTGTGTACATATGTATGTTATAAACTACCTCAGATGTTCTCCATGTTTTCTAGTTTGGCTAAAACTAGGGCAAAGATATGGAACTAGAACACAGTTTCACACTGAGAGACCAGGGAGATTGGGCTTTTTTTAAGAAAAAAAAAGTTTATTTATTTAGAGAGAGAGAAAGCTTGAGTGGCGAAAGAGCAGAGAGAGAGAGAGAGAGAGAGAGAGAATCCCATGCAGGCTCTGTGTTCAACGTGGAGCCTGACGCAGGGCAGGGTCTCACAAATGTGAGATCAAGACCTGATCCAAAATCAAGAATTGGACACGTAACCTACTGAGCTACTCAGGTACCCCAGGGAGTGGGCTTTTTAAGAAATAACCATTGGTTCCATGAAAAAAAAAAATGCTCACGAAGTAATTCTAAGGACCTAATAGGTTAGGAAGCTCTCCTGTACTTCAAATATGAAGGCTCCTGGACTCCAGGGGTTTCCTATCAAATACAAAGAGAGATTTATAAGCAGATGAAGCATGATGAAATTTGTCAGTGCTCTGAAGAGAGTAAGTCGTGGCTCTGGGGATAGTTTTACGGAGGGATATTTGTGTGTGAAGGATAGGAACCACTGGTGGGAGACAAAACGGGATAAAGGCATTGCTCAGAGGTAAAGTTCAAAGTCAGAAATACAGGGGTCAACTTGAAATCACTGTGGTTGGAATAGCCAATGCATGGCGCAGACTGGTGTTGGAGAAGGGTGCAGGCAGACGTAACCATTCTATGAGCAGTCCCGCAAGTCAGTGTAGTGATTTGGGGTTTGTTGAGTTGTCAGTAGAACGTGGAAGACAGCTTTATCCAAGGAAGTGATGTCATCATCCTTGGTTCTGCCAGCCGCTCGGAGAATGGAGTGAAGCCCATGGAGGCTGGTGACAGCCCCACATGTTAGAAATGGCAGCATTTGTCCAATGGAGAAGTCAAAAGATTTAAACCAAGGTCATGAGCACCTGTAGTGATTTCAGAGTTGGGAGCCTCTGCGGACTCACTTATGTCAAAGGAGACAGACAAATAATAATAAATTATTATTTATTATTCTTAAAAAATGTAAACATTTGTTAGGCTAAGCCAACACTGAGCTTAGCTTCTATTGCAAGCATTGCCCGTTTTCAACAAGGAAATCTCTGATGTTTTTATTTTATGGAATGTGAATGTATTCTAATTCCCCTTTATCCAGGAGAAACTATCATAGAATTTTAAATTTAAGAGATTGCTGTGTTAGCAGCAGGCAGCAAAGATGTTGCCTGATTTGTTGACAGTAAAGCTGTATTCATAAGCCTGTCTTCTCAAACATCTGTGTGTTTAGTACCTCAAGAGCTGAGGAAGTTTAAAAATTGTCACACGTTGTTGCTTAGTCTTCTGCACATATTTGAGAATGTACCTCTCAGCAAGATTTTATTGAAAAGCTATGTCTAAAGAATTGACTGCCAACTTTATTCAAAATTTAGCAATTAACCTTTTCTCTCTAATGTGGGAATGATGGTATCCACCTGTTAGGACTCTGTTATTTTGACATTCTTCATTTAAGGTAAACAGTTTCATTCCGTCTCTTGAAACTCATGCATTCCTGTCATATCATAAATGCCCAACAAACATTGCAGCTCTAATTTAAGCAGGTGGTTTAGGGTTGTGGATCACACCACGGAGTTTTGAACTAGTCAGTTTTGGGTTTGATTCTCAGCTCCACGTATCGCTAACTGTGTGACATTTGGAGAGGTCTTCCAGAAGCTCCATTGATCTATATGTAAATTGTGGAGAATAGTACTTACCTTAGAAGTTTGTTGTAAGGATTAAATATGAAAATGTGTTTAAAGCAATTAGCGTAGTGTTTGTCGCTGAGGAAATATTCAATATGTGAGGCCTGGTTCTCTCCTTAGTAATTGATGAATTAATTTATATAAATATTGCAATTATGGCTCACATGTCACATACACAAATGGGAAAGGCCCTCCTTTTCACAGAGAAATGTTGTTTATTTATATTTTCTCTTCTTTATATTTTATTTAGGGGGTGATTATGATATCAAATTAACTGAAAGCAGTATTCTCACTATTGTCATTCTCCACCATCACAGTAAATTGATGTTCTTAAATTTATGTGTGAGTGATATGTATGTGAGGTATGACCATGATGCCTGAAATATCACACTGGTCAGGATACAGTCTCATCACCACTGAAGAGTGTATTTGCCCTCAAGTGGACAGTTGCTCAAGGTCACTGTAATTTGGAGCACCTGTGTTCCCCTATCAATAAACTTTGCATAATGCCTTTGTAACATGGTACAAGAAGAGATAAAGGTGAGAATAGAGAAGATGCTCGATGTTACCTAAACACTGGAGTTGCTAGCATTTTATTAAAGCATTGGGGGTCTTTAAGGAATTGTGGAAGCTAATGGTGTCCACTGACACCTGTGTCTAAAAACTGAAGTCTGCTTATCTGGTTGCTGATTCACAGAAGAATTGCCCATGGCCACATGGCTAGGTTGCTAGGGTCAACAAAATAAGGACAAATGTGTAGAGGCATGGATTTGTGAAGTTGTCTGTTAATAAGGAAGGAGCGCACGGTCTCATAACATCCATCCATCCATCCTTCCATCCTTCCATCCATCCATCCATCCATCCATCCATCCATCCATCCATCCATCCTTCCATCCATCCTTCCATCCATACATCCATCCTTCCATCCATACATCCATCCTTCCATCCACCCATCCATCCATCCATCCTTCCATCCATACATCCATCCTTCCATCCATACATCCATCCTTCCATCCACCCATCCATCCATCCATCCATCTATCCATCCATCCATCCATCCATCCATCCATCCATCCATCCATCCATCTTTCCATCCATCCTTCCATCCAGCACATAAAAATCATTGACCTAATATATGTCACACAATATAATAGACACTGGGAGTATAGCTCTGGATGAAGAAGGCAAATTGCCTGTTGTCAAATAACCTACAGTCTTCATGCTTCCTTGAGGATGTGACTTTACTTAGTAAGGATGATAACCAGATCATTCCCTGGTTAAAATTGCTCTCCTTAGTGTCTATAACAAAACATATGTCAGACTAACCTTTATATCCATGATAGACTATTTAATACTAAGTTAACACAGCAAATGCAAGATCCAGATTCAAGAGAGAGAATTAAATTAGCTCGATTCTATTTAAATTACTCTTTGGGTTGGGGATGCAGAGGTGTATTTTAAGCATAAATCTGCCCATTTTCAACACTTATTATATTTGGATAATGAACTAGCATTCCAGAGGGAGAAAATTAATCAGAACTTAGTTTCATGTGCAACTCATGGAATCAGAACAAAGTAATAATAAACTAATGAAGAAATAAGGCTCCATAGGATATTTGAAAGTTTTTAAATAAATATTAAAAACTTCAAAAGAGAGAATTTTAAGAAATAAGATTTAAAAGAACTCGTGGTGTTTCTGTCAGGGGATTTGATTCGTCATTTTTCACAGAAGACTTAACTTGCTTTACTATTTCCAGAGAGAATTCTTTCATTTTCAGTGAGAAAAGTAAAACACACACACACACACACACACACGCGCGCACACACACACACACACGAAATAAAACTCTGAGATGCTAATTGAGCACAAGGATAAAATAAGATACTTTTCCAAATAAAAGTATTAAAATGGATTGATGGCCCATTTTTAAAGTTATCATTTATTAATAGGACTTTAGTTAAGAAATGAAGTTTATTTTGTGAGATTGTTATACAAATATAACTTTCAGAAACCAAGCTCATATTTTAAGATAGTGGCATATATGGGCATAATGAAATATATGACATATGCAATGGAGAACATGTGGGTTTTTTATGTGCATGATTTAAAGAATGCCACAACTCTGCCGAGGAAATAGAAATTGACTAATAGTTAATGGAGGCTCTACTATTATTCTCTCTCTATCTCAGAGAGAAACGCTTGACTGCATTTTGTGTTTATTCATTCCCTTGGATTTCTTTATATTTTCCCACATGTATCATCCAAATATGCAAAATATTATTTGGTTTGCCTGTTTTTGTATCTTATATAATTATGTTACACATTTTTTGCAACTTGCCTTCTTTTTTAACCAACTGTTTTTCAGATTTATCCACGTTGATGTGAGCGCTTGTGATTTATACACTGTTTTCACTGATGCCTCCTAATTCATCATGTGAATATGCCTTAATCCATTTATCCTTTCTCTTGAGGAGAACATTTGCAGATGTTGCAGGTTTTACTTTTAGAAACATATGGCTTGGGACACAATTATATGAACTTCTAGTGTAGGTGTGCAAGGGTTTCTCTTGGATGTGCACAGACATCCTGTGCACCCATCCTGGGTGGCCTTGAGGATTTGAACATCTTCAGGCTCCTCTGTAATGCAGAAGAACTTTCAGAAGTAGCGGTACCAATTTACATTCCCTTCAGCAAGGAATGATGCATTACTCCATTTACTCAGCAAAACTCGCTATTTCCCAAGTTTTTGTTGGTGCTGTTGTTGCAGCTCTGGTGGGTTTGCCTGTCCTTGACTTATGCATTGAGAGAACTTTTTATACATTTATTAGATATTCACGTTTATTCTTCCATTTAAATCTTTTGCACATTGTTCTATTTGTGGTTTGCCTTTTTTTAGTTATTTTAATTCTCAATATACTTAGATCGTAATATTTTGTTGGTTGAATGCATTATAACCATGTGTCATAACTCTCAGATTGTATGTTTTTCCTTCTTTATGGTGTCCTCTGGTGAACAGAAGTGCTTACTTATAGCGTTGCTAGGTTGATCGCTGTGTTTTCTTTAGGATCTATGCTTTTTGGAATCTTGTTTAAGGAATTTTACCCAGTAAAACAGCATTAAAGCCATTTCCTGGTTTTTATTTTAATAACTGTAAAGTGATGCCTTTAATTCATTTGTAGTTGATTTTTTTTGACATGACAGAAGGTAGAAATTCAATTTTCTTTTTTTCCATGTAAATAATCAATTGTCTCAGTACCTGCTATTGAGTAGAATGCCATTTGTCCCAAAACCTGCAGTTCCGTCTCTCTCATGTGTCAAATTTTCATATATGTATAATCTAATTCTGGGAAATTGGGGGAGAATTATAGATTTATTATTTTGAGTCTTCCTGTCCATGAACTTGATGTCAGTCCATTTTATGTGCCATCTTTCAATGAAGTTTACGCGTTTCGTCTTAAAGGGCTCGCACTGTTTTTTTTGCCTCATTCATTCTAAGGCTCTTTAGAGTTTTTGTTGCACTTGGAAATGTTATCTTTTTTATAGGATGCATCTGCTAAGAGTTTCTTTTTTATATGGAAGTGCAGTTGATTTTTATATCCTGATCTAATACCAAGAAAACTCACTAAACTCTTTTCACTACTTCTGGAAATTGTTGGTAGATTCCTTGAGGGTTTTTATATGAGTAATCTGTGAAGATTACTTTATCATGTCTTCTTTTAAAATCTTTTAAGTTTCATTTTGTTTTGTTTTCTTTTTTGTGCTGGTGAGAAGAGACGGAGAGTGGGCAACTTTTTTTTTTTTTTTCATTTAATGGAATTCCTTTCATTTCTATCGCCAAGAACTGCTGCGGGGTTTCTTTTAATACCAACTCTACTGACATATAATCCATGTTTCATTCACTTCACTCATTTGAAGTGTCCAATTTAATGAATTTTAGTATATTGCAGCCATTGCCACAATCAACTTTAGAACGTTTGCATCACCCCCCAAAACTACCCATCTCCATACATTTGCCTTTCCTGGACATTCCATACAAATGGAATCATGCAGTATGAAATCTTTGATGATTGGCGCTCTTGGTCAGCATCATATCGTCAGCATGATTTTAGTTAGCATCATATGGTTCACCCATTCTGTACATGTATCAGTACTCATTTTTTTTATTGTCCAATAATAGTTGTATGGCTGTAACATACTTTATTTATTAATTAATCTGTCATTGGACTTTTAGATTGCTTTCTATTTGGGGGATATTATAAATGGTGCTGTTATGAACATTCCTTAAATTTTTTTAATGTTTATTTACTGTTGAGAGAGAGAGAGAGACAGAGCACAAGTGTGGGAGTGGCAGAGAGAGAGGGAGACACAATATCTGAAGCAGGCTCCAGGCTCCAAGATGTCAGCACAGAACCCCGACATGGGGCTCAAACTCATGAACCGTGAAATCGTGATCTGAGCTGAAGTCAGATGCTTAATTGACTGAGCCACCCAGGCACCCCTTATGTAAAAGTTTTTATGTGCACATGTTTGGTTTTTATTTCTCTTGGTTTTTTAGCTACAAATGAAATTTCTGTGTCCTTCTATGTTTAATGTATTTTTTAATAGATTCATTTCATCTCTCTAAGGTCATTCCTTTTAGTTCCTAATTTGCTAAATGTTACATCGTAAAGAACTATTAAATTTTACTTGTTGGTTATCAGTAGTGCATTCCGTTTTGTTGCTGCATGTTATCCTTCTGTATGAATATGTCACCATCTGTGTATTCATTCACCTATTGATGGGCATTTGGATTGTTTACAGATATTTTGCTATTTACAAATGAAGCTGCTGTGAACAAGTATACAAGTCTTTGTATGACATATACTTTCTTTTCATGCGGGTAAATACATGTGGAATGGCTAGGTCATATAGCAGGTGTATATCTTACTTTTCAAGAGAATGCCAAACTATTTCCAAAGTAGTTGTGCTATCTCTAATCCTATCAACCTGAGAGTTGTATTAAACTATTTTTAATATGCTAATCTAAAGTATATAATCACTTCTCTAAGTTCAGTTTGTTCTTACTCAAATTTTTTGTGGAATATTGGATGATCTCCTCTAACTTTTAATTCCAAAGTCCGCTTTATGTCTTTAACATATTAAACAGACTTGGTTTTATTTTCTGAATCTGACAAGGCCACCAACTTCATTCTTTGCGAATTTTATTCTGCTGCTTAATGTTTCCAAAGAATCTGGCTCACAGGGACTTATTTTTTCTTGTGTTTGAGACTTCTGATTGTGGGTTTATGTTCCTAGGAGCTCATGCGTGGGAATTATATAAAGGCTGAGTGTAACATGTGGTCTTCCAAGGAAGGTGCGTCATTTTCTTCTGCCAAGTGTGGGAAGCCCTACTTACTTAAGGCCACCTCAAACTGAATTATTGCCCTGGGTTTACAGAGAGCATCATATGTAATAGAAACATGGCCTTAAACACATACGAGTAAGGATGCTTCTCTTCTGTCATGTTCACGATTCTCTTTTATGTTTAGATTGAGCTGAGAAAGCATGCATGCCGTATTTGTTTGGATCGCTCCATTCCAGCTTGTGGCTTTAAATGGCAGTTGTTGACATCATTTTATCAGCGAATGAGTAAAACATAACAAAATAAAACAAGGCAGGATGAGACGATGCTAAATCCTCAAACTAGTTATTATAAACATGACTTATGCAAGGAATAGAGGGCTGGATTTTATTTTTAAGTATTCAGTTAAAAGAAGTATCTTCTGCCCCAAACCCCATGGTCTCCTTTGTCTTGTTTACGTCATAGAATGTATGGAGAACACTTACCTTGAGTGGAAAGCACAGCTCACCCCCTTTCTCATTGACTCCTATTACATTTCCAATGAAGAAACATTTTTACAAGTCTGGAATGTTTGCAGACTTAATCTACAGGGAAAACAAAAAGAGGACCCTGCCCATCTGAAGAGTTTTCAAAGTCAGACCTGAAGAGAACTCCGTGATTCTGACTGCAGGGACTATACAGTCTCATCTGTAAAAGCGGATTCCACCTACTTACAATACCTACTCGTAGCCACAGAGCACAGAGGAGGTATCTGTGTTTTTATTGAGTCCTGCAGATGCCTGACAATTATATGTCTTACTTATCCTGAATTTTTATGTGAAAACCCAGGGTTAAGAAGCGAGAGTACTAGAACTCAGAAATGAAGCCAAGGGAGAGCCCGTGCCCCACCCCAAATGTTTCACCTCTCTTTCCCGTTGCTGTTGGTCTTGTAGGACCCACATAAATCAGAGGTGGGATGACGCTTCATTATATTCCTGTATCTAAGATTTTGTGAGTAAAAATGGAAAGTATGTCTTTTGTAAGTTTACTGATAAATTGCCTGAGTTCAGACTTGTATAGCGACCTTTTCATTTCTTTTAAAGGCATAATTATAAAAACTTGACTGGATTATATGCCTTCTGAAGTTTATTATGAAATACGTAACCATTTCGCTACCTTCCCATTATTTAAATAAGCTGATGCATGCAACGGCATTTTTAAATGGCAAAGCACAATGTAAATAAATGAAAGGGATTTCATTTATTGTTAGGGATAGCAGTGAAACATTTCACATTGTTAGTGGCTACCTATCACCAACTTACGTTAGCAGCTCTAGCAATCAAATCATTTATCTTAAAACTAAACAAAGTGAAGGCTCAGAATGAGAATGAGAATAGAATTCTTATTTGAGCATTTACTCAGAAAATAAGCAGAGAAATCTGGATTGTTAGTTTAAAGGACCCTTGAAATAATGAATAGGTAGAACATTCTTTACTGTTATCTATATTTACCTGTCCCTCAATAGAAGGTTGTGTTCACCAGGCAATGGGTCTCTGCAGTGTGATACAGGGCGAAGACTTAGAATTTGATACAATTCATTATTGATTGGATTTACTGATTCTGAGACATGAGAGTGTCCTCTTGGGTTTCCTCTGAAGCAGCTTCTAACAGCTCATGCTCTTGGCTGGCAGAACCACTGAATCTACAGCATACATTTTTTAAACCAAAAAAAAAATAATGTTTATTTGCTTTTGAGAGAAAGAGAGAGACAGACAGACAGAGTGTGAGCAGGGGAGGGGCAGATAGAGGGAGACACAGAATCTGAAGCAGGCTCCAGGCTCTGAGCTGCCAGCCCGGAGCCCGATGCGGGCTCGAACTCCCAAACCGCCAGATCGCGACCTGAGCTGATGTTGGAGGCTTAACTGACTGAGCCCCCCAGTCGCTCCTACAGCATGCTCTCTTTTTATTTATTTTTTTATTTTCTTTTAACATTTATTTATTTTTGAGACAGAGAGCATGAACAGGGGAGGGTCAGAGAGAGAGGGAGACACAGAATCCGAAACAGGCTCCAGGCTCTGAGCTGTCAGCACAGAGCCCGACATGGGGCTTGAATTCACGGACCGTGAGATCATGACCTGAGCCGAAGTCGGACGCTTAACCGACTGAGCCACCCAGGCGCCCCATGCTCTCTTTTTAACAGAGAGCAACAATTGTTTTTTGTTGGGGAGGGCCAACAAAAGTTAGATATTATAGTAGCTTGCTGTCCTCCAAAGACCACAGGACATAAACAGATATATGGCATATCTATGGTCTTAAAATTACAGGGGTGGGTTGGAGGGATACTTGGTGGAAAAGTCCAGAAAGACTTCTTAGGGAGTTGATACTGAACAAAATGGACAGATGTTGGCATATGAGGATCTGGAGATTCGTCTCATGCAGAACTCAGCTGCGGGGCAGGGGCTGATAAGCATTTTGGTTCATATACCCTAAGAAAGGTTTCACTGTAGTCAGATAATAGAATCCATTGAGTGTAGGTGGCACCTGCAAACGTTCCCTCATCCAAAGTAAGAGGCATTTCCTGCCCCTTCTTTAGAGCTCTGTATAGAAAAGTATAAGCATATTTGCAATTCTCTAAAGGCTAGAAGCTTACTTACACTTCTTTCCTAACCCCTAAACTCTGGCCATTAAGTTTCGGTCACCAAGTTTAATATGGCAGATGTGTTCCATTTTGGTGGTGGCCACAGTTTGAGGAAATAAAAGAAACAGGATCGATACTTTCCCGATGAGGCGTGACAACCTTGGGAAAGAACTTTTACTTTGAATAACTTTTCTTTTTTTTTTAAATTTTTTTCAACATTTTTAATTTATTTTTGGGACAGAGAGAGACAGAGCATGAACGGGGGAGGGGCAGAGAGAGAGGGAGACACAGAATCGGAAACAGGCTCCAGGCTCCGAGCCATCGGCCCAGAGCCTGACGCGGGGCTCGAACTCACGGACCGCGAGATCGTGACCTGGCTGAAGTCGGACGCTTAACCGACTGCGCCACCCGGGCGCCCCAGAATAACTTTTCTTTATGGTTGTTTACCATTATTTCCCAAAGAGTACCAGACTACTACAAGTAATAGTGAAGTGTGGCCCGGGAGTGTTTTATGTTAGTGGTTCTTGGGCCTGGCTGTGCTATTAGAATCATCTGGGCAGCTTTTTAAAATGCTGATGCCTGGGCCCCAACCTCAGGGAGTCTGATTTCATTCTTCTAGAAAGGCGCCCAGGGATCCATAGCTTTTGAGGTGCCCCAGCTGAATCGACGTGCAGCCAGCGACACGGGCCCGTGCGCTTGCTCTGAAGTAGCCTTCCCCGCTTCGTGGATAGCAGCTTCCTGTTTCACAGTCTAGCCCTCAGTTTTCCTGTGAAAGGGCTGGCCTCTGAGTCTGCAAGAGGCTGGTTTACAGCACTTGTCATTTTGAAATAGTAATAATAACAACAACAACAGCAACAAGGACAACCACAATAAAAGCTGGTATCCATTCAACCCGTGGTGAGCACTGACTGTGACCTTACTTAATTCCCATACCAAACTACGAGGCGAGTGTAAGCTATTATCATTGCCATTTGCACACAGGGATAAACCGGTAGGAAAGGATTACATTGGAATTTGAACGTGGGCATCGTGACTGCAGGTTTGGGTCATAGTGGTTTTTCTCCTCTTCTGAGATTCTCGATGACTCTTGCAAATAATGACAAGCATTCACAGGAGCAAGGGGTCTGGAAGATACAAGGGTGAAGGAAGGGGAACGGGTACAGCCCTACCGAGGACCTATACTCCACAACCTAATGGCAAGGTATGCATCCTAAAGAGCTATTCTAGCAACTTAGAAGTTCTCCACAGAGGGACTTTGGTCTAGGGAGAAATTTCTTACAGCTAAAGTAAGCAGCACCGCTGCAGGCATGGAAAGCAGTTCATTGTAAACCGGGGCCGTGTCATATAGGGAGTAGATTTGTAGACGTATTAGGTCAAACATATGAAATTGCTAACGACCATCCACTTGACCTACAGCCATAGCAATTTCCGAGTTCAGTCTACGAGAGACAGTGATCTCGGTAGAGAGACGAGCGAGTCACCGTGCCGCAAGGGTCGCTGCAGATGTTGACAGGTTAGGTCTGGCCATCGGCCTCATCCATGGCTTGCTAATTGCTTCAACATTACATGGAGGCAATTTTTGCAAGACTGAATGACTTGGCTTGCCCAGACCGTGTGTCTACACTGCTGGTCCCGCAGACAGCAACAGCAGAGTGACTACGACGTCGCTAAGCCACTTGTAAATGACAAGTTAAAAGGGGGTTAAGATGAAGATGGACACAATGCTTCCTTAGGGCTGAGCGCCCACGGCTTCCAGAAGTGTGGCAAGGGCGTAGAGAACTGGGACGCGAGCTGGACGCGAGGCAGGGCGCTGGGCCTCAGCGGCGGGCGAACCCTCTCCCAAGGCAGCAGTCGGCAGGAAGGGGTGAGAACTCAAGTGTGGAGACGCTCTACACTCGGCCAGAGCAACGTCCAAGTCAAAGAACAATCCTCACGCGTCCACAATGTGGACGAATTGAGCATCTCCCATCTGCCTTGGAGCAGGGTTATGGGCATGGGCTGCCAGGGCCAGGGCACCTGGAGAGCAGGGATCCTGACATGTCCGTCTTCAGGTCCCCCACAGCCTGAACATAGGACAGCAAGGGGCACCTGTGCACGTGTGAGTTGGATTAACCTGAAGTATACATCTGACCTGATGTGTGCATCTAGGAAGCAACAGTTAATGTTAATGACAGTAATTTTAATTAATCTTAATAATAACTTTGGGGTTTAAAAAACAGTGTAGGGGCGCCTGGGTGGCCCAGTCGGTGAAGCGTCTGACTTCGGCTCAGGTCATGATCTCACTGTTTATGAGTTCAAACCCCACATCGGGTTCTGTGCTGACAGATCGGAGCCTGGAGGCTGCTTCGGATTCTGTGTCTCCCTCTCTGTGTGCCCGGCCCCTGCTCACACTCTCTCTCATACACACAAAAATAAACAAACATAAAACAAAATTGAGTGTAGATGCTACACATCATTTCTATAAAAATTTTCATGACTTTTGCTTTAGTTTATTTATTTTGAGAGAGAGAGACAGACAGAGAGAGAGAGAGAGAGAGAGAGAGAGAGAGAAGCATGAGTGCGGGAGGGGCAGACAGGGAGAAAGAGAATTCCAGGCAGGCTCCACGCTGTCAGCACAGGGAGCCCGAGGCAGGGCTCTATCCCACAGACCATGAGGTCATGACCTGAGCCCAAATCAAGTCAGACTCTTAACCAGCTGAGCCACCCAGGGGCCCCTGTTTATGACTTTTTGATTCCATTCACGTGACATTATAGACAGCCAGCTGAAAATCATCTTGGTGTACTGGAAAACTATTGAGGATTATTTCTGAGAACTTTATCGTTGAAGATACATAAACACCCTGTGAATTTTTTGGAGAGCACTATAGAACAGAGTCCACAGGCCCAAGTTTCCCAGCCAGTGTGATTAGGAAAGACTCTTCACAAAAAGTAACTAAGAAGACACCAAGAAATAGATTACTTCTATTTCTCTTCATTAAGTGTCTACATCTCAGGTAGAATGTCACAGAGTAAAGATAGAATATATAATGTTGTTCAGTTGCGGCGTTACTGGTCTTCTCAGCATCCAGAAAGTGTTAGGGAAATAGCAGAAACAGCACCATTAATGGCAACAATTAATCTTTGAAATTAAGACCAGGAAAAAAAATATTATAATGAATCTCTTTGCCCTGTTTATACAACATTCCTTACCTCGATATGCTAAGAATACTAATAAGGATAGTGGCCCTTGGTTAAATGAGCAGACTATTAGGTTGATAGAAGTGTTGAAAGGAGTTTAAGTTGGATGAGCATTGCCTGTCGATGGCAGATTATTACACAATAGGCATAATTTGTATGCTTTGCCGAAAAGATCCATGCATTTTTCTTCCTTTCCCTTACTCTTCCATTAGATTAAAAACCTGACTTCTAAAGATTCTAACAAAACTGGAGACTAATTCTAATTCTTGGTGAATTCAAGGCTGTGGTGAGTCGGCAAATTCCAGGGATGGAATTAATGTCTGGACACACTGCTACTTTGCTACTTGGAAGAAACCAGAACGAGAATGGATAATCGGCTCCAAAATGGTGCTCACACGGGAAGAGTTTCTTTGGATTCAGTCCAAGTGGTAGATGGGCTCTTGAGTTGCTTCAGAATATTCTAGGAACATTATGGATGCATATAGAGAATCTTAAATTGGCAATTAATGGGCGCAAAAGTAGCACTTATGATTCCACACTCTATAATATTATTTCCAGGAGAATGTACTGAAGAAATAGTTATAAAAGCTAATGAATATGTATTTTGAACAGTTTTCTTTTTATTTTTATATAGGATATTAAGATATATTTTCCATGATCTTGTTTACTAAAGCTAATACCGTATTTTAAGTATATATCTAACCCTTGGTCTTGCTTTTGGGAAGAGCACCTCCTTCTGAATCCCACCCTATGACAGAATCTACATTCCCCCGACCTAAGTGTAAATATCTTTATCACTTGGTCGTTACTTTACTTTTCCATGTCAAAACAGAATAAAAAGGATAACTATTTTAAGGGTAAACTAATTTAAAGGGTAACTATTTAAGGGTAAACTATTTAAAGGGTAAACTATTTTAACTATTTACTCTGTGTCTGTAGAATAGTAATGCCCAACTCAAAAGAATCATAGCTGAGACAGAATGGATTTTCAACAGAATGAATTGTACAATGTATATAAGTTCTCTTCAAGCCCATAATGTTTTTTGATTAAAATAAAATTGTTAGTGCCAATATTTGCTCTTAATTTTGTTTGGGTTATACCAAAAGGATAATTGCAGCATTATTTTTTAGATATTTATTACGTTCAGGACAGATTTTATTTTATAGTGCATAAGCATTATAAAAATGATGAACTAGTATTAAAGAAAGATACTCGGGTCATTCCTAAGTTGAGCTTTATAGCTGTTTACCAACCTTTCCTCATCACCTCGAACTAATTAATGCCTAAAACAAAGCCAGAAAACCATTGGAAATTCGTATCAATTAGAAGGGCCAATAATATATTCTACCTTTATCCCAGTGGATTGCAAACTTGAGACTTCCCCGAATGATCTGGAGAGCTTATCAAAGACTGACTCCTGTGTCCACCTTTCCGGTTTCTGATTCACTGGGTCTGAGATCGATTGGGTCCAAGAATTTGTATTTCTGAGTTCCCAGGCGATGTAGATACTGTGCATCTGAGAACCACATTTTGAGAACCACTCCTTTAAATTATTAAATGTGTTTTGAAATAATAAGAGCTAATGTTTATTATAAGAGTGCTTCCTGTGGATCAAGGGTTCCTTCAGCATTTTACATATAGAATAGGCATTTAATTCTTACAGTCAGACTATGAAGATGGTTCTGGTCTTAGCCCCGTTTTACATAAAGATGGGGAAATGGAAGGTCACAGAATGCAGGATGCTTTTCTAGGTCACCTAACCAGTAAGTAGCAGACCTGGAATTTGAACCCAGTAATGGAGGTCCAGGGCTCATGCTTGTACTACCAGGAGAAAAATGTCTTCTTTAGTCAACGCTTTTATATATTTTACTATTTGTGTAATTTTCCCACTCCACATTTTTCATATTTCACCAGCTCCACTTTACTGAGATGTATCAAACATGTAAATACCATTTTTATAATATTCTGTGAGGGTACAGACACAGCAATGCCTTTAGTTTTCTTTCAATCTATAAATACTCAAGGAATGAACCAGAGGAAGAGCTGCCTCTCACAAGATTACACATGTAGAAAATTTTCGTGTTATAATGGAGAACAAAGAATGCAGGACAAGAAATTTCACACTCAGCGTGGTGCCACCTATGGGGAAAAAATTTGTATAGGAAACAAGCGTATTTGAGAAGAAAACATATCATAATGCTGACATACACACAAGACAATGTTATACATTATTCGGAACACTTTGAAGCACATTTTAGACCATGTTGCAAACCATTTCTTGGACAAGGCAGTATAGTTTAGTAAATCATTTTATATTAGAATTCCTCTTAGCATTTAAAATTAGTACAAATTAATGTTCCATAATAAGTAAACGTCATTTATTATTGTTGTTGTTGTTTAAGAGTTTCTAAAATAGACCAGAAAGAACAGGTTGTCACAGAAGTCTTTGAGGAAAAGCTAGTTTGTGAGTTTCTTAGAATATTTAGCTCACAACCAGGTCCCCATACTTCGATTCATTTTATTCTGAGAACAACCTTCTAAAGAGGGAGGTGTCACTCCAGATTTTAAGTGGATGTTGTTAGAACCCATAGCAGAGAACTGTCCTATCCTATGAGATATACTCTTCCCCAAATTTCTGTGGAGGTCCATAGTTCTACCCAAAAAAACTTGGGATTTTCAGTTTTTCCAAAGATGTTCAGTACTCATTGAATTAATTAAGGAGGTTGAAATGGTTTGCAAACTAGAAACAATAGGAAAATGGAGGGAAAGGCTGTTTTGTATAACATTTAAGAAAAAAAGGTGGATGTTGATTTGGAGCAGGGTGCTAAAGGGAGAGGACCTTTTGGGTAAAATGATCCTGTAAAATTCAGGGCTGTCCTGAAGCCAGCATGCTGGGAATGTATTCATTCTTTCTAGCAGTGGGAATTCATGAAGTTATCTGTAATGGTGTGCAAACTTATCCCTCTCTCTACAGTCTAGATTACTAAATCATGGCTTCTCAAAGTGAGGTGCCAGGTCCGTGAATATCACCCCCCCACCACCACCACCAGAGCTTATTGGATTCATAGAATCTCAAATCTGGGGTAATTTGAATACACATCAGAGTTTAAGAGAAGCTGCCATTGATAACACTAATGTCTCCATGAAGCCAAATTAGCAGACCTGTCTTGGGTGAGGAGGTTGACGTTGGTAGGGGAGACCTTTGCCCGTAGAGGAAGTTCACGGCCACCCGGAAGCGGGGAGTTGTGTGGGATGTCAGTGCTTAGCTGGGGCTGTGCTACCTCCTTGCCTCCTGGCTCCCACTGGACCTCTGTGGTGGGGTCAAGACCAAAGAGTGGGCACTGTCTTAGGTCCCAGTGGCGTTTGCTCATGATTCCCAACGGATCTGCTGGGAAGACATGTTCTCCCTGGGGCAGCTATGGGCTACCAATTCCTACCCCAGGTGGAAGGAGTCAGTGAGGCCAAATTCCCATTGGGACCTATCCTGAGTATGATTGACTTTATCAGTCCACGCACTGATGACTCAGAATTCTGAGCACACCCTATCATGTGTTTCCTGTTAAAGATGCTTATCTATGTAGGCATCACAAGCCTTACATTTGATGCAAGAATATAAATTTAATATTTTTAGAGAAGATGGGTGACCTCTTATGCATGTAAATGTGAGCTCTTTTTGACTCCTCTTAGCCCCAAGTGTCTTTGTGAACTTGGATTTCCGCCTTTCCTCTTCTCAGCCCCCTGGGGCTGCCACTTCTTGTAAACACTAGTGTCTGGTGTTAAAGTTTCTACTAATTGCCTTATCATTTCATAAAGAGGCATTAATTGCTAGCATAATTTCCTCTTTTTCCTCTGAATTGCATACTCCTTTTATGCAAAATGACTACTTCAAATGCTTTTCCATCCCCCTTCTTTTTTTTTTCCTATCAGTGGAGAAAACAGCAAACCTTGGGTGCTTGTAGGAAAGCTTTTGCTTCAGCATTCGACTCTTTGTTCATAAATTTGTTTTGTGAAATATTACTTGAAGTTTATTTCTTGAGCTAGATATCCATTTCTTCAAGCCCCTTCTGAATTGTTTTGTTATTTTGAGCCCATAGAAATTCTTTGAAATGATGGAATGAAATATTTTTATATGCAATTTGTTTTCTTACTTCCCATTAATTTCTCTAATTTCATACTGTATTTTAATTGGTTCTCTTCTCTGTAGACTGCTCACCTGAACTCACACATGCACATACAACACGCACGTTGCTGATATGCCAGACATACCACTCACACACTCACACACACACACACACACACACACACACACACACACGCACACACACCCCGCATCAGTAATCTCCATAGAATCTACAGATCAAGGTCTATGCCTATATATTTTCAGTAGCTGGCAAGGTGGATTCTCTACAGTAGGTGCTCAATAGCTTAATAAAAGTTTGGTTTATCATTGAAAGGTCTTTAAATCCTTTTGATTAAAAGAGTATTTTAAATTTTGAAATTGAAATTGTCTTGTTGAATGCTATCTCGAAACCAGTTGGAGATTCAAAATCTTATTTTTCTTTTTTTTTATTTTTTTTTTTTTAAATTTTTTTTTTTTCAACGTTTTTTATTTTTTTATTTTTGGGACAGAGAGAGACAGAGCATGAACGGGGGAGGGGCAGAGAGAGAGGGAGACACAGAAGCGGAAACAGGCTCCAGGCTCTGAGCCATCAGCCCAGAGCCTGACGCGGGGCTCGAACTCACGGACCGCGAGATCGTGACCTGGCTGAAGTCGGACGCTTAACCGACTGCGCCACCCAGGCGCCCCCAAAATCTTATTTTTCTAATAAATGCTAATCTTCCAGGTCAGGTCCCCTGGGAAGCCTACTCCAATATGAAGGGTAACATGCAGGAGGCATGCTAAGGGTGCTGTTGGGGTCAACACTGCAAAAGGAAAGGGAAGGGGAGGGAAAAGGGGGGGAGGGGACTGGGCAGAGGGAGAAGTTGGCTGTGGTACAAGCACAACAAAGGCCCTGGTTGACTTAGGGAGGGGTTGTAGGGCTTACCTGGTTTAGGGGGTTGAACCCTAGATCTCCCGTGGTCAGCCAGTCAGGAGATGCAAGCTGGTCCAGAAAGGGAGCTGAACTTGTCAGCAGAGCCTCCCCACTGGGGGGCTGACAGCTGAGGGCTGTCTGGCACCTGCATTCCCAGCACTTGGGAGGGATAGAATAGGTCCTTCCTTAGAGGATCACAGTGCCCACTACAGTTAGTTATGGTTTATAGTAATGTTACTGGACTTTATTCAGCAGACAAGCCAAATCAGTGATCAAAATCACCGTTAAGCAATATTAGTTGCAATCTTTGGTGAAAGCAACAGAATATAAATTTCCACATGCAGTATATCAACTGTGTAAAATACTCATAGGAAAGAAGACTGGAAAAGCTCGTTTCAAAATGATGAGTGTTGGGGTGCCTGGCTGGCTCAATTGATAGAGCATGGGAATCTTGTTCTGGGGGTCTTGAGTTGGAGCCCCACGTTGGGTGTTAAGATTACTTCAAAAAAATTGTTAAACAAAATGATGAGTGGTGTCTTTGGGTGGTTTTTATTTTATTCTTTATTCTTTCCTGAGTTATCCCATTTTAATAATTAATATTCACTATTTTATGCCTAAAAAATCCACCATGGCAGTTCACCCTGGGGGGGTGCAGTCCACTATCATTCTCCACTTCCTCATCCCTACCTACGTAGATTTGATTCATTGATTTAGTCCCCTCTTGTTGCCTTTGTTCATCCACTTGATGTTTTGCCATGGCCCTCTTCCCATTTTCTGTGGCCGGCCTTGCTATTTCGAAGACAATTGCACCATCCACTCTAGCCTGACCCCACTGGATTGGACCCATTTTGTAAATGCAGACTGTGCAGTTCCAACAAAGTATCAACATTTTCCCTCACTTCTCCAGCCACTGGAGTAATAAGCCAGGAATGATAGCTCTGGCTACAGGATGTTATTTCCATTGCTTGCAGGAGAGAAAACCTTGTGTTACATTTTCTGTAAATGAATCTATTTTAAAGATACTTCGTGTAAGCAGGGTGCTGTATGTGTGTGTTTGCAAGTTAACTTTATTTTTCACCCCAGGTTTGGGTAATCGGTGGTTGAGAACCCCAGTCAGAAGTGCCTAATCTTGGAATGGTCACTGGGCCCTTCAAAAATGGGTACCAAGACCCTCACTAGTGGATTTTGCCATTGGAAAAAAGGGTGCTAGAGTCATGGAGTCATGGTTAAGATGTGCAATGTCAAGATATACCTATCACCCCTTAGTGACCGGAGCGTCAGATTCTGGAAAATCTTTCACTAGAGAGCTTTGATTACAGTGCTCAGGGCTTGAGGTCTGACGTGTTGTGGGCCCCACGGCTCCCCAGCTCCTGAGGATTTGGTCTCTTGGGCACACTTGAAGAATGACCTTCCCTGCCACAGAATGCTGCTGTGTCTGTCTTGCAGTGAACTTCTCTCTCCTGGAAAGTGCTGGCCCTGGGCCTGAAAGCAAAGAAGGGGAGTCCCAAGCCACAAACACAGGCTGTGTAACTTTTGTGTCTGCTGGGTAATTTGGATATGAGGCCAAATTGGGTCTAAAACTGGATGATTTTAAACCACGTGATGTTTGTAGGGACAAGATTATTTATGTCCCACGTTTATTTTTGAGAGAGAGCGAGAGAGAGTGTGAGCACACACACACACCAGTGGAGAGGGGCAGAGAGAGGGGGACAGAGGATCCAACTTGGGACTTGGGCTCCGCGCTGACAGTATAGACCCAGATGCGTGGCTCAAACTCACTAACCGTGAGATCATGATTTGAGCTGAAGTCCGACCGAGGCACCCAGGCACCACTCTCCCACTCATTTTTTTTAACGTTTATTTATTTTTGAGATGGGGGAGACAGCATGAACTGGGGAGGGTCAGAGAGAGAGGGAGACACAGAATCTGAAACAGGCTCCAGGCTCTGAGCTGTCAGCACAGAGCCTGACGCGGGGCTCGAACTCACGGACCGTGAGATCATGACCTGAGCCGAAGTCAGATGCTCAACCGACTGAGCCACCCAGGCACCTGTCTCCCACTCATTTCTAAAGATAGGAGGATATTGATATTTATCAAAATAATCTTTCAGCCTTTAAATTGGTATATTCAGTGTATAGACATTATGAGCCATTCTGGAATTCTCATCTCACACTTCCTTCCAAGCAAGAATTGTACCCACTATTTTCATAAAGAAAACTTTGTGGTGGACACTTAGAAAGTTAAAACCCAAAGAACTGTTGTGTTCTAGGAGAATCTAGGATGCCCATTTAATAGAAACATCTTGGTATCTGAGACTAAGCTAACTACAGGGTGCAGTGTAGCTTAAAGTACAGCTTAAAAAAGGAAAATTATGGCATATGGTATGTAATTTTCAAGATAAATTACTATTTCTAAATAATATAGGAATGAAGGAGTTATCAGAACAAAAGGATTTTGATAATTATGTTCTAGATACCTAAGTGCATATTGTTGAGTAATTTGAAAGACAATAAACCAAAGCAAGATCTTTCAAATCCATGATTTTAGATTGTTTGAAAATACCATTAATCTCTTTACAACCTTTTTTTATGAAAATATTTCTAAATCTATTTGAAATTTTGCTCTGAATAAAGCTTAAGCTATCTGCATAATCTTGGGTTAACTCAGAAGTCCCCATTCATATTCATGGTTTTGCTAAAGATCTAGCAAATCCATTGCTTGCTTAGTATTTAGGAGACTACAAAACCAGCTTCCAAACTAAGCTTTATTTGATTATTCTCCCATGAGGATATTGCTTTTTATTGAATCATTTTTTTCTCCATAAGTTTCTCTTGAGCACCAAGGCAGAGTTAAAAATAGATCCGAGTTGGCTGGAATTATGTAGAACTATAGTGTATATTTCTTATTTATGAACTATAGAAGAATTTCCCTTCTTTTTGGTCTCCCTTTTTGAATATCTACAAATAAAATATACTTCACTGAAAGAAGACTTTGGTGTTACGGAGCATTTGATTTTTTTTTAACAGAAATTAGATAGTTTACTAGCATTCTCAAGCATTACAATGTCTCCTATTAAAAAATCTGCTTTCACACACCTGATAGAACATTCACGCGAAGCATCGTTCCCTCATTTGGTGTTTCGGGCCTAATGAACGGTCCCGTTTTCACTTGGGAAGGCCCAAGAATGAAAGTGAATGGAAACAAGTCAAGCTTTGATTTCCATGTCCTTCAGGATGGGGCGAAGCAGCCCTTACTTCTCCAAATCTCACAGCCAGTGACTGCATTTGTGGCCAGGCATCCTTGTTGTCTACATTGCCATGTGCTGCAAACACCCATCTGCCCAGATTAGCACAGTGCAAACCTGGTGTTTCTCTCCTCAAATATTTTCATCACCTCCATGATGTCAACACAGGCCTGCTGCCTCCTGTCCGAAGACCAGAGACCCAGTTGTGTCCCCTGAAGCCAAAGACTTAAACTGCCAACCCCCAACAGCTTTTGTTTGGCCCTAGCAGCCGCTGAGGCCACCTCACTGCTGGTGATAAGAAGCTTCCTAATGTCCCCACCAATCTCAGGGCAGATCAAGATTAGTTCAAAGAAATGCCTGCCACACCTGAGTTCATCCCATTCAGCAGGTGTGTCCATGCTTATTTCCTGTGTGGCCCACATTCCAGGCGGAAATGGCCCTCTTGCCTAATGTAGGCTCAGGATGGGGTGACAGGGTTTGGCATCAGTGTGTAGCTGGACATTTGGGACAGACTCCTCTGGGGACCCTGGCCCTTGTCACAAGTCCCTATCACCAGCCCTAGATCCTTCACCTCCTTTTTGATGATTTTTGAGGGACCGTGATTCCCACTATAGTCTGGCTGTCCCTCTTCCTCCAATTACTTTGACTTTCTAAAATCTCCAAGCATGGGGGGATAACTCCTGAATGTATTGAATAAGAAACTTCATTTTTTTAAGTCAACTACTGTGAATAACAGCTCTTCATATCATTGGTTGCTGTGTTTCACTTGATAAACCCAAAGTGAGTATATAGATGAAAAGCTGGCAAATCAGTCTTCAAGAGCGTGGCTTTGAGGTGCTGAGAATAATCTGTGTGTCCCAGAAAGCCTCTGTGCATACAGCCCAAGGCAGGCTTGGCTTGATTTTACCACGATGTCTCCTTGATGGATGACGTTGTCATTTGACACCTAGTACATTTGCAGGAGTAACAATACATCCATTCTTTCTGAACCCTGGACGAGACGCCTCAGCTTAGAGACCAATTGTGAAAATGATATTGATTGATAAGTCCCCTGGGAGCTATTACATGTGATTCTCTTTGCTCTCTGTATGTATTCCCATACGGAATGGTTTTTTTTTTTAACTGATTCTGTTAATATTATTGTATTATCATGGTATTATTCTAGTTTGTTTACTTTTCTAGAGAAATCTGTTTACCTCTACTTAGAAAAATGCATCTTGGTATCCAAGTCATAAACTGTTGCCATTATGACACCCTGGGATACCTGTGAGGAGGACATTCATGATGCAAATGTCTATTGTGCATTTCTGTGTCCGCTGTTCTCCAAGTGCCAAGGGAAATATAAAGCATGAGATCACCCTCTCTCCTTTAAGAGAATACGGTAACATTTAGAAGACAAACTTATAGGGGCGCCTGGGTGGCGCAGTCGGTTAAGCGTCCGACTTCAGCCAGGTCACGATCTCGCGTTCCGTGAGTTCGAGCCCCGCGTCGGGCTCTGGGCCGATGGCTCGGAGCCTGGAGCCTGTTTCCGCTTCTGTGTCTCCCTCTGTCTCTGCCCCTCCCCCGTTCATGCTCTGTCTCTCTCTGTCCCAAAAAAAATAAATTAAAAAAAAAAATAAAATAAAATAAAAGAAGAAGACAAACTTATATGAGATGTTAAATACAGTGACATTGTAGTTAGAAGAGTATCATCCAGTGACAAAGTTCTTGGTGAGAAACTATGACGAATGGAACAAATAAAAATGTCCCGCAGCTGCCTACTGATCTTAAGTGAAACGTGCAAGAAATAAGAAAGGTGACCTTTAGAACCCAGAGGTTTAGGGGATTAGCTGAAGTAAGGCAAGTTCAGAGAGACTTGGAGGTGGGCGGGAGGGAGGGCGAGAGCCAAGGGCATACTTGCAGGTGTCCTTGTCAAGGTCTCGTCAAGGCTGGGCAGGCGAGCCAGTGTAATTGTGATCAGCCACACTGTGCCCCGTGCAAGTCTCTGTTCATTCCCACAGCCTGCACTGATGGCGGACGTGGTGGGTCTGTGTGAGTCCTACAGGTTCATAGCTAAGAACGTGGCCTCTGGCCCCTGACTGTCTGAGCTCTAGACCACGCTCTGCCATTCGCAGGATCAGTGGTTTGGAGCCTAAGTTCCACTTCTTGGCACCTTGGTTTTCTGCTTTCTTTTATTTTGGTAAAATAGACATAACATAGGGGAGCCTAAGTGGCTCAGTCAGTTGAGCGTCCAACTTCGGCTCAGGTCCTGATGTTGCAGTTGGTGAGTTCGAGCCCTGCCTCGTGCTTACTGCTATCAGTGTGAAGCCCGTTTCAGATCCCCTGTCCCCCTCTCTCTCAGCACCTCCCCGCTGGTGCTCTCTCTCCAAAATAAATAAACATTAAATATATATAAAACTTAAAATTTGCCATCTTAATCATGCTTAAGCGTACAATTCAGTTTCAGTAAGTATATTCACACTGTTGTGCAGCCATCACCACTGTCTATTTCTAGAACATCTTCATCTTCTAAAACTGCAGCTCTGTGCCCATTAAATAATAACTCCCCATGTCCTTCACCCCCAGCCCCAGGTATTCTCTATCCTACCTTCTATCTCTATGAATTGGACTCCTCTGGGTACCTCATGTAAATGGAATCATACAATATTTGTCCTTCCGTGTCTGACTTATTTCACCTTGCACAATGTCTTCAAGATTCATCCATGGACCACATTTGTTTACCCATCCACCTGTTGATGGATGTTTGGGTTGTTTCTACCTTATTAGAATAACCCTTACTGGGTTGTTTCCACCATTATTGTGAATAGTGTCACTGTGAACATGGAGGTACAAGTAAGAGTCCTTGGTTTTGTTGTTGTTGTTGTTGTTGTTGTTGTTGTTGTTGTTGTTGTTGTTGTTTTGGTGTACCTGGAATGGAAATTTCTGGTTCAAATGGTACTTCTGTGTTTAACTTTGTACCTTCATTTTCTTATGTATGAAACAGGGACAGTGATAGTTCCCGATGAGCAGGGCTGTTTTAAAGATGGAAGGCTAGTGTATTTGAAATCTTCAGACCTGTTTCAGAGCATATGGAATATGAAGAGTTATGGATAAGCGCTGGCTGCTTGATTTTACCTGAAGGCACAGCCCTGTGCAGGCTGCATGGTGGCATGAGGGGGTGCGGTCTGAACACTGGCACCTCTCCCAACAAGGCCAAAGCAGCCGTGAGTAGCGTTGGACACATCTTCGGATTCACATGAAGCTCATGACAGTACTGTTCTCCCTCTAGCTTTTGAGGTTTCTGGTACCTCACGGGTAGGCGATAGAATTCTGGGTCTCCTTTTCTACAAAGCCCGGGATCTTAAGTCAGAATTTTTGAGTTGCGCCTCCTCCTGAATTCTTTGGGAAAATCAAATACGAGCATATGTTTTTAATTTGAAAATCTTATTCGTAGTGCATAAAGACAGTGTGTCCTTTTGTGCAGTCTGTAAACTTAGCTCTGAAATATCACATGTGTTGCCAGGGGCCACCTCGTGAAGTTGGGTCTCCAGAAAGGCACTTTCTAGTCGATAACTCAGCAATTACTGAGAACTGATAATCCAGTAACCAGTTCGTACTGGTAATTGTGCTTTAAGTGCTCCAAGTTGGGCTGCGTTGAAAAATCTCCTTTGGTACAAAATTCTATCTTGGATGTGTGACTGTAACTAAAAAGCACTGAAGCCCTCACTAACGTTATCTCTCATGAGGAGGGTAGGACCATAGATATGTTCCTTGGTTTCACAGGGAAAAGGTAATTTTATAATAAACATAAAAACCACTTTCAGGGGCTCCTGGGTGGCTCAGTTGGTTTAGCATCCAACTTCGGCTCAAGTCATGATCTCGTGG
The DNA here is from genome assembly GCF_028018385.1 of Neofelis nebulosa. Taxonomy (NCBI): domain Eukaryota; kingdom Metazoa; phylum Chordata; class Mammalia; order Carnivora; family Felidae; genus Neofelis; species Neofelis nebulosa. The sequence continues at coordinate 9,246,611 of NC_080782.1, read as the reverse complement.
TTGGCGGGTTCAAACCCCGTGTGGGGCCTGGAGCCTGCTTCGGATGCTGTGTCCTCCCCTACCCCCCGCCCCTGCTTCTCCCCTGCTCACGCTCTGTCTCCCTCTGTCTCTCAATAATAAATAAATGTTAAAAAATGTAAAAAAAAAACACACACTTTCGGGGGGCCCAGGTATCTCAGTCAGTTAAGCCAACTTCAGCTCAGGTCATGACCTCAAGGGGTTAGTGAGTTCGAGCCCTGCGTCAGGCTCTGTGCTGACAGCTCAGAGCCTGGAGCCTGCTTCACATTCTGTGTCTCCTCTCTCTCTGCCATCCCCCTGCTCGTACTCTTTCTCTCAAAAACTAAATAAACATTAAAAAAAAAAAACACTTTCAACTTCTTTAGACACCCTGCTTTCCTAACTTAGGTAACCTTAAATATTCTGTTTAAATTCCATGTCCAATAATATCATTCAAAGAATTCTGAGAATTGTGAGCCATGGATCAATGAACACAGCATAGAAAGGATTCAGGTGAAAGGACACCACTGTAGTCTTGTTTGTTTGCTTCCTTCACAGGATGGGAAACAGAGATAGGTGTGCAAAGTGAATTCATTCTACATTTACAATTTGTTGTACGATACAAGTGCTGGTGAGTATCGCCAGCATAAAACATCTATACGACATTTATTATGTTATGGGCGGCACTTTTGTCGAAGCGTGTGGGTTACTTTATTGAGGAAATAAAAGGTGGCCTTTTTAGGGAGAGAAATTTGTTGAGAAAGCTGCCCCCCTCCCCCTTGGTCGTCTCTAGTACCCATCTGCGAATTGCCTCAAATCCTCTGGAGAGGGCTTTGTCGGGGAAAGACCCTTGTGCACAGGGTTCTCCGTGCATGCCAGGTCACCATTCGCTCCCTCCCGTGAAAACAGCCAGAACTGGAGTCTCCTTTCAGCTGGTCCTTCTAGACCCAGAACAACAATAAAAATCCTGTGTTTGCTGATGCTTGAAATTCTGTGAGCCAAAGAACAAAAGCTTTTCATTCCACAACTTGCAACCAGAATACATTTGGTTTAATGCTTTAGTGTGATTATGTCGAATTCAGAGGGGTCATAAGTCAAGAAAACCATTCAAATGAGCGGGTTTTGTTAGGAGGTCAAAGGGCAGGCGTTGTGACCAAGTGCCTGAAATGGAGGGGGGTCAGGCAGAGGGAGCGTGAGAAGATGGAGACCAGGAGTGGGGTACGGGAGGGGTGGGGGTTTGGGGCAGGGGAAGGGTTAGAGATTCCAGCGGGGGCTTTCCAGCTTCCCGTGTCTGCAATCCTACCTTTATCTGAGGTATTTACAAAAGAAGCTGGCCCCTCAGGGATTTAAAATTTCTGCCCATCATGATTTATGAGGATCACTTTTAAACATGGTTGAACTTGTAGAACCAGGGGATTAATTCGCTGAAGAATCACTGTGACAATAACAGAGATAAAGCACCAGGACCCAGGGCCAGAGGTGCAGGTGGAGGCCTGGCCTGCGCTTACATGGTGCCAGGTGAAAAGCAGGCAAGGAGAGGTCAGTGCGTGCTGGCCTTGTCCGAGGAGGGTGGATCTGGAGCCCAGGTCAGTAGGCTATCTGTGAAACAAGGGTGGACAGGGTTGGGAAATGTGAAAAGGAAGCATTCCAGCCAGATACTTCAGAGACATGGAGGGGGAGAGACACTGGCAGGTAGACAGGAGAAAGAAAGGGAGAAAGGACACACACACACACACACACACACACACACACACACACACAGAAGTCGCAGATGCAGGACACCTTCCCTGCACTGGATCTTTTCAGACACCAGTGAAGGGACCAGTCCATTATCTCATTGTATCCACTTGCTGATGACCTGGGATTGTCACGGGTTCCTCTCTCAAGAGATGTGGACTCCAGCCTGTGGTCCTCTGCACCTGAACCTCTAACCCTGTGGGTACCTGAGCAATACCACTTGGTATAAAGTGCTAAAACATAAATAGAGGATTGAAGTGTCCTGTTCTGGGTGCTGACACTCGGGACCATTGATTGTTGAGGGATCGGTGGTTCTGGAATTGCACCTCCATTACTTATCCTCTGTACCTTTATGTCTCCTGGGAAGTTATTCTTCCAAGGCATAGAAATCATAAATAAGCACCTTAAAAATTAATCTTATGTGATTTGAAAATAACACTTCAGCTACTGTGGAATGATTTGCTTTAGGGCTGGCACACGTCTTGGAGAAAACGTAGCTGTTATCCTTCATAATTGCGTTATGTATTTAGTTTTGAACAGAGCCACTATTTGTGGATTCGGTGTGAAATTAGTATCAGCTGTGGAATTTTTTTAATCTCAATATTCAGTAGCAAGTAACGTGGGGAAGCAAGGTCAACGCATACCATCATGCCACATAGAGCCACTGTCACTCTCCGATATCAGAAGGATTGGACAGCATGCATTGAAAATGTCCTCATTTTCCCACAGAACGTCGATTTTTAAAAGTATTAAAAATGTATGTGTTTTTCTCTACAAAACTATACGTGTGTAAGTAGTTTATAGAGACAGGATTTATCGTATTGAATTTTTCTGATGTCCAGAAATTTCCGTCTGCACCTTTATCATCAGAATGCTGCCTGTGTCTGTGGACTAACAGGATTTAATTAGTCCTGAAGAATGCAATGTGATATCCTGCTCTGGCCCCGTCTGCCATCTTGTCATGAGTAGGTGATGATGAGAATGAGTGGGAAATACTGGTTTATGGTGTCTTTGGACATTAGAGTCTCATTCACATAGAGAAGGAACTGGCTGGCTGCAGCAAATCCTCATTGTGAGTGCTGATTTGATATTATCTCCCCGCAGATAGAGTCTGGATAGAATGGTGAATTCTAAGATGGAAAATACAGTCGATTGTAGTCTGTGACAGTGCTTCCAGAGGGGTGACACTAACAAAACACCAGATTGTAATGATGGGATTATTATTGGCAACTTGGAGTTTTTCAACTGGAAGGTAACCCTGCAGGTCTCAGAAGAAAACAAATAAATTCCTGTATATATGAGGTTTGTCCAAAATCATGAAGTCAGGACTGTGCAGCTGGATTCTAGGACTCCCAGGGCCCTTTCCCTCAAACCACATAGTTCGGAGATTGAGTAATAAACTATAGCTCCATCAATCTGTCATGCAAATTTTACTTTCTCTCCTCCAACACACACAGAATCAAAAACCTGTTTGAGTGACAATATTAAAGAGATAACTCTTTCTGTAACATTTACCCATCTATTTAATGTTTAATTTTTTTTTCGTTTTCACACTCTTGTTGCCGGAATTACTAGCCATCCGTCACTCAGCGTGCCTGCTTGATTTGAGATGGAGGGCTTCTTCGCTGTGCTTTAACGTTGCCGGATGAAGCTCATCTCAAACACCTGGACGGACTACGGGTTACAGCAGCGTTCTTTGTAAATGTAATCAGTTATCAGTAAAGGACAAGAAAGGACACCTTATAAATTATTCTTATTGGGGGTGTGTCCAGTGTCACTTGTCGTTGTAATGGAATATGTAGCTTTCTGCATCATTTCCTAATGGATGTTTTGCATCGAGATCCATTGTGTTTGCTGCCCTTGACACTATGCCCAGCCTCAGAAGGGCTGCAACATGACCACAGTGGAACTGCACAAGAGGATAAAATCATGACTAACGCTCTTTATACATTTACTATATACCTAATTTCTGCCGTATACTGTCTTAGGACTAGAAGACTAATAATGTGTGGCAGACTATTTTGAAGAATGCTAAGGAAGTTCACAGTAATGTTGATTAAGTATGTGTTGAACGGTAATGGTAGTGGGTTTGATGATGACAGACATGTATTGAATATTTACTATGATTTAAGCATTGTGCTAATTATCTTACCTGGGTTATAGAGCAACCCTTATTCCTCTGTAAGAATGACAAGGAAGAAACAGAGGCTTAGACAGATTAAATAAATTGCTCAAGAATAATCAAGGAAGGCTCACTTAGAAGAGTCCTCTGATATGCACCTTGATGTTAAGATAGAATTTATTTGACATTGCAGTTGCTGGGGGGAGGAAGTAAAATTAAAAGGTAACTAACACTAGAAAATGCATGGCCGGGGCACCTGGGTGGCTCAGTCGGTTAAGCGTCTGACTTCGGCTCAGGTCACGATCTCACTGTCTGTGAGTTCGAGCCCCGCGTCGGGCTCTGTGCTGACTGCTCAGAGCCTGGACCCTGTTTCAGATTCTGTGTCTCCCTCTCTCTCTGACCCTCCCCCGTTCATGCTCTGTCTCTCTCTGTCTCAAAAATAAATAAACGTTAAAAAAAATTTTTTTTAAATAAAAAAATAAAATGCATGGCCATATTAGGTTTGAAAAAAGCCTTTGGCTGTGTCATTTTTCTGGTATGCCCAATTTTCCTTTGGTATAAATATTTATTGTATTTCAAAGTGGTAATAAGTACATCATCTGCTTGCACGTCCAAAGGAGAATACCTCTACTTCTCCCTAAATTGAAATAGAACATACAGAAAATAGGAAAATGCTGAAAATTACATTAAGCAAACTATAAACCAAATAGCACAAAGCTATAGTTCCTTTTCATTTATTTCTTCGGGTTTATAGAATCACAGAGTTCCATGGTGAAACATACATCATTGTCATCATTAGCATTTCTCCTAAACAGAAATCCCGACTATATTCAGTCTATTTATCGCAAACTGGTAGGTGCTGAGCTCTGGTATATGGTAGATGAAATAACACAGCTTCCCTACAAAGCTGCTGAGATCAGGGCTGCCCATGTGACTAGGGAAAGCAGGGGGCACCATGGTTGATGAGTTGGCATTGGATGAAGCCAGTCAAAAGTAGAGGGGCCACAATTTCAGGTCAGGCTAGATGGCATCAGTCAGAACCCAAAGGAAATTACATAAGGCCTTGGAGAGACTTCTGGGTGACAAGTTGCTGTGACTGAAATCAAGGCCCAATGCTACGCTGTAGGCTGCTCAGAAACACCTGTAAAAGGGATCCTGCTACTATACCCTTGCTTGCAGCCTAGTGAACACTTCACTTTGCCTCTGTGAATTTTGGCATCCCTGCTTCATGAGTGGTTCAGTCCAGCATGATTTAGTTCTCCTGCGGAGGATTTATACTCATAGCAAACATCACAGAGTAACCTGGTTCTTCTGTTTAATTTAGGTTAATCCTAGGATCCAGTAGGGGCAGGGCCATGGTAATACGAGGGAGTCAACAATGCTGATGCAGATGGGCCTACCTAAGTAGAATGCAGTGAAATGCTAAGTGGAGAGAGCGACCCAAGCTTTGTCAGAAAAGGGAGCCCTGAAGTAGAGGTAGTCCAAGGTCAGTCCTTCCCCTGTCAGGTCACAGTTTTCCTAGGAAGAGGGGATTAAAGTTTATGCCTGAACTACACTCTCTTCCTTCCTTTTTTCCTCCCTGCCTTCCATTCATCCTTTCATCCACCCATCCATCCATCCATCCATCCATCCATCCATCCATCCAGAAAACACTTATTCGATACTTTCTTTGTGACTCATGGTGCTTATGTACTGGTGTGGGGAGACGATAAGCCAGTAAACAAGGAAATAAAATCCAGATAACTTCAAACAGTGTCTTGTGTCTACCCCTGAAAGTGAGGATGCAGAGGCCCAGGGCCAATGGTCGAGGACTGTAGCCCTCTAATACTTAGCAGTTGAGCAGAAGGAAGGAGCCCACAAAAGAGAATGAAAAGTAAACCATAAGAGCCTTTAAGTCACAACTGCCAAGAAGAAAGGATTCCAAGAAGGAAGCTGTCCGGCGTGTTCAATACTGCTTTGAAGATGTGTAAGATAAATCAAGACTAGTAACTGTTGGATATGCTGACATGGAAGTCATTAGTGACCTGGGCAAGACCAATGTCAGTGAAATGGGGAGCTTGAAAGTCCAAGAATGGTACTCAAAGTAGTGGAGCCCTTTTGAAAAGTTTTGCTGTAAAAAGGAGCAGCAAATGGTTGCTGTTAAGAATGGACTAATCGTGTGTGGTCTATAAAATTATGCTGAGCTGAATTCTGGCTCCATTGTTTGCCAGCTATATTGTAATGGGCTGGTGCCTAGCCTTACCAAGCCTCAGTTACTTCATCCATACAGTGATTTTATTTTTTAAATGCTTATTTATTTTGAGAGAGAGAGAGAGAGAGAGAGAGAGAGAGAGAGAGAGAGTGAGAGTGAGAGTTGGGGGGCAACAGGGAGAGAAGGAGAAAGAATCCCAAGCAGGATCCACACTGTCAGTGTGGAGCCCCACCATATGGAGCTTGATCTCTTGACTGAAAGATCATGTCCTGAGCCAGTATCAAGAGTCGGATGCTCAGCCATTTGAAGCACCCATGTGTCCCCATACAATGATTTTTATAGGGCCTATTAAGGAAGGATGCATAGGGCTAAATGTTTTCTCTCTCTCTCTATCTCTCTCGTTTTTTTTTTAAATTACCCTCGTATGTGTGTTTGGAGGTAGAGAAAGGGCCCAGAAAAAAAAAAAAGAAAGAAAACAAAGCAAGAAGCAAAACCATAGACATTTTGGGGGTGAAATTATATTATCTTAAAATTATTTAAGTAACACATAATTAGTGTTACCCTGTCATAGAGAGAAGACTTTAGACATCTTGAGAATTACCTTAACTTGATTTTATATGCAAGTATTTTTATTCAGTAAGGATGATGTAAAGGCGTGACTTGTTTATATTCTTCTTAGATTTGTTAGTTACATATATATCTTAGTTAAAGTAGATGTAAAATTGCCGAAGATCAAATTAAGCCAGTGATTTAAGGGATAAGAGAATAATTGCATGATTTAAGCATATTCTGTGTTGGGTACTTAGCAGTGTTCATTTTGCAGATCTCATCTGGAACTTACACATATTGTAAAACGTAAAATGAAACTAGACCTTGCTGCTACTTGGAATATTGAAATTCTTTTTGCTATTGGAAAGTAATTACGGTAACATACTTGCCCAAGAAATATATATTTCATGTGGAAGATTAATTCTAGGTAGTAGGAACAATGTAAACATGGGCCACTGCATAGTTACTATCATTAATAACCAAAGTTACTATGTTGATGTAGGAATGCCATGCCAGTTGGGGCACCTGGGTGGCTCAGTCGGTTAAGCGTCCGACTTCGGCTCAGGTCATGATCTCGCGGTTTGTGAGTTCGAGCCCCGCGTCAGGCTCTGTGCTGACAGCTCAGAGCCTGGAGCCTGCTTGGGATTCTGTGTCTCCCTCTCTCTCTGCCCCTCACCCACTCACACTCTGTCTCCCTCTCCTTCAAAAATAAGTAAACATTTTTTAAAAAATCAAATAAATAAATAAATAAATAAATAAATAAATAAATAAAAGGGTGCCATGCCAATAAGTAGATCTTGTTTTAAATTCATACCATCTCTTTGAGGTAGGAAGGGTAAAAGAAAATCCCCACTTTTCACATGGCAAGATTAGGTTACTTAATGTGATCGTTTGGTAGTAGGTATGATTAAAAGCAAGACGCTTTGACGATCATCATGGTACTTTCGTCTCTAGTGAGGCATCAGCATAATTAGATTGATACTTTGCAAGCAAGAAAATGTCAAACACAGCTCACAACATTGTGCAAGTAGTTAGTTTTCATTCTAAATGCTTTCTAATGGCAGCCAAAACATCTCTGGCTCAATTTATACAGTTTTTCAGTGAACACAAAATGAGTATTCTAGCTGTAGCCATTACTCCATGCCGAAGACAAAGTGGGTCTGTGGCTGTGAAGATGATTTTGTAATAACAGCTTTGTTGAGGTTAAGCTCATATGCCATAAAATCCACTCTTTAAAATGTACGTTTCAGTGAGCTTTAGTATATTCACACAGTTGTGTAATTATCACCACTAATATTGGAACATTTTCATCAATCCCCAAAGAAATCCTGTACCTGTTCCCTATCACTCCTCATTCTCTTTTCTTCCCACCCTTGGCACCCACTGACCTGTTTGTCTATGTATTTGCCTCTTCTGGACCTTTCATACAAATAGAACATACAATATGTGATCTTTTGTAACTGGCCTCTTAAGTTAGCATAATGTTTTCTTTTTTTTTTTTTTTTTTTTTTTTTTAATTTTTTTTTCAACGTTTTTTATTTATTTTTGGGACAGAGAGAGACAGAGCATGAACGGGGGAGGGGCAGAGAGAGAGGGAGACACAGAATCGGAAACAGGCTCCAGGCTCCGAGCCATCAGCCCAGAGCCCGACGCGGGGCTCGAACTCACGGACCGTGAGATCGTGACCTGGCTGAAGTCGGACGCTTAACCGACTGCGCCACCCAGGCGCCCCTAGCATAATGTTTTCAAAGTTGATTTATTTTGTACACATCTGGGTACTTTATTCCTGTTGCTGGCTGAATAATATTCCATGGTGTGGCTATACCACATATTTTTATTCGTTCATGAGTTGATGGCCATTGGGTTTGTTTCCACTTTTTGACTATTATTATTATGAGTAATGCAATTGAACATTCATGTGCAAGTGTTTATGTGGAGGTATGCTTTCATTTATCATGGACTAAGCTTAGGAGTGGAATTGTCGGGTCCTGTGGTAACTCTATACCTAATCATTTGAGGAACCGCAAGCAATTTTTCAACGTTTATTTATTTTTGAGACAGAGAGAGACAGAACATGAACGGGGGAGGGGCAGAGAGAGAGGGAGACACAGAATCGGAAGCAGGCTCCAGGCTCCGAGCCATCAGCCCAGAGCCAGACGCGGGCCTCGAACTCGCGGACTCACAGACCGTGAGATCGTGACCTGAGCCGAAGTCGGACGCTCAACCGACTGAGCCACCCAGGCGCCCCTCACAAGCAATTTTTCAAAGTGCGAACACCATTTCTATGGCAAGCAGCAATGTGGGAGGGTTCCGATTTCTCAACATTCTTGCCGACACTTGTTAGTGTCTATCTTTTTTTATTTGATTTCAGCATTTTAGTAGGTGTGAAGTGGTATCTTATTGTGGTTTTGATTTGCATTTCCTGAATGACTAACAGCCTGGAGAACTTTTTCATTTGCGTATTGGCCATTTGTGTATCTTTTCTGTAGAAATGCCTACTCAAATCCTATGTCCAATTTTTAATTGGCTTATCTTTATATTGTTGAGTTGCAAGTGTTTCCTTCCACTCTGTGGTTTGTTATTTTGCATTCTTAATGGAATCATTTGAGGCACAAATATTTTTAATTTTGGTGAAGTCCAGTTTATTGAATTTAGTTTTTGTTGCTCATGTGTTTGATGTCATATCTAAGAAACCATTTCCTAGCCCAAGGTAATGAAGATTTATCCCTGCAGTTTCTTCTAAAAGTTATATCGTTTTAGCTGGCACAGGTAGGTGTATGATTTATTGAGAGCTAATTTTTGTGTGGTGTGAGGTTAGAGGTCCAACTTCATTCTTTTGCATGTGGCTATCCAGTTGTCCAAAGACTCTTATTTTCCCATTTATTGACACATCTGCCCTTTTATCAGTATGTCATTGTTATAATGATTACTGTGGCTTTTTAGAAATTTAGAAATTGGAAAATGTGAATCCTCCACATTTTCTTTTTCATGGCTATTTGACTATTCTGTGTCCTTGCTTTTTCATTGTGAATTTTAGGATCAGCTTATGGATTTCTGCCAAAAAGAAAAAAAAAAAAACAGCTGAGATTTTGATAGAAATTGTGTTATATCTGCCGAGGAATTTTGGGAGTATTGCCATCCTCACAATATTAAACGTTCCAATCTGTAAACACGGAGTATCTTTGCATTTATTTATATCTTTTTTGATTTCCTCCAACAATGTTTTTTTTCATTTTCAGTTTTGCATTTCTTTTGCTATCTTCATTTGTAAATATTTTATTTTTTGAAGCTATTATAAGTGGGATTTTGTCCTTAACTTCATTTTCAAATGGTCCATTGCTAGTGTGTAGAAATGCAAATGATTTTTTGTATATTAGCCATGTGTCCTGCAACCTTGCTGGACTTGATTATCAGTTCTAAAAGTTGTTTTGCAGATCCTTAGGATTTCCCTTATGCAAGACCATATCATCTGTGAACAGCGATAGTCTTGTTTCCTTCCTTTCTCATCTAGATGCCTTTTATTTCTTTCCTTGTCTAATTTCCCTAGCCATGACCTTCATTACCATGATGAGTAGAAGCGGCAATAGTGGACATCCTTGTCCATCATCCCTCTTTTTGATTTTAGGGACGATTTAAGATGTGATTACTTATAATGAAATGTATCGGTGGAGACTCTGAAAATTCAGTTCTCTTACCCACTTTCTTGTTTAATAATAATGAGATTATTGTACTTAAAAAGTTAAGTAAATATTTTTGACTTGAACTATTGACAAATTTTCTGGAAAGTATACTAAAAGAGTCCGTTATAGATTCTATAACTATTTTACAGCCTTTTAACTGAAAATTTTATCTTTGTTTAGATTTTCCATGTAATTAACACATACACTTCTGCTGAAATTCAAACATTGAGTGTTTTTTGAAAGCCTAATGGGGTGCTGTGTTCATAAAAAGACATATTTTGTAGTGTTGTAAAAATTATGTAATTACGTATTTGTGTTTTGCTTTTATGTCCAGGATTACAAGATCAAAGAAAATCAAAGCTATGTTATGGTTATAGAATATAGTAGAACTCCACTTAGTTTGTCCGTTGATAATCTTGAAACTTCTTAGCCAGCAACTAAATAACTCCGTATCCTTCTGTGTGCCTACCTAGTGAAGTGGGGACCCTGCTGGTTAAAATGCATCATAAACTGAATTTCCATCTCAGACTCTTTCTTCCTCTCTCTTCTAATTTTTCGAATCGTGTTACTATGGTTGTGTCAGCAGAAAGAGGATAGGAGCTTCATGTTGTCTGCAAGGTTTCACGTCATTAACCTTCCGGTGTCACTTTTATTATACGAGGAAAATTAATGGACTAATATTTGAGGGAAAGCGTTGCAGTGAGAAAAACACACTTTCAGAGCGTGATGGCCGTGATCCTTCTGCACAGAAAAGCAGCCCCCTTTCATTAGGGCATTGATGCTGTGGGTGTGAATTAATGAGATGGCACAATTTTGTTTCTATGTTTGTTTCCCTGCTTTTAAGGAAAGTTGACTGATTTCTTTTCATATTCTTATCATATGGCACAGACATTAGAAAACATTCTTCTCCACACTGCAATGCAAAAAGTATTTGAATGAATTCTGTAGAAATATCATTGCCTGTAATTTTCTGAGGCGTGTGTGCGTACACATTTGCATCTCATGCGGAAGGAAGGTCAGAGTTAAGCAAATGGGTACTTTAGAGGTTTGTCTTAATATTTCCTGTGCATATGCCTAAAATGCCAACTTCTGTGTGTAGCTGTCACTGCACATTCATGCAGCATTGCTTTTTGAGGTCACACTGTGACATTTAAAGATGAGGAAATTTTTATATCGTAGACAGTTGAAAGGACACAGTAAAATAAGCTTGACAGCTGATCATCCCCAAAATGTGTTATGAAGTTACATAGAGAGAAGACGATTTTTAAATATTTGTATTGTATTCATACTCTTAAACATGTTAGTAACTCAAAATCCCTCACGTGACTACAGCCAGCTGTCTGGGAGAGAACATAGCTAACTTCTTTCCAGAAAAAGATATATTTATGCGACATCATTTTTAAAGGCTGAATTATCTTGCATGGATAGCCGTGTGCTATGCTATATTTCAAGTCTTTTCAAATGTATCAGTCAAAACTGTTGCAGTTAAATACTGTTTCATTCCTCGAGTTATTTCTTCATTATCAGTACATGGCAAATGGAATTACTGGGTCAACATGTTTGTCTTTAGTACGTTTGATACCTAGACATACTTTCTTTTTTTTTCTTAAGTTTATTTATTTATTTTTGAGAGAGAGACAGAGAGAGTGAGCAGGGAAGGGGCAGAGTGGGAGGGGAAGAGGGAGAATCCCAAGCAGGCTCTGCACTGTCCGCACAGAGCCTGACGCAGGGCTCGAACTCACAAACCGTGAGGTCATGACCTGAGCCAAAACCAAGAGGCAGACGCTTAACCTACTGAGCCACGCAGGTGCCTCAAGACTTTCTATTGTCTTACCATTTATTTGTGAATACATCTCTCCCCTTTTTAGATTATTGAGTTAAGTGTCTCAGGACCAGGCCAAATAGTATGGACTTAACAAGTGTCTGTCCAATGAATGCTTCAAATTAGGCACATTCAGAAATGAAGATGTGCGCGAAAAGATTTTAAAAACTATAGAACTGAACTGCTGAAAGATCAAAGTCAAAAAGATATTTGCCTGTTTGATGCTCTTCAATTACACATTTTTACCGATCTGCTATATTTTCTCTAATAGAGATGGTGTCTGGTTTAATTGTGAAAATTATAATTGTTGAAGTGAAATGGTGAGATGCAGAAAAGTTGAGCGCAGTTAAGTATCTTCGCCAGGAACACAAGGATGTAGGCAAATGCTAATCCTTTCTGTATCACACCGCCGAAACATCATGCAGCCTATCTTCCGAAATAGATGTGAGAAGATTCAGAAATAGCGGACACAGCCCCTGTTGTCAAGGATTTCAGTTTGTTATTAGTTGGGACTAGTTTGTAGAACAAACATGGTGACAGGCCATGAATTCAGCTGTGTGTGTTCAGGTGCCTGGATCCTTACAGAGAGAAAGAGAAAAGAAGGAGAGGGCATTTTTGTGGACTGTTCAGACCTGCAGCCGAGGAGGTGGGTCAAGCACACAGCGGGAGCGTAATCTAGTGCACTAGAGTCTCCTGACACGGGTTTGCACGTGTCTTGTCTGCCCACCCGTGGATGCATCGCGGTCGGGGTTCCTGTGTAGACCAGCAGCTTTGTGAAGAAAAGCAGCCATGAAAATGAAGTGGACCATGCTTAGAAGTGCATGAGTTAGTGCAGCCTTCAGAGGGATCTGGAAAGAAGTATGCACGAGTTTTATGGTGCAGTGAAGGCATGAAGTCAATAAGGCAAAGATTTGGGAGCTATATGAAAAGACTAGCTTTTTGCACTTGAGGGAACATGTGGTTTGGGAAGCGTATCTCTTTTTTTCTTCTGCTGCTTTGGGCGAAAGCCAGCGTTGTTAATGAGCCGAAAGCCCCTGTCGTCTCACACGTTCTCGTCATCCTGCTGCCAGAAGAAATCAAGGACTGGAGAGACTTGTACTCCATCCCCCTGGGCCTTCTGTAGATTGGCTAGTGGTCACTTTCCATGCCAATACCGTTAACCCAGATGCGGGTTATGAGGGTGATGAAAGGCAAAGAAGGGCCATGCACCATAGCAGTAACACTGAATCTTGAAGCATGAGTGAAGTGTGTCACATACAGAAAGGAAGTGACTCCAAGTCCCTGTGATACTGACGCAAACGCATGAAAGGCAGGGTGTCTAGAGGTAGAGATGCATGGGAATTTACGCTGGTGAATTAATGGCGGTCAAGGCCCAAAGACACGTCTTTCACCTGTACTCTTTGGGAAAGTGATAGCAGAATTTTAGATTTGTAAAAAAATAATAAAGGAGATACTAACTGCATATATTTATTTGATTTAGGGAAATAATTCCAGCTGACATATGTAAGGACAGATTACAGAGAAACAGAGCTAATATAACTCACAGGGTCCAATTCACAATGAAAATGTGGTTCCTGTTGTTAAAAAAATTAAGACTTTTCAGATGGCAACAGCAGAGCATTAAACCAAGCGTAGGATTCTTCTAGGTGCAATATCCTATGCAACTGCATGGGTCATGGGCCCTTGAAGCCAGCCTTGGCTGGGGAATAAGTGAGAGGTGAGAGAAATCCAGGATACTTCTGTGTTTAGGTTTGAATGTAAGAAGGTGGCATTGTTCCATTAAAAGAGAGTTGAATTCAGGAAGAAAATTTGCTTCATGGGGATGTAAACTATATTTGCCTTGATGATTTTGAGCTGACTTCAGGAACATTCCTTGGTAATGTCCACGGGCATTCAGAAGTGGGAGTCTGGAGCTCAGAAGTGAGATAAAAATTTTAAAATAAAGACCTGAGCGTTAGCCATACAGAAGTGATCCCTGATACCCTCATGAAAATGACAGGGACCAAGAATACATTGTGACCAAGGGCAGAAGCTTATGGGACACTGGAGGTCAAAATGGGGGCAAATGGGGGAGGATTGTTTGAGATGTCTTTTTTTCCCCCAGTATTCCAGCCTCAAGCTCGCTTCTTAGTATGTAAGGGGGAAATTAATGGACAGGAAAAAAATGAAAGCTGAAATCATTCTTTGGGTCAAGATTCAGGTGTCCACTGCATTTCTAGAAATTAGATGATCCGTCCACTAAATGCCCCCAAATGGGCTTGTTCATCACCCCCTAAATTTGGAGGAAATTTAATTAAATGGGAAATCCTTGAAGCTGGGATTTTATCTTGCTCTGCACTCACATCCATCACTCACCTTTGCCAGCCTACACTTCCTCCTAAGACGACTTTCCTCTAATCTTCTCCCCAGACGTGGCTCTGGCTCAATTATTCTAATTTCCTGACACATCCTGGGTTAAAACTTTGGTTTTGATCTTTGCCTACTACAGATAGAAACCAAATAGAATGATATGTCTGTGACTCATTAAATGTTAGATATTTTTTTCTTAAGAAAGTGAAATGACCTTTAACATTTTCTGAGAAAACATGACAGAAAAGCTGAGAGTAATGACTCCTTTAAAGTATAACTCCAATCAGCTCTCAGCAAGACAACGTGAAATGCCACAGGGCTTTCACTGTGCAAGGCCTTATTATCATAAAGTTCAGATTCTTGGACATAGCACCACATTATCAAAGTTTCCTGTGTTCTCATGTAGAGACTCTGCTACGTGTTCCTCTTTCATGATATGATGATGAAAGCTGGAGACAGAATTTCTATTCAAATGCATTTTAATGTGAGTCTATTTACTGTTTCATTCCTTTGAATTCTGTTTCTTACATGGCTCTTAATACCTGTCACAAGTGTGTACAATATAGAGAGTCCTAGTAATAATTAATGAAAGAAAAGTACAAATGAAGGTTATCCAATTACATAAACATAACCACAAGTAAAGTTGTCATAACCGATACCTAAACAAATACCATTCATCTCTTAGAACAGTGATTTAGACTAGTGCTTTGTAAAGTCATGATCGTAGGAACCGAGGATCTTGCTATATGCAGATCCGGACTGACTGGTTTAGGGATGGAACCTGAGATTCAGCATTTTTAACAAGCTCTTTGGTGATTCCAGTGTTTGCATCAAAGACTGCACTGAAGTAGCAAAGATTCCAGTCTTAAGGCAAAATGCAGGGCTTTTTTTTTTTTTTTTAAATTCTCTTTTGTGTAACTTGTGAAGCTTTGATTCTGTTCCTAAAAATTACAATAAGCATTTCTGCTTTGGTAGGAGGGGGAATCCTCTCTAGAGAAGGTGAAAAATTTAAACACACTCCCCAGTAATGCCTCTTTGGAAGGATAGCTGTGTCTCTGCTAAAATTTAAATGGGTCTTTGCCGAAACAAGAGTGAAGGGATTATTAGATCTACTTTGATTTTTCCTGCTTCAGAGATTCTATATGTGTTGTACATTAAAAAAAATAAACAGAACACTGATTTCTTTTTTAATTTTTTTTTTTTACATTTATTTATTTTTGAGAGACAGAGACAGACAGAGCACAAGCGGGGGAGGGGCAGAGAGAGAGGGAGACACAGAATCCGAAGTAGGCTCCAGGCTCAGAGCTGTCAGCACAGAGCGGGACACGGGGCTCAAACCCAGGAACCGTGAGATCATGACCTGAGCTGAAGTCAGACGCCTAACCGACTGAGCCACCGAGATGCCCCAGAGCACTGATTTCTTATGTTAGAAGATAAAGTGAGGCTTATTAAAAATTAAGGGTTTATTTGAGCAAAAATCCATTCAAATAGGGCAGCACAAAACCAGAAGTGGTTAGTAAGTAACACTCCTCTGACGGGAACCAGTGGAAAATTAAGGGGGAAAAAGGAAATTATTGCTTGGCTGTAGCTTAAAGCCTGGGTGGCCATTTGTGATTGGTTGTCCCTAGCGTTTTGATTTCATAATCTTGAGGCATTTACAGGCTTAGGTTTTGGTTGACTTATATAAGCCACTATGGCATTCAAGCCACCTCAGTCTAATGACCTCCTTGCTTCATTAATTTAACACTTACTTATTTACCTTTTGTTTTACTTGGATATCTTTGCTTTTCCTTGTCTCTACTGCTCAATTTCTGCACCCTGTAATTATAAATATCCTCTTGCTTTCAAGCTCCTCTTACACGATTCATTCTTTAACCCTCACACTTTTCTTCCTTTTTTCCATTATTTACTTTCTTTTCTTTCTTTTCCCCAAAGTCAAATCTTAGATGGGAGAAACAGGGGAAAAAATAAAGCTGTTTTGAGCTAGATAAATGTTATAAAATATCCTATGGGATGGCTTTTTAAATAGTTTTGTTGTTGTGTTTTTTTTATAGTTCCACAATGTGTGTAATTTCTGGCATCCTCTGTCTGTTTTATAAGCACCTTTTATAAGTCTAAATGCCTGTATTTACAGAGAATTGTTCCCTTTAGCCAATAAAACTGAAATCTGTTCACTGATGCAATGCCTTAGGGAAACCAACTGAATTCTGGCCTTTTGGAGTTACTGGAAATGTGGTCTTTCTTATTAACACTTAGTTACTTGATCTCCATAGTACTCTTTTGTGTTTTAAATCAGCCAATTGGTTTTTGTCCTTTTTTTTTAAACTTTTTAAAAATGTTTATTTATTTTGAGAGAGAGCACAAGCTGGCGGGGAGGGGAGGGAAAAAGAGAGAGGGAGAGAGAGAATCCCAAGCAGGCTCCACACTGTTAGCTTAGAACCCCATGGAGGGCTCAAACCCACGAACCATGAGATCATGATCTAAGCCAAAATCAAGAGTCATATGCTTAATCGATGAGCCATCCAGGCACCCCAGTTTTTGGCTTTAAAAGAAGTCAAAGGTATCAAAAAGTTACCTATGTCAAAGGCCAAGGCCAATCATGTTAATGTCATGTTAAGGTCACCCCCAAAAATGGTATTTCTAGTGATTCTCTTCAAATCTAATAATATTACCTGTTCTGTAGTTTTGATTACAAGTTGGAAACCGTGCTGCATCCTGGGGAAATTTTTTGTGTACATTTATTTATTTATTTATTTATTTATTTATTTTTGTAACACAGTGGTTTTTGTTTTGTTTTGTTTTTTTCTGTATGAATATTAAAACTTTTTCAAAGTGCAACGTAAAAGACATTATTTCACTTGACAATGTGTTGATATACGGTGTTTGGGGCTATGTTAAAGAAAACCAGTGTTTTCTTCTGCGTTGTCATAGCAGAAGCAGGAGGGAAACACCTTCCTTTCCGGCTCTCTATCTGTGGTTTCAACCTGAAGTCCCAGGAACATGGGGATTGTTTGCTTACCAGACCATCAACAGAAGTGCAAGGAAAAAGTCAGAGCCTAAAGCTTTGCATTGAAACGCATATGTGGAAAAGAGAACCTTAACTACAAAACAGATGCCTAGTTTTGTCCCTAAGAAAAGAAAATGTTCACAAGCATAGTTTTTCTGGTCACAGAATCCAGCTGTTTCCAGTGGCTGAATTATTTCCCTAGAATAACTCCTCAGAGATAGCAGAATATTATTTCATATACTTAAAATAATTCTAAATCCTGACAGCCATGATATAAAATCGAGTACCTCAAGACAAAGCGATAGAGAAAAGAGTGTCACTGTCCTCAGTAGCTACTACCGACAGAGTGCAATTCCACTGTGTCATTTGTCCAAAGTGTCCAGGCGTAAGACTTACCTCTCCTTACTTGCTGGAGGTCAGCCCGCTCAGTGACCCTCGTGCTCCTGAGAATCGCACCTGGGACCTCCATGCCTGGGCTGTGCAATGTGTCCTCCAGTGCTGGTCCTTAGACTCCTCTTGGCCCCAGGCCTCTGTTGCTGCTGAAATGCCCAAGCGTGTGCCATCCGGGCCACTCCATGTTGTGGGCAGAACCCCTGCTCTCAAGCTCCCGCAGCACTGATGGTTGTCAAGTCTTGGGAAACCCCATGAGGAAAGGGTGTATGGCTGCTCTCAGACCAGGCTTCTCAGCAGCCTCATAGGGTGGGGGAGGGCGGAATGCACCATATGCCGCTTTGCCACACCCCTGAACCCATGTGGCACTGCCCTTGTGCCAACAAGGAAGGAGGAATCCCTTCCCCACTCAAAAACTCAGTTCCTTTTCTGCCTGTGATGGATGGAGGTAGGACATTCACTTCTCTGAGTGAATCCCCTGCCTACTCTGCAAGGTACACTCTGGACCCTGTAGCCTGAAGGAGAGTGTCTCAGTCCATTTGGGGCTGCTTCAGCAAAGCCACACAGTCTGTGTGACTTATCCAGAACAGAGATTCATTTCTCACAGTTCTGAAGGCTCAGAGTCCAAAAGCAGAGAGCCATCATGGTTGGGTTTTGGTGAGAGACCTCTTCCTGCTTCTTAGCTGGCCAACTTCTTGTTTCATTTGCGTGGCAAAGAGAGGGGGAATGAGCACCCTGGGTCTCTTTATAAGAGACCTAATCCCATTTAGGATGGCTCCACCCTCATGGTTTAATTCGCCTCTCAAAGGCCCCACCTCCTACTACCATCACAATGGGGATTGAGATTTCAACATATGAATCTGGGAGAGACATAAATATCCAGTCCTTGCAAAGACCGTCGCAATACACAGAAGTATTTTCCATTTGGCTTATCTTTGGCTTAACCTCATGAAGCTCCCACCATCTAATGTAGGTTATGTGGACCAAACTCAGTCCAATTTCTAGCCATCGTTTAATTAGAGTTCAGGAGAGGGCCAGGCCACCCCCGGTACCTAATCACTGCCTACCCCAACCCAGATTTTTTGAGAACTGTTCAGAGCAATTGTGGACATCTCTTAAACACAGGCATAGAACATTTTCATCCTCTGCAGAGGCATCATCCAACTAAAAACGCATCCAATTCATGTTACTAAACAACATTTAAAGTCTTGGGCTGGAGCACCTGCAGAGTTCCTACCTGCCTACCACCTGCATGACTGAAAGGGCTCCCCGCGGTGATGTCCCCTTCAAAAAGGGACACCCACCACAAGGTCAAATTCCATGCGTCAGTCAGTATAAAATGCAGGACCCACTTAAAACAGTGCCATTTTAGGTTCACACATCTGGAGACCCTTTCCCCAACAGAACCCCCGTGATGATCATCTCGGGAGATTAGTCAGTCACAGAAGGAAAATGTCTGCAATTTCCAAAGGTGTTCCATGTGTGTCACTACATGAATCAGATGTTTGGGGGTTCTGGAACAATTGCCAGGGTACAAAATAAGCAGCTCTATTCCAGCTCGAAATGCAGCTGTTTAGATGGAATCAAGCTCTTCATTTTTCAGGTAGTCGTTCCACAAACATTGGAGTGCTGACGAGTCTGTGCTGGGGATTTTAATAACAGGAAAAGATAATGCGTAATGAGGTGAAGAATATTGAAATAATGGTGTGCAACAAAGCATAGTGAGAGGAGCAGGAGGGTAGGAGAGTAGGAGAGCAGGAGGGTAGGGAGATGGCTTTAGAAGACTGTTGTGTGAAGTGAGTGTTGCAAAGTCACATTTCTCTGGCAGCACTAAGCGGACTTGATGGTATGTTGGTATCCAGAAAGAGAATGGCTAGACATGGAGAGTCTACACGTTATATACACATATGTGTGTATCCATCTACTTTCATCGTGTTGAATGTTTTCTGAACCCTAGACACAGATGATAGACCCTTCTTCTGCAAGGATCTCTCTTTTTTTTTTTTTTTTTTTTTAACATTTATTCATTTTTGAGACAGAGACAGAGCATGAACGGGGGAGGGGCAGAGAGAGAGGGAGACACAGAATCGGAAGCAGGCTCCAGGCTCTGAGCCATCAGCCCAGAGCCCGACGTGGGGCTCGAACTCACGGACTGCGAGATAGTGACCTGAGCTGAAGTCGGACGCTCAACCGAATGAGCCACCCAGGCGCCCCGCAAGGATCTCTTTTTAATGAGACTTTTGACACCACTTTTCTTCATGGCTTTTGGTAAACAAATAATCTAAGCATTGCTTTTTTTTTTTTCTTTTTTTTTTCTTTTTTCTTCTCAGAGTGGCTTTCTAACCTGATTGTCCTTGGTTGTATATGAAAGGGAGACTGTTCCCAAACACCAGGCTATTGATTTTCTCACCAGAGACTTCTATCAGGTTAACAGACTCCAGGCATCTGTTAGGGAAAGAAAACCAAGTTCTGGGAGAGAATTTGGTCTCTGGAAACTTAGTCTGACATAGTTTGCTTGTTCTGTGAATGTGGAGGCAAAAGCGGCTACATCCAAAGGAAGAGTCAAATCAAACTGCCAGGTGCGCCATTTCTAGACTACGTACCCAAAGGGCTTACACGGAGAGAAAGAAACTATCACAAACCCGGTAGGACTGAGAGTCATAAGACAGCGGATGCTCCAAATAGAGAAATGGAGGGACGTGGAATAATTCTGTAGTCGGCACTGCTACAGGACGTTTGCCCATAACAGGAAAACATGAGTAATCTAGCACAAAGTGAGACTAAGTCGAACGCATTGGAAGTGTGATCTTGATTTTTCAACAAAAGGTTTATTTAAATTATAATAAGTGTATAATACATAATAAATGAGCCAGTGTTGGCTAACAACCCTGGGGAGTATCTCCTGCCACACGTTTTACAACACATTTCAAAATACCATTCCTCATAATCACATTAATGTAGAGTAGAATACAGTCATCCATTTGTTCATTTATTTTTTGAACCCATCCACCACTGTGTTAAGTAAAATCAAGATAAGTATAATCTGCAATGAGCATGCAGTTTATTAGAAGATATAGATATATCTGTATAGCTATGTATGTCTTCATATAGATATTTTTATATATGAAGCAAAACATGCTTATTAAACATGGAAAAATACATGTTTTATGATAATTTTGAGGAAATGTCATGCATGGAAAGATGGAGAACAAAGCTCTTAATTCCAAAAAGGTTCTTAGGGAGAACATCAGGAATGTGACGCATCTTGAAATACAGGTAGGACTTTCATGGTCAGAAATGGAAGCAAAATCTATTCTGCACCAAGGGAATGCCATGACTGGAGTACCCGAAATGTGGGAAGGTGCCACATGCAGGGCCTCAAAGGTGCCCGTCTGCACCTGGGTGAGGTCAGATCTTTCAGCACTCAGAAGCCTGGATGTGATTCCTCAGTGAGTAAAGAGCCACTGAAACTTTCTGAGCCATTTAAAGACATTATTATATAAGAACATAATTGGCAACCATTAAGGGTGTTTTAGAAGCAAAGGGAAACTATGACAGGCCAGTAGTCTACGAGGCAGTCCATGTACAATATCCCAGTGAGGGGTCAACCACAGAGGTACAGATGAAAGATGGTGAAGGGCCAAAGTAGGTCGGTGACTATGTGAAAATAAGGAACACAGCTTAGCTTTAAGATTTAGTTTTTAGATATTGGGCAGGAAGGTGGGAAGGATTTGGCAACTGATTGGAGGTGAGGATTGTTAAGGAAGTGGAAAATGACTCAGGAATTGATTGCTGGTCTCAGTAACTAAAGTGGTAGTAATTTTGTTACTGAAGTAGGGTACAAAAGAGGAGAAATACTTTTTGAATTTAAGGTAATGGATTAAGTTGTGGACAAATTTGAAGTGACATCAGTAAGGTGAGATCTAACAAGCAGTTAAACAGAGCTACCATTTATGGAGGATTTACTTTTGTCCTGGGCATGTTGCTAAGCCCTTGACATGCATCGTATTATTTATAACCTATTGTTTTTCATTTTTTCCCATCTCTGATGTTTTATTATCACTTCTGGATCCTAGATAATGGAAAAGGGTCTTAGTTGACTCTTTCCCTGAGCCATACAACTTGCTAACGTCGGAGCCACTCTATTGGCCACTGCCCTATGCTAGCCCCAAGTATGTGGATTTGGAGCCTAGAGAGAAGTCAGGGCTAACAGCGTAGAATTGGAAGTTAACCATTTACTCACAGCCGTTGTTGAACCCCTGCAAGTGGCCATCTGTGGTGCTCTGAGCTGGGCACACCCAGATACCACTGGGGCAGCCCTAGAAGTGTGAGTTGAAGTAACAGGCGTGAATCAAAGACTTGTGAGCAAGAGGAAGAGAAGAGGATAAAGCAAAGGATCCCCGTAAGTTGGGCAATGAAGACATCCCTGAAGAAGAGGGAAAATAGATAGTAAGGAAAATAAGAGGAAAACCCAATACAGAAAGCACAGGCAGCAAGGGAAACTGGTGGGTGTCTGTTAGTACTCCAGAAAATAATCTGATGAAAGAAGATTGTGAGAAGCTGTTGAATGTTAATTTTGGGGGTGTTCATGCTCATGGACTCCAGCCTAGAGTGACTTTTTTGAGGGGCTGTGAAGTGCAAATGTGGAGACGTAGTAGACTAATATACTTAAGAATTTGAGGCTTGAACAACAAGAAAACAGGTACAGGAGGATGGCTAAAGGAAGAAATCAAATTGAGAAGAGGATTTTGTTTTGTTTTCTGCCTCAGGCTTTTGTTTTGTTTTGTTTTGCTTTTGTTTTCCGACTCTGCAACCTGAGGGAAGGAGACAGTAGGGCAAGGGAAGCACTCTATTCTTACAAAGTCAGCGATGGGGGGTAGATGGTCAGGCAATTGAAAAAGCTAGTTCACACAGAAAATCCTAAAGATGACACATGCAAACATTAAACATTTTATTTTAACTAAACCATGTAAATGTTGATTTCTTGGCTAACTTTTTGCTGAGAAACTGGACCTTCACTTCACATGTGGGCCTGCTTTGCATTTCTTCACCACGCATCCTGTAGAAATTGCACCTCTAATACAGCATCTGCCCCCTCCGGTTCTGCTTTCTTTAAAGAGAAGGAGACTTAGAGTTATTACTTGAACACAGAGACTTTCTTGATTGTTTTTTTTTTTTTTTAATTATTTCCACCTGCCATTTTCTTTCTCATAAGTAATTCAACAGATTTCGGTAAGACTCTTCCAGAGCATTAGACCCAGTTTTTACTAAAACATTAACTCCCCTGCAGAAGAGTTAATGCTTATTCTTCTCAAGATATTCCAAAAAATAGAAGAGGAATAAAAACACCCAAATTCATTCTATGAGACCAGTACCACCCTGATACCAAAACCAGATAAAGACACCACAAAAAAAGAGAAGTATCACTATCTCTGATAAACTAGATGCAAAAATCCTCAACAAAATACTAGCAAACTGAATCCAGCAATACATTTGAAAACGTCAATTACCACAATCAAGTGGGATTTATTCCCAGAGTCGTTCAGTATTCCCAAATCAGTCGAAGGGATACATCACATCCATAAGAGAAAGCATAAAAACTATATGATCATTTCAATAGATGTGGGAAAAGCACTTGACAAAGTAAAACATCATGATAAACATCATTGATAATGATGATAAAATATCATTCATGATAAAAACCTTGACAAAGTAGATTTGGAGGAAACATACCCTAACATAATAAAAGACATATGAAAACCATACAATGAACGTCATACTGAATGGTGAAAAACTGAGAGCTTTTCCCCTAAGGTCAGGAATGAGACAAGGATGTCCACTCTCACCACTTCTATTCAACATAATATTGGAAGTCATAGTCACAGCAGTCAGACAACAAAAAAGAAATACAAGGCATCCAGATTGGTAAAGAAGAAGTAAAACTTTCATTATTTGCAGGTGACATGATACTATATATAGAAAACTCGGAAGATTCCACCAAAAAACTGCTAGAACCGATATGTGGATTCAGTTAAGTCTCGACACAGAATCAGTGCACACAGGAATATGTTTCACTTCTACACACTAATTATGAAGCAGCAGAAAGAAAACTTAAGGAAACAATTCCATTTATGACTGCACCAAAAACGATAGTGTACCTAGAAATAAAATTAACCTAAGAGGTAAAAGACCTGTACTCTGAAAACTACAAAATGTTGATGGAAGAAATTGAAGGAAAACAAACAAACAAATTGGTAGTAAAATATCTATACTACCAGGGTGCCTAGGGGATCAATTAGTTAAGCATCTAGTTCTTGATTTTAGCTTGGGTCAGGATCTCATCATTTCTGAGTTTGAGCCCCATATCAAGCTCTGTTGACAGCATGGAGCCTGCTTGGACTTCTCTCTCCTCCTGTCTCTCTGTCTCTCTGTCTCTGTCTCTCAAAAACAAATAAACTTTAGAAATAAATAAATAAATAAAATGTCTCTACTACCAAAAGCAATCTACACATTTAATGCAATTTCTATCAAAATACCAACAGCATTTTTCACAGAACTATAACAAACAATCCTAAAATGTGTATGGAACCACAAAAGGCCCCAAATAGCCAAAGCAATTTTGAAAAACAAAACTGGAGGTATCACAATTCCAGACTTCAAGTTATACTACAAAGCTGTAGTAATCAAAACAGTATGGTTTGGGCACAAAAATAGACACATAGATCAATAGAACAGAATAGAAAACCTAGAAATAAACCTACAGTTATATGGCCAATTAATTCTTGACAAAGTAGGTAAAAAATATACAACGGGAAAAAGTCTTGTCAATGAATGATGTTGGGAAAACTGGACAGCAGCATACAGAAGAGTGAAAGTGGACCACTTTCTTACACCATCCATAAAAATAAGTTCAAAATGAATTAAAGAACTAAATGTGATACCTGAAACCACAAAACTCCTAGAAGAGAGCACAGGCAGTGATGTTCCTGACACCAACCATAGCAACATTTTTCTAGATATTGGGACTACATCAAAATAAAAACCTATCCATGGTGAAAGAAACAATCAACAAAGCTAAAAGGACCCTGGGACCGGGGAGAAAATATTTGCAAATGACCTATTCAATAAAGGGTTAGTATCCAAAATACAGAAAGAACTAATGCAACTCAACACCCAAAAACCAAATAATCCAAATAAAAAATGGGCAGAAGACTTGAACAGACATTTTTCCAAAGAAGACATCCAGATGGCCAACCATTAAAAGATATCCAACATCCCTCATCATTAGGGAAAAATCAAAACTAGAATGAGATATCACCTCACACTGCTTAGAATGGCTAAAATAAAACACACAAGAAACAGGAAGTATTGGTGAGGATGTAGAGAAATAGCAACCTCACACACTGTTGGTGGGAATGCAAACTGGTGCAGCCACTGTGGAAAATGGTATGGAGTTTTCCTCAAAAAGTTAAAAATAGAACTGTCGTATGATCCAGTAATTATACTACTGGGTATTTTCCCAAAAATAATACAAAAACACTAACTCAGAGGGATACGTGCAACCCTATGTTTATTGCAGCATCGGTTACAATAGCCAAATTATGAAAGCAGCCCAAATATCCATCAATAAATAAATGGATAAAGAAGATGTGGTATTTATGTTCAATGGAATATCACTCAGCCATAAAAAATAACGAAATCTTGCCACTTGCAATGCCATGGATGGAGTTAGTGAGCATAATGTTAAACAAAACAAGTTAGTCAGAGAAAGATAAATACCGTATGATTTCACTCATATGTGAAACTTAAGAAACAAAACAAATGAGCAAAGGGAAAAAAAAAACAAAACAGAGAGGAAAATAAACCAAGAAACTGACTCTTAAATATAGAGGACAAACTGATGGTTACTAGAGGGGCCAAGGGTCAGGGGTGGGGTGGGGAACGGGTGAAATGGGTGATGGAGATTAAGAGTACACTTATCATGATGAGCGCTGAGTAATGTATAGAATTGTTGTATTACTATGTTGTACGCCTAAAACTAATAGAACACTGTATGTTAACCAGGCAAAATTAAAAAATGAATTAAAAAATAAATAACATGTAAAGGGAAAAAATGGCTATATTTGACTCTGTTATGAGGACAGTGAGAGAGTCCACAGGATAGAAGTAGCAGTCTGGTACTGGAAAGGTATCCAGAGCTCCTGTCTGGAAAATTCGTAAGAAATTACCTTCTTGCAAGTCAGCGGGGGATGAACAATGTAGGGGAGGAGGGTCTGCAGCAACAACGAAGACAACAGAGAAAGCACAGTGCTTCCTGATGAAGTTCAGGACCAGAACCTTGACCAAAGTACTCCAGAGCAAGGGCAATCGGGAGAAAATAACGCCTGATGATTTCAGGAGAAGAGAGCTACCAGGTCACCAGTCTGTAAAAACAAGGGTGGGCACATTGATGGGCACGACAAAGATGACAAAGAGGCTGAGGACATGGGCCAGGAAGGTGATGATGGGAACTGATCTCATGGCGGCCTCAGAAGGAGCAGTCACAAATAGGTACAATGTCACCCAACTTGCCAGTCACCATCTTTGGCCCCATCAGACCCAACAATACCAAAAGGGAGTTCAGTAGTCAGAAACAGTTGATAAATGACACATTCAGGAAAATCCGTTATGAATCATAGTTCCTAGTGATTTTCAAAGTTCAACCCAAACTGTGATGACGATATTTCGAATAACATCATTGCACAAGGTCTCCTCTTCTATCAAAAATAGAGTTTAATGTGGATGAAAACTGATATTGGGGTGGCGAACTTAAAGGTTTTTTGGGTTGTTTTTTTAAGTTATCTGAATTATTCAGAGCAAACAAATCAGTCATGGATGACACTGGTAGTTGTCTCTCTTCTTGTTGACAAATCTAGATTTTCTTCAGATGTTTACCCATCCAGATGCTCATGGAAAGTAGTAAACCCCAATGGGTTTATGGGTTTAATACAATTATAGTAGTTCTATTTCTCCTTAACATGTGACCCGATCCTCATCTCTGGGGTGGGAAGGAGTTTTGGAAAGAGTGTTCTTGTTAATACCAAGAAGATCACTAGAGGACAGTCTCTTCATTGTCCAAACATTGTGTATCTACATAAAGATGCCTGCCACTGAGGCAGCCATCTGGTAAACAAGAGAATAGAGGCCTAAAAACCAAGTTTATAGACGCAACATAACATGCTAAAATCCCATCTTTTAGAGCCTGGACCCTGAATGATGGTATTTGTGAGATGGAGAATCCTTCTGGAACTGTCTCAGCTTTAATAATATTAATAACACGATTATATTCTTATTGTCTTGGTCATCATTATAATTGTCTCAGGTAATAAAAGAGCAAAACACTGAAAAAAACTCAACTCCCTTTACTAAGAAATATTCCACCAGTTTATAGGATGACTCAAGCCTGAGGCAGGAAACAGGCTAAGGAGCTCATGGTGGCAGAGTGGAGGGAGATGGGAGAGAAGGCGTGCTTTGGACTACAGGGTGAAAAGAAGATGTGGACCCTGAGGAGGAGAGCTGGGTCATTTTGAAAGGACTCGAGAGACCTGCCAGGAGCTGGACACCTCAGTGAAGATGGCTTCAGGGACACTGTCAGATGCTAATGCTGGGCTCGGGGTGGATCTTAGTGGGGGAACAGCAGGGAGATGTTGCCCAGGTCCTGCGTCCAGGCGGTGGCCATCCGATGTCCCTGGGGAACACCTCTCCCTCAGTCAGAGTCAGCTGCCAACAGCCATCCCCCTAGGAGAGCATCAAGAAGGAGTGTCATACTACCCCTCAAGTCAGAGCCTCCCCTCTGCAGCTCACCCCCTTCCCACCCTCATGGACCCCAAAGGGCTGGGAAGCCCCCAGTTTGAGGTGTGGAAGGAAAGAGATGCAAGGCAAAGACATCAAAGAGAAGTCAAATACAGCTCAGTTTACCGGAGTCTTCTCCCCAGCTGAAGCCGGGACTTGATGACGTTTGATATATATGCGGGAATTTAGGCTCTTTAAAGAGACAGGACATTTTAACTAGTGAAATTATCTTGCCTTTATGATTAATAGTGACCAAAGGACTTCCAAAGTCATGAT